>NC_139337.1:24886510-25486510 GCF_056507025.1 Lutjanus erythropterus | reverse complement strand
TTTGTGATCAGTTTGTATCTCTTTCTAGTCAGTTTGTGTCACTTTGTGGTTGTTTTGTGTCTCTTTGCAGTCACGTCATCTCTCTTTGTGGTTGTCTTGCATCTTTTTGTGGTCAGTTTAGGTCTCCTTGTGGCTGGTTTGCATTTCTTTCTAGTCAGTTTGTGTATCCCTCTGGTCGTTTTGTCTCTCTGTGCAGTTACTTTCTGTCTCCTTGTGGCCAGCTTGCATCTGTTTGTAGTCAGTTTGTGTCTCTGGTCAATTTGCATCTTTGTCTTTGCTTGGTTGGTGTCTCTTTGCGGGAATCAGTTTATGTCTTGTTGTTTGTCTCTTTGTAGTCATTTGATTGGCAACAGTAAATGTCAACTGTCCCTTCAAACCGAGGCTGTGGTCCAGGAGCCAGGGGTCACAGTAGGCCTGTTTGTTAATCCTGCCATGCTTATGAAGACAGATGTAGTCAAAACAATAGCCACACTGTCAATACACTACACAATATGGCTGCCACTATGAAGCAGAGCACAGCGTAACGTGTCTATTGAGACTGTGGTTTTCAGTGTGTCAATGAGTCCACAACTGGTCCCGAGCAGGTGAGAGCAAGCTGAGGCCAGCAGGACGACAGTGAGAACAGCTGATCCCTGCAGAACCTGCTTGGAGCTGACCCAGATGAGGACGCTCCACTGTAATCGGGGTCCCTGAGGTAATCTAGGCAGGACATTATCTGCTTCGCTGCTTCTCCGCAGCATCTGGAGGACTCCGCCACCTGCTATGGAAGGCCTCACGCCGCTCCTCTGCCTCTTTTTTTGTTTTATTTCAGGTTTGTTTGTTTACTTTTGTCTCTTGGACTCAGTGAACATCACACAACCGCTTAGACATATCAGACGTGTCTGAGAAGTTTGGATCAAGTCGCCGTCTCTGTTTGTCCGAACCTTTGTCTCCTCGCCAAGGCCGCTGTGTCCTGAAATGACCGTCAAATTAAGCACACCAAGACGTTTCTGCCCCGGGTGCCATGAGGAATGTTCTACTTCTTATCTAGTAGCAAACAAAAATCTCCCCAATTAGATGTTCCCCATGCATGATGTTTCTACACTTATTATATTCATGCCCGGGTCATTTCTAAATTACCAGTGGTGCTTGCTTTTGCATCTTAATGCTGAATTAATAATGCCTATGGCAACCAAGAATGGTTTATAGTCTTTTATTCTAAGAGCAATGAGGATTCTAACTCGACAATTTGACCTGGAAGACTTGCTGTACGTTATGTTTATGTAATATCTTTGGTGTTCATTATCTTTTTAATGCCGCTTTTAGCATTTTATAGTGCCCTTTGTTTGACGGTGCTCTCTTACTATTATTTGCTCTGCTTTCTTTGTTTTGTGCTTTTTCTGCTCCAGTAAGAAAAAAGGTTCTGTTCTGAATAGTTGTTGAACTGGCATTTTCATATAGTTTCTGCTTGAAACTGAAGTATGCTCTAAAAAAAACAAAGGGTTTTTCCTGAAGGGCTCAGGTTCTACCTAGAATGATTTGGTTCTGTGGAAGCCTTATTTGAAGAAAGGGTTTGTCAAGGGTTCTTTGTAAGACTAAGGGTTCCATCAAGAATTTCGGGGAAACTCTTTCGTCAAGGGTTCTTTGTACCATAATATAAAAGGGTCCTTGGGAGAACCTTATGGATGGGTTCTAAATAAAACCTTTGTAATAAAAAAAAAAATGTTATTGGTAGAACCTCCTTAACATGTTCTAGATAAAACAATTGTCCTTTAAAAAGGTTTTTGGTAGAGACCCCTTGGTGGATTCTAGATAAAACTATTATGTTATCGAAAGTTCCTTGGTAGAACCTTTTGAGTATGTTCTAGATAAATAAAAATAATAAATAAATGCCTCACGGTAGAACCTTTTTGGAAGAAAGAGGGCTCTAGTTAAACCCCTTGGAATATAAAAAGGTGCTTGGTAGAACCTCCTCAGTGTGTTCTGGATAAAACTCTTGGAATATTAAAATGTTCTCAGTAGAACCCTCTAGGTGGGTTCTTGTGAGCATCCTTAGGAGGGGCTGGATCCTTAGGAGGTTCTGGATAGGACCCCCAGAGAGGGTTCTCTATAGAAGCATTGCATTCTCCTGTTCCTTATCCAATAATTATATGTATATAAGTGTAACTTAAGTGTATGCATTATATTCATAATATTTTATGGAGCAGCACTGTTGCATTCTGCCAAAACATTTCAGCCACATTTCCATAATTCTGTATATATACCCGAGCGGAGACTTTCCATTATTTTCAGAAAAGACAGACCCGAGCTGCAAACTGGCAAATCATCTTCAGAACGGTCATCTTCCTGCCTGAGGGTTGCACTTTAATGATGATGCTCCACAGACGGATGTGAAAAACACATATTAATGTGCCAGAAAGTTAAGTGTGATGAAACAAGTTTGTCTACAAAACAATGAGACTCACCATTTTCTAAAATTACAGTTTAATAACAGGGGGTTTGGTGGGGGAGAAAGATGCCGCTGCAGAAAATGTCATGACGTGAATTTTGATTTATTTTCCGTCTGAGAAGAAAAACAATAGGTATGTATCAGGGGCGGCAGTGCGGAATCTGTAAGTAATCTGGAAACTAATTCTGAATGTTTTGATGCTGCTGAATGTAATTTGATGAACAGTATGATTAGAAAATTGTATTGAATTATGTTAACTCGACCTGAAACACATGTGGCCTGGAAGCTATCGGGCTGGCTGGATCGATATCTACACACTGAGCGGATAAAGCAGTAAAACAGCATAAAGTCTGTCTTTGTGAGTTTCAGTTGTGCTCCTTATCAGGCTGCATGAACCTGATTTCCTTCCAAAAATAGAAAAAGCAATTCCTCTGTGAGTTTGTTAGCTCTCGATAAGGAAACATGGACGTGATTGTGGCTTAATTGACCGTTTTTAACTGCATTTATACTCTTCTTACACACATCAGCTCTAACTGTCTTGTTTTCTAATCCAAAGTCAAATAAAAGAATATTAATGTACTCTGTTAGAGATAAGGCCTTCAAAAGGGTTCTTCCTGAGGGGCTTGAGGTTCTTCCTGGAACAATTTGCTTCTGAAGAACATCTTTGTTGAAGAAATTATTTTTCAAGGGCTCTTTGTAAGACTAAGGGTTCCATTAAGCATCCTTTTCATCTTCAAGGAGTTCTTCAAGGATTGTTGAATTACTCAAAGAACTCTTTCATCAAGGGTTTGTCGAGGGTTCTTTGCACCATAATATAACAGGGTTATTTGTAGAACCCCCTGAGTGGGTTCTTGATGAAACCCATGGCATATAAAAAGGGTCTCGGTAGAACTCCCTAAGTGGGTTCTAGACAAAACCCTTGGAATATAAAGATGTTCTCAATATAAAAACCTGAGTACAGTTCTGATATAACCCTTGGAATTTAAAAAGGTTCTCGTTAAAATTGAATTCTCAATAAAAGCCTTGGAATATAAAGAGCTTCTAGTCAGAGCCCCCTCAGTGTGTTCTAGATAAAAACCCTTGGAATATAAAGAGGTTCTAGTCAGAGCCCCCTCAGTGTGTTCTAGATAAAAACCCTTGGAATATAAAGAGGTTCTAGTCAGAACCCCCTGAGTGAGTTCTAGATAAAAACCCTTGGAATTTAAAGTGGTTCTAGTCAGAACCTCCTGAGTGTGTTCTAGACAAAACCCTTGGAATATAAAGCGGTTCCCAATAGGAATCCCTGAGTATGGTCTGGATAGAACCCTTAAAATTCAAAAAGATTCTCGTTAGAACCTCTTGATTGAGTTCTAGATAAAATCCTTGGAATATAGAAAGGTTCTCAGTAGAAGTGTGTTCTAGATAAAACCCTTGGATTGCAGAAAGGTGTGCTTAGGAGGTTCTGGCTTAAAGTCTTTCCCTTTATTGCGGATTCTGGGTAGAACTCTCTGAAAGGGTTCCAAGTGGAACCTTTAAGGGCCAAAAAGGGTTCTCCTATGTGGACGGGACGAGTTGGCATCTTTATTTCTAACAGTGGACCGTGTTAATCAAAAAATCGCTGCCTTCTAACTTCTCTGAATGACTCTATTAACTTCTTATCAAGTTGTGAAGAATGATGGTCTTAAGACCAAATGTTAATGGAATATAACTGAAACTTTGTTTTTGTCTGAAATTCTAAAAGTATAATCGGGTCTCAGCATGTCGGCGCAGACGGCTCATTTATACGATGCGCTATAACTCAAATGGTTCCCATAATAGACACTGGGAAGTCATTCAGCCTGACCCTATTCTTCAGATAGGGGTTTAATTGCCCAGAATATGAAGTGCTAGATCCCCTCACTTATCAAATTAACAGCTCAGAAACGGACAGTGAAGTACTTAACGCTTGTTTCAGCAGAATGAGTCATGCCAAAGGTAAGCTGTTTGTCTGTTAAAAAGGGGGCGAAGCAGGAAGAGAACGCCTCATTGAGACGGTAAAACATGACGTGCACGCCAGTTTTAGCTCGATACTCCAGGAGGTCATACAAATACGGCTGAGGGCGTCTAGCTGCCAAAATCCAGAGGAAAGAAAGTCTGAGTTGATAAAAATGTTCATACGGTCTTTTGAGTTAATGTAGTGCACTTCAGGAGCAGCAACAAGTCATTTAGTAACTTCTTTTGCCCTGGATTTTGTCTGTCGAGGTACATAAAAGCTGCCCTTTTGTCTTGGTAGAGGCTGTGCAGGTTCTTGAATGTTATTTTATGTTAAAAAAAAAAGAAGAAAGCCTATCATTTAATATACACTTTTATTCATAATTAATAGTCTTATATTTAGGACAGGGCTCTTGTGCACTTTAATAGACGCAACAAGTAAGTTAGTTTTTTTTTTTTTTGCCCCAGATTTTGTCTCTCCAACTACATAAAGGCTGCCCCTTTTTCTTGGTGGGGGTTGTGGTGCTAATTCTGTACATGGACATGTTTGTATACTGCATGTAATTATCCACTCCATAATTCAATGTTTATTTCTTTGCACTGTTTCTATTGTTTACAAGTTGACACTTAGATCTAAAATTCAACACTGACTAACAACATAAATAAAAACTCAACTCACTATTTATATATATAATATCAGGGAGAAATTTGTGTGATTTTGATGAGTTTTCATTCTCCCTTGAGGTTTATTTTTTCCAAGGACTTAAATAAATCAATGATAATATTTATTTTCCACATGTGTACATAACAGGGTTGTCACAATTTACTTTTTAAACCAAAAATCATTCGAAATGAGTGAATATTGTAATGCATTTATTTATTTCATGTTATTATATGCTTATCTAACAAGGTTATGGTTGACTAAAGTGACTTATCTACCCTTTATATAACACTGTACTTTTCCGTGACTGCAGCAGTGTGCTCGCCTTGGGAGAGACTCACTTCCCAATCAAACCTGTGTCACAGATTAGGGTTCAGGTTCCTCACAAGGCCACCTTTCCCTCTAGGGGGGGCCGCTGGCTTTCTCCGGGTCAGAAGTCGAGAGTCTAACAATGTCAGAGCCATAAAAAAAATGTTTGAATGAAAAATCAAATCGAATCATGGATTTCGTGACACGCCAATAGTACATAACAGTCCTGCCTGCACCTTTTCTTTATTTGTTCATGTTTGTTGTCCCTGTTCTTAACTGCCATGCCTGTTGTATTCCTGTGTTAGTGCATTTAAAGCAATGGAAAGTCACATTCTGCACATACATTACCAATGAAGATGATTTTGATTCTAATTCTTTGTTGTAAACATGCAAATACAACATTATTCATCAGTGAGCCTAAACAGAGTTTGATTTGGAGCCCTTCAACTGCCTCTGTGCTATTGACTATTGACTATTGACAACGCTCGATCATTTGCACACTTTGTGTAAACCTAACACACCCCTAATCAAACCCCTTATTAGTTGCAGTGGTACTGTTTACAACATTATAATATCAGCCTAGCAGGTTTTACCATTATATGGTTTTTAATCTTAAAAAGGTACCAAACTCACAACACTGGCCTGGTCTTTATTTCCACTTTGACATCAACACTAATTGGCCTTCATTGTGTGCATGAACGTGACACCAACTCTGACACAGGCGGCTGGTTAGTTAATACTAGTGGTTTAAAACATTCCAGTCTGTCAGGATAATATTGGCTTTCTGTATGATTACCACTGACAATAATATATCACAAAAATCCATTTTAGACCCTCTTGGAGGCTTCTGGTGGCCTCCAATTAGTTATCTTATGCCTCGGACTTGCTCTGCACGTCTCATTTAATAATGCAGGTAAATTACACAATGTTTACACGTTTATTTTTGTTATACTATTACTATGGAAAGCATGGTTACAAATTTGATCTTAACTGACTTTGTAGATTGATATAAATGCAGATGAATGCAGAAAATGGTCGTCTTTCTTTCCTTCTTTCTCTCTGGTTGAAGAACCTTGTGATGATGCCCCCCCCACACTTCTGAAACTAAACCTCCTCCCTTAGATGTGAGTTACATAATGGATTCAAGAAATCGGTGGGTGTAAACTTAAGAATGACTTTGAAGGTACCACACATTCGGTTGACGTGGGTCATAAAAGGACATTACAGTGAAACTACTTGTGTGCATTTAGGAACAAAAAGGCCAACAAACCCAAAATAAAGCTCCACTGCTGCTTCTTATATAACTTAGAACTTCTTTCAGACTCCCTTTCAACATTTTACAGTGACTCAAAGAAACGGCTTAAATGGATTCTTTTCTACATATTCCTCAGCCTTAATAGTACTTGACATTTAGATTGTAAAGTATTCAGTACATGTGTTCTTAAACTGAGACTAAATAAGCCTGGCTGAGGTGAAGTTTGTTAAAAATGTAACAGAAGATGCATCTGTGCTTCTAACATTCATGTATGTGGGTTGCAGTGTTCATATGTGCTACTGAATGCAGCATCACATAATGACTACACAACATGTGTATAAAAGATGCATTTCACAGCATACTAATCATGTTTCCATTTGTCCAGCTCTGTCAGGCTTGAAACTGTTGTCTCACTCACATTCAGACCAACGAACAGACCCACATACATCCCATAGTTAAGCACGTTTAGTGTGCACGCATTGCTTCTGCATGATGTTTTATTCATGCTATCGGAGGTATGTCCATTCATGAGCTATCATATTTCTCTGCAAGTCTCCTGTGCAGGTCTGGCTTGGCCTAGATAACAGGAAACCTGCCTGGAGGGGAGACACAACACCGCAGGACGTAATAGAAGCTATCATAATGCTTAGCGGGAGAGATGTCCAGGAGCTCGTACTGTCTGTGGCAGAAACACCTCTCAACTATGAGCGCGAAGACATGTCGATGTGTCGTGACGCTCGGATTCAGGGTTTGAAAGACAACATGTGAAATGACTGAATGAACCAGAATCTTTTTGAATCGAAGGTTTGTCACTGACAGAGTTTGTATTGAAATGTTACACAGCTACACATCTTAATGCTAAAAGCCCCTTTTTGATTCAATTTAGCAAATGTTTTGGCTCCGTTCTGCAGAGATAAACATTGGGAAAGTGTGCAGCCTTTAAGAAATTGTTGAAAACATCAATCACAACGAGATACTGTTAAAGGGCTTGAAAATTAAAGTCATTCTTTTAACTAGTGACTTGGTGTAAGTCTTAAATGTGTTTAATTATTGACGACTGAATTAATTCAATAGCTCTTTTAGATTTGTAGAGCTTTAATTTTGGAAGAATCAGATTTAAAGAGATAGCTCAGATTATTTTAAGTGGATAGTAAGTTTATTAGCTGGCAAAGTTGCTGGTTGACACACAGAAGCTTAG
Source organism: Lutjanus erythropterus (assembly GCF_056507025.1). NCBI lineage: Eukaryota > Metazoa > Chordata > Actinopteri > Lutjaniformes > Lutjanidae > Lutjanus > Lutjanus erythropterus. The sequence goes on along the minus strand of NC_139337.1, from coordinate 25,478,709 downwards.
CAATGAACTGCTGTGGACAGGGTCAACAGCAAAAGGTGTTTTGGCCACTTAAAAAAAGGTCTGCCTAAAAAAATCTACATAAATTCAAGTGTACATTGTGTTTAGGATATTTTCACCTCTGAACTTTGACATCAGACAGTGTTTTTCTGACAGGAAACCACTGTTATATCAGCCAAATATTGCTGTCTCCAAGCCAACCAAACTCCATAGGTGAAACAGTTATTTTATCTTGCAAACCACATGAGCACCGTCTCAGTTGGTTAGTTTTTTTTTGTGTTCTTGTGTGACTTTAGTGAATGCAAACTGTCCTTTATGACACCAAAGTGACATAGTAACAGAAACAAACTAGCAGATCAAGGTAGCTGTATACCAGCAGCTCCTGTGTTCTGCAAGGTACAATTATTGATTTTGCCTATGGGGTTTGGTTGGTTTGGAGAGAGCAATATTTGGCTTAGGTTTCCCATCAGAAAAGGCTGTCTGACAGCAAATTTAAGTGGTCAAAATGTCAACCTAAAAGACAGCACTATCAGTTTAAGTGTACTCTATATTTTTTTAAGTGGCCAAAATACCATTTGTTGCTGACCCTGTCCACAGCAGTTCATTGCTTAGCTTCTTTGCTCCTCCTAACAGGGGCCTACTGACTGGCATCCACTGTAGCTCACACACTACTTATGATAAGTACCTCTTACAACCACTCTTCAAATAATCCAAACTATCCCTTTAATCATGGGCAAAATATGAGACTTGATGATGCAGTGAGTCATGGCAGCAAAATCAAACTATTGGATTGAATTGTTGCACCCTTCCTCTTCATAATTCACACATTTGGACCCGTTTAATGACAGCTCTGTCTCCAAGGGGCCTTCGATACGACCAGACACTGAATGGAAAGACCGTAAGACACGTTCTTGGTTGGACCACTGTTTCTAAATCATCTCACAACTTAAAAACCATTAAAATCTCCCTGTGGCTCTTTGTCTACATCTTTCCAGATCAATAGATGGTAGCAGCTTGTCAATACATGATGAAATGTATTATCTTAATTGCTCGAATAAGTTTGACTTATTAAAAATGTAAATTTACCTGCCTGCTTCTGCATTCAATAATTATCAATATTTCATTTCGCCACATTAAACCGCAGTGATCCTGATCTACCATGTCAGCTTGTTTAATGACACTCAGACTTAACGGTCTACACTCAGACTTAATGGTCCACTCTCATATATTTTATAGACCTACAATATTGCGCTGACAAAACCTGTGTTCTGCTAAACTGAATATATATGCATCAGAATGGAGCAAAGTGATGAGATGATGCACAAGCTGAATGCCATTAAAGCCACTAATGCACAGAAAAATTATTTTAGTCCAGGAATAGTGAAAAAAAAATTCAAATAATGTGTGTTGGTTTTTGTTGAGTAGCAGTACTTTTTGACTCCTAAAATGCAGACTAAACTTTAGGGATGGGTATCAAGAACTGCTTCCACCGAAGCAAACAGCAAAAGAGCGAAAAAAGTAAAAGTAGTACAACTTATGGAGAAAGTGACTCACAAAGTAAGGAATATGGAGGATGTGGTTGAGAAAAGGTGAATTTTAGATGATGTGAAATCATAATTACATTATCAAAATGACTGTAATTGTCCACTCCTTGTATTAAGAATGTGCACTCAGGCATGTATGTGTGTGTATTTGTTTATGCATGTCCATCCTGTCTGTCATGTCTCCCACTTTTCTTCTTTTTTTTCCTTTTGCTGCTGCTGTTTGCACAAAAATGTTTGTGCATGTTTGAAATTAGTTTGGGAAAAATATAAAGTATAAAAAAAAACAAACAAACAAAGAGAGGTACTAAACTGGTACTGGTGATCAATAAGCTCTTGGATAAACAACACTACTATAGGTATTTATGTAACATTAAATAAACAGAGCAAAACTTTCTAAAGTGTGGACTCATTTGACTAAATTTGATTAAGAAACAGCTGAATGCAGTTCCTCAGGACACAATTTAACTTCTTACTTCTGTAAAGAAGTAATAATAAAAAAAACTGTTGAATCTTTTTACATCTTTTCATGTCCTGCCTTTATGTTTTTTGCACCAAATTATGGTGAGTAGTGTCAATAAGAGTATCACTATTGGTATTAGGGATGTAACAACACCAAGAATTCGAGGTATAATAATACCATAATAAAAAGTGCATGACACAATATTTAACATGATATTAAAAAACGTCCTAAATGAATTTTAATGTGCAAACCTGGCATGAATTGACAAAAATAATGCAGCAGTCTGTAGCAGTTTGCCATATTCAATATATTGTTACATCCCTAATTGGTATTGATAAGCAGTATCAGTATTGGTATCAATAAAAACCTACTAAACTTAGAGGAAGCTACATGGACAGACAGCAGTGTTACAGTAGATCTACTCGCAGGAGACACACACAGCAGTACTGTAGCCTACGAAACACATGTGGAAATAATTCCAGTACCTGGTTGCAAGCCATGCCCCCTCCTAAGCCTACATGACATCTCTTTACTTATGTTTGCATTTCCTGCAGCACACCAATAATCTGAAGTTAAACCTGCCTCTTGAAGGATTAATTCACTCTAAGTCCTCTTTTAGTCCCCGTCAGTGGCTCTATATTCATTTCCTGCAAAATCAGATGTGACAAATCCAGGAGTATTTATGAATCTAGGCCCACAAAAGCCGATTTGAGTTTGTCCAGCAATAAGGAGGGCACTTAAGTGTAGCCCATGACATACTGTACTGTGGTGCAAACTGTGGTTATCCTATTGAGCCCAACTTGGTAGCATACAGCCTACAGAAGTACTGCAGTTTAAAGAGACGCCTGCTGCAGCAAAGGAAACTGTCGATACATGGATGGAGTTTTGATAGTTGATCAGTGGGAGATCATTACAGTCGTTACAGTGCATCCTTCCAAAGGGACCTGAATGCAGCTACTTACATTTATTCCTCAGCTGCGGACGGCGTGAAGATTGTTGAACTCAAACACAAAGAAAACATTGTGATCAAGCGACCTGCGTGTGATTTCCGATCCTCGTTCTTGCATTGTTGGTCGTGAAGCATTACGGACACATCGATCAGATCAGATCAGGTAACCTTCAGATAACATTGATAAAAGAAATGCCTGATCTCTAATGAGCAATTTGGCCAGCCTTTTGCGAAATAACACGTCAGCCACAGGTGCATATTTCTGTCACCTCATTCTTTATTGTAAATACAGAAACGTGTCACTCATCCACTCATTATTATTATTATATACCTGCAAAAGGGAAAATGTCTGTTCATCCTCGTTGATACAGAAAACAAAAACGCATTGAAACTCCCCCAAGAATCAAAACTCCCCTCGTCCACCCAGCATCATCTAGTCAAAAAAAACGATAACATCCAAAAATACTTGACACTGCCACCAGCAAAAGTATAATGAAATCGAAAAAAGAGAGAGAAACACAAAAACAACAAACCTGTGAGCTCAGCTGCAAGAAAAGTAGCACGTTAAAACGTCACCGGGCTTTAAAAATGACTCCTTTTTTTTCTTTTATAAAGAAAAGAGGAAACAAAGTAAAAGCAAAGGGGGGTTTGATCGGTGAGATCCACCGAGACATCAAAATCACAAAACTCGAAGGCAACAAACAACACTGCAAAATGCAAACCAAAGCATAGCAACAGCAAAAGTCGACAGAAACAAAAAAATAAAAATGTTTCAAAACCACCAATAAATGTTTTGAAAAATCTCAATACTGACAAAAGCCGCTTGGTTTCGACCCTCGAAACAAAACTGCAAGCAAGTAAAGGCTTTCTCAAGACCGATATCGCACCCGTTTACCCTCTTGGCACTCTCGATCAGAATAACTGCATGCTAAAAACTTGAAGCCTGGGATGTAGAAAAACGCTCAAAACCACCATGTCAATGCTCAAATTCAAACACCAGCAAAAGGAGGAAAAATAAAAAAGGGGGCAATTAAAAAGACAAAAAATGCTTACAAAAAAGCCATTGGAAAGGTACTCACCGAGCGGGAGTAAAATGTTGCAATAAAAATGTGATATGGCTCAAAATACAGTATGGCGGTGCAAGCCGAAATGCTGTGCCTTTTCTCTAGATCTCTGCCTCCAGTTCTGTCATGTGACTGATTCAGCCCCGACTTCCAGCAATGAGAGACCAGTGTTGAACAGCTGATGCTGAATGCTCTCCTAACGGCTTGGCTCTCTCCAAAAGTAAAAAGAGGTAGTCCTTATCATCCCACAGTTATGACTGAGCTGGTTGTGTGTTTTCCTTCGGCTTTTTTTTTTTTTTTTTTTTTCTGTTTTAAAGATGCAGAGCTCACTCGGTGTCAGCGCCGAGGCGGCATCCAGACATGCTTTCGTTTCATTCAGCAGAGGCACGAGCTTTTCATGCGCCGCATGTTTTCTGTCCTCTTATGAGAGACGAAGGCAGAGGCGTGCGAGGTTATTACAGTGGGGGTGGTCAACGTTATGCACGCGTGGCACATTTAAGACAAACATAACTGCGTCGTTAACAGCAGGCACATCTGCCCGTGGAGAGGAAAAACTGAGGAAGTGCAGCACATTCAGGACAAACGGTGTTATGCCCTTAATGTCATTCCAGCGCTGTCCATGGTGCTGAAATGTGGCGACTATGACAAACAAGCGACGGTATTATACTCTGTCCATGGTGCTGAAACAGATTCTAGGACACTGAGGACAAGCAAAGTATTATTCTAACAACAGCTCTGTTTATGGTGCTGAAATCAGGCAAATATGACAAATAAACACCAGTTACATACTGCAACAGAATATAGTACAGATGTGGACAAACAAACAAAAACCCAGCATCTACAACTTGTGTCCTAATTCATACTAGTTACTAAATAACATCACTCCTCTGTCCACGGTGCTGAAACAAGAGATAGTAAACAAGTAGGAGGACAAGCAAACAAAAAAAATTATAGTAACGACGGCATCACCCAGCTCTGTCTGTGGTGCTGAAAGTGTAGTTTGACAATAATATCCAAAGCTGTCTCTCAATTGCACACTACTTGTTTATTATAAGCAGCTTGTAATACTTTAGAGAATAAGAGATGTTCACAAGTGGAAATCATTCAAACAAATTGAAGATGATGATTGTAAAATAGTTGCATCATTATAGTTTCTTTTTGAGAGGTCTGACTGGCAGGGACTTTCTGAAGTCACAGCTTCATGGACATTCATCATCAACACATATTGTGTCACCGACTTATAGCATAATATAGCTGAATATGTTGCACCTTGTGTGCACACTTTTAATATTATGCAGGCTTGTCTATGGTGTTGAAACTGAGGAAGAGTAGCACGTTCAAGACAAACGGTATTATGTGCTTAATATCATGTCAGCACTGTCGGCGATGCTGACATTTGGTGAATAAGACGAGCAACGGTATTATATTCAACCCTACCTGGTCCATGGTGCTGAGACACAATATAGCACGTTGAGGACAAGCTGAAAAATTATCATACTAATAAGAGCTCTGTCCAGGGTGCTGAAAATGTAGTTCAACAATAGTATCCACAGCTGCAGCCCAGGTTTGTAATGCTTTAAATCAACTATACACAAAAAGTCAGAATGCATATTGCTGATTTTCAGTCTCTTTAATGTAAAAAGATGCTCACAGCTGGAGATTATTTAAAGAAATTGCAGATGAAGGTAAACAGTTCCGTGAACAACCCAGAAGTAAAGAAAACAACTATCAAGTCAAATCTTTTCAGTGAAATTTATTTGCAGTTCATTTCTGAAGTCACAACTTGATTGACATTCGTTGTTAACACAAATTGTATTATTGCCTGTTGGTGTAAAAAGGTATGTTGATAATAAGACAATTTGTCTGTTTTGTATATACAAGTATACACACAACAGTCGGTAAGCATATCAAAGATTTTTTTTTTTTTTTTAATCTCCCTTTGATGATTAAAATTGAGATGTTCACAGCTGGAAAACATTTTAAACAAATTGCTGCCGATGGTTGTAAAATGTTTTCTGAACAACTCAAACAACAAAATAAGTCTTTGACAAAACATTTTGTCTCCATCGGTGAAATTTGATTGGCAGCGACTTTCTGAAGTCAAAGCTTGATTGACATTCATTGTCCAAACATGTTGTATCGTTGCTTCTTAGTGTGAAATGTTTAAATAGTATCCAGTTGTGTCCTGATTGCATTCTTCCTTCTAATTCTAAGCAGACTTTGAGATTATGAGATTTTAAATCAAGTATAAACAAAAGAGTCGGAATGCATACTAAAGATTTTTGATTTTTAATCTGCCTTTGATGCTAAGAAAAAAAAGACAAGATGCTCACAGCTGGAAAACATTTAAACAAATGATGCTGATGCTGATAATGGTTGTAAAACTGTTTTTTGAACAATGCAGATAACAACAAAAGTCCTTGAAAAAACAGTTTGATAGCAGCAACATCCTGACAGCTGGGTTGACAATTACTGTCCACACAAAATGGTTTAGTATATTGATAATAATAAGACAAGTTGTGTAGTACATACTATATACAATTAGTATGTCACATGTAATAGAGGCACACTTATGCATTTAATATTTTGCAGCCCTGTCCATGCTGCTGAAATAGAATTTAGTACACTGAGGACAAGAAAACAAAATTATTGTATTAACATACTTAACATTTTTAATCTTATTTTGATGCAAAAAGATGCTCACAGCTGGAAAACATTTAAACAAATGGTGGATGCTGGTTGTGAACAGCTCAGAAAACAACAATAACAACAACCAAGTCATTGGAAAATCTGATTGGCAGTGAGTTTCTGAAGTCGCAGCTTGACTGACACTCACTGTTAACACATTATGTCGTGTCTGTTGGTGTAAAATGGTTAAATGTGTTGATAATAAGACAATTTGTATAGAAAATACAGCATACAGTTAGTGTGTGGTAATGTAATACAGACACAGATATACTTTTATTGTTATGCAGTCTTATCCATGGTGTTGCAATTTTAGGAAACGCAACAACTTCCATGGTGCTGAAAGTGTAGCTCAACAACAAAATCCAAAACTGTGTGCTAATTGCATACTACTCACTAATTCTAAGCAGGTTTTCAGATTGTAATACTTTAAATCAAGTATACTGCAACATGCTGATTTTTTAATATTTCTTTGATGCAACAAGACACTCACAGCTGGAAAACATTTAAACAAATTGCAGAGGAAGGTAAAACAGCCCAGAAGACAGCAAGACAACCATCAAGTTAAATAAACATTTATGTCTCTATTGGTGAAGATTATTCAGCGTTAACATGCTGAAGTTGCAGTTTGATTGACATTCATTCTCAAGACATATTCTATCATTGCCTGTGAGTAAAAAAAAGGTAAAGTACGTTGATATTAAGACAATTTACACAATACATACTCCACACATGTAGTATGGAAAAGAGCAGTTATACTTTATTATTTTGCAGTCATGTCCATGATGCTGAAACTGAAATGTAGCAAGGACAAAAACAGTATTACAATCTTAAGATTACTAAGTTATGTTCATAGTGCTGAAACAGAATATAGCACAGCAAGGACAAGCAAAAGAATCACATTACAGTAATAACATCAAACCCTGTCAGCGATGCTCAAAGTCTAGTTCAATAATAGTATCCATAGCTTTGTCTTAATTGCTACCACTTACTGATTCTAAGCAGGGTTTGAGATCATAACTTCAAAAGAAATATACAAAAAAAACGGAAAGAAAACTCCCTTCGATGCAAGACAATGGACGAGGTGTTTTGAACCACTCAGCAAGTAACTACTACGTCTTTGGAAAATCATTTTTGTCTCTTTTAGAGAAGTTTGATCGGCAGTGATATGTTGAAGTCACGACGTGATTGACATCGACTGTCAACACATATTATATCACTCCCTGTTAGTGTAAGATGAGTATGAGCATGTTGATATTAAGACAATTAGTATAAACACTGCATATAACTGTTACCGTCCATGATGCTGAAACTGAGGAAGTGTAACACATTCAGGACAAATAAAGAACAGTATCACGCCACCACCGGTGCTGAAATTTGGTGACTATGACAAACAAGCAACGGTATCATTGTCAGCCCAGCTCTGTCCACGGTGTGGTTCAGCATACAGAATCAAAAGCTGTGTCCTGTTTGCATACTACTCATTCATTCTAAGCAAGGTTTGAGATTGTCATACTTTAAATCAAGTACACACAAAAAACTATGAATGCATACTGCGATTTTTAATATTCCTTTGATGCAAGAAAATGCTCACAGCTGGAAACCGTTTAAACACACTGCAGATGAAGGTTGTAAAACAGTATTTTGAACATGTCAGTAAACAACAAAAATAACCATTAAGTCTTTGGAGACGTTTTAAGTTTGATAGGCAGCAATATTCTGAAGTCTGGTTGACATTCATTCATATTAGTATGTAGTCTGGAAAAGAGCTATTGTTATGCAGTCCTGTCCATGGTACTGAAAGTAAATTGTAGCACATCTAGGACAAAACAAACAAACAAAACAAAAATGAACAAACAAATCATATGTCACTAAGCCCTGTCCATGGTGATAAAACAGAGGACATGCAGAATACTTAAGACAAACCATGCAATCGCCAACATCTACGATTGAGAAACTGATGGAATAAGGAAATATTGAAAACAACCAAACAAAGAAAATGTTCTCAGCAAACCCCATTTACAGAGTGTGGCACAATTTAGAACAAACAGATGACAGCATTAATGAAATGATTCACTTATTCACTGCTCACTATCACCGATAATTCCATATAGGAGCTATATAATGTGTTGTATGCATAAAAAAAAGGTTAAGACACTAACTGAGGTAATTTCTTTAATGTTTCAGTCATTTAAATATTTTGGATTTTGTTCTGGATGTAAAATCCACAATCTTAGTGGTTTCATAACTAGCATGAATCTGCTTTTCACAAGCCTTATTGAATAGTCTGAGTCCCTTATGGGGTAGAATAATTCTCACTACTACAAAATGGTGAATATACTACAAAGTGGAATTCTTTTGGGAATAGTTTCAGGCACAGACCTATTCTTCAACTCCACTTTATCCTGGCCAGTTCGACACAAATACATTCACAGTGGTAGACTCTGTCCTGCATTGTTAATTTATTCACTGTTCACTACATGGGGGGGGGGGTTACTGTAATTTAGAGGACTTTTTATGTGTCAAAAGGCAAATAAAAGGGTGTTGAATGCTACTCAGGTCAAATTTTTTCTGCATGCACAATGCACAGTGTTAGTTTTCGATGGTTTGTTATCACTTTGCACATTGTGCAGTACCTTTGATTTGATGGGCTCTAGGAAGAATGCATCATTATTTAAAATGAACAGCTGTACTAGCTCTGTACATGGTGCTGAGACTGAATGAATGAAGCATTATTTAAAACAAACAACCAGTGTTAGTCCTGTCCATGGTGCTGAAACTGTGGCATCATTTACAACAAACAACCAACAGTATAATGTGCTTAGTGTTGTCTGTCGCTGTCCATAGTGCTAAAACTGGGGGGCTTTCACAGTATACTAAATGTGCCTAACCGCTGTTCAGGCATCATAGAGAGACACTGCAATAATTTATTCATTTATGGCCCAGAACTCAAAGAAGTAACTGCCATGGTGGGTTTTAGTAGCATTTTGGATTCATAACACCAACACGACTTCCTGCAAAAGCCCACTCTCTCTCTCATATCTCCCTCTCATTTGTTAAATAAATACACCTGAGAAATGTAGGTTATTGCTGATTGCGCCAGACAGGAAAGTAATAATGTGTTATTGATGCATTAGCGTCTGACTGCAGTTGTCAGACAAAATTCAGTACAAGTTCATGTAACATGCAGCGCTGGAGACAACTGTCACCATTCATTCATCATAACCGTGGTTGGTGCACTGTTTCCACCTTAAGCACTGTCTAATTTAATTTACTTTTCAGATCACATCCAAGCCTCTGGGAGGCACAATGTAAAATGCTTTACAGTTTCCAAAGAATACACTGGGTGTCCAAGAACTGTGCTCAAGCTTTCCTCGAAGCAAAATCTAGCACCTTATCACCGAATGTGTTTACCTCTTATTTCATTTAGCCATCAGAGCTTGTTAAGTCGCTTTGGCAACATACTGTACTGCACTGTTTTTTTTTTTACTAGCTCATTTGGTGTAATATGTCAACAGTGTCATAGCACATTGGTCTTTGTGGCTATAAACTAAACTTGACGGTCAGCGTGTTGCTGTGCAGGACATGTCAGACCGTAATTATCGATGCCTGGGGGTGTTCATGACCTAACTCACTGTCAATGAGGCGATTCAGAAAGCTGCAGAGGTCTAACTTAAGACCTGGATAGTAAATAGATAGAGATAGGCGCCAACACGTGGGCAGAGCAGACGTGACAAAGAAAATGATGCAATTAAACCGCAGCCAGGATAATTTCTTATAATAACCACTACCGCAGTCTATAATAAACTATGACTGATGCATGACATCCTTATTGACAAACAGTCATTTGGTTTAAAATCAACCGTTCTCTCAGTTTAATGCTGCATAACTTTTAATGGATGCAGTGGAAGATATACAGATAAATAAAGAATTTATTTCTCCCTTGACATGATTTATACATGTGACCGTAAACACGGGAGATGCTGTCATGTTTACTGCGATACACAGGAGAGTTTCAGGTCTGTGCTGTTTATCAGCCGTGCTGGTGCAACAGAAACAGACTTGCAAGGTTAAAGGAATGCCCTTTATGAATATCTGAAATAAGAAATATCAATCATATCAACCTTTTGACATAGGCTCTTTGTATTAGATAAGCAGCTGCTCCATGGCTGAAGGCACAATGAAAACACACATTTTCCTTCCCTGCACCAACCTGAATCTCAGTGTATTCACTGTTAGCAGTTTGGCAAATTAAATAAAGTATGTGGCAAGACAGAATCATAATTCATAACCCTGGTATGAAATCCCCATTAGTATGGCACCATGCAAGGACCACTCTTTGCCTTTGGCCATAAAGAGCCAATCAGAGGCAGACCTCAAAACATGTGGGCTTTTGGGCCTTTCCAAGCATCCAAAGTATTTCCTCTCGAGGTGCATTAATCAATATGTGTTTGTACATTATTTATTAGGTGGAATCAAGTGCACCATGCAGCAACATAGAGGAAAAAACTTTAGAAAATGATTATTTTCATTGCTATTTGGTTATACAGCTACCACATGTGATAATAAGGTGTTATATCATGGACCTACCCTATCAGACATCATACATGGTACACTAACGAGATGTAAACATGACTGTACTTTGTATCAAATAGAAATAATATTCTTCATTAGACAGTACTAATTAAAGACTATCAGTCTTTAGAGGGTAATTAGAGACACATCACAACATTACTGTACTGTAAACCGAAGTCAGATCACATATCTGCTTCTTGAGACGGGTCCCAAACAACTGGCAGAGTAGATCGATACCTACTTCTTTGATTAAATCACATTATCTGCCCACAGCAGCCATCCACTACCTTAAGAATGCCACAGCTCAATTTGAAATCTGAAATTTTTTTCTTTAATCACAACTCTGATTAATTGTACCAGTGATGAGAAATATAAAATAGGGTGTAACACATGTTAAGTTGGGTCAGATAATTGAAGGATAACATATTATTAAAATCCCATGGCTTGCAATTAAACAAATCTTTTATGGTAATTTCAAATTAATGAAACAGAAACTTAAAAATATTTTGTTTAAACATTTTTCATGACCTATTAAGGACCTTCTGCATGGCCTTCATGGCTTTCACTTTGGTTTACTGCACAGTTTTGTTGTAATGTTTCCCAAATCACCCTCTCATTAAGCCTTATAAGGGTCTAATAATGTCTGATAAAGAACACATTTCTATTTCTGTCTAATTTGATACAAAGTATGGGTTGTTATGTTATTAGTGTACTGTAAGATGAAGTGCAACCGAATATCCTAATGTACCCTCTTTCTTCTGCCTTTTGTGTGATATTTTGTGCTGAATTGGATGAACTCTCTGTAATGTATAGTCATCGGATGCTCATCTCCCACACGACTGAGGCCCACTTCAATTTGTGGCGATAGTGGCAATACAAAAAAAAACTATGGACTGAATTAATTTCCTTTATTAAAGCAATGAGAGGATTTGTATTCTTTAATTACCATTTTGTCAAGGAGTCTGCAGAAATCGTGCAGGATATTTTAATCAAAAATAAATGGAGTGTGCTCACATAACTGTAAGGGGATTTAATGCTCATTACAATAAATGGGTTACAATTACAAATCTAGAGCTTGAGGTGGAAGGATTATATCAAATAATTCAAAATGAAAATATACTTGAAACCCTTTTTGCATCGCCTGTGTTTGCTAATATCAGCATTGGAATAAGGGTTTAGTAAAATCATTGAAGGGGAGACGTTTTCTTTTCTTTTTATTCGCCATTATGCATATTTTAAAGGTTGGAAATGTGCTTGTGTGGGCTGGGTCAGTTAGAAAAATGCCAAGCAATGCATTTTAGGTACCAGACCGAATTGAATGGTTCTCCCATGTGTTTATGTGGCATCTTCATTTTCATTCTTCCCTTTGTCCCTGTCAGTGGCTGCACTCTGTCCGAGCTGACTGACCCACAGCAGCCTGTTGGGACATGAGGCAGGCTTACTGACATGAACAGCAGTCACCCTGCAGAGAATCCTCATGTTTGACTCTCAGAGGTCTTGCAGTCAGATACATATACTGAAAAACAGCCTCTGGTGTCATCAAAGATAAGACAGTCGAATCCTTAAGCATTTTTGGGAAATCAAACCACGTTTCTGATACTATTTATGGTCTCGTTTTTTCTGCAATGGTCATTTTATGGATTGAGGGATTCACAGGAAACAGTACGTTCATCTTATTGAGTTGCTGTTCACTTTCTTTACACTGTGTCAGTGCTGCAGCAAATTACTAATACAAACCCAAGATTTTTGACACACAATGTGGTGCAACCTGGACATAATCTCAGAGATGAACTCGGGGTCAACAGGTGTTTCAGGTCACACTGAACCAGCCAGGGGTGATCAAGCTTGTGTCCAGCTCTTCTTTGCGGTCCACTGTAGAGAGACTGGCCTGTGAGGCCTCTGCAACCCACCTCAACCAGCTCATATTGTGCTTTCCATCCATTCCTCAACTGCCAAATCCTCCTTTCCCGTGCTTCCTATATTGCAAATCCATTTGGATTTTCGGAGAAGCTGCTGGGGGGCGGAAATGCAGCGGTCACTTGTCCTGCCCTGAGGAGGAGATCAGCTGCCACAGTGACAGCATAAGGGAGCAAGACCTGATACCAACCCAATGTTTCCTACTGCAACTGCTTCACGTTAAAAGTGTTCGGCTTGAAAGCAGCGAAAACACAAAAAACACATCTAAAATGGGAAAGAGCTGCTGTGTAACCGACTGTACAAAGATTCAACAAGAAGTCAGGGCAATTTTTTAACAGAAAAGCTAAAGAAAGGAGAAGCAAATGGTCATAATGTCACTTTAAAGCTGGATTTGTTGGTCAAATTAAACTGATGAGGATCCAAGAGTCCAGGCTTTTGTATTAAATAAAGCAGAAAATATTTTGTTTTACTACTGGTTTTTTCACTTGCCAAAAGGTAACGAGAACAGTGCTTCTTGTTTTCAGGTGAATAAACATGATGGAAAATTCTTATAAACATTATGCTCCATTTCCCCCTAAATCTTACGTACTGGTCCTTTAAAAAAAAAAAAAAACTGTCTCAAACAATCAAGCGAAGCATGGTTGGCAGCCTCCATCATACTCTGAGCTGCTTTTTACAGTCCATCAGGTTAAAATGCAATACAGCGCAAAACAGGAAGAGGCCACTGATGAACTAGTCAACTCTTTCTCCCTTTCAGCGCCAAAGCACAATGGGGACTGTGCTCTCGCTGAGCAGTATAATATTTAATGGGATTGTCATCAGTATGCGGATACTACAAAGGACTTTGTCAACTCCATCAGAGAGAGAAGCAAAGTGAAATTTGAGAGCTGCACTATTCTTTATGGGACAGCATGTTCCACTATCTTTGTTCCTCTGTCTAACCTTCAGCTCTGGCTTATGAGATCCAGTGCTTATAGTCTCATGAAAAAAGCATCTCATTATAACAAGAGGATGTTCTTATTATAAGATACCGCAGCTTATTTATTAATTTATTTATTCATATTGTGCTCCACAGTATGTTTCTGTACATTTACAGCTTTATTTATAGATTGAAACGGGATCTACCGTAATAAAGCAGATGTTCGGGTTTAAATGAGATAAAGCGTCTCTCTGACTTTCATTCGTACATCAGGAAACAGTGACATCAAAGTCACAAAGTCAGATAGACGTATCAGCTTTTGGAGATACGAAACATAAGCTCCCAACTTACGATCCATAATCTTTTACTCAAGTCAGGTAAACAGAGAAAAGCCTTTTATGTGGAACATGGCAGTGGTAATATTATATCACACTGATTAGTAAGAAATCTGAAGGGATATATTCTCATTTCAAGATTTTCATTATTATATGCAAGTACAAGATAATTTTTAATGTTACACTGAACGTGACATTCAGAAGGTCACACTTCTGTCTATTTCCAGCTTAATAAATTTTATACACCTACTGTGTCTATATGAATTTACCCAAAGTACATGCACCTAACGATAATGTGGTCTGATTCCTGTGAGACTGAATGACACTGAACTTGACTACAAGTTTGAAAATGAAAAGAATCTGGGAGTGTGGAGTTAAAAAGAAGTGAGCTCACCAGACCTCTATAGCACACTCATCATCTCTGCTTGAGGCCGTTGAGGCTACAATAGCAGAATAACACACTTGAATCTCTGATCTAACTGTCTGCAGACAAGCTGCATTGTGGGTAATGTAGGTGCCAGGTTTATACAAGGAAGTGGAATGTGTGGAATAAAAAAAAAAAAAGACAGCATTTGCAGTTGTGCTTCACCAATCTTGTACCCTTTTTTGCTAAAAAAAATCATCTGACTGAAACATTATTTTGAGCTAATTCATTATTTTGAGATACCGCTTTTGAGATGAACCGACTTCTAGTTCTTTTTTTTTTCACAAAAATCACACAATAATGACAAAGTAACCGATCAAAGCAGCGGTAGAAGACCAACTCTGAGATTAAATTACAGTTTTTGTCAAAGGTGTCTGGCTGCTTTGGAGAGAGTGATATTTGGCTTACAGTGAACAACTGAACTGATTTTTTAAGTGAACCTTTTCTTTAAACGGGGGCTTGTCGTCCGCCATCTATGTCCAAGTACCTCATACAACCCTACTTCAAATAAAAATCTAAACTATCACATTAATAAGCAAGATAACTTGTTGAAAATCATTCTTCCATTGTTCTCCCCCTTGCCATTTTCTCTTTGAAATGATTTATGTAAAATGTACGTTTAGTCGGAAAGCTTTACTTTTCTCATTTCTCTGTTCTCTCTCTCTCTCTCTCTCTGTCTTTAGTCAGCACACACACAATTATAGTAATCATGAGAATAAGACCTGGGCTGAAAAATATCTGAATTTCCATTTCATAGTCTCCATTTATTTATTTTTAGATTTACATTACTGTCACCGCTTCACCACTGGAGTTAAATGATGGTTGTCAAGGGAGACCACAAACCCCGATTAATATTCCTTTTGAGAGGCCCAGATGTTTTTTCACCTGTGACCCTTTGGACTGCATTTGTTTGTTTGTCAGTTTGCTCGCTATCTATGTACCGCAGTTGAATAGTCAAACTCGTTCTCATCAAAATAACAGTCAACAGCTGTTGTGATTCTCATGCAAACCAAGGCGCTCTCCTCTGTATTTTCTGGTTGTGAAATAAGACCCAATTACAGGCGTTCTGTATTCACTCCCTGTGTTTTCCTTCCCCTCCAAGTAATACTCATCTTGATGTTTTGTCAAGTGAGGTAAACAAAAGTATGAATTGACAGGTCAAAGGTTCAGACACACACAGAGACAGTCAAATAGCCGATGGGTCAGACGTGTGGACGAGCGCCGGGACACAAAACTTGAGTTTACCAATTTATCGAAAGCGCTCTGTGGCGCCGTCTTACAAAGCATTTACGCTTCCAATTAAGTTTAGAGAAAGAAAAGACTTGAGGAAAATGTTGGCCTCTGCATTGAATTAATTGTGCTCAGACGGTGACAAGGAGCTGGAAAAAAAAAAATAGCTCACATCGTTACATCCTGATGAACAAAATAATTGGCTTTGAAAAGGGAGGTAAACAGTGCAACAGCCCCATCCCGACACACACACACACACAAAAAAAAAGGCGGGTGCAGAAAGAGGACGAAGAAGAAGCTCGCTCTGAACAGATGCACAGACATCTGATGTACTTACCTTGTTAACAGTCAGTCAGATTAATTGTCACATCACACAGGGATATTTTCATTTTGGCACGACTGCCACAGGCGCCCACAGAGACCGGCGCGGGATGACCTTTTCACCACAAAGTAGCGGGACTCTCCTGGCCACTACACGACCAGGAGCATTGTGGGACTGAGACAGGCTGATTGTGCTGCGTGCTGCGTGTGCCCTTTTGATAATTAATTAACATAAGTACATGACAGTTAATTTGTTTGCATGCGGTGTTACTGTTCTTCTGTGTGCCATGCCCCTTCTCAGTGCTGGTACTGCATCGCTCATTAGAGGATACAGTACGTGTGGCTGAACATACAGGTAGGGACAGCTTGGATTTCAGTAATGGACATCTCATCGGACTTTTCCCGCAGATGCTAAGCCATTAAAGTACTTTGTTCGATCATAGGAGCATGAAATTGGTCCAACTGTGACTGTTGGGACTAAATTGCGTGTGGTTGAAACTATATCTGTTAACAGTTTTTTAATGTGTTATTTAAAAATCCCTTCACTTGCTGCATATGCCAGTTTGTGAATGGTTGCTTCTCAAACCCCACCCACCTAAAAAATGGTCTTTTTTAAGTCTTAAAGGTCCAGTGTGTAAGATTTACTGAGAATTGGCAGATATTGAATGCAACATTCAGTTTCTCTGTCAGTGTCCCTACAGTAGCCCAAAACAGACAACCAAGAACTGGCACTAAAAAGGGCTTTTCGCAGTTTTCGTGAGTATAGCGGCCACTGTAGTTTCTTCTACACACTTGGAAGGGGAGAGTGAGGTGAAGTATATTTACTTGGTTGCAATCTACAACCTCACCACTAGATGCCACTAAATCCTGCACACTGGTCCTTTCGAGGCCCTGAAAACCTTTTTCCTTGATCATTTTCTAATTATGTTCATGTTGGATCACATTGCTCATAAGTTACATTAGTTTTGGTTATTTCAAAGGAGAGATTTTAGTATTATTAAAGAAAGGCCGTCTGTGAACATCATTTGGGCAGGATTCACATTTGTTAGCTAATATGTAGAAGACACGATTGAATGTGCAGGATTGTTTTCAATGCATCATTAAAAGTTGGTGCATTGGGATCTGCGTTAATGAAAACAAAGTAGTGAATCAGAGGAATAAAATGTTTTTTTTTTCACAGCAATTAAGTTTAAACCACAAATAAACATTTTCACACCTCCATACAAATGCCAGATTGCATTAATACAACCTCTTCAAGTCTCACAGATAGAGAGCAGGCAGCTATATAACAATTGGTCACCATGTTCACTACACCCTGCGCCGCACTGTTATTGTTGTTATGATTATTATTGTTATTGGCTGGGGGCTACACACCACTGCCCAAAGGCTGAAGTCCAGAAATGTCCCGAACAAGAACGCAATATGTGAAAACAGGAATACTTTGCAGATACAGACACCACCACACACCTCTTGTGGGTCATAAGTGATGATTTAGAGGGATAATTTTTTGAGTCTTACATTGTTCTTTAGTAAAGTCCTGCGAAGTATCCTTTCAAATATACTCCAAACAGATATATGATAGAATATAATTTGAGTCAACATGAAAATGTGGTGAAAAATATGTACTGATGGACATGATTGCTGCTTGCTCTCCTTTGCTTTTTCCTGAGTGCCTATAATAGCAAAGGAGCTGCTAGGTCTGAGCATACTGCTCAAAGTGAGATTATGTAATGGCTAGTGTCATTATTTGTCAGCCATGGATGTGAGGGGGGAAAAAAAAAAAAATCACCTGAAACTGTCAATTTGTCCTTAGGATTTTCAAGGCCATTTATGAAATGTACAGAGAATGATTTGGTATTCAAGTCCTGTATGTTTCCCCATTTCTGTGTCTGCCTGCAAGTGTGAAAAAAAACCCCACCTGGGATGTCTTTGATTTTGATACATTAAAGACCTCTGCATAAGTCTTTGTCACCTCTGATTTGCTGCCTCTGATGCCTCTGTGTGGCTGAAAATGAAAAATTAACTTGGCTGAAAAAAGAAGTCGGGAATCGTGTCCCGGCAGTCGGAGTTAAAGGCAAATGTAAATGCCCATCCAGCATTTCACTGTGAAACCACACCGGCTGTTCTAGCCACGAGGCTCATGTCACACTTTTTGCAAAAATATACAGTACAAGTCATGGTGCATTATATTTTATTTGCAGCTACAAACCTGATATGACATCAAGCTGCACCTGTTCGCAAAGCTTGAAGTTTGCATTAAATATGAAGGTGGTGTATTTTCTTTCTATATGGGACATTCAGTTGACCAAACAAACACTTTGTTGGTCTTTTCTTTAATATTTTTATATAGATTTTTGATAGGGAAATGTGTTCAGTGACCAATTTTGTGTGTAAATAACCATCACTGTCATCTGATTAGCACAGAAGCTAGCATGGACAGTTGATGCTAGCAGTACTGGTTGCTAAAACATCAATAGCCACATGATGGCTGATTAATTAGCTTGCAAAAAGCCTACTGTTTGTTCAGGTAAAGTGAGCTCAGTTTTCCCCAGGCGACAGTTATGTTGATGAATGAGGGTTAAAACTGAGACACAGTTTAGTCATGATCTAAATTCAGGGGCCACAATAGAAAAGTCATTTGTTAGTCTACATATCACTGCATATCAGACATGACAGGCGTATTAAGGTGAAAACAACAAATAAGACATAACAAGATGAAACAGACAGAGACGGAGTCGCGACCTTGGAGAAAAGATGATGTTCAGTTAGCTTTGCACAGAAGTATCCAATTAAAATGTCCTTCAGAAGAATACTTTTTACTTTTATATTTTAATTATTTTAATGAGCCTGTACTTTTTTTAAAACTTTTATTTGAATGAAGAATTTTTTTTCAGTAAGCACTACTACTTGAGTAAAGAATGCATGTTTTCCACCTCTGGAGCTTCTGATTAGCGCACAGGCTAGCATGCAATTTATGCTAGTGGTGCTGGTGGTTAAAATATTAACAGCCTGATGGCAAATTAACTTCCTTGCAAAAACAAAGGTCTGCTGTTTATGCAGGTAAATTGAGCTGAGTTTTCTCAGTTAATATTGATGAATGAAGGCTGAAATTGAAAGACCAGAAAGACACTGTTATTTATTCTGTAGTCACAATCTAAATTTAGCAACAAAACAGCTTCATTAGACTGATTACTCTTAATTTCATAGCTGAGTGGAGCTTCACTGGAGCCAGCTATGTTTTTGAGGAATCCATTTTAAAATGTATCCCTCTTTCAGTATCTATACAAAACATGTTTACTATTGAATGTCTGTGCTGTGCCCCAGCTATCAAAACTAGTTTAGTTCAATTAAATTTTTGCTGATTGATACATGCTATTGAATTTAAGTCAGGCAGATCTCTGGGCAGTCAGTCAAATCCAGAGGAATCAGAGCTTTATCAAAAGATCAGTGTAAAGTGATGAGGGCAAATGCATAACACATTTCCAATATTTTGCATTTTCTTCCTTATTCTGCTACCTTTCCCTCATCTTACTCCCCACTTTTTATGAAATAGCAGGCATAAGATGCTGCGGTTTTGCGTTTGGAGACCGAAGTGCATGACACAGACAAGGAAGGTGATGAAGTTTAGAGGAATTATCTTATGTGAACCGAGTGGGGGTGGAGTGGCAATGGGAATACGGCTGAAGCAGGCAGAGGGCTGATGAGGAATGGCAAACGGCAGCGCTGCAAACTGAGGTAAAAATGGGTGTCACTGGGGAGCAGGCAAGTGGGTAGGCAGGTGAGCTGGCTGGATGGAAAGAAGGAAGGCAGGAGGGAGGGAGATGATCCACAGTGGTAGAGACAAGGATCTGGCGATGAGTGGGAGGAAAGCTGAGGCTGATGTACTGCAGGTTGATGAGGTTGATTGTAGGCAGGTGTGCGGGTGAACAGGCTCCAGGTGATTAGGAGGCGGAGCAGGAACAGTACACACACACACACACACACACACACACACACACACACACACACACACACACCAACTGGGGACACAGAAGACACAGGAAGAGAGGGAAACACAGGGGAGAAACTAGGCTAATAAAAACAAATCATAACATTATGTTACTCTGACATTTATGTTGTGCTATGGATTTTTGCCCCCTTCATGTGATGCATAAAACAGAGTTATAGATTTTATTTGTATTATTTATTCCTTTATTTCGTTTAGAGGTGGCAAAAGTACACACTGTTCTTGAAAAAAAAAAGAGTAAAAATACGAATTCTCTCCAACTTTTGAATAAGTCCAACATAAGTTTTCTAATTTTCTAAATAAGTTATGTAATTGAAAATCGATATATTCAAGTCAACTCCAGTTTTGAAATTTTGCTCAGTCTGAACAAGTTTTACTCGTCTTTACTTTCCTGAATGGTTTGCTTTATCCTGATACCCTTTTTTAAAACCTGGGCCTTTTTGGGGGATGGTCTAAATGACCACAACCCCATTCACACCTTATATTTAAGTCTGCATCCGAACAAGTTATCCAGGCTGTTGTGCAGATTGTGTTTACACCTACCTAAGATCTGAACACAAGGCGAACCAGATTACCTCCAGATGTGGTCAGGCAGATCTGATCACTTTCTGATCACATAGCATTTAAAACTTGCACTAACATGTGTTTTTTCCTTTTTCTGTATAACTTACATTTTAAATAAAACTAATTTTAGTTACTGGTCTACAGTTTGTTTCTGTTATTGCGGACCTTGATACTTTGAAGCGTTGGTTCAGATAATTATGCAAACCTGTTACACATGCGGCCCTGCGATGAACTGGCGACTTGTCCAGGGTGTACCCCGCCTCTCGCTCAATGTCAGCTGGGCTAGTCTCCAGCAACCCACAACCCTTACGGAATAAGCGGTTACAGAAAATGAATGAATGAATGAATGAATGTTATACATGCTGGGCTATGATGCTGAAAAAGTCCATATATCACACACTACACTGGCGTTTCACAACACCTGAAATGGAGACATTTGGAAACCCTATTGTGCTAGACTTTTTAACATTATGAACAATTGTTTATACAGTTTTTTTTCCTCTAACTCGCCAATATTAATGTTAAGTAAAGGTTCATTTTGGTTTGACTTGAACTGAGGATCTTAATGGGCACTTAAATGGTAGACCAGTACAAGAAGGGTGACAGAGGGCAATGTGGTTAATGTGTGCAAGTGTGTGTGTGTCCATGCTCATCTCCAAGCAAGGTGCTCTCCTGCTTCAGCCAAACTGGAGGCTTTTCGGTCTCACTCTGTAGGCGCAGGTGTTTCTGGATGGAGGGCTCCCGGCGGTCATGGTAGAAGCCATGGACATCCTTCTTAATCAGATTCTGCAGGAGCTGATAGCGAAAAGGGACCAGTGTGACTCTGGCAGCCGTGCAGGCAGGTCTTCCTTAAACACATTTTTCCTGAAAAGCAGAGGGCAGGACAAGTCTAAGGATGCCTGCATGCTATTGTTCATTCCCATTGAACCCCACAGTGGTAGTGAATGGCTGTTGCTGGTGCCTTTTGGCATGTGAGGCTTTTGCAGCTAGCTGACTAGCTTCCAGCCTCAGCTGCGTGCCACGAGCCCCTTGGCTTTAAAATGCACCGCTCATAGTGCTGCGGTTTTGCTGCAAGGCCACTTGGACTTGCAGGGATCAGGTTGTACTGACATGATTTGTATTTCACAACCTGTATCCTTTCAAGACACTACCCTGCAATATCACAGGCTCTGTGAAAGTGAGAAAATGGAAAGTGCAGTGTGACAAAAATGTATAGGGCCAGTATTGTATAGTGATAAAAATACCTTGTGTGCCGGTTTTGGTCTGTTGGTTTGATATTACAGAAGGTGGAGAGTGTTGTTATTGCAGGCTTGAAAGGAGCCTGTAATTCAGAGGACACTGGGACTTTTATATGTATATAATCTGTTGAAAAAAATACTTTCTGAAAACTGTAATTTTTGGTTAGATTACTTGGAAATTGAAGAAAGACTAGCAATAGAAAATAAAGTGGGCCAATTCCAAAAACTATTGTGCAAAATAATGCCAAAAACTTTTTGAATGGGTTTTAAGAAACAAAGTTGAACAAAGTGAAATACATTATTATTGTAGGTAGAAAGTAGCGTGGAAACACATTATCTGAACAGGTGTGCATTAGACTGTCATTACATCAATCTTTAGGAATGTTTTTGACTGTTGTTATTAAGTGTCATTCATTCATTTTAATACAAAGTTGACATTGTTTGAGATGTATTTGTTATGATAATTTGACATTCACCAAGACCGAGAGCTGCACAGGCACAGTACTTTTTTTCCCGCCATGCCGGTGTCTCACTGAGTCTTGCTGGCTCAACCAGGACTGAACACAGCCTGCAAGACCCACGATGGGGAGTCTGACAGGGAATACAGGAACAAGATGGTTCTCCTGCTGGGTTTGGCTCCTGGCATCACAAGGCTGAGTCAGCTAATAAAGTGGCAAGCTAACCAAGCTAATTAGCTAACACCAGATACAAATAACAGCAAGCAGCTTTAAACCACTGGCAACAAGTAAACCAGCTAAACACCATCTGTCCATCAACTCTGTAAGCTAAATCACTTTGGCACTGTACTTTGTCATCAAACTTGCCTTATAACATTTAATGACACCTTTATGACAAGTCCAAATGATACCACTTTACTTTAAGTACAGGAAATTATTCATGATTCTGTTACAAAAGCATTTGACATTGTAAACTTACTTTACTATACTTGAAGTCAAGGAAAATATTTATAACACACTTATAATGATGTCATAACGGCAAATTGTGTCAAATCAACCACATATGACAGTTTAATAATGTTTCATAATGTCAACCTTTCATTAAAAATGACATAATTGACTGAATGACACTTAATGACAATACTCATAAACACTCCTCCATGTTCATGACAGGTGTCATGATATGGTTATGACATTGTAATGCACATCTCTTTAAATAAACACAATTTCAGTTTACAATTATACTATACGTTATTAGCTGCTGAAAGACGACGTTAGTGGTTGGATTTATATTACACAGAACAACAAGCTGAACATCTGAGGAAGCATGTATAATTACGCTACAAATGTGGTTTTCAGGAGAAAATGTACATAATGGAGCACTCCTGGACCTTTAGAATATGGGACTCTTTACCTTTCCAGATCGTGTTCTGTACATTACATGAAACTTTTGCAGAGGTAGGACTAAACGTTCATGTCACCCACCTAAGCACTTATATAATGATTAAAAAACTGTTTCAAGGACATTTCTTTATTTTGCTCTTTGTAGGAGCAATTTCTCTAAAGCAATTAAAAAAAACTCAACAATGAATTATTCATGCAATTATTCATTATAAATGTAATTATTATACCAATCAACCTCAGGCTTTTTCATTAACTCAGTTAGGAAACAGAAACCAGTTAAAATGAAACAAAACTAATTTTTAACCAAATATCATTCAAGCATGTAACTTTTAATTAACGATGAATGGAGAAACTACAGCTTTTTAACTGGTCACAATTCACAAACTGTTAGAAGATCTTAAATCACCTGCCAAACCTTTTCAGGATGAATATTCTTCTGCCTCTGTTTGTATAAGCTGTTGAGACAAGCCTTATTTTAATCTCGGGACAAATTCCAGTATTTTTCACTCAAAATGAGATGCAGATTTGAGCAGAGAGCACAAATGTTTCTTCGTGCTGATTGGCTGCATTAGAAAACAATGATCTGAAATCTTCCGAGAGACAATTTCAAGTCTCCTCTCACTCTGTTTACAGATAACTAGCTGCTCATAATTTGAGTTTTGTATCGTAAGCACTAGAATGAAGAGGCAGATGCTGACTGTGGCTGTTTTTTCCTCTTGTTTCTCTGCATAAACAGCTCGGTTGTGACAAGAGCGCCGCATTTACTCAACAGGGATTTGTAGCTTATATGCTAACTACATGAATATTAATTATGCTTTCAAACTATATGCCTCACACAAGAGGCTTAGCCTGCATCTAATTATCACTTTCAGCTTAATTCTCAAGCCACTTGGATGGAGTCAGATTTTATTTACATTTGTTTTAAAATTAAATCTGATAATGAAAGCAGATAAGGGAGAAATGTGGGGGTGAAGCTAAATTTGAAACCTTGTGTACATGCTTCGTGTTAGAAATCCAGCTCTCATGCAATATTATACAGGAGGAAAGTGCTGATGATTTATTTATATTCCTGGTGAACCAAGCTACGAGGTTACAGGAAAACCTTTATGTGTCAGAACTGAAAAGTGACATGTAGCAGCGAAGAACACTGCAGACAATTTATACTGGATTGCACCAAGAAAGATTTACGGTTTAAACTGAAATTAAATACTTTGGAAAAATGCTTTTGGGATTTTATTTAGTAGGCGGTATGTTTGCTAGCTAATGTTAGTGTTGTGTGCCACAGTGTGTGTGTGTGTTGCTGAGCCCACCCCCCCCCCCCCGTTCAGCTGCAGTGATTGGCAGCGGTTGCAGTCAATCAGAAAATCAGGGCCTGGTGCTCTAAAGCAGGAAGACTGCAGGTGAACAGGGTCAGTGGGTCATTTGGCAGACTGAGGTCTGCATGCCTGCAGTCTAGTCCTGCAGGGGCAGGTTAGACTGCTAGTAGTGTTATGCGTGTCATGTGCTTTGCTAGCTCTCCCAGCTGGCAAAGTCACTAGTTGTCTCTGTGTATTCTTCGTCTTGTCTTGCCTCCGCGGTTAGCAAGGACACTCGTTGGGTGCCTCATGTGATTTGTAAGCTTCTCTGGCTTACAAAGTCACTCACATTTAAAATATTACATTGTTTGCAAGCTAAAAATCATCAGCTAAAAACTTATCTGGCAAAAATGTAATGTTTTGTTAACATTAGATAAAAAGTTTGAATATTAGGCCTACATTATGTAATAACTAGCTAAAACGTTAGTAAGCCTAGTTAACCTACTTTTTTTTATTCACCATTTTTATTTGGCTCATTTCATTAAGAACAGGCAGCCCTCCACAAGTGTTAGTTTCAAGTTACTGTGATACCAAATCGCATTTTAAAAGTAATACACAGAACTTAAAGATGTCCTTGATTCTGGAGGCCCCTGTGGATAAAAACATTAGTGTTTCCACTGTAAAACCACAAAATATAAAGTAAAAAAATAAAATTATCTGAACAGTAATCCCCTGCTGTTTCTTTCACACTGTCTAAAGTACTACTCACTGTAACTTGACCTGGGAAAATGTAAACACAGACTCATTTCATCAGATTTTAAGGAGAATCCAACCTGGCGTGGCATGAAGGAAACAGAAACAGCTGATCTTCTCGCAGATGGTCTTGTTTGCTTATGTAGGTCATATAGAGGCATCAGTATTATTATTAAAACTCCTTGTAGGAGCTGTAAATTGGAGTTTAGAGTTGTGATGCAATGGAATAAAATGTAATCTGGGTTTTGGAGTACAGATCAAACTAAGGTTTATAGAGGGGTTTAAATTTAATCAGTCTTAATTCAAAGCTAATCCTACAATTCGGTGCAACATAATTTGAAGTTAAAACATGATTTAATCAAGTTTAAAAATGAATCCCAGTTACAGACTTGCTTCTCTTACCTTGATATCTTGTTTTCTTCAGTTGAAAACAGAAAACAAACAAAGATTTATCCGTTGTTTGTTTATACTCTAATGCCCTTCCTCTGCTAATTATTTATTTATCTTTTCAATTTTTAAGATGCCTTGTCTGGGGATGTCTTTAATAATTTTACCACCTGAAAGCCCCCAAGCAAAAGTGTTTATTTTTGTGTGTTTGTTTTGATGAAATAGACATTACTAGTTCTATCTGGAAGAGTTTTTACCTCACTGAAAACCTTGCACCGCCATAAAGAGAAGTTGAAAAGAAAAACAACCTTGTTGAAAGGATGAAGAAAATGATTTTTCTTTACAGTAATAGAATGGGTTTTGAAATGGTTTTATGAGCCTACAGTTTGAGATATAAAATTTCTCAACCCATGGAGGAACAAGTGCTCTTTCAACTCTGAAAATCAGTTTTCAATGTGGCGCTTTAAAAGCAGATTCAGACCAATTACTCTCAGCTCAGATGTTTATCGGTGCCACGTCTGTCAAACGTCATCAGGGTTGCATTTAAGAAAAGATCTTCATATGATTCTTTTAATCATCTCTCGCCCGTATATTTCCATGTGCAACGCCATGGTTAATTTCATCATAATATTTACATGAACTGCTGCAAACTGTGATTTACGTTTGAAATGTACATTACAGCTAATTTTCATTGACATGACTGTAAAAGCACTAACAAAGCTTTGCTTAATTACAGCTTCTAGAGAAGAGAGGAAGGCAGCTAAAGAATGTGAGAAGCCGACAGTCAAGATCACATCTCTATAAGCTCATAATTAGTCCTGTATGTCATCTTACTGCTGTGCTTTGGGACCGCTTTTGTTAATTAGTTTTGTTTGGGGCATTTTTTTTTTTCTTCACTTTTATTCAAAGCAGACAGTTAAGTGAACAAGTAGAATCAGCATGTTTCAAGATAAATAAATTAATTGCATTAAAAAAAGAGATGACTTGACCTGTCATCATGTCACATGGTTATTTTTTCACTGGACTGTTCAGGCTCTGATACCTTCTGCTTACAGACTATGAAGAAATGTTAACACAGGCTGGACACATGGCACTAGATTGCACTAAAGTCTGCAATTACATTACTCTCTATGTCTTAATGAGCTTAAAAAACAAACCTATTTCATATTTACTTTTGTCAGATTTGATAGAAACTTTTTTTCAAACAGTTGTATTCATAGAATAGAATCATTACAAGTAAAAAGAGACACAGCTGTGTATCATCAGCAAAAAGGCTCATTTAATTAATTAATTTAATTCTCTGTCCTTATCTGTGTGCATATATAACGTTTAGCCTTAACACTGATAAGTATTACTAAAGTGTTGTATTACAGGGCAGAGCATGTGCACAGAAAACAAGAGTGGACCAAGAACCGAGCCTTGTGGAACACCATTCATTGAAAAGGCTCAGTTTGATCATGTTCAGTTATTATTTAAAGATAAAAAAAAATACACTCTTTGTCTCTAATATCATCTCAGCCAGGTGGAAGATAATCACTGGTAAGTATTACAATCGGCTGTGAGATAATTAAATTCAAATCAAGTGCTAGGAAACAGAAGAACTGCCTCTTGCTTAGATAATTCTTGGTGAATTTTATTTACTGATGGACCAACACGAGATCCACAAGACCAAAACAAAAATTTTGCTAAAACAGAAAACTGATTATACAATTTATATATATATATATATATATATATATATATATATATATATATATATATATATATATAATTTTAAAAGGCTCCATCCACTTCCAAACTCTGCCCATTATTCACTTGTTCCAGACTCCATAACACTAAATTCAGCACTTGAGACTGGATGTGTGACCTACATGTCAAGTCAAGTCAAAATAATTGGTATATCTTCTTGTGGCAGAGTCACGGGGCTTTACAGAATCATAGTATAGAAGTCATCAAGGGAAAAGCATCCAGAAAACATGGAGAGAGGAAAAAAAAAGCTTGAGGGTGAGGGGATGTGTTCTTAATGAAGCCAACACGTAAAGTGTTTTATTTCAACAATTATTATTCATGAATCATTATAAAGATGTATGGATTATTAATAATGTGCTCTCTCATTGCATGTTTAATAATCTTTCATCACAACAGTTGACCTTTCTCGACATAATTGAAACAGATTTCCTTCAGCCTCTTTCCTTTCACAAGTCTTTGCTCTCATCTTAGTTTGTATTCCTCACTGCACTTCCTCCTGGCATACACATTACTATTTGCTTTACCCCCCGCTGTGCCTCAGTTGTTTGTCATGCAACGATGAAAGGCACATGCTGAACTCTGTGTACACCCGCTGTCATTACCGTTGACTTTTTCTTTTTTTTTTTTTGGTGGGGGGGGGGCACAAATTCTAGGCTTTTGGAAATCCCATCTGCTCATTAGTGGCTCTCTGGAAGGACTCTGGATTCACTTCATCTATCAGTGAACAATGAAACATAATTCTGAAATGTATTAATGCTTTGTTACGCTTCTCCACTTCACAGCCAGTTATTATAAGCAGTGGAAGTTGTTTTTTCTCTTAGAGAATGATGAGAGGCGTCAGTGATGAACTGTGATGAAAATGAAAATGCATCCTAGAATATCCGACCTTGACAGACTTTTCCTGACAGCATCAAGAACTACTTACCACAGCAAAGAGCAGTAACTACAGATTGTGTGCCTTTTTAAGCTGACAAGTTACCTGGAAAAATACCTTAAAAAGCAAATGCTGCACTCTGCTTTTGCATAATCTTCATATTACATGAGGTAGAAATGCAATATTTGAAGGAAACTTTGTTTAAGAAACTCCTTAAACAAAAGCGGCTTCCACCAAAATACACTTTAACAGGAAGAAAAAGGGGGAAACTCCAGGACGCATCCTTTTTTGCAGCAAGATGGACAGACATTGCTGTACTGTACAGAGTAGACAAATTATCCAGTAAAAAAAAAAAAAAAAGTTTTGTGAGAAAAACAATTTTCTGCCCAGCATTTTTAGGTATTATGTGAGTCCATTTTGGCAAAATTCACAGCCTGACTTCACATGTTGTGGCATTCATGCATTGCAGCCCTCTAGGGGACCAGCTTGGTGCCCATCGATTGTCTATCTGAAGAACACGAGGTGATATCTCTTTTATGTTTCAGTGTGCGCTCAGATTTTAACGAACTGCTTCCTTCAACACCACCTCCTGAGAAAATCACGACTGTGACAGTTAATGCAGCATGGTGCAGAAATCCCGACGTGTTTCTTTGTTGTCATTCTTTCCCCCAAAACACTTTTGAGGAGTGATTATGAGAAATTAAAAAGAGAATTTTGTGGCTTTTTTTTTTGGGAGACAACAGTATTTACATTGTTATGTGTGGCAGAGGATTTCTTTGAGAAAACAAATCCCTCATATTGTTCTCTAAGTCCTTTCTTTCATTGTCATATTGAAAGAAAAAAAACAAACCAGTATGTGTTCAGAAAGTGTACAGATCACGGATTTTGTTCAGTTACAAAGGAGAGGGGTGTTTGCTGGGTTCCACTTTGTAATTCAAGCAGAAATAAATGGCTCATCATGACAAACTTAAAGGTGTAATATGGAACATTTTCCTAAAAAAACAACTCATCACTTATGACCCACTTGAAGCATGTGGTGGTGGCCATATCTGCAGAGACTCTGCCTGTATTTCTAATTATTTTGCTGTGCTCAGGATGCTTTACTTGCCCAAAATATCTGCATTTGATGTCCTGGGAATGAGGCGTAACAATAACTACCATAGGTGGCATATTAAATAGGTTGGAGCCCTGTTTAATATGCGATTTATGGCTGGAGCAAGCCCCTACTTCCACCCCCTCCTCCCCAGACTCGAGGTTCAGGCGGGTTGCTTGCAGGCTGCATTGATACTGAACAGGTGCACAAGACAAGAGCAACAATATAATTAAACAATGATGAGTCCCACACTGTAAGTTGATCAGCTGTTTATAAGCCCATTATCCTTAAAAATCGAAAGCCTAGCACTCTGAAAATGCATCCTCTGGAGTTTGACTTCAGTGACTGCCTGCCAGACCCCATTAACATATTGCTTAATTTAACCGTTATAAACGTCTGCTCCTTCTAAAAGTTTATTAAAGATATCTTATGACTCATAAACAAACTTTCTCATTTGGCCAAGAATTCGGCATTTATTTTAACTCTAATAGATGTGAATTGAGCAAACAAAAACAGATGGACATTTCAAAGGAAAACATGTTGGCTGTACCATTGTTGTCGGAGAAATACAGTGTGTCCACAAAGTATCTTTACAATTTAAAAAATTTATTACAAAAGCAATTAATGAGATATGTTAATCAGATTTGTACTCAGTGGTTATCAAAGTGTTTAATCCCATTCATGCTTCACACATGAAGCAAAAGATCACTGATGCCATTGCCACCATTGATGAGGCTATGCTACAGCAAACATGGCAAGAAATCGAGTACCGTCTTGATGTGCTTCATGCAACTAATGGTGCCCATATAGAGGTGTATTAAATGAGGCAAAAAACTTTTCATTTTGTAATAATTTCCACAGATTTGTCTATTCATTTGCTTCTGTAATAAATTTGTTAAATTGTAAAGAGACTTTATGGACACCCTGTATTTCATTTTATTTAATTTCATTTTATGATTAAGTACAACAAATTTAATTTATATTTCTCCTTTAAATTTTCAATTGGCCAATTTCCATCACAAATCCTCTCATTTATTCAGCATTTCCCTTTGTGTCGGCTTTGTTCTCATGCTTACAGAATCAATTTAAGTAAGATTAAAAGGAACCCAAACACAATATCTGAATGTGCGTCAGACTGTATTCTCTCCAAGGCCTGATCCACCGCAGGCGGTAACACTTGAAAAGGAAACTTTTTCAAGGACAAAAAGGAAACACTTAACTTGACTGAGTAGAAGCAATGTGGCCCATAGACTGATTCAATGAGGAGATGTGTAATTAATTCATCTTTTCTCAATTCCATTGCCTGTCAGGCATCCCTGTGGCACGCTGTGCCTTTATTATTTTGCCATTAATGACAACTTGCTATCAATCACAAAGAGTTTCTTAACTCTCAGCTGCTTGATTATGAACTGCTCATCTCCCATCCTCAACAATGAGTAATTGCCTGGGATCAGCTTGGGGAGTCTATGACAAATGAAGGTTAACAAACGAGGACTGCAAAGTATCTCGTCGAAAAGCGATTAATAACAGCTTGACAACTTGTGTAATCGCACAAACAGGACGACGGAGAGATGCTTATGTGGTCAGCACAGGAAAAACAGGATGTCCGGAGATTGTGACGGCGCTGGCGTACGTCTAAGGTTTCGGCGATTATCATCAATGTTCCAGAGATGCAGGCTAAAGGAAGATGGAGCGAGTGGAGGAGGCAAGTGCAGAGGGAGCTTTTTCTACAAAGGCTTAGTAGGGCTGAAAGGAAGCTCTGATAAGGCTTCTAAACGTATAAGTCTTTGCCAGGACTTGCACTGCGCTGAAAATGGAATCATAACAGACAAGAAAAGATAAGCCATGGAAATAATCATGCTTTTATTCTTTCAGCCATAACATAATAGAAGCATCAATCTCAACATTGCAGCTATTAAGACTTGAAACAACAAACAAATTAAAGTCTAAACAAGTGTTTAGGGCCATTTAGGCAAAGCAGAAAATGAAATTAATGGAATTAAGCAGGAAGAAGCACCTATTTTTGAGCATTAATAAGACAAATTGTGTGTTTTAAAGCTCTTCTTTTGTCACATTTAAATACTTGTGAGAAAAAGCAATTTTCTTTCAGGTTTGAACTTTAAATACCTTTTTAAGTTTGTATGTGACCACCAGTGGCTCCCGTTTGAAGGAAAATCATGCTAAATGACAGACTTATCAGACACGTCAGTCAAAGACATTTTGGTGAGTGAAGTGTGTCAGAAACCGTTGGAGGCTTCACAGGCTGCTGTCATAATAAAGACACAATTACAGATTGCTCTATTTTGTTTGTTTTAAGGACATTATTTTATTTATTTTAAAATAATATATTATTACACTTCTGTCTAATGTGTTACTACAACTTATAGAGACAGAAATGCTTAAAAAAAAAGGGCAGCAATGATGTCACAACATTAATCCATGCATGAATATTTCTCATGATTTTTAATCCATTCTCACATGCAACATTTTTTCCAGGTAAAAGCTTTTAGAGGAAAGATAATGTTTACACAATAATCACATCTGCACAATGTAGACACATGCAGATGTATCTATTTATGCACAATGCACATGCTGAAAATAATGTATTTGCCAAATGTGCAGGTCACTGTTTTATATCTGCATGGGAGCTAAAGATCAATGCATTCATGGTTATGTATTGATGACTACATGCGTTTTTAAATTTATTATTTTGCTGAAATTCATTTATGGGAGTCTTGGTTTCTCTCCGGTCTTGTTGCACTGCAATTCATCTGCGCTCTGGATGTATTTTTATTTATATTCCAGTGCCAACTGCACAATATTTTTAAAAAAATAAAGGCTCAGAAAGACTCCAGACAAGCCTGAATTAATGCTGTGTGATATGTTTTGTGGAATGATCAGAGCCAGCTGGACTGATGTCATCCAATGCTTTATGATGAGAAATTATAACTGCAGTATTAATAACTGTGGTACATTAAGTATATTGGTGGGAAATTACTTGGCATTCGCACTCTCTTCAAAATCAACAGTACATTTCAGCAGAAAATAATAAAGAAATACACAAATATATGGTTTGCTGATATTGCTGGTGTATATATTATTTAAAGCCAGAAAAGCTATGGATTTATAAATGTAATAATGTCTGAGGTTTATGCATCAGCTGCCAAGCTCAAGTGTCCCCTGTCAATTGAGGCTTTCCTGGATAAATGACTGCCCCTTTTGCCACAGCGGAGGCAAAGAAAAATGTCTGACAGTGTGATGATACTAAGTAGAGTGAAAGCAGGGACAGGAACTGTGAAGTATCAGTCTGGCTTTCACCACAGAGCTGGTGACTCAGCACAGGCCAGCAGCGGATTTCAATAAATCAAAACGCTAACTGGACTCACGGGGTGGCCATGGCTGAGTGTTTCTCATTACAGCTGGGTAAGTCAACAAAGAGCTGAGTGACAGTTTGGAGAGGAGCCGGGGAATAATCTACACACATTTGAGGTTGTAAGCAACTTTACTGCAGATTCCTTACTTCACCTGTTTTTTTTCCCCCACAATGCATCAACACTCCCCTTTGATTTGTCTCTACAGTAAGCCGGTTTCGGATTTACTGACCACAACAGGTTTGGACTTGCTCCTTCCTGCAAGTGCTTTGGCCAACAGTCCTGGACTCTGACAATTCTGCAGCCACCAGTCCTGAAAAAAGGATTACGTAAAGTTTTTTATGATATCTAGATGCATCCCTTCATAAAAGCAAAAATGTAGGAAGCATGCATGATGTATGTGAGGCCTTTTAAAAATTAAGTGGTTTTCTAGAAAAAAAGATTTCTCTCTTTGTCGGCCAACTTATAATTTCACACCCTGAGCAGAGGGAAACTTTATCTCCCACAAACTATGTTTATACAAACAAAAATAGGTAGAAGTCTTGGTTGATGGTTGGGCATCTAAGCGCTTCTACAGATTATATCAAGATTTGAGAAAAATTGGTAACACTGAAATTACCCTGACATTTACTCACTGGAGGCTGCAGGGGCAGAATGTTGATGGGGTGAAATTAAGAAGCGGAAGAAGAGCAAGACACTGTGCTTCAGTGAATATGAATTTCAAGTGTTAAGCACTGCTATATTTATTTTTAATAAATTATTTTTTTATCAGTAACGGCCTGCTGTTGCTGTGGTTGTCCAGGCCAGTGTGTTACAGTCCTGCAAAAGTTGAGCAAAAACTAATTGAAAATTTAAGCTGCAGCAACTCATTTTAAGTTACTGGGCTGCTCAGCAGAAGTTAGACAGAATCTAGCTCGAAATTAACCTGGCATGATCAGCAGAAGTTAGACAGAAACTAGTTGGAAATTAGGCTGCAACAACTTACATCAATTTAGTGGCTTGCTCAGCAGAAGTTAGGCAGAAATTAATTGAAAGTTAAGGCGGCTTGAACAGCAGAGCAGCAGAAGTTAGGGAGAAACTAATTGAAAATAAAGCTGTAACAATCCAGAAGTTACAAACAAGGTAAGCAGATCTAATTCATCTGGCCTTGTGATGGACATAAGTCCAATATTCAATCCATTTTTAGCTTTGTTTTGTTCTTCATTTGCTCCTAATAAAAAAATATCTGGTTCTTTAAAAGCTTCTCTGTGTTCACCAGCCAGTTGCAAACTTTGTCTTGTGTTTGCTGAGGAGCAGGTAGTGGGTTTTAAAGCTTTTTCACTGACCCCTTTCACACTGTCACAATGTTTCACATTGTCTTTTGATGAAATGCTATTTTAAAATATTGATTATAGCCACTTTCACCAGTTGTCGTGAATATATAAAATGTTAATCAAGCTTTGCTTTTTGGAAAGTAGGGCTGAACAATATGCAAAACAGATGACGGATGTTGAAATATGATTCACAGTTTTAGTGGGAATGGTAGTTTTTGCATTTCATTCTTATTGAAAAAAAGTTGTGACTTTTGCTCGGGTTTCTACCAAACAATAATGTTTCCTTATGTCTGGAGAATATAATTATAGGCTGGGGCATTTCTGTAGCACCGCAACACTTCATCTAAAATGGTATGTTCTTTATCAAAAAATTGCATCTTCTATGATTTGGATATTATACTTTTGCAATTTCAATAACATTTCAATTATTGTCCAGGTCTAACAAACACAAATAAGAACTGTTTTGCAGATACATTTATTCATTGCATCATCCTGCTTGCAAAAACAAACAAACAAACATAATGCAGGTGGGATAATATTCCAGATACAATGTATTTGCTGGTGCTTTTTACTTATTTATGCAAAAAAAAAAAAAAAAAAGTTAGGCAGGATGAGCAAGAAGTGTGGTAGTAAAATATGAAAGTAATATGCCTAAAATGGGCAAATATTGTACCACTGCCATGACACAGACTTGAATTTTTTTTTTTCCTCAGTAATGGTCACAACTGGGACAGGCTGTGGGCTAAAGGTGGTCTCCAGTTCCCCAGCGAGTGTCAACTTCTCTCAAAGTCTCCTTGAACGAGACACTAAACCCTTAATTGCTCTGGGTCTCTGTGCTTCCTGGTCGACTCTCCACACTCGGCTCTCTGGTGACAGTCATACATATGCAGATGAGCTATTGTATTTGTTTTAGAGATGTGTGCACAGCAAATGCTATATAACTGTTTATTATAGATGGTAATTGTTAATATAGGAAAACTTAAATGTAAATTAAAATAGATTCAACTGAATTAACAAAACTCTACAGCCCTGGTTTGTTTAAAATGGTGCTGCAGTGAGCAGCATCTATCATTACAAACCCATTTAAGCATGCTTTATTGATGCTGACCTGCATAATAAACTATATAACATAAAGTAATACTGTCTTGCCTTTCAGCACTGACAAAATCTATTTCTCTACATAACTTAAGTGAATGCAGTGGAGGCTGTGAATGCCATTGGAGGAAACAAACAAAATTACAAGCTCTACTTACGCAAGCAAACATAATTAACAGGCACAGAATCTGACAGTGCACCTGTTATATAGTCCTAAAAAACCCATCCTGCCTGAGGAGTAAATCTGCTGCAGATCTGCTTTCTCTATAATGATGCTGCCATTCTAAAATTGTAAAATTGTTTCATTTGTGCATAATGTGATAAATTTCCTGTAAATGTTTCTCAACGCACAATGGTGACTGTGGCCAATCTTGTTTTTTGTGAGGCTCCAGTGAATCCTGCCCTTGGTGCTCATGGACCTGCATCCTAAGTGGCCACTGTGTCTGTGTGCACATACATGGAGCTGCCTGTGTGTGTGTGTGTGTGTGTGTGTGTGTGTGTGTGTGTGTGTGTGTGTGTGTGTGTGTGTGTGTGTGTGTGTGTTCTCGACACTTTACTATAATGAGCTCGTGAAATCTTCCGGACTGCTCTAATAGCTGCATTCTAAGCCATACCCCTGGGCTAAAGGGTCGCGTTGCGTCGGTGGGAGCTGAGGCGAGCACCGGCGCCTGGCAGCCTGCAGCCGAGCCATCTATCAGCACAGCTTAGGCCATCGCTACTGCTCAGCACCGTGGCAGAGCGAGAGGGCTGACACACACTGCCCTGGCTGGAAACGCAGAGACAAATCGCACTTATAAAGTACATGTTGAGTTTCATTATCTAAGAGCAGCATTCAGAGGGCGAGAGAGGAGGCGCAGCGGGAACGATGCTCAGACACAGCCAGTTGTATTACATTCTGACATTTCCATATGCTCCAAAAATAGCTGCAATTACTTATCTCCCTTTAGATTAATAGATGCTTTTATCGCTGGTTACTCAAGCCATTAGCAGTTTGAACATCCAGAGAAGAGGTTTAATTTTAAAAATAAAAAGAGATCTGATATGTCTGTGCAAATATATTACCTATGTGATAGATATTGGGGGAAACAAGTTCCTCAGTGTTGTGGACTACAACCCGTATCAGTATGGCTCTGAAAATGCCAAGCTCATTACCATCAAGCGGCCCGGCTTGATGAAAACTAAGCCGTGATTTCAGAAGAAGCTGATATGAGAGGGGAGGATTAGCAGCCTGTCAGCGTGCTGGAGGAGAATTCAGACAGAGCCCCGCATAGCTGTCTGTGGCATCAAAGTTCATCTTTATTAAACAATCTAATGAGGATTTGCAAATACGGCGCCAAATAAATCACATGTGATCAATGTAGCAGATACAAAGTTGTTGGGGTTTTTTTTGCCTCTGAGTCAAAGCTCCAAATTGGAAAGGTTTAGCTCAGTCGCCACTTTCTAAAATCTATTTTCATAATTTCAGTGAAATTTACAGTTTCATTGATTGTAATCGCCGGCCTGTAAATAGCAGAAACCACTGGTGCTTAAAAGAGCAATGTGCAATAAAATGAGTACAGTAGTCCAAAATGGTGAGTTGAAATCATAGACCTTCTTCCATGATTCCTGAATTGATTTGTTTAGAAATAACTAGCGCTTATTCCATCAGTAAAACATGCGTACTCAGACTTGAAACATATTTCCTCTGATCTGTGGAAAAAAAATTAGCTGCTGACTTCACATTTTTAACTCAGTCTTCTTCAACACTCCACTCTGCAGAGCTTCAGCAACCTCAAAGGATCAAAACTCTAAATTCAGTTTCAAAACAAGCAACGGCGACTCTTCCACTGGAGGCTGATCAGCTGTTTATGACTGTCAGTTGTCTGTGAATGCAAAGCTAGGCTTCTTATCTTGAAAACAAAAACCCACTGCTCTGAAAATACACGCTCTGGAGTTGGAGTTCAGTGACTGCCTGTCATATTACTCAATTTAACTGTTATAAACATCTACTCTAAAAGATTATTAATGATTTCTTACAACTCAAAAACATTCACTTACTCGTTCAGCAAACATTCAACATTAATTTGAACTCTAAGTGAAACAGGCAAACAATAATACAGGATGGAGTATTTCAATTTCAGTGTAATGCTGAGCAGTCAAATGCTTTATTTCTGAGCTCTAAAATAATGCAATAGCACCTTTAAGAAGCCGGAGAACCACAGAGACAAATGTTGTATTTTATGCTAATTTTTCTCGAGACAAAGACCTCATTCTCTGTAACCAATACATGCTGAATATGAAAAGACAGTGGAGGCAATTAAAGAGGAAGAGGTTTTGATTTCCAATATCAATCAGCGTTTTCATGTAGGCTTTGTTAAATAATGTGGTCGATTCATAAAGGCTAATATAAGAGGTTACAAAAGCTCAGGTATAAAAATGCTTAATCCTTGAGAAATAATCAGATAAATCTTCACATAAAATAATTCCTCTTCTTGTACTATGCCTGAATAATCCTTTAGCGTGACAGCAGGAGGACGGGAGCGATGGCCATTGATCGTAGCAGTGATTGTAAGGAGGCACTGGATTGAGTCAAACAATCACCAGCAATTACATTGATTGGATGAATCTCCGATAGAGCGCCACGGCTAAACAAAGAGGAAGCAGTTGGAGACCAGGGAGGACAGTGTGAGGTGATGAATGATTCACTGTGTATTCTGCACCTGTAATTTTGTTTGACAAGCTGATGAGACAGCGCCGCGTGCCACACTGCATGCTAATGTGCGTCATGCATGCTGTAGTCCTGACAGCCCAACAGAAATAGTTACAGTCCTGCATTACAAAGTTGGAAAGAGAGAACATTGCGTGAGAAGAGAGGAGTCTCTGATGAAGACAGGAACTGGCCTCACTCTGCTAGGGTTTAATTAAACATCAAAAAGTTTGGGTCACACTTTATTTTACAGCACAGTGATGAGCTGTAGTTTGCATGCAATTAGACAAAAACTAGAAACAATATGTTCTTAATTAGACAATATTAGACCATTATTAGACATTTATTAGGGGGTAACTAGGGACACATAACAAAAGTGTATTGTAAACTAAAATGTATTGTTTCCCATGGTTTGACTCTCATTTGAGGATACTTAGGGACACATTAAAACAGAATGACACTGTTAACTAAAGTGTACAGTTAGACCCGTATTAGAGGGTAATTTGGGACACATTACACAGAACTGCACTATAAACTAAAGTCTATTATTTCCCACTGCTAGACCCTTATTAGAGGAGACTTGTGGACACTCTACACAGAACTGTACTGTAAACTAAAGTGCATTGTTTCCCACTGAACCTTAGACTTTCATAGAGAGTAACAAAGTAGGCATTAGTCTTGCTACTCTGTATGGGACCAGCCAAAGAAGATGTGTCTCAAGTAGCAGATATGTTATTTCACTTTAGTTTACAGTTCTGTTCTGTGTAATGTGTCATCAATTCCCCCTAAAATAAGGGTCTAATACCATCCAATAAAGAACAAAGTACAGTTTGTCACGTCTTGTTAGTGTACCGTGAGATAAAGTGTGACTGCACCCCACTTTAACAGTCTCCCTTTGCGCAGGAAAAGAAAAAAAAACCTGACAGCTTATATCTGGATGGAAATGACCTATTCCTATTCATCAGCGAAATAATTCCATGTTTGTGTCCTATCTCTCCCACACCTGTTCATCACTCACATCTGTGCGAGCACACTCTCCGTCCAGAAATCACATCCTATCGCCCTCCTCCAAGACTGACAAGACTGTCTTCCCCTTATTTTGTTTCATTCCTTTCCCATACGTCTAAATCCTTCCATCTGGATGGGAGATGTGCACGGTGATTTATGCCAGTTGTGAGGACGGCGATCCAGCATCTTAACACTCCGTGAGCTGGTTTGTGTTCAAAAGTGGATAAACTGGTACACCATTTTACTAAGCTTTAACATCTTGCGAGCCCTTTAGAAATTCTCATGTGTATGATGCGCTTTAATAAATGGCTGTGATATTGTTTCTTTCTTTTGGGGTTTTTATAATGCATGAACATGTAAAGGCATGGCAATAACATAAAGGTGATGTGAAAGGAAGAAAACAGAATACAAACAGTCTCTTCTACAAATGAAATTTGAGAATACTAATCTCTAGGTGTTTTAGAAGAGTGGAGGCTAGCAATCAGTTCTGATTACTGGTTCCATTTCAATTACAGCTCTCATGCTAATGCATCTTTTATCTATTTGTGGAACTATTTCACGGTAGGCTGCAAGGTTATCTTATTGATCATTTTACAACACGAGGTTGTATAATGAGTTAATAGTTGTGGTTCCACGTATGCGACTTCCAAAAACAAAAAATAAATAAATAATAAGTCATAAAAATGAAGCTATTTTTCATGGCGGAGAGCCGCATGAGGATATCTCACAGCCTGAGGAAAGAAGCTGTCTGGTGATATGGCAGCGGACACTTCTGTACGGAATAAAAAAGACTTGACATCCAAATTTGATTCCCACCAGATGATTGATGGGCCCACTCGCCTTACCAGACATACTCAACCACTAATATATGTAATATATGCATTACATCACATTAATTGCAAGTAAACTCAAAGAAATGTCTAGCTGGGTATTTTAACAACAATCAAAAAACGGTAAAACTTGACATTCCTCGCAAGGATCTGATTGAGGTTGAGAGTGAATTAATGAGAGTTAGCTGGGATGAGGTTCTACAACACGACAGAGTAAATGAATGCTGTAATAAATTGAGGTCCAGCATCCAGCAGTATTGTTGACAAGTTCATTAAAAAGCGCAAAAAGTCATGGGGGGGAAAAAAAAACAGCTCCTGTGCTTGTCTTCCAGTGACTGAAATGAAGAGACTACGCTTTAAAAACCTTCCCTAAAACTCAAAATGACACTCATGGGCTGAGGAATTGGGTCACAAAGGAATTGCATGTTTCAAAAGAAAATTTATACAATAAACAGCAACATGCAATAGAAGGCATTGGCCCTTTTTACTGGTTAACATGACTAGCAGTGCTGTCAGTAGTTAGCAGCTAAAGCTACTTAATGCTGAGTCAGTAACTTGACCAAAAGCCAAATAAAACTTTGGCTGAGTACACACTGGACAGACCTACAGATTGCTTGGCAGCAAAATAAACTCCCATCACAGCAGTTTAAACTTCCCCTTTAAACCTTCATGCATATTATATCTGGAAAAGTCTCCTTGATTAATTTGATACAAAGATGGAACATTTCTTGGAGGTAGGTTTTTTTTTCTATTCTTGCTAATAGAGTAAGTGACAGAAGCTGTCATATATTTTCAGTTGTCAGTTAATTTGCTACTGATAGTATTTATCTGGATGTTGTTTTGACATGGAGATTTATAAACTTAAAGCTGAATATGCTTGATTTATATCCTTGCTCATTTGTATTTTTTGTATAGAGCCATACAATAACCAGCAAGCAGACATGTCAAATATCTTGACTGATATTCAGTAAATATCTCAGAAATCAATTTAATCCCTCGTCCCTGACCAAGAAGGCTGTGGATATTCTACCAACCGAGCCAGAATATTTGAAGGTCATAGAGAAGACCTCAAGTATTCAAAGCAAGTATAGCTTGTTAAAAATATGGTGGGCAGAGTTAGTAGGCTGCAGCTGTTGTTTGAGTGTGTGAGGTACATTAAATCAACATTTCATATATCACGCTGTTCATCTCATTTTCAGGCTCTGGCTGCAGGTTTTGAACATTAATAAGGCTACCACTCAGAACTGTAGAGTTTCTGCTTTCCCTGCAAGCGAAATGTGATGATAGATACCAAACTAAATCCCAATCAGAGTTTTATTATTTTTAGCTTTAGTTAAGTACATCGAAGGGTTTGAAATGTGCATGAACATGATTAAAGTGGTTGGCACCAATTCTCGACCGGTTGGGTTGAGCGATATGTTAGTGTGTCCACCAGTACAAATTTAGCGATACCATTTCCACCACAGGATCTATTATCATGTGATCTCATGAATCCAGCTGTCTTGCCAGGTAACATAATTCGGGCAGCAGGACTGCTTATCCTGTGACGTGACAACAAGCTTCCATTTTTTGTTTGAAGTTACAAATAACCAAAGAAAATAATCAAGTGTGATCATGTATGGTTAATTTAAAAATGCAAACAGCAATAGATACTGTTGTATAAAATTACTTACACCATGGTTTGGGTGAATACTCTTTTCTGATTGGCCGTTTAACGCACAAGACTCGCCCGACCTCCTAACCAAAGGCGGTGCGACCGAGCAGACAGCCGATTGCTTCAGTTTTTCCTGCATGAAGATGTCCTAACCCGCTCCATGCGTCAGCAAACACGCTGAGCAAAATGTCGCTTCCTGGAAAAAAGTGAGTTCAGTCCACGTGGGGAGGTTCTTCCCCTCCATGTTGTGCCTTCAAACCATTTAATGCACACCTCCTTGTTGACTGTCCCCTGCATCTCTCTTTGTTTTCTTCTTTACAGCATGAACATTTGCCACCTTTGTATCTTATGTAAAAACCCTCTGATGTCTGAACTTTTTTTAAACTACATTTTGAGATTAATTATCTAAGTTGGAGACTTGCTGAAAAATCTAACTCATTTTACAGTTGCTGTGGTGCCAAAACTTATTTCATTATAAGAAGATCATAAAGAGTTTGTTAAAAAGATTTCTTGGAGACCCAGGGATCCAAGCATGTTGTTTGAGGTCAGTTGATCAGTCAGTGTTAAAACTGTGCAATGGCCAGAAACAAAACTTCGGGGTCTAATCTCTCACCCAGTTAAAAGCCCATTATCTTTGTCTCTCCGCTCTGCAATGCGCCCACTCTGCTCTCTGTTTTGCCTTTTCTGACTCATCAGATTGGACATCTGAGTTAACGGGAGAGATGTGTGGAGCGCACACGGTGGCAGATACTTTGAATTACAAAGTGACAGGCTGTCTGTGCTTGCAGTGGGAGCA
Organism: Lutjanus erythropterus; assembly: GCF_056507025.1. Lineage (NCBI taxonomy): Eukaryota > Metazoa > Chordata > Actinopteri > Lutjaniformes > Lutjanidae > Lutjanus > Lutjanus erythropterus. The sequence goes on along the minus strand of NC_139337.1, from coordinate 25,436,216 downwards.
ACAGTTTCCTTGGAGTGAAAATGATATTTACAAAAAAATAAAAAAAATCAACTACACACTGTAACATTTGTACACTTTGCTTCCAATTTCAAAGCAAAGCGGATGAAGCTGGCACATTTTTAAAGCCTCTACAATTACCGCAAGTGTACAATTGATGCCCATAACCACTGCCGGCAGCACCAAGTCTGTTTGGCAAAGCCAGTTGCTAACGTCTCATCAAGTCCCATTAATGTACTGGCAAAAAGAATGAAAAAACAGACACACCAGCCTCATGCATTTACACTGCTTTGTCCTCACAATGCCACCACTTAGAACAACACAAACGTTTGTTTTTGTCACAAGTAAAAGGTTATTTTAACTAAAGTTTTTTTGAACAATAACTTGCACTTTTTTTTGGACTTTATCGTCCAATCCATTCTTGATTAATCTGTGCTCCTTGGACCAGTTAAAGAAAGGAAACTGAAAAAAAAATCTCAACATTTCATCCTTTCATCCTTTTATATGCACCATATATATATAATTACAATTAGAGGTGGTTAGAATTGCAGGACAGACTTTGCAGCACACGCTGTACTTTGCATGGAAATATATCAACTTTTGCACGGTAGATTTGTGCCTGAGCAATATGTTCTCTATGGTGTTGAAAATTAAACCATCTGAGGCTAAATTGCTTTTCAAGCTCTGCAGTTAATGGGCTTAAGTAACCCCGAGATGCACAGATAGGTTGAAAGTCGCCCTGTTTTTTCTCATTTGCAGTATTTCTGTGACAAAAATATTTCAGCATTTCATGTTTCAGATATGCAGTGGATCCAAAATGACTGAGATCCTAAATTTCCTGTGGAAAATCGAAGGAATTTTTCCTCTTTATCAGTCACTTTTGTCAGGTGCCTATAAAGTATTTACTGTGGACAAAACCTTGAATCATCAGCTACAAGACAATATGATATCAATACTCTATATTTTGTACCACAGAAGGAATTCACATTTCTAAATTGCTAGCTATTTTGCACATTTATATATTTATTACATTATGTGTAAGAGCAGCATGCAAATGTAATCATATGTCCCTGCTTTATAGCCAACTGTAACTAGTAGCACAGTGAGGCAGTGGTGAGCACTTTTGCCCCACAGCAAGGTTGTGGGATTGAATCCAGGTTCAGACCAAGGTTGTTACAGTTATTTACCGCTAAACATTTTAATTAACTGAAATAAAACTAAAAACTAAACTTCACAAAAACAAACTGAAACACCATTGTGAAAAAAAAGCACTCACGGTCACTTTATTAGGTAGACCCGTTCAACTGCACGTTAATGCAAATATCAGCCAATCACATGACAGCAACTTAGTGCATTTAGGCATGTAGACATGGTCAAGACGACCTGATGAAGTTCAAACCGAGCATCAGAATGGGGAAGAAAGGTGATTTAAGTGACTTGGTTGTTGGTGCCAGACAGGCTGGTATTTCAGAAACTGCTGATCTACTGGGGTTTTCACACAGTCATCTCTGGAGTTCACAGAGAAAAAGAGAAAATATTCAGTGAGCAGCGGGTTCTCTGAGCAAAAAATGCCTTGTTGATGCCAGACATCAGAGGAGAATGGCCAGACTGGTTCGAGATGATAGGAAGGCAACAGTACCTCAAATAACCACTCGTTACAACCAAGTTATGTGGAAGGCCATCTCTGAACGCTCAACACGTCGAACCTTGAAGCAGATGGGCTACAGCAGCAGAAGACCACACTGAGTGCCACTTCTGTCAGCTAAGAACAGGAAATTGAGGCTACTATTCACACAGACTCACCAAAATTGGACAATAGAAGATTGGAAAAATGTTGCCTGGTCTGACGAGTCTCGATTTCTGCTGCAACATTCAGATGGTAGGGCCAGAATGTAGCTTAAACAACATGAAAGCATGGATCCATCCTGCCATGTATCAACGGCTCAGGCTGAAGGTGGTGGTGTAACGGTGTGGGGGAAATTTCTTTGGCACATTTTGGGCCCCTTAGTACCAACTGAGCATTGTTTAAACACCACAGCCTACCTGAGTATCGTTGCTGACCATGTGTGTATGTGTGTATCCATCTTCTGATGGCTACTTCCAGCAGGATAACACACCATGTCACAAAGCTCAAATCATCTCAAACATGTTTCATGAACTCCAACGGCCTCCACAGTCACCAGATCTCAGTCCAACAGAGCACCCTTGGAATGTGGTGAAACGGGAGATTCCCATCATGAATGTGCAACCGACAAATCTGCAGCAACTGTGAGATGCTCTCATGTCAATATGGACCAAAACCTCTGAGGAATCTGTGCCATGAAGATTTAAGACAGTTCTGAAGGCAAAAGGGGGTCCAACCCAGTGCTAGCAAGGTGTATCTAATGAAGTGGCTTAGTTATTGTTAACAAATAACAGATTTTTACTACGGGTCCTTTTTGTCCTTTACTGCATGGAGGAGAGTAGTACCAGTGGCATATGCATCTAAGAGTTAAGACCTACAAAACAACAGAAGAAGAGCAGTAAATATGCCTGTTGTTTAAAGGTGTCCATGAGGAGAATTATGAGCTAAACCATGTGTCTGACAGAATGCCGTTATGCTCAGTGGTGCAGTATTTGAGATAAAATTAGGAATTTAACAGCCACATAGCTGCTGTAATCTTTACTTGTAAAATCGTGAGTCATGATACCTAACTCAAAAGTAGTTCTTCTATTCATTATTGACAGGATATTCCCTAGACGCTGTATAACACATCAGAAAAGCCCTGCAGTGTCCTTCAGGAAATATGGAAAGAATTAACTCATTGTCAAATCTCAGTTGCACAACACAAATCATGAGAAATCAGCTGTCTAACCTGCTGAAAATGTATTTATAGAAGATGGAAAAAGCCCATTGGTTATGCTACAATATAAAACCCCAAACAAAAAATTATATACACTAAGAAGGTGAAACTGCCTATTCAGAAATATCCTGTTTGGAGACATCCAATTAAAATTAAAGTCATAATCCAGATAAAAAAAAGTTCAACAGGCATTGATTAAACTGACATGTTTCATCTTGTAACTTTATCTCAGCAAAAAGAAAAAAAACTCCCTGGGAACAATTAACCTGCAGCACCACAACAACCATCACAATGACACACTGTATACTTCTTTTGATAAGCAGCATTTTTAGTGAACACTTTGCTCATTTGCTTGTGTGAAGTAACAATTTCCAGTGTGGATTATGGAAATGTCCACCTTGCACTCCCTCAACCCCGGTAACCCAAAGTTAAAATGTCACTTGAAGCCAATTATAAGCAAAATCTTAAAGGATATAGCCAATTAACCAACATTCTCTGTCATCCCAACCCTACAATTTTTCCTGATGTATATTCTTGACCCACATCCCTTTTGAATAAATTGTTTCCGTCTCTGCTAATGAATGTAACCTGGACCTGACTCCTGAACTGTGGCGGCTCTGAACAGGCTGTTTCTCAGCGAGGAGCAGTCACTGCTCCAGGCTGACTCAAATATTGGTGTGCTGCAATTTGAAAGCACCTTACAGGCACTTTGATCAAAGCACCAAAACAAATGCATTTATTGTATTACTGTGCATGTATTAGACAGTCCCTCCAGGAAGTTAAGAGTTAGCGATTACAACAGTTAACGCAAATTCAACCAATTCCTCTGAACTCACATGACTGAATTTGATCAGCCACAGTAGTTTCACATCCTCTGTGCAAACGTCATACATGTACATCTCAATGAACTGACTAATTCTTTTATTACTTATTATGATTTGCTCAAAAGTCTAAAAAGAACACAAGGTTTGTCATTGTTCTTAACATTTATCAATGTCCTTTGCTCTTTGATATTTGACAGTTTTGTGCTTGCTGTTTTATTCCCCATGTGCACTTCTTTATTAAAGCATATTTTGTTTTAAACTTTTGTTATCCATTTTTGGTAAGGTTATTGAGAACACTCAGAACAGAGTGTGGTTTTATTGTCCTTGGTTGTAATTGGCTTTCAAATCTTTTTTTTTTTACTTGCCCCTGCAATTTCATCACAAAAGAAATGCCTCAAAACATTGCAACACATATTACATTTTTATTTTTTAGAAAAGCTGTCGTGAAATCAGGCATTTTAGGCTGCAGCAATCCCCCCCGTAAAAGCCTGCAAAATCCTGGCGGGACTGATTTGTAACAATTGACCCTTCACTAAGCCCTGCACTCTTTAGTTACTGTTGCTAAGCCTGTCAAGCTTTCCATGCAGTTTACAGTGATAACGGTGGCAGATTTAACATTGAAATTGGTGGTTTTGTTGAAACACCAGCTTTGATTCCACAGAGAAGTGAACAAAATCAGGCTTGTCATTTCCAGTTGATGGCTGTGGATTTTGTCGGCTAAAATAATAACTGCAGATTCCTTAAGTGTAGCTAACTAATATAAGCTAATGCTAAAGCTTGCCAAAGTGCAAGCCCAGTAAGCTGAGAAATTTGTCTCCAGCACACTTTTTCATGTTTGACACATTTTAAAAAGACAACCCTGTGAAACCATCTGAAATATCTGTGACCATGATATAAAGTTAATGCTAAAAGACTGAGGCTAAAGCTACATCCTACCAAACACTGGTTGGATGGCGATACACAACACACACTGTATATGTATACTAGAGATGACAGTTATTCACCCATATATTTTGGAAACGGACGCAAGGATTAGATTAAGTGCAGCAAACCTCGAGACCAGCCAGACTTCGATTTCCCCAGGAAGACAGCCAGAAAAAAAAAAAACGTTCAGCTAACCAGGCTTAGGCCTAAGAGAGTGAACCAGAGAGAGATACATCATTGTGGGCCCACTTTGATTTGGCATCGGCCCACATCCTCCAAATCCCCCACATAGCAAATCCCATTAAACCACTGGGAATAAGGAATGAGTTTGGCAAATGCAGTAACACAAGTTTGTCCTGAGGTAACGTTACTGCAGGTAGTAAATTAGTTTGCTGGACATGCTAATGTTTGCAGCTTATATTAGAGCTGATAAAGACAAAGTTTAATCCATTCCTCACATGTTTTTACATTTGACTGTCCAAACCCATGAGACGCCGCGTATCGTTCCTCTTAGACCCCATGCACACCATTTTAATATATAGAAAAATCTAAAACTTGGCACATCTGTGGTGTCCTAGTTGCAGTTGTTAATCTATAATGGAACAGTTGCTGTTTGGAGGCGGGGCTTAGAAAAGGATCAGTTATTACACTCACTTTGTTATTCATTTCACTGCAGAAGAGATATGTTGGCTCCCTGGACAGAACTGCTCAGTCACTCCCTATAATATGAATAAATGTAAATATAAATGCAAATTAATGTACAGCAAATGTAAAATTAATTAATCACAATGTCCTCTGGCAAACAGATGTCTCAGTTTATTTGTTTGCTCCCATTTAAGGAATATACTGTATTAATTAAGTGTTTTCCTCATCTCCATCTGTTTGTCTCTTTAGATAAACTCCAGTGCAGCGCACCTATACTGTGTTAATCAGTCTTTTGGTTGCTTTGGAAGTCCAAAATAAGATAAGACAGAAGAAGATGATCCATCTAAACCATTGTTCAGTTTGGACCTGTTTGGGTATTCCATCATTGAAAAAAAAAATGTCAAGGAGAAAGAGGAAAGGATTGGTAATCAGAAATAAAGGTAAACTAAAAAGCTTTCACTTTGTGGCACACTTGCAGATGGAAAAACAGAACAGTTCATTGTCCTTCAGGTTAATATGAGAACAGCGAATCCCGAGTCAATTTCCTTGAAAATATCTGACAGGAACATGACTGAAACAAAAAAGCAGACAAAAATGTAGTGTAGACTATTTTTGGCAGCTTTTCAATGTCCAAGGTTAACTTTCACAGATGAATAAAGGGGCAAATGTCCAGGCAATGCTAAGGGCAACAAAACAGCATTTTTTAAAGCTTATTTTATGCGAAGATACTAACGGATTGAACATGTACAAAATGTCACACACAAATACACGTGTACAACTTGCAACAACGCAAAAATGAGCAAAACTCAAGTATTTTTTGTATTCAGTGTCAATAATTGTGTTCAGATTACATGCAAAAACATGATATGATTACATATGTTTGGTTGGTTTACCATGTTAGTTTAAAGTGTTAGCATGCTATTCAAATTTGCACTTAAGACAAAGTCCAGTCACAGACAAGGGTGCGTTACACCCTCCACCATGCAGTTATGGTGGTCCATGGGTTTAATGCTAGGAGGGAAAACAGTCCTTCCTTGGCTTGAAACCTCCCTGTGGATCTGGACTGGAGAAAACAGCCTCTGAGACCAACGAAGGCCAGTTTGACGACAGGGAATAGGGAATAATTTTTTTTGCTGGGTGTGGCTCCCAAGAGCCTGGGGCTAACTGACTCTAAGTGAGTTAGCTAACTGTTTTTAGCTTGGCTGGCTCCAGGGTCCTGGGAGCCACACAAATAATCTGCTAAAGCCATCTGTCCACCAGGAAACTTTAAAATATGATCAGTTACACCAAAAACAGTTAAATAAAATTAGTGAAACAAGTGCGGCTTTTGCTCAGTGAGACTCCAGTTATGCTACATCATAAGCAAGACAGCATTTTATTGGACACAAATTTAGAAATGCACCCAAGTGCAGGATGCATCATCAACAGAATCAAATTGTTTTTTTTTTTTTCAGAAAAATGCATTTTTGCATGCATTTTTTGTAATTGTTGGGCATGATATTGGTGTGTGTGTGATCTGATGAAGAGTATGAAAACACTTATATTGATTTTGATTTCATGGGAACTTTAAAGATTTTCAGCATTGTCTTATGAAGTAAAAGAGATGTGGTTGCTAAAGGAAAACTAACTAACTAACTAATGTAGACTAGCCTTTTTTTCTATCTATGCATAATATACACTTGGGCACAGTGGATACCTGTGCCATATTTTGTGATCATCTGTTTTTCAGAGTACAGGTGAAAAATTTGGACCTGATGGTGGCGAGTGGTTAGAGAAACCTAAAAATCTAACCTGATAGCGAGCTGGACTTTTTGGCTCATCAAATTGATATTTATTGAGAGCCAAACTACCTTGCTTGACATGAGTAATTCATCACAGTACGCCTTGTATTGTTGCCTCTCTGTTAGTCATTGTCTCGCTGTTGTACAGAAGGAGCAGAGAACAGTGGATTTAAGGATGACATCTGAGATCTGAAAGTCCTTCAACAGAAACAAAGCCTACCGCCTGCCAAATTTCTTGCAAAGCCTGCTCACAGTTGTTTAGAGCACCCTCTGACAGACAACAATAACTTTTTTATGAAGGAGAATATACTTTTTCTGACAGTGAATGTCAAATCAGTCAGAGAAAATAAAGTCATGAACAAGGAGGCCAAAACCTGCTGTGGTGCTTTAACAAATGCATAATCTGCCATCAATGAGTGCTCTCTACTATAGAAAGATTAGCCTACAAAATTGTAGAGTTTAATGAGAAAATCAGCAAAGACAATCACTGATTTTAGACCCATTATTGTCAAGTTTTATCTTTTTATTAAACCAGTGACTCTTCACTCTTTATACAAGATTTCTAACATTATACATGTACCTTTACTCTAGTTGGAAATGAAATGGAGTCATATTTATGGAAAAAAGACAGGAGCTCAGACATTTTACTGGCTGATTATGGCCGTTGGCCAATGTTTTGCTGACCAACAAGCTGTTGTGCACTCAGCTAAATGAATGGACCTCACAGTGAGAAGTTCTTATAATGTAAATTTAATCTTGCACAATTTTCATTTGTCTGGGGTCTCAGTCTACTAGAATTTTGGATTTAATCCAGTCTGTGAGTTGCATGTTGTCTCTCCTACAAATTTCCTTTTACAAGAAACAGAATGCTGTTCCATTTGCCTGAAGAAGTACAAGCCATTAAAGGACCAGTGTGTAGGATTTAGCGGCATCCAGTGGTGAGATTGATTGCAAAGCATGGTACGGCTTGGCTCAACTCGACTCATTTTGCTTTTCAAAATCTGGTAATATTTTTGGTATCATCTCAGTTGATGTTACAAGCAAGCTCAGCTGATACTTAACACTGCAGGCCACTGATTGGTCAGTGTAGTATAGCATAAATAAAGTTAGCAACCACACAGCATGGCTAACATTAGCAGCACCCTGGTCTCCTTGCAGGTTAGAGTCCATATGCCTGTGCTGAATGTGGTTATGCATTGCTCCAGTCAAGTGGTTATGGCAGTTCATTCTGATACAGCCTATATACAACCTTATTTTTCACTTTATAGAAAAAAATACTGTCAGACCGGTTTTCTGCTTTCCACCTGGCTGCCATCTGCCAGGACTGCAGCCCTAACTAGTGGCAAATGGTTGTGTAACATCTTAGAGGCAACAGTTAACTGGTGTTGTACATTAACTGACTGAGGATAGCAACATTTAATCGTTTAATCTACTAATCATGCACATCAGCAACATAGGAGTTTCAACAAGTCCTTTCTCCTGTCCAGTGATCTAATATTCATTCAACTCTTCTGAAAAATCTCTGTATCTTTGTCTCGAAAGATGTTCAAATCTCCCCCAGCTACATGTTGACTTTGGCTCTTTGCAATGTCTTGGCAAAGGGGGTTATGGGAGCTCATGAGGTGAGAGCTGCCCATGTTAAGAGCCACTGAGACTCAACCATTTGGACCCATCAAACAATGAGATGAAAGCTGCAAAGCGGTGCAGACCAGGGTGTTGATTCTCAGTGCAGTCAGTGGTGCTAGCAACCATTTTCCATTACAGGGAGTCATTTTATTTCATGCTAACATATCATGGAGCTTTAAAGTTAAGATGAGATGGAAAAAATGCCTTATTAACCAACCACATCCCCAGTCCTATTGTGCACCTTTTTAACAATGTCAAAAAATATCCAAATCAGTCCCGATCCAGGAAAAGTCTGCACTGTGTCATAGCTGTATGACTTTAGGGGCACTGCATTAATGCTCATTCAGCGCTTTTGGCTACTGTGACAAGACCTTCATTAGCTGCTTGTTTTATATTATTATGCTATTTTATGTGGACTCTAAGTTCTGAAAACAGAAGATTTTTTTTTTCACTAAATACCTGCTGTGCTGGTTCATATTTCCACCTGACCTGAAATTTTGATGCGCTAATTTGTCAGCAATTTAATTTTAAATGTCATCATAGGTGTCGATTTCTTTCCCTGTGGACTGGTAGAAATGTCAAATTTAATTCTGCACTCAAAACATCCTCACTGGTTTACAGAGACAATTTACCGTAGAAAGAAAACCCATCTGACTTGCAAACATTGTTTGTTTTTGTCCTTTCAATGAACCTATATTTTAATTTTTATGGTTTTCCGGATTTAATATCAACACTATAAATATTTCAGATAGAAATTTGTTTAAGTGTATCCATGTGGGCATGCTGTCAAAAGCAGTGGCACAACAGAAATCTAATATGAATAAGATTCATTGTGAATAAAGCAACAGTGAGGCCTCTCAGTGCAGTCTGCATAATCCAGCAGTCCCAGAAGCTGTTCTGGGTTGAATAAGGTAAAAAATCTGCATCGAGTTGTTAAATCAATTAGTCAGAGCCTGGGTTAATAATTGCAATATAACCAGATAATTTCCAGTCCAAAGAGCTTTCTCAGGTCTGCTCTCCAGTTTTCTCTTTGGCTCCATCATACCTACAGGTATTTGAAAAGGTCTGACTCTCAAAGGGAGAGAAGGAGAGAGTGGGAGAGAACCAAGGCAGACGTGTCATTGGTGCTGGAACATCAGGGCCAGTCTGTTAGGGCTGTCTCCCTCTGTCACAGTCTCAGCCACTTCTCTGTTATCTGCACTGAACACATGTCCACCCGTGCTATTACACACTGACTGCTAATGGAGCATAAGACTGAGGTGGACCTCCCATTCACTGTTGGCTCCACCGCTGCCTCTCTGACTCAAATGCTGTTCTTGGCTGCACAGAGAGACAGACACACAAACAACTTCTTGAAAATCACACATTTTTTCTATGAATTATAAATGTACTCCAGATTTTTTTTTTTCCAAATCAATGACAAAGCGCCCTTATTTTACTGGTGGAGGGAAAAAAAAAAAGATTATTTCCACGGAGATGGACGATGGACCGCTTTGCTGGAGGCAAAATAGCTGTAATAGAAATGGTAATGTCCTGCCTCTATCTGATCACATTTGGTTTGAGATGCATTCTCCGGGTGGCAATTTGAGTTATGGGGCTTTCCTATTTCCTTCCTCTCTGTCTTTGTGGCTGCTTCTAATAACATGGCGGGATGCTGAGAGAAGACTGTTTAGAGCCTGACGGAAAAGCAAGTCAATGAATTTGATGTCACTCTTTGATCTTTCGGAACACACACACACACACACACACACACACACACACACACACACACACACACACACACACACACACACACACACACACACACACACACAAGAGTACATTTATTTTCTCTAATCCTATTCATGGTGCAGTGGGGCTGGAGTCTGTGCCAGTATGGACGGGGCAGTAGTCAGGGAAAAGTTGTGAGCACGTAAGAGGGCTGACGAAGATAAACAGACACATTCTTATGGGTGAGTCTCTCCTCTGCTTTCTCTGGTCATTGTTTTTCTTATGCGTGTCTTAAAAGTGCAGTAGGTAATATTATTTCATTGGTTAAAATTACTTAGTTTGGCCATTGCCCACCACCATAATAATATTTAATTATTTCTGTAAAAATTGGACCCGTTCTGAATCAAACAACAAATCAGGGTTAGCCAGCACATTACTAGCCAATCACAGCAACTCTGTACAAATAAAGATTGTCTTCTTTGTTTGATGTCAGAGGCTCCGCTCTTCTTCTTTTTTTTTTTTTTAAACAAAGGAATATTTTGTACAGTGGGGGAATAAACCCCATTACAGTCTTCTTGCTTACACTGGCATTCGGGTGCCTAGTCTTTGTGCATATTAACACAGCTAAAAATCACATGAAAATTCACCGAGATCTTTTTTTGAAGCTGTGCTAAAATGTTCATCTGGATGGAGACAGTTTTGATTTTTAAAACTTTGTTTTTATACTGTTAACACTCCGTAAATGACCAGGCCTTGGCGTCTTTGTGCTTTTCTTCCCCCTGAGTCAGATGAGAAGAGCAGATGGTAGTTTGGGAGTTAGTTACAATGGCTGACAGCCTTGACGTTGCCTTTCAATAAAGTGTGTGCATGTTTGGTGAGTCATTTAGTGATACAAGGCAACAGAGAGAAAGGCATGGTACTGTAATGTGGGGGAAGCTGGAAATATAGAAAATCCACACCCTCCATGCCACTTTCTTGCCACAGTCGCTTATTATGTGAAAGAAAAGACATGTTTTCATAAGTCAGAGAACAGGTGAAACCTGTGGCAAACCTGTGTCCTCAAATACCACCCAATGGTTTTGTCAAATATATTCTTGTTTTTCCCCAGGAAGTGTCGACTACCGAAACCATAGTAAAGTGGATACCTTGGATGTAAATCCAAGGTATGGCAGCTGTCTCACGCATTGATGCTTTTAGAGGGTGATGACTCTGGGCGAGAGGCGGGGTCCGCCCTGGACGGGTCACCAGAGAATCACAGGGCTGACACAGAGACAGACAACCATTCCCACTCTAAACAGACAAAGGCAGAAAAACTGTGGGCAGTTTAGAGTCGCCAGTCAGCCTGCACGTCCAGAACCAGAGAAAACCCCACACATGGTTTCATGGCAAGTTTAAACCCAGAACCTTCTCATTGTGAGGCAGCGGCACTCACCGCTGCACCGCTGCGTCTCCCTTGTTTTAAGTTTATACGCTACTAAAACACTTTGGTGCACGTTAGGGGAAATCTGTGCTCCAGTCAAACCCAGAACATTTTTAATATTTATCCAAGGGCACAATGTTTCCCCAACTTCAAACAAGTGCTTTGAGAGTCTAAATGAAACAATAAAAATGTTAATCATGCTTTAGTTTCCATGAATGGATATTGTAGGTAAAACAAATTAAATACAATATCGTCAGTAAATATTTTGCAGATATGTTCAGTACATTTTGTGACTCATTAAATATTACCCTATGATGCTGATTTTAAAAAATCCATTAAATTTCTTTTTGCAATTTCATTTGATCTTGCAAATTAGTTTTACATAAATATGATTTTCAGGAGACAGAGTTGAATGTGGAAGGAAAATACAGGAAAATTGTTCCAAATGAAAACCACTTTGTTGTGCAAATGTACATCCTGTGAGAATTCTAAGAAATAAAGTAAATTCAGAAGTCACGCTACAGTTAAACCTATAACACCCGTCAACGCCGCATGTGTACCTCTGCTTTTGTTATTTACCTTTAATATATATTGGTAGAACAACCATACGTGTGATACTGTATGTTCAAAAGATTCAGAGGGTCTTAAATAAGAGACGCCTCTTGCTTGTTATTTGCAATACAGTTCCTGCATAGCGAGTGTATTTATGGCGCTTTCTTGCTACTTGCATGAAGCGACATTTGAATAACTCTGCCCCCTTTTCTGTACGCTTGTTTACATACATGTGTATATATGCAGATATGTAATGGGTGCATACATTTATATTGTCTCAGATCTGTAAACTTCTAACATTCCCCGGCCAGCTTTGCAAATTCCTGCAAACAAGGGCACAGCTCATTAAATAACCTTCATATTGTACATATAGTTTTTTACTGCAGTGTTTCAGTCAGGTTTTGGTCATTAAACTGGATGCTCGGCCATTTCAGACATCAACAGAGACACTGGGATGTGAACAACAGAATACATTACATGCAGAAAAAGTATTTATTTCTATCAATTTAAGGTCTTGATCAGCAGCAAAGGGTGCGACATTTTAAGAAACTAAGGTTAATAGGTGGTCAGAATCCATATGAGCTGACTTCCTCGTCTTCAAACGAATCCCAACATAGTGAACTACCTAATATTTTAGCCAAAACCATACACAGCTGAAGACTTTAAACATTACAAAACGACTGGAAAATCTACAACCAGATGGTGAGAGAGGCACAGTTAAGTCAGCTAATCAGTGACCTGTATTGTGAAAGTCGCAAATGTTACAACCCCAAGTTGGGCTAGGGGATGAGGGGTGCAACATTAAATAAATTAGTGAAATTAAGTTAACCCTTGTGTTAATTTAATTTGTTAACTTAATCTACTAAATCAAATAACAAATACATACAGGACAGCAAGTGTCCATGCTAGCCAAAATGGCCAACAAGGACACATGGACAAAGACAAAATCTTGAAAGTCTCTCAAATGGCCCACTGGCCCTGACATGTAGAATACTGTTCACCGAATGGCCCATAGGCCCCAAATGGCTGCACTCTCCAGGCTTTTAAGCACCAGGTCCTGATTGCAGAGCAGCTGCACCTAATGCCAATCACTGCAACCTGCAAGGGGGGGAGGGGCAGAACCTGGGCACAGGAGATCACAGCACCACACAGACACTGTGGCACATAACACAAGTGATCAGCTGATCTTTATACTTTGGATTAAATTAAATATCTAAGACTTTTAGGATTTTGAGTGTGATGGTCTATGATAACAACTTTTTGGATCAAACTGCTGATCAGTCATAAATAAATAATAATAATAATAAAAAAAAGATGAATTTGTTATTCTTACAATCTTATATTTGGTCAATCAGCACTGACCATTTAGGTTTAGGTCATACATAGAAATTTCCATATTTGATGTAAAGCACTATACACATCATCAGAGTGTTTTACACTCTATATGTGGAAATGTTTTACACATACAGTATAAAACACTGTATGTTTTTGTTGTATGATCTTGTCTTGCAGTACCTACTTTCATATTTCTTTCTAATTTCTTTGCAAATTCTTTGTATGCGAAAACCTTCTTGGCAATAAAACTGATTCTGATTCAGATACCACATGCATTTTCACCACACCAAACTAGTTGGTTGACGAGTTGATTGAAAACACCTTCCTCCTCTAACCACCTGTGTTCTGATTGGCCTGATAGAAAACCTATTTAAGTCTCTAGACCTACATGTTTTGTAGGCTGTGCTGAAGATGATCACGTTTGCTTTTTTTTTGTCTCTTTTATGACCTTTTTTTTTCATCTGAAGAGGCTTGTAGTTCTTTGCCAAGATTAGAGCCATATGATGAAATAAAATGTCAGACAAAGAATCAAACCTTGCTTGTGTTTGTGAAGCTGTTTGGCTGTTTTCCTGTTTGAGATCGCAAATTCCAGTAAGTGTCTGCTAATCACAGCGAATAAAAAAGGATTTGAGGAAAAAACAAACAAACCCCATCATAGAAGATCGTGTAGCATCGCATTCATCACACTGTTTGAGAATTATTCCCTGTGCCAGAGAGACCACAGAGGGCAACTGCACTAAACAAAAAGGCAGCAAGGGAAAAAGAAGACTTAGTGGATGACAGTGACCAATGAGCGCCACTGCACCCTCCGGCTGAACCCTGAGTCCATTTAATCTGGTGTTCCTTACTTTCTTATCACCCCAAAGTATGGGCTCAGCATGCACTCGGAGATTGAGTAAACCGAAGAAACTCCAACTTTCCAATAGTTGACAAGACTTTATCAAATAAGTGTCAGAGAAATAATTGTTAAAAAGAGAGATTGGTCTGGATTGTGAGAGACACAAAGAGTTTGCTGTGAAACCAGGGAAAATGAGGAGCTTGGATTTGAAAATACTCCTGCTGTGGCTGGAAAATAAGCTGAATTGTAGTTGCAAGAATAGAGTCCAGTGCTATAAATACTCTCAGCTGCTGTGACCTCTAATTAGTACACTATGCCATGGGAATGTGAGAAAAATGCAGTGTGGGGGTCAAAGGAGGGCCTCACCCCTCTGAACAATGAATGTGCTGACAAAAATCAATGCAGAGGCCATTGTCAGAAATTTCTCAAAACTACTATTAGCTGCCTACAGATTCTCTGCAGGCCAAACAACACAGTTCATACAGTATTTATATTGATGTGATACTACAACATTTTGGGAGAGAGATGTGAGCTCCGGGCTGCGTTTTTCTACGCTGGTGTTAACTCAGGGACGCTGCAGCAGAACAAAGCACAACTGTTGGTTTTTCATAGATAAGCCTGAAGTCCTCTGAACGTTTGAGATTTGTTATAGCGGAAAATCAAATCTCATAAATCATAATCAGGTCCTGCATGAAGGAAAACATGTTTCATACAATGAAGTCTTAAATGAATACTCTCGTGCCAAACCTTTGGATCATTGTCCGTATCTGAGATTTTCAACGATTTTTAAATATCTGGTGTGTGCTCGTTGATAGCTAATTCTTCGGTCGGAAAAGTAAAGTAACAGAGCCAATCACAGCTTTGTTAGCAGACTTAAGAATTGGGGCATTATCTTTCTGTGCTGGGTGAAACAATTAGATAACAGATAAAATGATTTGAATTTATTTTTAGGAAAAAAAAAAGTCCAAGCTCTCCGATTTCAGCTTTGCAAATGTGATTTTTTTTTTTTCTGTTTTCTTTAGTCCTCCATAACAGTAAACTGAATATGGGCTTTTTGAAGGAGTCGTCAACATTTTTCAGAATTTTCTGGCATTTTATGTTTTTTTATAGCTAAGGGAAGACCACTTCTAAGGGTAGAAACCACAACTACAAAAGCTCGGTCGCCTTTGGTTTTGAGCCTAGAGTTTGGGACTGCCAGAAGGCCTTGTTCAGTTGACCTCACTGTAGCCAGGGGGACACAATAATTCAGAAATTTAAAGTTGGGCTCGTATGTCTTTATAGGTGATTAAAACAACTTTTAAATCAATTCTATGGGTGACAACATAGGTTACCAGCTTTTCTGTTGGAAAATAATGACAAAAGAGCCACCCTTTCCTTTGCTGTTACTCATTTACTGTCACAGGCTACACATGCAACATCACTGCAACAATTTTAACACGTAGCAGTGACTCAGATCCTCCAGAGACAGTGGAAGTATAATTACCACTTCTATTCCTGGGTGAACGGTAAAGCGGTCGTTCGGGAACTCTCAAGTGGCCTGGCAGCGCTGAGAGCCAACATGCTCCAGCTTTACACGTGATAAGGCAGCAATTGATTTGCATGATCCACTTATGATGTTCAAACTCACTACATACTGAAACTGAAGTCAGTTTGAGACTGAAATTAATGAATTTCTTTTCTCTGTAGAAAAAATAATCAAGCTTTTGTATCTTGCTTTTAAGAATATATGGAGGATAAAAGGAATATTACTTTTCATTAAATCAGATATACCTTGTAATGCTATCAGGCACTTTTTAACACATATCTAAAGACTAAAGATAACCCCAACCCTGTACATAAGGATCATATATTTTAGATGTACTTTTTTTCTGCTTCGGCGTTGTCTTTTCAAATGCTTGTTTCCACAAATAGAACATTTTCATCACACTGATTAGGAGGATGGATATTAGTTCTAAGGCTTTCTGTGTGATGATTGTCCCAGACAGTTGTCGTGTTTGAATAAATTAATTAGATCAAAGCTGCGTCCCTGGCGATGGGAACAGCACATGCATCAGCCGCAGATTTGCTTTCTCCTTGGGGAGGGGAAGTGGCCATTAGTCAAGAAAATGATTTGATCACTTCTGTCAATGGCAGTGTCGCGAACAAGCTCGTTGCATCACTGAGCACCATGAGGGGCATTAACCTCGATCACATTCCCTTTCCAGGGAGCTTTCAAGTTTACTTTGTAGCCCAAGAATAGCAGCTCTTGTAGCGGCGCATTATTGGCTGATGTTTTAGTTACTGTCTGTCTTTGCATCTCAGTGTGATGCTGGATCACTTGGCTGTAGCCCACAGAAATGAGCTGAAAAGGCTCAACAGGACATGAGCACAGACTTGTATTCCATTTAAACCCTTGCCTGAAAAGCAACCTTGTAAGATTTTCAGTGTAATTCAGTTAACATCCTCTCAGTCAGGCCAAAGAAACGATGGCATGAGGAACTTCTAACCTATCTGTCCCCCCCCCCCCCCCCCCCCCGTTTTTGGCTTGTTGTTGTCGTCCCCTGTATTTCTTTTCGAGGTCAGAGGCTTTATTTTGGTTTCTAAAGAATGTTTGGAAATGAAAACTCCCGAGTACAAAAATTCAGGGCATCACCGCCACCACCATCGCGCTCACACAGCAGCCAGATGGTTTCTCTGAGTGAAAAGAGAGTGTGATTTTTAAAAAATGCATCTTTGTTGGTTGTTAGTTGTGGCTAAATGGAGGAGTTGCTGTTTGGTTTTCATCCAGCATGTGACCTCTTAGCTATGATAGCAGCAGTTAGTTTTATGTGTACTGCTGCCAGCTTTACTGTGTCTCCTGGTGCTGAAAAACAGTGTTTTTGTTGCAAGCACTGCTACCAAGTGAACACATTAGTTACCAACTGACTGGGCACCAATAGCATTAGCTTTAGATGATCTATAAGGTTTGTAGCAGAAGTGAAGTCAGTTTCAAAGAAACTTTTTTTCTTTTTTGACGTGACGGTCGTGATCACTTTCATCTGCACACTAAATATTCAATTCAAAATACTTAATTCGTTCCTCATGGGGCAATTGACCCTTCCTATGTCCCGTCCCTTTTTGCTCTATGCTCCAGTTAAGCTTTGTACCTCACTCAGCTTTCTCCTCTGTTGTTTCCTGCACTTAAATATGCTATGTTCTGGCCTCGTCCATGCTGAAAAGCCAAGACTCAACTAATGCAGGAGAACAGAGAGAAAGCGGTTTCTGAAAGTGTCTGTGTTCAGCTCTCAGTACTTTTGTAGCTTCTGACTGAACCTCTGGTTTGACGTTTAGTTTCTCTCCTCTGTCACTGTTTGTAGTTTTAGGTATCTGCTATATTTTACTGTTTCACATTTCCTTTCAGCTGAATAGTAGATGTGTTAAGTTACCGGCACATTTAAATGTGCAGCATTTTTTGATTTTTGCTGCTTCATCATTAAAGCTGTTAGAGAGATGAATGCGTCATCAGTAAATACACAAGTTCAAGGGGGCGCAAACTCTGCTCTGTGCAAATGTATATGAAAATGGTGCAAAAGAACCGCAGTACTTACTGATGGAGGTGACAAACCTACCTATAAGCCATCACCTAATCAGAGCTAGATCCTATAAAGATACCATGACTTCTGCAGAGTCATTTGAATGAGAGGATGCTGATTGTACCCTTTCCCTCTGAAAACAAAAGTCGTTAGTGAGATTTTATCCAATGTAAAAGTGGGTTTGCATGCTTTTTTTTTTTTTTTTACAGATTTTTTCAGTATCAAACTCTAATGGGATTTGTGTCCTCCAATAATACCAACTGCAAAGTTAGCAATACTTTGCAGTTGGTACTTGTCTTTTTGACAAACAGGAGATAAATGAAAAAGTTCAAATATGTTCCATAAAAGTAAAATAAGCTATTTTCTACCATAGAGACTGGAAACAGGGGAAATAACTGGATTGTGGCTCTACTGCCTCTACTGTTATATCATTTTTGAATCTATACAAATAAAGAAAGAGAACCCCTGTTTTCCCCTTCCAGTCTTTGTGCTAAGCTAAGCTAAATGTCTCCTGGCAGTACCTTCATATTTATTGGACAGATATGAGAGTGGTATTGATTTTCTCATCTAACTTCCTGCAAAAAAAAAGTGAATAGAAGAAAGCATATTCCTCTAAAAGGAAGTTTTCAATTGCATCCATACCTTTTAAGAGCCTGAATTGAATTAACTCATTTGTAAATTCCCTGCATGTGTTCCCTGCTGTCATTCATGTATCACACTGCTGCTGCTCAGGATGCCGAGGTCGACCTTCTCATGAGGACAAGATTGCACAAAGAAGGACAAGAAATTGTTGTACCATTAACATGGCCCGGACTCTATAGGTTCCAAATCAATGAGGGAATATGCTTTTATGGTAGAGCCCCAGATGATTTACAGCTGCCATAAATGTGCTTTCAGTGATATTGCAGAGCTCCGAGGAATTTATATTCCAAATGAATTGTCTATCAAAAGATCACTTAACCTCAGGAGGGTTTGAACTGTGATAAAGACTCGACTTCTGTCGGTAGGTGACAAGACATCTATCAGAGCATCCACTTATTTCCTCATATTATTCCACGATAGATGAAACAGGATCATTGTCATATTCAAATTTTAGAACAAATGCATTACAACTACAAATCTTCAGTGGCAGTTTTATTATCTCCGGTTCATGCGACGGGTCGTGTGTGCGTGTGTGAGCTGCCAGTGTGGCTGAAGCTACTGTCCACAGCTAATCTCACAAATTACCGGACCAATCAATCTAATATTTTTTGTGCATATTTATAACCGTATGCTCAAGGACCTCTCATGTTTGTGGTAATTCACAGTTTTTTATTTTATTGACTTCTTTGTTTTATATTGGCCGACTCCTCACTCCTTCTCTTTAACTGGCTGTTAGAGGCTGCAAGTCATCAACAACTGCTAGGCTGAAAATAAGGCCTTCCTAGTCTTTTGCGGAATGAGAATGTGCTGGTTATTTCCATACCGGATATGTCATGTTCCTCTTTAGTCAGGCATGACACGAGATGAATAAATCCCAGTTTACCTTACCTTTGCCGGCATCTTGACTGTACCTCATTGACTGCTGCTGTATGTCAAGGTTATCTAGCAAAGAAATATGTTGACATTGAAAGATGCAGACATAACTTGCTTAATTCTCATTATGATTTTCATTGTTTTGTTTACAGTTTCAGTTTTAGAAATATGAGAATTTGAAAATGACACTAGTTATGTAAGAATTAAGAAAGAATTAAATCTAGTTAGTGAAGGCAATCTAATCAGTTTTATGCAAACATTTTTAACCTTCTGAAATAACCTCAGCTTCCATCCAGAAATACAGGCTCTGACTTATGAATGTATGTATTCTTGGTCTACTGCTGTTTACTTTATCAATTCTCTAATGTCCATTTTTTCAATGATGGCATAATTTTATACACCCCAGCCCAAAAGTTGGACTTATCAAAACATGGCGTATTTCTGCTGCTTGCAGTTGTGGAATTGCAGTTGGTGCTTCACCATCTGCTGCCTGGTGGAGATCTGCACCGATGCTAATCAAGATTTTGTTACACAAACAGAAAGTATTAATATATTAATACCTGATGCATTCTGCAGTGTGCTTCTTAACCTGATTAGACTAAAGAAGAAACATTACCATGATCAATAATGATGATTAATTATGTAAACAGTGTTGTACAATTTCAACATAATGTGTTATGATATTTTAAATAATGGATTTTTTTCCTCTCATTCTTTCTCCCTCTTTCTCTCATCCATATAACTGTGACAGCAACAGCAAATCAAGGCTGAAAGATGTAAAAAGAGACTGTAATAACCAATGATGTATGCCATTAAATATAGGAATACAGATGAACTATTAGCTCCATTTACCACTAAACTTTATTGTCTAATCCTCATATTCCCTCTGGCTATGTAGCCCCAAAAGTTTATGAAGTGCGGTGCGATGCAGTCTAACCCCGGCTGAACTCGTGGCAGTCGGCCATCAAAAGCCCCGCGCTCCACTCTCCCCCGCTTTCATCTCTCACCTATCTCCCCTGCAGCCCGGTCAGAGATTATCGGCACATGCAAGTGGCACCGGAACATAAACCAGCACAGCAGGGAAGTGAAGGTTGAGTGCAATTTGTGCAGGAGTGGATGCTGATAATATACTGCTACCTGCTGCATTTATATTACTGTTTCAAATGCATTAACAGGATATGATATTAACAGTCAGTGCAGCTCCTCTGGTCAACAGAAGTCTCTTTCCTTCCTCTCTCCTCCTGTCTGTAGCGCGGCGTGTAACCAGCCTCCCTCTGCAGGACTTGCACACAGGGAGGAAGGAGATTTTGCCGGTCGGGAGCCGCCGTATTCTCCCGCAACGAGAACATGACTAAGAATAATAGCGCTCAGTGATGTGTTGCGGCTGTCTGCACTGTTGTGCACAACAACATTGATTAGATTACATCCCTGACTAATGGCCACATCCCCTCCCTTAGAGGAGAAAGTGAATCTCTATCTGATAGTCACTCGTCCATTCAGCCCCGGCTCTTTCCACTACTTCTTTATCTACTGTGCATCCATCTTAGCAGACTCAGAAATGCAGAAATCATTAAAAAAAACTTTACTTCATATCCTCATTTTTTGTCACAAATTCAGCAAATTATGAAACAAAAATTGTGACAGGATTACAATTTCAAAATACATGTTAACATAAAGATTATACTACTGTGTGCAATGTAGCTTTTCACGAGTCTCATCACACCTCTCTGGTCTCTCGCTAATCATATAGTCAACTCATTAGCTAGCTGTTAGCTAGTGAAACTGTCAATACTTCCACCAGTAGTAAAAAGTGATTTTGGATTTATTGCCACTGTGGTTAATTTAAAGAAACATTTATAGGTTAGACCAACCACTAATATTTGCTACACAGATCAACTGCTAACGCTAGCTACAGACACCAACTGCTAACATCAGCCACACAGACAAATGGCTAATGTTAGCTCAGAAATCTAGTTAGCTAGCAAACCTGTCAATATTACTATCACTACTACTAAAAAATGTTTTTGGACTGTAGGTTGTGGTGGTGGTGTGAAGCTTGTGTGGGTAAAAACAAAATCCCCAGAATAAGTTTGTTAAGTATGCTATTCACACTTAACGCTCAAAGTAAATTTAAATGTTTGTAATTACAGCCATTGATCTGCTTTCACACATAACAAAAGAAGGAACACTGAGCATAAAACATTATATTCAGCTAAACAATTTGACCATGTTTGTTGTTGGTAATTGTGGTAATTGAAAAGTAACACAGTAATTTGTAACTGTATCAGAATACATTTTTAAAGTTCAACCCTGCAGAGAACTGGTCCAACATCAGCCTTATCTATACAGCTGAGAAGAGATCTTTAAAATACAGTGCTGTGTTTGCCCTTTCCATAATGGTTTTAAATACTCACATGAGATCAGTATTCCCTGCAGAGTCTGAAGAGTCTCATTCTTCCTGCTCTCTAACCTTTATTCCTCATTCTGGAGTTTCTCTCTGCCACACCAATAACCCTGACCATATTCCCATGGGCGGCTTTCAGCGCTTCTAGTTAGCACTTCAATTGCAATTCCTTACCTTCCTCAAATACCACAACTACTGAATTTTAACAGGATGCATAAACAAACCTTGAAGCTATAAAGTAACAAACTGATGAGATGAAAGGCACAAGATTCAGATCCGATATTTAACTCCAATAAAAGCGATGATTGCAGACTGGAAAATCTAACCTTGAATTCTGATATTAAACATGATGCTAACATGCTCACAATGGCATTTAATATAACATAATTTATCCTAGTTTAGGGTGTTTCTTCAAGTATGGGCACTTTTAAATCCCAGCAGTGAATTTGTTTTTTGAATTATGCTCATATTTCTCATATGATGCATTATAAATACTACTTCACACCATGCTAAATGTTTTTTTGTTCACTTATGATTTAAATGTTTTAGTCTAACTGCGCCTGTCACACACTTTTGTGTCCTTACTGCAACTCTGAACAAATTCCATAGTAGACTTTTTGTTTTTCAGATCTGAACAAATCTACCTCCTGCGGAAATAAAAGCTAGCGAGTGGAGCACATGGCCGACATGCGGGACCACCCACACTAGATGACCCTTAAGGCCATGAAAAACAAGAGGCACAAATCATCTTTTCTTCTAGAGTATTTATTGTATGTCCTTGCCAAACAGCTTATTAATTGTGTTTTGAACTAAATTTTAAAATAAACTTCATATTACTGTTGAATTCACAGATATTAGATGCTCAGAGTCAAAGCTAACAGCAGACCTTACTTACCACAACAGTTTTAGGTGTTGCGGTAGAAATAATTTCAAGGCAAACAACTAATAACTTCAGTATTTTTCAAACTGGAGCCTAATTTCCATGTTTTTGTGTCAAAGTGACTAATGGGAACAACAGTCTTGAAAATTGGTCCATTACATTGCGAGACTGCAATGTAGAAATAAAAATCCATCCAATTATTATTGAAGCATTCTGCTAAACCTTTGTCAAATGTCAACCTCATGGTGGTCCTAGAGGAAATGTCAGGGGAATCACCGAAATCGGTGTGATTCATCCTCCGGGGGCCATGACAAACCAAATGTCATGTCAATCCATGGTGCCAAGCAGTTAGCTTAGTTAAAAATTTGTGAACTGCAAGAAATCGTGCAATTTTGGCAGCAGCAACCCCTCTGATGTGTCGGGAACAGCTTTGAAGCCATGTTCTGTCTGGCAGTCAACAACATTTGGTAATTACAAGGGGATGTGGATCCTCATTGTTACATACATAAAGCATACACAGTCAGGACATTTGGCCCCCGGGCAGACATTAGTTCCCCCCCCGACAGATTACTTTCTATTTGTCTATTCTCTTCTGTAATCCCAGTCGTCGCTCTCACATGGACAAATACGCATTACAGTGTTTACACACCCAACAACTTTGTCCAAACACACATGGCTCCTGTCTGCGCGACAGATGGATGCCTCTTCTGTGCAAAGTGACGCGGTTTTAATCAGAAAACAATTGACATGATCAATGGGGTGCGATGGCGGGACGCCTCCAAAAACCGCGAATCATTGATCAAAATCTGATCAGGTACTGTCAATTGTCTGACAGTTTTGGATTTTAAACACACACACACGCATGAACGCAATCATCGCTTGTTACAGTCGTCTAGGGTTCTAATTTTCACTCCATTATGAATGAGTTGGTTGTTTGATGAGAGACATCTGTCTCCGTTCCAATGTATTATCACCAGCAGCCTGTCGGTAGAGTGGACAGACAGTGCCGGTTTGGCAGGAAATACACAGGAAAATGCCCAACGAAAATGAACCCATTTACTGTATTTGAGTCTATCTGACCACCATCTGCCATAGCCCAGAATAGCTGGGTGTCTGTGTGTGTGTGTGTGTGTGTGTGTGTGTGTGTGTGTGTGTGTGTGTGTGTGTGTGTGTGTGTGTGTGTGTGTGTGTGTGTGTGTGTGTGTGTGTGTGTGTGTGTGTGTGTGTGTATGTTTCTGTGCAAATGTTTGGTGTCTCCATCTGATGTTTGCTCAGTTAATCAATAGCAGTGATGCTGTTCTCAGATGACATATAGTCCAGGCATCCCTATCTCCTCACCCTAATCAGATTAACAGTGAATACCATCTATGTACACACTGGCCTCCTGGCCAGGATTTGGAGCTCGGAGGCACCGCCAGCCTCGCCACTGAAGAACAGCGAGAACACAGTCTGAAAACTGGAAGTCTAAAGGGAGCTTTGTCAAAATAACGGCAGATTTTATTGATAAGAAAAAAATTACACGACCTTTTAAACACTGAATTCATGTTCTGCCTACAATCCCCAATTCCAAGAAAGTTGGGAGGCTGTGTAAATAAAAGCATAACGCAACAATTGAAAATACTTTTCAACCTTTCAAATCAAAAACCTGTGCAGACTTCAATCATAAAGACAGACAGAAAAGAAACATTTTAACTACATAACCTACCTATCCATGGTAGAAACACAAGAAGCAAGGAAATGGGACCAAATCAACAAAATATGAAATGATTTCAAAACTTGATACCTGACAGGTCTGGACTGCAGGCAGGTCCGTCTAGTACCCAAGCTCTTTAACAACAAGATCACACTGTAACACGTGCAGAACGTGGCTTGGTTTTGTCTTGCTGAAATAAGCAGGGATGTCTTTGAAAAATATGGCATCTGGATGGCATCTTACGTTACTTCAACATCTCTACAATATATGACTTTTTGAGGATTCCACAGCTTTTGTTTTTGTCTTTCGCTGCGTCTTTTCCAGCGTTTTTTATAATGTGTTTGTCAGACGGAACACTAAGTATTGTCTTTGTCCCGTGTTCAACTGAATACAAGTCAGAGGATTTGAAAATCTTTGCTTTGTGTTTAATTTACATTTTACGCAGCGTCCCAGCTTTTTTGGTTTGTAAGTCCAACAAACATGGCTGTTTCAACATGACAAGTCTTCTAAGTGCAGGTGTGATATCTCGCTGGAAGTTAATCGTGACTGAAGAAATGCATAAATGCAGCAGAGATTATATTCAAACCGACAAACAACTGAACGCAAACATTAGCTGCAATCATGAGAGCCATTTCTTGGATGATTTCTATCAGTGAGAGCCAATTTTGCGCAGGGTAGTGGCATCATTTCCAATGGGTAAGAGAAAACACTTGCGCTCCTCTACATTTGGAATTGTTTCATATTTCTATATTCCTGCCTCCTCATCCATGTAATACCATTCTCTCATAATCAGTTGAGGATTTAATTTCACAGAAAGGATTCAAAACAAATGCATCCAGCAGCCGTTTGCCATTCACCATATTCATCCATCTCCTTCTCATTGGAAATCATTCTGTGAGGCCTCCCTGCTCTCCGTAAATCCATTTAATTTACTGAGCGCTCTTTTTTTTTTTCTTACCTCGCATTCCTGACAGTTAGTCGCTGCAACCGAGCGTTCATTTTGAGAGGCAACAATATCAAATCAATCAAAGTTCTGCTGGCCTCAGCCTCTTCACCTCGCCGTGATTTCAGCTGTCGTCGCCCCCCTGATTGGCTGGGATCTCGGCAGACGCCCGTGGAGTGGAAACAGATCCCGTCGACAGGGGGGGGCAAAGGTAAAAACAGGCGAGCGTCGAATCAAATGAAAAGGGGGAGCTGCACACAATCATCAAGTCATTACAATGCCGGTCATCTCTTGAAGACGTGGAAACATGCATAGTCTGTTTTTCTTTTGTCAAGGGCTCTCAGAAATCCCATTGACTCCTGCCTCTGTGTGTGAGATGATTTCTTATGTGTTTCTTTAGACTATAGCTTCTGTTTTCAGCTGCAAAAATTGATTTATGGGCTTATTATAGCCCTCTATGTTAACAGTATAGTCAGATGAATCACATCTATAGTATTATTTCATATACTGATGTATTTAAATGTGAATCGTAACCTTTTTATTCTTTTGAAGAATAATGTGAAATTCATGTATCTAAAAAGGCTTTATTCTGTTTCATCGAATATAACGTTCACCTTTGTGACCAAAAGAAAATAAGAGGCCCTGAACTGCATGACTAAGATACATTTTTCTCAAAAAGTAAATTTTGTCCACACACAAGTGCCTCTTTCTCGGTTCTAATCACATATCAAGAGTTGGCAATGACTTTTTCTCGCTCTTCCACATTAATTATGGATTCTCTGGTAATTTTCATTAATTACAGAAATGCCTGCAGTTAATCATCATTATTCTCTTTGGGTATTTGGGTTATTTTCTGTATTCAAAGGTCGAGGAACTTGTGCATGTTGATAAGAAATCATCACAGAGATCGCTCCGACTCTGTGGGCATGAATAGAAAGCAGATTTCGGAGAAGAAAAAAGGAGCGCCCTGTGGCAATTTAGATGACTATTAATTTGACCTCTCTGCATTAATGTTCTTGTGTGTATAAGTCAGTGGTGAGAGATGACTCATAATAGTGTTTGCTAATGTTTAGTTCTTGCGGTTAAATTCTTAGACGAGCAGAGCGTGTACTGTATTGTCGCAGTTTGCATATGCTGTGGTCTGTTTCAACAAAAATATTACTTTTAACATTTTTGTTATAGTTGAAAACTCTCATAGTGATCACTTCTGTGATTAGATTATTATTATAACAGATATTTTTTTCACCATTTAATTGACGTGTGTATTTTAATGTAAAAGTTGTGTACATGAATATTAAGCAATGAAACAGACTTTTAAATACAGTACAGCTGTTTGAAATGGTTTTCAGTTTACTGTACAAATTAGAAATTATGATTCAAATACATCACTGTATCATACAGTCCAGTACTGTATATAAAATATAACTTATTGCAGGTTCGCTGCTGCATCTCATTGCCTCGTTTTTGGCAGTTTGTCATAAGCCTCAAGGAGACAGTGTTTTTCATTGAGAGAAAATGTCATGATTTCAGTGTGCACACAGCAGCAGCCTCAGGTAGGCAGCTGATAGCAGACAGGTTACTGTATAGCAGTATCATGGGAATAAAGAAAAAAATGAAAAAGAATCATCATTTTCATTTTTTTTTACAAGCAAATTATTTAAACAGTATAGGAACAATTCTGTCCCAAGGTGTTTGATCCATGCAAGCGTTGATCACGGCTTCCACTTCCACCACTCTTGGTGTTTTGGGGTTTGTATAATGTGTCATTTTACTCGCCATAAATTTGGCAGTGTAGGTGGAGAGGCCCAAGGGCGCTTGCACATCAGGTAGCCTACATGTTGTTGTTGTTGTTGCTAGCTGTGTAACTTGGCCAGTTCATGAGAGAAACAGCATGCAGGTATGTCGGTCGTGTATCTGCAGCGCTCCACACAAATGCACTGTCCAATATAGGTTGTCGTGGGCAACCGGACTTGATGGAGTTCTTGAAGATGTTTCACCTCTCTTCCAAGACGCTTCTTCAGAACTGAAGAAGCTTCTTGGATGAGAGTACCGTGACCTGGATGACTGAGAATCTTCACAGAAAATGTGTTGTGACTTCTTGAAATGCTGCTAAAGGAGTATAACAATGTTATTTAAAGCCCTTTACAGTGCTAAATTGGTCAGAGCATGAAAAAGCAGACTCTGCAGATGTGCTAGCTAGCTGCTGTGCTAAAATAACTTGTGTGATAAGTGGGGTTTTGTGATATACTGGCATTGATGATGACTGTGACCTTTAAAAAATTAAATATTGATATAATGTTAATGATACACATATCCAGCCCCTCTTAAACAGACTGTTTACTTTTAATTTGTGGCGGCGCTAGTCTGCTAAGTCTGAGTGGTATGACTGATCGGTACCTTTGCTACCTGGACAAAAAAAGGCAACAAAGAAATATAAGCGTGCCTCAGTCACAACTCTCACCTACAAAAATACATTTTGTTAATAATACAGTATGAAGTTTGAGATCAAGATATCTTATTCAGGAGACGCCTGAGAACAAAAACATTCATAGTCAGACAACCAATAATAATAACAACAATAATAATAAGCTTGAATCTAATATTTACTACTGGGCCATGAACATTTTGCTGTGAGTCAACACTGGCATGCATTTCGCCTAAACAATAAAATTTGACTCAGCTGCATGACATAACCAAGTCAGCTCCACTCAGTCACATTGCTCCACAGATAGTCCCTTATTGTGCAACATTACAGGCAGCAATAATGTTGCAAAATTTGGCAAAAAAAAAAAAAAATTATGTAACGCCACACCAGCTGGGAGTTTTGGTTTTGGTTTTGTGGACCTCAGTTGTTAAGAAGAGGCTGTGCGCTCTCTTTTGCCCAAGCAATAATAATAAAAATCATCTTCAGTGAAAATCCCTCCTACGACACAATGCACCTCATGTACCTACGAAGCTCTCTTATATATCAGTAGACAAGTCCTAAGTAAAGAAAGTTGGTAAAATAGTTTACTATAAGGCCTTAAAGGAAGTGAAATGTGTTATACTTCTGAATTTGTGACAGTCAGGACTCATATCAAAAGGATATTATTTATAATATGGTAAAACATCGTAAAAAAAAAAAAATACAGCTCATAATTCAAATACACGTCTACATCTGTGTGCTTTTAGATGCAAACATTTGCATAAAGAACAAAAATGGCTTGTATCAATAAGCGTCGAGCATACAATGGCACACTCTGGCATCTCCCACCCTATTGTTCTCCTGCACTAATCTAGGACTCGGTCTACGGCTGCAGATTAATTCCACTTTTCATCTAATTAGCATATTTGATTATGCAAAGGAATTCTCTTGACTTTGCCGGGCTTCCTGAGAGCCTCTATTAATTTCCAACGACGAGGAATACTCCGATCACAATTAAATGATAAATGGTTTAAGTGTTGCATATGGAAATCACAGTCTGTCTTGTTTAGATGCAAGATGTATTTTTTTTTTCCCCCTATAATGAATAGCTCCAAATTAGCATGAAAGGTCACATCCACACCGGGTCGAGGATTTTGGCACTCTCCAACGCATGGTGATTGCTGCTTTACATAAATCATGTAGTCCTTCAAACTGGTGAGACGAAACAGTATTCTCCTCTAAATGATTTCCTCTGTAAACAAACTTTTCCTCCCAATTTGTGGCTCCGCACCACAAGTATTTGTTTGTTTTTTTTCTATCAGCCTGCTGATGTCTCAGACTGACATCCTTTTAAAAAGCCTAATGTCTCTATACTTCTGTTGTGACACCTTGTTTTCATGGTTTATAATATTGGGGAGCTGATAGAGGTGTTTTTTTTAAATGCAAAAGTTAAAGCTACATTCTGTATTTTGTATTTTTTGTGAGTTCAGCCCAGTTCCAAAGTGCAATTCCAGCAGATCCTAACACCTACATGCAGAACAGGTCGATGGTGTGTTATTCCCAAAATGACATATATTACTGGTGGAGAGTACCGGCAACAGGCTTCCCAGAGCGTTAAGTGACATTGAACATGTGGTTTATGTTGCAAAACAGTCGCAGTTTGGTTAGGTTTGGGAAACAAAACTAATTGAGGAGGTTTAGCAAAAGATTGTGATGTCACTCACTAAGGAAGTGATGCAGCAGAAGTCATATACATAACAAAACTTTAGCGACAAAAACTTTTAAATAAGGCCAGACAGCTACGCATTTGTCCTGCAGCCTTTTATTTCATGAAGTTCTAGCCAATTCAAGGACCAAAATCCAGTCCGACAATTCTGTTCTCAGCTTCCTCCGTTAATGTCATCTTTGCCTCTTCCACAATCGCCGCAAAGCCTGGTTACGTTGCCAGTTTTGCCCCAGCGCCAGACCTCCTGGCAATCAAAAGCTAATGTTACATTTCAGAGCAGCGTACTTTACTGTCCATCAGAAAACTCTGTAAATCAGAGTGCCGAGGCAGAGCAGCCGGAGCACATCAGAGGGAAAACCAGAAAACCTTTTCTCCATAAAATATGACCCACTTCTACCAAAATCAGTGATATATTCTGTCTCAGCTCCATGATTACCTTGGCACAGTTAAAGGTTGCATCTACCTTAATCAATCACTGATTTAATGCACCAAAATTATTATTATATTTTATATACTTGTATGTTTTACTGTAGAGTATCCAATGCAAAACAGAATCTTTCAATTTACAAAACATTTTGTTCAGTTTCTGATTTTTTCAATATCCCCTAGTTAAAGGGGAGGTGGTGGTAGGTTTCGGCCAATTCATACAACTTATTTTAGCTAAAAATTAAGAGAGAAAAGATGTGGAAATATATTTTATATTTAATTATATGTCTGTTAAATCACGTTGATGCTTTGTAGACAGAACAGTTGCATTGCCAACGACTTCCAGGATTAAACCATGTCCTCTTCTGGTTTGAAGACAGATAATTGTTTTGGTTGAACAGCTACAGATACAGATAGACCGACAAAAACAATCTCTGTGAAGACAGGCATACAGTGCCCAGGGTGGTAATGACACTCTATTACAAGTCAGTGTAGCATTAAAATGATTTTGAAGCTGTTATTTTAAGGTAGAACGGTTACATAATGTTACTTTAAAGTGTAAAGGTAAGCCCCAAAAACGCACATAATGAAATTTAAGCTCTTGAGATTGTTGATGTGTGTCAGTATTCGATCGAAGGTTAATAGCATCAATGAACCCGAGGCAGATTGAAGGAGAAGATACTTGTCACCTGAAAGAGAATAAAAATCAATTAAAGAGACAAGTGTCTTAATCCTATGTGAGAAATATCTGCCTTTTGGTGTAAGAAAGTGAGAGAATGGCTACAAGATGACACTCTGAAAACTCTTAGAATCAACTTTGAGTTAATTCTATGAAATATTGAAATAGCAGACAATATATTAAACTGTCACAAAAGAAATTCTTTGTTATAGAATAGATTGGCCTCAGAGAGTTTCAGTTCCCAAAGCTAAAACAGTGCTTAAAGCTCTCAGATCTCTATGCTTGTCACATTTACAGTTTAAATAATGAAAGGGCTTAGCTATACATATGTCATCCGTGGCAGCACAACATGGATTTTGCCTTTTATAAACGAGAAGATTTCAGTCGCACAGAATTCCTACAGCTCATTTGTTTGTGTGTGGTTCAGCCAGAGGTTGCAGTAATCCCCCAGTAGGCCAGCGACTCTGATCTTCCATTACACATTGTATTGAACAGCCTGTGGGGAGGAACTACAGTTGCTTGCCCCCCCCCCCCCCCCCCCCCAACCCCTCCCGAACGCCTTTTGTGCTTTGAACATGTCTTTGTGGCTCATTGGAGAAAGAGCACAATGCAGAACTATCTCACGTTGGGTAAGAAATGTTCTCCATTGTTTCATTAATCAGCAGCTTGTAATCTCTATTTCTTACTCGAGGCTGGCGAGTTACAAACGAGAGGACAGCTGTAGGCAATAGCCGAAGAAAAACAAGATGCAAAGATAAGAGCCTACAGGTGAAACGGCAGCCAGACAAATCATCTGGAAGCGAGGCTTTAAAGGAATAGCCTGAAAATACCGGCAAATGGAAGCGTTTGGAAAATGAGTACGACGCCACAGCTTCACTGTCTTTATTAAAACATTATGCGAGTCTGTTCCGTCTCATAAATAAGTGAGCCCTGACATTTTTAAACATTTAACCAACAGCATGAACCTTGACCACACCTGAGCTATTCTGTAGCGTGAATGATTAACAACTGAGACGCGTGGTGCAGTAGCTGTTCTGGAGCTTTCAGCCATTTCCCATGATCTTCATCAGCAGATGGATGCACATTTGCAAAAAGCCTTGGCACTCTACAAAAATGCAAATAAATATATATATGGTACTATGTGATAGATGAAGACTGGGCACGGCTGCATCACCACCAGGCCTGATCGCAGCCAGAACCGCTGCAGCGCGTCCCAGAAATTAAATTATTTATTTATTTTCATTATTTAATACCCCCAAATGAGCACACAAACAGTCATTATTACTATCATTTTATCCCATCTATACCAAAGGGAAAACAAAACAAAACAAACAGATTTTGACAGATGCCACATCAATCTGTACAGAGCAGAGTAGCCTACTTATCCGTTGTAGAAGCAGAGAAGCATGAAAAACTGACCATGTTAACAAAATCATGAGCATGTCAACATAACCAGGCGGGCAGAACGCTCCGCTTCTGCTGGTGGGGCATGAAACCGCGTGGTGACGGATCAAAACTGTGGCACAGACGGCCCAGTGGAATCAAGGAGTTAAGCTTGTGTTGTGGTGACTGCTGGTTATTTGTTGATGTTAGCGGACTCCATTTCAAAGCTGATGCTAAGCTAACGTAAAGCTAGTGTTGCACACTGTTGGCATTCTAGGGAAGCTGAAAAGAGGTAAGGCATACATTGCATAAGAGTGCATAAACATCACATTTTGGAATTTTCTGAAAAAATGTCCCAAGCCCCAGAGAGATCAGTATACAGGCTGTTATGGGCAGCTGAGAAAGTGGCAGAAGGTCTTTATATTTTGACTGCTTTGTGTATTTTGGGGGAGCGTGGGCGAAGCCGAGACGGCTGAAGCGGCTACCTAGCGGATGGCCATCTGTGATGGTGCCCGCCAGTCACCCAAAGTGCATAACTTTAAGCCCTTAGATAATTCAAACGAGGAGTTACATAAACATTCACCCCCGCACATTTATCTCGAAGGGGGAAATAAGGTACAGAGTATCAGGCTGTAAGCTTCTTTCTGCTATGGAGTTGGGCATTTTAACTTGGGGGTGTATGGGGATTGACTTGTTTTTAGCGTCAGTCTCAAGTGTCTGTTCCAGGAACAACTGTCTGGCACGTTGTGCATTGCCTTCATTTTTCAGCCCCCAAGTTTACCACTTGATTAATATTACAGCAAAAACTCCTTCAACTCGTTTGTTAGAAATAAAACAGAAGAGTTGCTAGGGTCACTGTTGGCTGCAGAAGAACAAATAAACCCTTGTTGTTTTGATAAAGATGTCAGTCAATAACTGGCCAAACTTTTCTATGACTGTGTCACAAAGCCACAAGCCACCCCATATTTTACCAGTTGATCTCTTTTAATGTGAAGGAGGAACATCAGGAAATGGTCAGCTTGCAGTTAAAGCAGCTGTGAAACATCTGTAGCAGAGTAAACAATAAATAATCAGACTGATATCAATGAGAAATCAAAAACCATCAATGCAGGTTTGGATGCACCTTTTCTCTTCTGGATCTCCACTAACAATGAAGCTATTTAGAATGTACTCTAGTGATTTTTACTGTAAAACAACAGTAAAATACTGGTAGCAGAGATGCCAGCATTTTGCTGTTATTTTACAGTGCTTCTACTATATTTAGTAATGCTGTATATTGGATTAGAGTACATAAGAGTAGGATGACCGTGGGCTGTAATTTTATGGTATATGCTAGTATGTTATCTTTTATATACAAAAAGTGATCAAATCTACTTTTTCTATTCATCATCACGAATAAAAAAGTAGAAAACACAAGAGAATACACACTTCAATAGCTATATTTTATCAGATGGCCTAAGTCATTTGTACAGCTGAACAATTGTTCAATTGTTCAAAACAAACGAGGCATTTGAAAGAAACTTTCTCCAATAAAATCAGACACTGAATTAAAACACCATCAGCTGCCCAACACAATGTCTTAGATAATTCAGCTGAATCCAAGGATGACGTTACCTTATTTAAAGAAATGTTTAATGAAAGACTGGAAAACTGGTAATGTCAAATAAAATTTCCAAAGGTCTCAAATAACACCTAAACTTTCCTGTTTAGCTGCCTAATGTCACTAGAGCTAACTGAGCGAGCTGCAGAGCTTTCTTTACCAATATTAGAAACAGATCTGTTGTTTTGCATGCATGGTTAATAGACTGTTATCATTTCTAAACACTGCCAAATTTTAGAAAATAAAGGTAACATACCTTGGTATGGAGGTATGTTACAGCTCTGCTGTCCAATGTCACATTCAAGAAGTTTGATCAGTTTGATCAATTAAAATAAACTGTTATCATTGTAACAGAAACTTTAATCTACAATCATTTTTTTAAAATCCTCTGTAAATGCACAGGAATTCGTTTCAGCGTGCCCATGGATAATGTCAAAAAAATGGGGTTTGATTTAATAAAAAATGACTTTAATAATCATCTGACCATTAACACAATGTTTGCACAATCCTGCCGCTCAAATCAAACATGAATTTACGTCTCTCTCTTAAGTGGTAAGCCGTCATTTTTAATTTCTCTAAATGTTTCCTCCCCGTGTCCTTCCCTGCCCTAACTTCCTGTATAATTAAGAAACATTTTACATCAATTTAAGGAAACTGCATGCTCTCAAAATGTCATCGCACTGGGTCTCTAACCTATAAAATTAGACTAGCAGCAGGACTGAAAATGGGTTGGGTAGCAACGGAGCAAAATGTCGAAAGTAAAACACCACAGGGGACAGCGAAAGTAAACCATTTAAATTGCTCCACTACTGAAATGACTACGACTACAATTCTTATTGAAAATGGACTGCTGTCAAATAGTGCAACTCGTTCTCGATTGAACCTGAAATCCAGCTGCCGCACAGCTGATGTTTGTAAAGATTTAAAATATTGTAAGTGCCCGTAGAGTAGCAGAATGGGACAAAAGACAAAGCAGTGATAAAACTGCAGCCTGGTCCCTGTTAATAAAACTGTAGAGACTAAATAGGGAATGATGGTGAAGGTGACTGAGAGAGAGCACTCACTGAGCATTTTACAAACGATGAGTGTGCATTACAAGTGCAGAACTGAAGGCTGTTATGTAAAACAAGCTCATTTGGGCATAAAACCTGAAACGTCCTGTGCATCCACAAAATCTCTCCTCCATTCATACAGTTCTCTCTGGAACACGTCCAGACTGAAGAGGGAGTTTATGTTTTAAAAACTGTGAACAGTCACTGTGCCAGTCGCGGGCGGAGGAGGATGACATTATTTTGGCTTGTGGCTTGTGCCACAAAATTCATTCAGTTACTATGAATGTACTTCAGTCTGCAGCGTGATATTTGAATTAAATGGGTCAGGACTGTTTGAAGATATGTTTTAGCATTAATTAAAGTTTTACAGTTCTCACAGACAAACACACAAACCAGATTAAATGGTAATTGACTTAATTAACCACAATGTTGTGTCTCTTTAACAGCTCAAATCACCCATTCTTGATAATTGTGACAAATCATGTTCTACCACAAAAAGGAAAAAACAACACTCTATTTACAGTTTTTTGGCTGCTTTAATCTTTTTAATTTCTAAACTTGCTCTGTGCAACATGGCTGTCAGACAAGAATTCATATAAAAGGCCTTAGATAAAAGTTTGACTTTCAAACAAGAGATCAAGAGTCAATAAAACTGTGGGACATGGTGTCATGTGTTCTGCACAGTCCCACATCTGGTCAGTCTGTGTGCCGGGGATCCAGTTTAGCCCAAACATAAAAAAAGTTACTATGTAGGATAACATACTGCTCATTTCTTTAACTGTGAATAAAGTTTTGACTATCTAAGAGACTGTGCTTTTTATTTGTTCTTGAAAAGCCTGTACATGCTGCATGAAATATTTGAATATATGGTGCATGTTTGATCTAAAAAAAAAACATCTAACGTTCCTGTCTTGTTTCTTCCCAGCCCAGGTGTTGCCCTTACTCAACCCTATAGGTATATATATATATATATATATATATATACTCCCCTGTTTTCTCTGTTTCCTGCCAGATTGTTCTACCTCGTGTGAGACTGTTTTCTTTTTTTTTTTGGACTGCATTATTTTCTGTTTTCTGTTTTTTGCCCACTCCCTGCCTGAATTTGTTCGCTTGTTTGGACTGATATCTCTCGTATGAATGCTTGGCTCTTCAGTAAAGACTTTGCCTTTGTGAATTTTACGCAGCGTGCTGAGTCTCTCTCTGCACCTGATTGTTCCAGAAACATTAAAATATTCTCCAGGCTGGTGTAATAACAAAGCCGTATGATCATTTCCATACGCTTCTATCAAACGTACAAGCCGACTGCTTTGTTCTCTTTTGCAGTGTTCTGGCGATTTTAAAACCCAGCACACTGAGAAGTATTGAAAGTCTCAGTGAGGAAGAACAGGACAAATTAAAAGACAAGGTTGAAATTAAGGGTTGAAAAGGCACCCTCAAGCTAAATACACACTGGACCTTTAACTAAAGAGTCCAGCACAAAATGAAGCTTTGGCAAAAATTTTAATAATGATGTTTTCTTTCAAATTTTGCATTTATTCCTCTATTTTTCTCTGCTCTACTCTGTTCTCCTTTCCCATGTTGTAAAAGTCCAGACTTTAACGAATTCCAAATGGACTACATTTCATTTAATTCATTAAAAACACCACACCTGACCAATGATCTTTGTGCTGATAAGCCAATCAGCCATTAGTCGCAGAGCCAGTGCTGCAGCACCAAGCACTGGATATCCACAGATGTTCAACAGATGTTCTAGCATCCACCTGCTGGCTTCAATCCACTGCTACCTCCACCCTTTGGGTCTAATCACAATCTCTCTTTATTGAGCTTCTATTAAACCATAACAATTAAAATAACTCAATAACATGGATTCCACATCTCCCACTGTAACTGCTAAATTCACAGTTTCATAATATAATGTGCAGGGGGTGGATAATGAGAACCCATCACTCCAAGTGAGTCCGATTATTTCATATCGAATATATTAGACCAGTATATTAAATGTAATGAGTATAGAGAGATTTATTGTTAATAGGAACGTACTGCTGTCATAGCATTTTGGTAGAAAGTGGAAGTTAAATTTACTCAGTGTGTTTCTGACTATATGCAAAGTAAAGGACCAGTCTGGAGGATTTAGCAGCATCTGGCAGTGGGGTTAAGTGTGCAACCAACTCGCCTCACACACCCCTTCCAAGTGTAAACCAGGGGGCTCCAAAACTTGCAAAAAAAACCCCCAAAAGGCCCTCTCCAGACCCAGTGTTTGGTTTGATAATCGATCAAACATCTTGAGTCAAATTCTCTGATTTCAGCTCCTGAAATGTGAATAATTTGTGGTTTCTTTAGTCTTCTTTGTCTGAAAACTGAATATCTTTAGGTTGTGAACAAAACAAGACACTTGATGAAACCATTTTGGGCATTTGGAAACAACCAGACAAAAGAATAACGAAAATAACTGATGCATTACTGAGTAATAGAAATAATCTTTAGTTGCAGCCCTGGTCCATTCTCTGCAAAATTGCAGACTCCATGGAGCCTTTTGTAGATAAAAAGGCTTCCAATGTAATGAAAACAGAAGGAATTTCATTTTCATTTTCAGGTCATTATTCACAATTTTAAACATGTTTAACAACATATTTAACTAGTAAATCCCCCTAAATCTTAAACATTGAATCTTTAAGATGTGAGAAAACAATTCCAAATGTGCCGCACAATGTCTGTGTTCTAGCAGCACCAACAAGAGCCAGTTCTTAGCCACGTTATAAGGCCTTTCAAACTCTCTTTATGGAAAAAAAACAAACATCTGCAACATAAAGAAGCCTGGGACTGAGAAGATGTCGGTGTACATTCATGGTTTTCCCCATAGAGGATTACCTGACGCAGGAATCTGGGGTTATTTTCTGCCTTTATTGTTCAGCTTACAGTGTAAATAGATAGGAAATATGGGGAGCAAAATGGGTATAAGATGCAACAAAAGTTTGCAGCTGACCCTGAATGTTGAGGATTTGATGGTACGTTTTTTAACCATTCGATTTTTGGTATTATATACCGTATTTTTCTTTGAGATTGTGTTTTGTGTATCTGTTGCTATACAACAACGGAATAAATGGGAAGACACACTATAATTGCCTTTTATCGAGCCAAAAATTTTGTCTGCTTCCAAGCAGATGACAACTCCTGGAGGGGAGAAAGCTGGTCTGTGGTATTGATAATGTTCTACAGCCTACAGATATTGGAAAATGAGTGGTGGCCTCCCATGAACCCAGTCTGGTCACAGGAAACAACCTGAGGGAGGACATGCTGAAGCTGCAGAGTAAAAACATTAGCTATGATCTGTGCTTTTGGGTTTGTGAGCCAAATTCTGAGCAAAACTCTGGACAGCCGTATTGTTACTTCTTTAGAAGACAAGATATGATTTATTGCAAATGTGTAGGAGAGTAAGAGTTTCCAAAATCTTTATTTAAATTATAACTTCGAACAGTAATTTTAAAGAGTTCTGTGGGCTGAATTAATTCTGCAGCTGCCTTTGGGTAATTGTTAGAAGCTCGAGGCTATTTAGAAAGTATCCCATGCAACTGTTCTCTGCTGGAGGTTCAGTTTGTACAGAGTCGAGTAATACGACTCAAAAACCTTATTGATTTCTCAGAGCTTACACAGCATTGTAAGAGCCGCCCTCCATCTGGGGGATCAGAGTACAAGCGGCTTAGCACTCGAGTTGACAAAAAGTTGAGCACATTAATAGTCATGTTTGGGTGCAGAGAAATACAAGCATAATCAGACATC
This sequence comes from Lutjanus erythropterus, assembly GCF_056507025.1. Lineage (NCBI taxonomy): Eukaryota > Metazoa > Chordata > Actinopteri > Lutjaniformes > Lutjanidae > Lutjanus > Lutjanus erythropterus. The sequence continues at coordinate 25,397,688 of NC_139337.1, read as the reverse complement.
CATTACTGTCACCGAAAACAACAACAACTGATATTTAGTTTGGAAATAAGTGCAGGTTATCAAATCAGGCTACATAACAACATCTTGATCTGATTCTGCCACATTTACTGTTAGTATTATCTTTCACTCGGATTACATGCAGGTATATGTTGGATATACAGGCTGAGCAAGGCTGTTTAACCTTATCTGGTGGAGGTGCCTGTGTATTTGATTGTTGCAGAGAGGAAGCAGAGCAGGTTTGTATGATTTTTGCCCGCAGCAAGGAGCAGATCGTTAGATTGTTTTAGAAAATCCCAAAATTGAGGCAGAAACCATTTTAGGATTGCTCTGATAGCACCTCAACAAACAGCCCAAAAGGACATTACATAACTGACAGCATTCACTATACACTACTACATAGTTTTTTTTAACCTTTGCAACAGTTAAGTTTTAAAAATGTAATTGTCAAATATGAACAGAAAGACAATGACAAAAAGTAAAACTACAAACTTGAGGACACAGAGGTTGAACAAAGATGTTGACCAGTGGAGCGAGCATGAAAATGCAAGTGTTCAAAATCTTAAAGGGGACATGTGATTTGCGTCCCACCTGAAATCTATGCCTTATGGCAAAAGTGTGTATTGTAGGAAACACATTAAATATGTTGTCAGTGAGTGTTTTGCAGATTTGTTCTATGGAAACATTTTGTAACTTGGCAGGTTAAGGTGACTTTCCCTAAAAATACATTTACTGTTGAAAATCAGCAGTATTTTAATGTTATTTCAAAGATAAAGTTGAATCAAGGGCCCATACCTCCACCCTTTACCTCTCCATCATCTGCACAGACATCTTCTTATCATTAGTTATTCCTAAAAAAATCTTCAAGCAGAAATTCATGTGTAAAATATGAAAGGGTCAGATGTTAAGTATCCAACAACACTGTGTCAAAGCTGTTGAAAGCACTTTTAAAAAGAAGTTGGTTCATCATGCACTGTTAAGTTTTGAGGTGTACTGAAGCCAAATAATTTCTTTGTGCTCCGTGTTCAAATAGAAGAGACAAGCAGGACCATTCTTAAGTATAAGTCATTTAGGATCCCCAGTTGCCCTGAATTGCATGTCTGCCGAGTCTGGGAGGAAAGTGGAGAACGAGGGTGACACGGAGAATATGTGATCCCCACACAGAAAGCACCGTGACGACAAGCGCTAGTCTTTCTTGATGCGAGGTGACAGTCCAACCACTTAGCCACTGTGATGCCCGAAAAGATCTGGGTTACATGGCCTGATGTCTTCCACTTTATCCTCTATGGGTTCGTTTATGATTCTTTTAATATCTGAGTCAGACTTCTACATGAATTCTTGCTCTGGTTTATGACACACCACTTTTCTTGTAGCTCAGAGGGTATAGGAAATTTTGATATTATTAAAATTGATTAGCTTGGACTTCTTTGAAACTTTCAACAAAACACGATCATTTATTTATCGGTACATAAAGTTAAAATGAAAGACGATGAGATGAGAAATCACTTCCACACCCCGGAGTGACTTGTACATATATTCTGCATGGCCTGAGAGAAAATTCAAGCTGGATAATTTTTCACAAGACTGGACTGTCATGAAAAGTTGTAAAGCTAAAGTTATGACGCTCACAAGCAATAATAAGGCAAAAGAAGAAGAGGCAGACAGAACAGACTGCAGGCGAGCAGCTTCGGAATGAAAGGAAATGATGCTGAGGGAGAGAAGAAAGAGGATGTGATAAAAATAAGAGGGGGTAGAAAGAAAGGGGTACTGAAGCAGTAGGCGATCCTGACAAGTATAGAATCCTGCCTGATCACAAGAGTTGTTCTCAGATCGGATGTTGAAGTCAGCGCATTTGAAGCAGCAGAAGTCACCATGGGAATAAATTCCTCCAAAACCAAGGGAAGACGGAGAAGAAGAAAAAGAGGCAGAAACTGAGAGATATGGAGATGGAGAGAGGGAGGGAGAGAGAGAGAGAGAGGACAAAGACAAAGATGTTCATCGCCTGCTGGGTTCTTGCATACAGCGTTGGAATGTAACTTGATGAATCTCAAGTCTAACCGGAGAAGAAGGAAAAGAACAACAGAAAAGAGAGTACAACTAACTGCTGACACTCACATTCAACTAAAACTCTGGTACTTAATAAGCCTAAGGATGGAAATGTCCAACAGTCGGTTGCTTTACTGCTTTGCAGTTCACAACTTCTTGCACAAAGATGTACTGTATAATAGTTTGGTGTGCTTACTGAGTTTTATTTTGTTAAGTCTAATACAATTTGAAATATGGACATTTTAAAGACTAATTTTAAAGCATAGTTTTTTGCACATAGAAGCTCTCACTGATGTTCCTCAGGCATACAGAACAAACAAAAAATGAAATATCATTCAAAAGATTATTCCACATTCATGAAATATGGGATTCCATGCTTATGAGTTCACTCAAGACAGTTGTGAGATTGCAGATTTGGTCAGGTTAGGGTTAAAAACACTGTGTCCTGACAGTATCACACTACATTACAATGAGTCCTTCAAATTAAACAACAAAATAGATTCTACATGCATGAAATGTTTTCTGATCTGACGTCCCTGAACAGGATAATCATTTGTCTGTGACTTTCCAAACAATTGCAACTCAGTAGCCATGTTTCCAAACCAAATGTATGGTAAATTTTAACTGAATTTTGAGAAAATCAGCAAAAGAAAATGCTTGTGTCCATCCACTACTGTCATACAGTTATTAGGTATTAATTTGTCAGGATGAATAGAAGGTGGTGCTGATTCTCCAGTCAGAAAACCATCAAACCATTGCAGAAGAAGAGGGTTCAACAAAATGACATAATTCAGACTGTACAGTAAACAGTTGATCAGTCATACGAGTTAAATGTTTGCTGCACAAAAACCTGGCTAAGGTTTGGTTAGGTGAAGGGAAACAACAGATGATGTCATTCTTTTTGGGAGGACAGTCTCCTATATCTATTAAATTTGGGATTTGGTTTAATTACGATTGACTTTGGCTGAGGCAGCCATGTTTGTTTGCTTTCCAGGCACTAAGCTCCAAGCTTTTAGAAATCAATTAACTACAACATTTGTTATTTGCCCTAATAATAGATTTCTGCATTAACCAGATGACAAATGCAGCCCTGTCTAAAATTTCATTTATTCACACAAAAAGTCAAATAAGGATGAAATAGTCATCTTTTAAATACAAACAGTTCTTTACTTTTAGAACTGTTGGTGCCACAAAGATGGAAGTTAGTCTCTCAATTCAGTGGGTCAGGCGTCCAAGCACAATATTTTTTGCCCCAAATGTGTCATCTGCTTAAAGACTTGTCCTGTCCTAAAGGAAATCTTTTGCCCAAGCTTGGAAGATGCAACTGTTGTTATCTTGTGTAGGTCTCAGTACCCAACCATACATTGCTCACCAGACAATCACTGGCTGGACTGAATGAAGAAATGGAGTGAAAAGATTCTTTATCATCTTGTGAAATCACATCATGGCTGCCGATGACTGCTTCAAATTTAGCAGGGCCTCATTACAGCCTGGTCCTGTGTCCTCGACAATGGCTGTCTGACCGCACTTCTCACTGGCTAGCTAGCTTGATATAATGGAAAAGAAAAGACTGGTGTTCAATTTTAGCTTCGATGAGTATAGGCTCAGTGAAGGAGAGGAAGCCCCACCTTTTTGGGAAGTTTTCTTCTTAATTATCGCCGCAGGATGAAGACTTGAACTTGCAAGAGGTGGTGGACGCTGTCATGTCACTATGCAGCATTTTGAGGACTCTGGATGCAATAACAAAAAGTGGTCCACTATCACCAACTAAGCCAAGAAGTGGGGTCCTTTATTAAATAAGAACCAAGGTAAGACACAGGTCACCATCCATTGCATTGCTGCCATTTTGTCAGTTATTTTGAATTTAGGACAGGGTCTATGTCATCCTAAGTTAAGACTCCTAACTTTGAAAAAGAATTTAGCTGTGACGGAAATATCCTAACTGAAGGATTTACTAAGATAAGATAGGATTTTTTTCTAAATACAGCTAGGACATTTTTTTCCTGTAATACCAAAAATGTCATCCTAAACTGAGATAAGATAAGATTTCAGACTTATGAAGCTTCAGTAATGAGGAACCAGGTCCTGATTATCATCAGCGAGTGATAAGCCTATATCTCATGAACAAGATCAATAGAAATTGCACCGCAGGATGTCAATAATTGAAGCCAGTCATCAACTGCATTGTATTCAATACATGTCCTCTAATCATATGTGTCGCGTTATCGGGACCTCTAAACCCGCACCAAACAAAATCATCTGTCAAAAGTGCTCCAGCCTCTGATGTGTGGAGACCGTCCCCGTTAGAGCCGCCACAAGGACTCTACAACCCACATCTTCCTTTAGGTCAGCCAAATGGCCAACTTGGCCCGGGGAAAGAGACAATTAAAAGAAACTGCTCCTTTATGTACAGGATACATGGGCACCAGACCGCAGGGCCTCCCCGGGGTATCACAAAAATCATTCAACGGGGTATTTGAACAGCAGAATAATGTGCAAATACTGTGAAGTGCTGCACAGAGAGTTGGTCAAAAAGTGCTTATCCTCCTTGTAGTTGTGGAGTAAATGGCAAGTAGGAGACTTAATTCTACAGCTTCTCTTTCAGCAGAAAATTACTATGTTACAGTGTGCATGCTAGCATTACTGTACACCAATTACTGTAATAGCTTGATTAAAGGATTTATATGGTTCACAGGAACCCCCGACCTGCAATAAGCTCATATTAGCTGCCTGATAATCAAGGTAGTTTGTAGGAGGATGGAGAACGTGCTGTTCCTTACAAGATAACACAAAATGATACAGTAGGAAAATTGAGATTCGGTGTTTACTGTGGTAATGAACATTAATAGAAAAATGTACTTGTACTGCAACATGGTTGACACCCGTACAAATAGATTATTTTTGTTGACTAGTAAGAGGGTCCAGCTTTACTTAGTAAACCTTGTACAGAGATTTTAATGCGAAGTGTAAATACACGTTGCAGTCAGGATGCTATCAGGTCAGTTGGTTCGGCTTGTGTCGAGATCTCAGCTTGGTGTAAATACAATTTGTAAAAAGTGTGATTTTTTTTCTACTCTTACACCTTGATTCCACTGGGAATGTTGTGTCCGCACTTTTTAAATGTCCTCCACACGGCTTCATGACCCATGAGCAACATTTCAGAAGCAGAGCATGCTGACCGCATTATTATGTTGACTTGTTGTTGTTGATTATTATGTCGACTTGCAATTAAACAGTTTCTTTTTGGTCTGTTTTCACGATTGCAAGTCTGCACATGGTATTCTATTTTGAAAACTGACCGTATTTTAAGCAGAGCAGAGTAAAGAGCGGCTTCTGGGACATGCTCCAGCGCTTCTTGTGGAATCACAAGCGTTGGGCCTCATGCATGAATTCTTACTTTTCTCCTATATTTGTTCTGCAGTAGAAGGAAAATACAAAAATCCTGTGTAGGATTCATGAAAGTGCGCAGACAGCTAAATCTGTTCTTACCCACCTGAGTATGCTGAATTGCATTTGGTCTTAAATTGGATGCCACAAAGTTTGCAATTAGCATGCCCAGGTAAATCCATATAAGGGCAGCAGATTGAAAGGCCGTGTGCAAACCGCAAAGCAACAAGCCACTGACATTTGACAAGTGACATTAAACTCACAAAATCGAGGAAAAGGAAATTACATTGAAAGACAACAAAAAGAACAGAAACTTGCAGCAGACGTGGAGGAGCAGATTGAAGCAGCATCTTGATTTCAAGAGATGTGAGGTTTTTGTGTTGCGGAGGTGCAGCAGGTGCAGCCAGGTCGCCGTCTCTGATTTAAGTTCCAGAGCAGCACAGATTCTGTCTCAGTAACCTAATCATCTTTAAGTGTAAACACTTTGTCCGACATTTTTCGTCTGTGTTTTCATGAAGTAAATTTTTCTTCATCATTATTAAAATTTCACAGCACAAAACACGAGTTGGCTTGTGTGTGCACTGGATTATGAGTGGTCTGGAGAACTCTTAAATTTTGTTCTTACCCAAAAACAAATGGGATATATGGAAGCACTGATGAATGCCAGGTGGCTGCTGTGCAACAGTAATGTCATGCAGCCGTTCCCAGTGGAATCAAGCTGTCGAGCAGGGCAAGGGAAAAAAAAATCTGGGTTAAACCTTTTACTTAATCAGCCATAATGGTTCAAAACAGAATCCAGTCTCAGCTTTTCATCAGGGTGACATAAAAACAGATTGCTAACACCTAATACTATGTTTAGACAATACACCATAAGCAGGGCTCAAACTTAGCACCAGCCACCAGACAAATTCTGGTAAAATATGCATGAGCCCAGTAGATTTGCTTCACGCTCCATCCAAAAACAGAATGGTAATGTATTCACTAACCATTCGGCCAGTGGACAAAAAAGTTTATTTTGGTCCCTGACCAGAAGACAATATTGCACCACCACCCCAACAAAATAAAGCCTGGAGAAACAATCTCAAATCAATAATATCATGAAAAAATAATAGTGAAGTAAAATAATACCATGTCAGTCACGCATCAAGTATAATGCAGTCCCATTAATAGTTACAATATAAAATCTTAGAAATAGTAGTTCAGATCCAGATCCATCCGCAGCTTTTCTGTCTGTGTCATGTGTGGTGGACAATTCAACAGTCCTGATTCCTAAAGAGACTATAATTGTACGCATAAAAGAAAGTTATGTGCCCTAGAATGATATAAGTTTTTATAATTTGGGAAAACTACACCCACCAAGTTGAAAAGTCACCAAACTCATTGTCTTCCTGCCATCTGAAGCCGCCTGAGAAAAAGCTCCAGACAATCTGTTCCTCAGCAAAGTAAAAATAAGTAGAGCTCATTCGGCAGCATTGCTTGACCTGCGAGGTGCCACATTCATTGTTTGCATGTTGTTGACGGTTTTGCCAGCTCCGCCTCTCCGATTTCCATATAGAGATATGATCACAATGAAGGCAGGATCGAGATAACAAGCCTATTAATATCAGATGTACATGCAGAGATAAGCCAGTGATCAGATAACAGATAATAAATCTAGATACTGGAGTTAATACCAGGTGTAAATATCACATTTGATTATAATCAAATGATTATGTTGGCAGACACATGTTCGGTGTGGCTAATGAGGAGGTGGTTGAGGTGAGGCTGTGACAGAAGCCACTTTTGCACAGTCTGTTCAAGGCGGCAATGTTGCACCCTTATTCTGCCTCATCGTTCTGTATGACGTAACGTGAACATGGAAAACAGGGGCAAGTGATTTCTTTGTCTCCTAACTGCCCCGATCCAGCCGGAGAGGAGCTCCAAAGCTGCTGAAGTCGAGTCCATGCCCAAATCGATGAGCCAAGTTTCAGTAAATGGCATAAGACAGGCATCCCTATACTTATGTAAATGGATGACATTTCCCTGTAGCTTGTCAGTCTTATTCCTCAAAGACTGAACATTTGCAAGAATTATTGAAGGAAGAGGAAAAGCTGTTGTTTCCTGACATGTTGATGCACGCAGCCTTTCTTTCCTTGTTTCCTGACCTGAAGCAACTTTCCAAAGATAGAATCAGTTCCAATAAATACATCCTGGATGAGGTTATGATCCATCAAAGCGTGACTGGGATCATCCACGGCCTGACGATTCCATTGTAATCCCAGGAGAAACTCGTACGTAATTTACTGTTTGGGACTCTAAACTAAATTCACAATAAAAATATATCCATCCCTGAACAAACTCAGAAAACTTTTTTAGGGCATAAAAGGACGAGATTGGGCACTTCACAAAAAACAAACCAAAACCTACTGGTATTCTTTGGTTCAGTGTCACAAAGCAAAGCCGATGTAAAGGTGGGTTTTCTTTACAACAGTATTGCAGGATCTCTGTGTAAAAGGCCTAAAGACAGTCGGCCACGTTGCACTGATAGTGATGCTAAACCAGATCCTGGTAGTCATCTGTGAGAAAGTGACCCGACCCAACTATGGAGTGTCAGCAGTGTAACACTCTTCATCAAGATGTTTAGCCAGACGTCCAAGGAAAAAGGAATGGACAAAGTGTGTTAACACCTTGCCATTATAAGTCAAACTGTAGTGAACACCGGTCTCCAACAGTAAATGTCAAGGGCAGAGGCAAAGTCAGAGGGATGAGCCTATATACAGTAAAAGAAGCCATTTGTCACTGTTCTGCATCCCATTACAGGGGCTCCAATTTGTAGCCGCAGCACAGCACCATACAGGAAGAAGAGGGGGAAAAATATCCTCTATCACCTCTTACAGCTCAGATAATCTCTTACAAAGCCGGGATGCAACACTCCTTCAGTCCTCCTTTGCATTTTGGAAGCATCCTCAGGAGGGAGAGTGGAAAATACTGTTAGGTTCCTGATTTGAATCAGTGGTTTGTTGAAACGGCTAACATCATAACAGATTAACTTTGCTCTGTTCTTCTTTTCACTCTCACCTGCAGAAAATCTTCTGACTTGAAGAATCAGATAAACTGGCTTTTGCTACCAGATTTATTTTTTATGGAAATCCTGCAAAAATGGCAATTTTATAACTCACAAAGGGATAATATATCTCGTGCAATTTTGATCTCCTCGTCACTGAAGTTGCCTTAGATTCAAGCAATGTAACTTGTGCTACAATGTAGTTCTCTATATTTAGTCTGTCTTGATCAATGCTCAATGATAGAGCCATTTTCTGGCTGCAGGCATTAGCGCAGCCATTAAACTTTCTCTGATGCAGCACTTTCTGTGTAAGTGGACAATTTTGCTGACTTTCCTATTGCAGGTCGATGATAAATTGGATTCTAAGTAAACAGTGATGAAGCACCTTAAGCAGTCAGTATTGGCATTCATAAACCCCGCTCCATATCGAGGCGATTCCTAATCATCAGTGACAAATATACTTAGGAGCACCTTTGGGGCACCTTTGACAGAGGCATTGTGTGCAGCCGAGATGAAACCCTCTCCCCCTGGTTGATCAGCCAGCCAACCTGACCTTCCTGCCTCCTGTTGCCATTTTTGGACTGTATTTTCACAGTAATCCACTCATCTGACAGTATCTTCAAGCCCTTTCATAATAATCTTTAATAAGGACGACCTTTGATGCCACAGACAGCTTCACTGGGCCGTCTGATTTCTCCTCAGCATGTCGACAGGCTACTAATCCTCCTCTCTTATCTCAGCTCCCTCTGATATCACAGCTTAGTTTTCTTCAGGCTGTGGCAGCTGTTAGTAATGAACTTGGCATTTTTATTTCACTCCTGCACATTGACAGTCGGAGTTAGGATTGATTGTCGAACTATTAAAAGGAAATTTCTGTTTTGATGATACGATACTATGTCACTCAGAAGCTCGCACAAATCGTATTAACCCTCTTCAAACGGGGGACCGGAATCACAAGCAGTTCTGCGGCGCTGTCGTTTCACAAAGGAGGCAATTGTATCCGCGAGTGTACCAAAAGATATTGCAGCGTGCGAGCATTCACCATGTCGCTTTTCTAAGAAGAATATCAGGCCATTTCAGCAGAATGCGTCCTGTTGGGTAATAAAACTTAACATGTACAAGAGTTATATGTCCCTGGATTTCCCGTCAGGGCAGTACGTGTCAGCCTGAGCGGGGGAAAGCGCCTAAGCTGAGCTGATAGATGGTGGGGCTGCAGGCGTCTAGGACTGCCAAGCATCAGCGCTCAGCTCATACCGGTCTCATGCTCGCAGCCTTGGGATACGCCAAAGACGAGAGCTATTGGATCAGTATTCTCAGAGATTATAATGTCATTACAAGCTTGTACCATTGAGAATAGTACTTGGAAACACACTTCCAGAAGGTGCACTTTAAATGAAAATATATGCAGCTAAACTCAGACACAGTGCCAGCGCTGTAGGAAAAGACAGACAGGTAACATATTAATATTCCCATCATGGCTGTCACAGCCAGTCATAGTCATGCGGGTCTCACCACGGAGCCAACATAATACCCTTGTGTCCAGCAATAGTCTTATGAACGGGCATTAGTCGTGGCTCATTTAGGACATCACAGTCTGGAGGGCATTGCAAATTCTGTGCATTTGACATTATTGAAATTAAGACAGAAATGACAAGTAGCTGCAGAGAAAAGAAGTCAACACTCACTGAGAGTCCACAGGGCAACAGTGTTCATTTTGACAGAACATTTTGATTTAGTTTTAGTCATAATCTTTTGAATAAAATACCATTAAGTTTGTGCCATATTTTAGTCGTGTGAATTATTGTAGTTTTAGTTGGCTCAGGCTTTATCCACACCACTACATTTTCATTTTAAAATGTAATACCTTTTTCCCAGTGTCCACCTGTGGAGAAGATGACCCAGACAACTATGTGCGCTTCCTGACTGAACAACCAATCTACACTTTGGCATCATTCTTGGATCTACTGACTCTGATTCTGGCAGTTTTGAACTGCTGACAGTCATATAGACACCATGTTGTATTACCTGCGTAACAAAGAAAGTATGTCTAACATTAACTATACAACATTTATTCAAATGTTTCATAGATAGGAGTGAAAAATGTGTGGCTCCATTTATTGGGTCATATGCTAATATATTGTGTATTATTGATCTGCTTTGCACAATGCCCATGCAAACAGCAAACCATGATGCTACCAACAGGTCATTTCCATTAAAACATTATTCCAGCAACCCTGTCACTTTGTTGCCAGGGGCATTATTTCCAGTGGGAATGTGCCTTTTTTACTTGCCATTCTGTCTGACGCTACACCACCGTAGCTTAAAAGTGACATTATTAAGCCATGAAACATTTTAAAAAGCACCAGACTTTCGTGAGTCTTACAGCCTCGGGAAGGAAGCTGTTCTATAGCCCGATACTGGTCTGATACTTCTGTATCTCTTGCCGGATGTCAGTGGGTTGAACAGGCTGTGGTTCGGGGTGGGTATTGTATCTTAGTATCCTCCCGCCTCCTCCTTTTTTCAGCACCACTGGGGTAGCTTTTCTTTATTTTTTACACCACACCAAATTGGCTACATGAGTAGATCACCATCTTCTTGGATCATGTCTACAATAAGATCGCAGTAAGATCACTTAATAGTTAAAGTGAGTGGGGAGGAAATTCATCAATTAAGCATTCAGATGCCATTTTACTGTATGGAGTTTAAGAAAAACATAATTACATTATAATTAGAAAAAAGTAAAGAGAAAAAACAAAACAAACAAAAATAAAACATTGTTTTATGAGGCATTTTACTGGGCCCTTGGTAGCTTGGGGCCTGAGGCAGTTGCCCACCTTTGCCTAATGGTAAGTCCTCCCTTGCATACAGAGAGGAGAGAGAAAAGGAGAGAGACTGGAGGGAAATAACAGAAAGAACTAGAGTCTGAGTGCATAATTAGGTCAGAGGCTTAACTGAAGTCAAACTTTGTCTTATTTTTATTTGTTGACAAAAGTGTCAGTAGATTTCATCATACTTTTTTCATCATAAATTACTTTTTATTTAGTTATCATCTTGTTTTTGAAAAAAAAAAATGTTGATGAAAACTGAGAAGAAAATTATTTGTCATTGACATGAACACTGCAGGGCAATAAGGTGACAACCACGCAGGGGAAAAAAAAAAAAAATTTGGCAGGGTGTTTCAAGGCCGTTCCTGGTAATCAGCACCCACAGCTGTTTGCTCCAGAGAAGACACCGCGTGGCACTAACAACAAGCCAGCACCATATGTGTGAGCCATTAGTGCTCAATGTTTTAATTACTGTACAAATCAGCAGTGTTTCTATGTTGGGATGGGAAACGTGGAAGTACAGACTCCTGGCTCACCTGCAACAGATGGCAGAGTTGTATCTAAATTGAGCTGTTTATGTCTTTTTGGTCAAGGGGAATGGACTTAACAGGTCGTGCATGGTGGTATAACCTTAAGCCACCAAAAATAATTGAAGTGAAACAATCCCCTGAAATAATCTGTGCTTGGCTCTCTGTCTAGTGGTTGAAACATTGCATGGTGTCTTTTCTTTTGCTCCCTTCCTGCCAATTGAAGCAATGCCAACCTGTAATTCTCTTCTCTCCTCCAGATCCCTACACTGACATCAAGTGAAACAAGTCCATCCCTCCTGCCTCCGGAGGCAAGCTGCCAAATAGTTCCATTAGCATGCCTCTGGAGGAACTAGACCAGGCAATAACGTTGCTCATTCTCTGCAAGTCAGATGGGAAAGAGCTTCTGCAACAAGGCACCATGGAGAGTCACTTTAGCGGTGCAATTCAATTGCAAAAGGTGTGAACAAATGATACATGGCTACATACAGATGAGAGCATTGTGAAAGTTCCACTTTTAATACAATCTCACTGAACTACTTCTGCCCTTTTGACTCTACTCCTGAGAGGAACTCAGAGAGGGAGAGAAAAAAAAATCTTTGCAGCTTTCCAAATTGTGGGGTAACTAGTCAGCTGAGAGATAGTAGAGTTTTGTGTTGCTACATACTGATTTGGCCCACAAATGAATTGACAGCAGCATTAAAGTTGGCTGAGACAGGATAAATGTGTGCACAGGGACTGAAATCACTGCCGCTGCAATGCCTGATGTGTGGGAAATACTAGTTTGGAAAGAGCCCACACACACTTTCACACTTGTGTAATGCTACCATGAACTTTGTCTCATGAAATTAGCACTGAGTTTGCACTCATGCATTTCCTCCAAGTTCATCAGTTACATAGCATTGAACAAACTTGAAGATGTTAACTGTATTTAGTGTAGTTAATGCGTTGTACGTGATTACTTTTCATTGCATGTTCTACAGTGACTCTCTCCAGTACACTCTTAATAAATCATAAGTTTGAGCACCCAGCTCGGTAATGTGAAGAGTAATATTCAGACCGTCTTGAAGTGATGAGGTTAGACAGCAGTGATAATGTCAACCAGAAAGGTGGGACCTGACAAACCTGATCTTAGCTGCAGTGAGAGTGTCTCAGTAAATTCACTGTTTCTGCGGCTCCACCACACTCAATGCAGACTGACTTTTCAGTGAAAAAAGATATAATTACAGATTTCAGCTTTAAGTTAATGTCACAAAAATGTCACACATCCTCCTCCACCACCTGCTCCCACTTGTCATTAAGAATTGACTGACTCTACTCAGAAACTTGGCACTTTGGAGTTCAAGGCTATTTCTGGGTATTTTATCGGGTATTTTTTGTCACGATGAATGAGTGAGCTGCTCGGCCGTAGCACGCTCCAACTGTCAAACTCAAAAAGCAATTGAGTACATGCTTTCAACACGCAGTAATATAACACCCACGCTGCATACGCATTTCTTCAAGAAGGACTTTGTGAGCCGTGATGAGGAGTCTGAAGAACTGAACAATACTGAAACAACTCAGTGACTCGAGCTCCTGTACATGGAGCAGACGCTTTCTGCCTGCTGTGATAGTCTCTGCTTGCAAACCAAATCAACAGCACTGCAGTCCCACATCTTCTATATATCTGTGGTAAAACAATTATGAAAGCATTTCAAATATAATAGTGTATTCTACGCTTATTGCAACAGTATTCATACACTTTCCTGTTCACTATGCAGCACACAGGTCATGGAGTCAAACTGTCAGATTTAAGCAGTAAAGCGAGAAGGCTCCATTGTGCAGGGGTGCAAAAGCATGCATTGCACCCTCAGCTGAAATCTGAATAATAAATGCAAAGTGCAAGGTGGTAAGTCCTGCAACCAAGGTGTCCTCACAGCTCATAGTTTAATAACTAATGTTACACAACAGCATTTGCACTGCAGCGTTCTTCAGTGACAGAATATGAGCAACTTTTGCTAAAAGGAATGTTGGACCAAAGGTTGTTATAAGCCCTGGTAACAGGATGAACAGGAGTTATAACAGATGAGTCTGATGTGTGTGTGTGGCTGCAGATTTATGAAGATATCACTGGTGCCAGTCTGACTCATAAAGCAAATTGGACGACAGGCTGTATTTACTTAGGACTTTGCAGCTGTTTTCTGGCATAATCTGTTCACCACTGACCATAACACCTACTATGCCTGCTGGTATTCTGCAGTGGTGGAACCTGTAGTCAAGTACTACAGTATTAGTTACTTTATGAAGAGTGATGTTTAACCCATTATCAATAGCAATTCTTCCATCAAAAGGGGTTTGTATTTCTACAAATCCTTTAAATCTAAATTAGGACTCCGGCGATTAGTTAGATTAATGAATAGTCGATTGGAGGAAAATTAGCTGCAATTTTGGTAATTGCTTTTGGACTGCTGGTTTGACAAAAGAAGCAGTTTTGGGCGCTGGGAAATTGTGAGGAGCATTTTCACAATTTTGACATTTTATAGACTAACTGATTGATTGATAATGAAAATACTAATTAGTTGCAGCCCTAAAAGTGCAGATAAAAAGTTTGGATATTAATTCAAATTGTACTGAGTATTTAATTGTGATTGTAAAACTAAGGAGATTACATAATGCACTGCATACCTGGGTACAAGTACAAAAAAGTATTTGAGTAGTTTTAATTAGGTACTCTGGTGTCCTGGAACTTGGCCTAAAAGTGAACAAAACCTGACCGAGCTTCTTCTCCACTGTTCACTCATATGCACCTCACCCTCCCCTTCCAAACTTGTAGAAGAACCTACAGTGGCAGCACAAAGTGTGAAGACTCTATCAGGAGCCAGTGTTTGGTTTGACCCTTTTGGACTACTGTAGAAACTGTTATTTCTGGTTATGATTATAGTTACATGAATGAAAACGTGCCCATGAATATTACATTCCATTTATGCTGACTAGTGCTGAAACAATTACAAAATTTGTGCTCACTCAACCTTTAGGATTCACTGCTTTTATTTGACTTATGTCACAGAACATTAAATATTTGGCCTTTTAGACTGTTGGTTAGACAAATCAAGCAATGTGAGAACAGTGACTTGACCTGTAGAGAATTGTTATGTTGTAATTTCTCACTATTTTATTACCTTCTGTAAACCAAACAAATAAAATATCTGCAGCCCTGCTCACATAGAAATGGAGAAGTGGATTTTCTGCTGTAAGAATTGGTCAGTTTTAGAATCCATTGTAACCAATGTGAATTCACGGCTGCCAGGCAGTGTGAAGGACAAAACTACTAACTTTTCACAGCCATGTTTTAAAGCTTGCCAGGGGGTGTGTTTGATAGATACAGAGCGGAGAATCACTTTAATCAAGGACACAAACAGTGTCTCCTTCACACTGAGTGAATAGTTTTTCTATCAAACATGCTAATCAGATGGATGGATGGATGGATGGATGGATGGATAGATGGATGGATAGATGGATAGCGTTTTCAACAATTGTGTTGACAACATAGTCTGATTTCGTCCCTTCCCTAAGGCAAGCCTCAGAGGACAGAATTGCACATTAGCTGCTCTCCACACCTGCATTTTCACCAGTGGCAAACTGTGTCTGCTGGTGCATGCCTTCAAGCCATTTTTGCATACATTTAAATGAAAAGTGTTTTCTTTTTTGTGTGTGAGGGGAAAAAAAGCGTTGCATTGAGTGAAGGTAGGTGCGGAGGTGGTGGGAGAGTCCTTTTGTAGCCTGCTGAGAATCTCATCAAACACAACAGAAAAACACATTAGGCCGCATGCATCACTGCCGCTGTTATGCTGTACATCCATGTTACCACTTATCAACACGAGTACAAATCATAAACCACTTGGTTTTCATGTACCGTAAGCTGCATATCAAATAAGAGGAAAATAAAGTTGCTTTTCAAGATTTATTGGACACATAATTTTAAACATTTCCATTTTTCCGAGTGGAAACGGGTCTATTTTTTGGTCTAAAATATGTCGTGTAAGGCTCTGGATTTGTAAGATATTCTGTATAGTGAGTTTGTTTTAAAGTGGACATCAGTGATGTACTGTACAAATCCCTCCATTTGACTGCAGATAAAGAACAGGCAGAAGAGAGATGTTTAATATTAGACCGGGAAGACTCTCGACTCCCTGAGGACAGAAGGACAGATGAACCTCTTCAGTCCTTGACACCTTATTTAAATGTCGAAGAGGAACATCTCTGAACATTAGCTTTTAAACTATTTCTTTGCTGTGCTCTATCGCCACATCAGTCTGTCACTCAACATTCACAGCGTGAGACAAAAGAGTCCGTTTCAGTCCCCAGTCCATTTAAATACGAGTGTAGAGCTTTGTAGAGAGCAGATTTAAAAAAAAAGATGTGACTTATTGTGACTTTGACATCAAAAGCGAAGATCAAAATTAGCTTATTTGCTTCTTTTGAACAGGTCCTATATTCATAACTGGAAAGAGAAAATCACAGACTTTGACTGATAACAAATGGGAGACAGATCACACAAACAAACTTGTGAGACAGGCTGAGAAGACTCTTCAGCTGTGCCCCAATTACATACTGATCTAACTTTGTATATGTAGTATGGGTATGAGTGAGTATGTGCTGTGCTCACATAAAAACCAGTGACAAAAGTAAACATACTAAAAAAAGATGCCAGCATCACACTAAAATAAGATGGCTTGTGAGTGTGATGATTTTCTAACAACTACACAGTAAAAAAAAAGAGTGAAAAGAAAACTGTTAATGATGCAAAAACAGCAAGAACAGCCAAGAAAACAAACAAACCAAAAAAATAACAAAGTAGTAAACCACTCAGTACTACCTATTTGTGAAGACTCTCCAATTAAAATTCGAGCCTTGCAGTTAAATTGACATCCATTGACCTAAATCAATGGTGCTGAATTATTTGACATCCTCAGTTAGCATACAGTGGTTTGTGTTGGAGGGAAGAGTGTGCCGTTGTGTTGCAATCGTACGACACAGTGCAGTTAATAACACAGTAACGAGCATGCGCTTGAAAAGGGTCTAACAGAACAGCTGCACTCTGGGCTGCAGGTAATATGTTTCTCATCATAAAGCAAGACCAAGAGTCTAAAACACACCCAGATTTACTCTCTCTGGATTCTCCTCTTCTTCTGTACAGCAGATCTCGAGGCACGTATTCACTTTGACAGTGATTTAATAGTAATTATTAATATTGCGGCACAGTAAGTCATAATGAAATAATAATGAAGTGGTAATGATAAAACAGTCCAAGATTGCAACCAACCAACTTGCATCACCCTCCCTTTCCAAGCATGTAAAAGAACCTGTGGTGATCGCAAAACTTGTGAAAAACAGCAAAAACAGACCGAACGTATCGAGGGCCAGTTTTTGTTTTTCCCATTCTGGACTACTTTCTGTCATAGAGCCTTTTTAACCCTTGGTTAATGTTCTGAAACACATGATGTTTTGTTAGGTTCAGGCGCCAAATCTTGTCGGTTATGTTCAGGAAAAAAATCACCACAATGCATCGAACTTATAACTTTAGATGACGTTGCTTTTAGTTTGACACAGGACATAATACTTGGTCTCTTGGGTAAAAGTCCTGTGTTTGTCTGACCCAACCAACAACCTTTGTACTACATCACTTAACAAGGATGAGTTTACACTGGAGTTACTGAAAAGTGCTTTGTACATCTGTATGAGTGGCAGAGGGTGTGACAAAATGTATCTGACGACCTGGGAATGAGAACAGGCTGGATTTTCAATGTAAACAACTCTCATTGGATTTGGATTCAAATATTGCTCAATCCTGACTGGTGTGCAGAAATGCACAACTTTCCATCATTCCTCACACACCTTAAACCAGTGACAAGAAGATGGCAGACAGAAATATCTCCTGTGAAATAACCAAAACTGTTATAACTCTGTGGCAGAAAATTTTCTAGGAACCTGTCACCCATAGTAAGAACATAAATAAACAGAAAACTAAATATTACTTTGCTGGCTACATACAAACACATTCATTAAATACTAATTAAATGCTGTTGGAGTCACAATGTCATACCCATTCATAAGCACCCCTGCACATCTTAACAGATTCTGACAAAAATAAAATAGTCCACAGCGAATCTTGCATTGAAGCTGGCGAGTCTAAATCTGGTGCTGCAATTTCTGCACGGCATCACAACAAAGTAATTAAGTTACAGGGCACCTAATAAAATTATTGAAAAAACATTTCGTAGAGCCTGAAATAGGGTTATGTCTCAGCATGGGGAGAATAGATGTTACATTATACAAGGTGAACATAAAGTGACTGGAAAGTCATCCACATTATTGCCCCATTTTCTCTTTGCGAAAGGTTCCATTAGGGCACGGATCCACTCAGCTGTCCTGCGTTTCCCTTCAGCCCGTGTCACAAAAGTTGAGAGTCTCCGAGAAGTGACTGAATTACCACTCGACTTGTGAATAATGCAGGCAGGACGTCAGTAACATAGGGTGGAGAGAGGTTTCTGCTGAGAACAGCAGGTGCCTTTCATCATCATGACACAAGAAACAAGTGAGACACAGCAGGGTGTTTGCTCAGCACAAAGATAAATAAAGCACATGAGCATGCATGCATGCATGTGGAGAGCGTGTGCATGGGTGTGTTTCTGTTCGAGAGCGAGAGGAAGAGGGGAAGAGAATCACATCCTTGGGGAAATTACCTCCAGAATGTGGTATTGAGTGCACTTTACTGATGGAAACAGAAGCATTTTTGAGTGCTCTGCCCAGCAGTCGAAATGAAGGGCAAATTGTTTCGCTGGTGTGCAAATGAGTACGAAATAATGCCAGTAAAGTGAAAAAAAAAAACTTGTAAACAAAGACTATTGTGTTTCAAGGCCGGTGAATAAGCAGAAGCTTCCCCACTGACAATCAGCAGACTTTGTGGATTTCTTCCACTCTTTTTATCCGATAAATCTGACAAGAATTTTACTGCCTCATGGAAGTACGCCTCCTTCAACCAGTCAGGCTGCAGTTTACATCCATGAAAGTTATCACTTTATTGACATCTATGGGTCCAGTGAATAATTTCCACTGAGAAACATGATGTCTTGACTATTTTTACAGAGGACTGATAGAGAGATCAACATCATAATGTCACAGTGAAACTGACCTTCGGCGTTTTTGGATATAAAATGTCGTCACCTCATTATTTTATCCTATTAAACATTTGTGTCAAACTCCATCACAATTAGTGTATTAATTTTTTTGTGAGGTAATAGTGACCTTTTTCTTCCAATGCATTACTAATGGAGCCATACATTGATGTTAAATAACTGTTTAACTGTCATCACCTCATCACTTTATCCTTCACGTACTTGTGTGAATTGTTGTCATAATTACCATATTAATTTTTGAGAGACAGCCAAAAACATGTTTTGTGAGTTCACAGTGACGTGGCCTTTTACCTGCAGATTCTAATCAGTTTATCCCCATTTACAAGTAGACGTTTGCACCAAATTTGAAGAAATTTTATCCAGGAATTACTGAGTTATTGAATTCACGAGAATGGGACAGAGATGAGGTTTTAGTGACCGCTGACCGCCAAAATCCGATCAGTTCATACCTGAGTCCATGTGTTAGTGAAAAAAAAATTCTCTCAAGCTGTTTTTTGAGATGTCATGCATTTTACAAGCATGGGACAGACATTAGGTCACAGTGACCTTTGACCTATCACCACCAAAATCCCATCAGTTTATCTTTACGTCCAAATTTGAAGAAATTCAGTCAAGGCATTCTTGAGAATTAGCGTTCACAATGGGACAGCTTGACAGCATACAGATGGATGGACAACCGAAAAAACCAAATGCCTTCGTCCACAGCTGTCAGCGGTGCAGAGTCATAAAATCAGAACCATCCTGGGTCATTTCATAACTTTCATTCCCTTTTCTTTCAGTGCATTTCTAATGGAGCCACACATTGACATTAAATAACTGTTAGCTCACATCACATGCACAGTTTATGTGTGAATCCTCTCTCATGTCTGGCTATTGGCGGCCGCGGCAAATCTTGCACTAATGAACTCGGCTATAGGGGCACGACAGTGTAACACATGAGGCTGAAAAGCAATGGCATTCCCCTTTAAGGATCCAGTTTAACTTTTAATCACCCTTGAAATTCCCTTTGATATGTGTTACTGAGAGGAGAAGGAGAGAGGAGATGAGACAGCGCAGGCTTTCAACAGCCCCGTACTGTATGATGATGCCTGCTGTAGATAGCTCCTCTTTCTAATTACCTAAACTTCAGCTGCGATTTCCTTTGAAGACGGGTGCCTCACAGGCATGATCAGACTGTGACCGTAGGCTAAATCACTCTAACATTCACTTCATGTGCTCGGGACTGTTGGGTGAAAAGCTGCAGGAGATTTCAGCGATGATTTGTCATTTCTATGGTAATTTTAAAGCTGAAGTTTTGGGATTGAGCTCTTTGAAGCTGGATTTGAAGAAGGGTCATATCATCCTACGCAGCACAATTCATGTAATCAGAAAGTATTCCAGAACCGCTGATTGTAATTCAGATAAAGAGTTTTGTTGTTGTTGTTTTGTTTTGCTCCCTGAAGTTCATCCTTACAGATCTATTTATACAGCCGTAGATTTACAAGTATATTTTTGAGCCCAGTATACCTGGAATAACATCCTTGTTGTAGCGAGATAGAAAGTAAGTGGATGTTGAAGTAGTGAATGGGCATAAATGTTTTATTCACCTAACCCTGACCATATCTTAACAATAGTTTATATGCCATAAACAGTCTTTTCCTAACTTTAACTGCACTGTAGTAACCTCAACCAAGTTACTAAAATATTGGCATAATATGATATATAATATTATATTATCACAATAACTTCCCAAAGGTAGTTATAACCAAATGTAATATATAAACAACTATCCCAAGTTTATTAACTATCCAAACATCCACCCAGAGTTAAAGTTGTATATTTTTGTTTTTATTTCACATATCTCAGTTAAAATTTCCCCCTATGGTTAAAAGTGATGAACACTTAAGCTCTTGCCAGTGGTTTTTAAAATGACATAATGATGGTTAATTTAGTTTTACCGCTCAGGTTGTATAATCCTTGGAGATATTTGCTTTTACATCTAGCATTACCCTTTTACTGCTTACTGTTCATCAGTTTTTAGTGTCACTCAGAAACTTCGGTTATGGTGTAAGAACTTGCAGGGTTTCTGTATTTACCTGTTTTTTGTAGTGCAGTGGTGAATGGCTTGAACGTGCTCAATAGCATCGTGATGATTTCACTAAGAGAGCGAAGCTTAATGTGTCCACAGAGAGACTTCGAGAAAAAACTGAACTTTTCACACAGTTTACCAAGTGCTTCAGAGTTAAAGTATGACTGAATTATTTCAACAATTTTTAACTTTATTGGACTGAAATGAATGTGGCATTGCGTCACATGTTTTTAGTGATAATCCATATCTGAGTGGTGGCTTGCTGTCCTTTTGCTTTTATAGGCTTTTATCACAGCGGACAGTTTGATTTGTCCTAACAGGTCAAAAACAGGTGTGACTAACAACATTAATGATGGCTCCCTTCTATTTAAGTGTCCCAGTCTGCTGTGACATTGTGACAGTGACAATAGCAGGACCCACAATTAATTTTATTATTTACACCTGTGCTTTTCCAACTGTGACATTAAAAATGTCTTCAGTGGAAAAGACCATCAAAACCACAATATTGCAGCACTGAAGTGTCAGACGGTGAAACTACAATGTTAGCTAACAAACTGTATTTTAATGCAGCATACAATTTGTGTTTTTGTCATTTTCTTGTGTTTGTATTGTACTATCTGGCCACCATAAATAATACTACATTTCATTAAATTCAAATACATTGTGTAGCTTCCTAATTACAGCCAGCGTGTATAAACAGCACACATGTATTGTTTAAGCTACATAAATATATTAATAGAAATAATTCCCACATGTACACAGACTCATCAGTTCCTCCGCCCTTATCTCCTTGCATCAAAGATACAAGTCTAAATTTATACCATCAAATATTGAACAGATGCTGTTCAGTAATTTATTGAATTATAAACCAATATTTGTCACCTTGGCGACGGTGAGGAAGTTAAGTCAGCTCCGCCCCCATTATCTCGGCTACTTCATATCAGGTTTTCCCATCTATCCCCTGTGGAGTTTATGCTATGTCTATATTAATCTTCAGCAAATCAAATCAATGATTCTGCCCTCATATTAGCTCCTCCGCCTGTTACCATGGAAACCTAAAGGCCAGTGAATATTATGGGGGGGAGGGGAAAGGATCCGCTGCTTAAAGCAAAAAAAAAAAAAAAAAGGGGGGAGAATGTGGCTTTGACACCCAGGAGGGGTATCAGGTGGGGGAGACAGAGGTTAGTGCTGCTCATACATCACATGAGCTGTCATCTTCAGAGTGTCACATTAGGGAACGGAAGACGGGAAAATCCGGTCAGGGGCGTAAAATGTCACTGATGTCCTACTGTACATCATCAAGGCTCTGTCTCCGCTGCCACACTCTGCTCCTCTGCAGCACTGTTCTTGATTTTTTTTTTTTAAATGTTTCAATGTCAAACACCATTTTTGTCACATCCCACTTACTTGAATGCCTACTGAGACGCTTTCCTTTTCCCTCCGAATGTATTTTTAAGAGCTCAAAACACAACATTGTTAGTGTTTTATTTATACATGTTTGTGCTTCAACAAGGTAAAGAAAGCAAAGAAAAAAGTAAGAGTAAAAGAGACAAAAAAAACACAGTATATATTAGAAGCTGACATTTTTTAATACGCACTTCTAAAATGATTAACTGTTATTTTCTACTGTCTGCATGGCTGGTTGGTTGCACCCATTGTTGCAGCTACCTGGCCAGTGCGCGCCACATGTGGACTGTGCATTGATGACACATTGTGCAGCCACCAAAACTCAAATGCCAACAGTGGCGTCAGAGTCAGATTTGGGGAAGGAAGTATTGCAAAGCAGAGTGAAGGACAATGATCCAGATTCAGGGATTGGGATGGGACGGCAGTGAAAACACACTCCTGTGGGTTTTCCATCATTTATGATGCAACGCTTCCCTGTTATTGATGAGATGTTTTCACTCTTATACAGCAGGGGGTGCTGTCATGAATCTTGTGAAATATTACAGCAGTCCTGGTTACCAAAAATATAAATATGAAATGCATTTTAGCCTGAAGGTTACTGTCTGGCATGCATTTATTTCCTGATTTTATATGAAAATGTGGTGGCAGTGCAACAAGCTGTAAACACACTGACATCACGGACATTATCAGCTGATATGACATACATGTTAGCAAACAGTTAGGCTGTTTACACATCCAACCTCTGTAGCAACATTAGCATTCATCCGGAGTTGTGTTTCTTTCCATGTTGTAGATATAAGTCCCATCTTTTTAGCTCTCTTTGGTCTCTACATTTAGAGGGAAATATTTGACTTTTTAGCTCCTAAATGCTCCACCTACCCGCTGACTTTGTCATTTGATGTTGATTTGTGCTAACAGTGGGATAATCTGAAATTTTTCAATAAAACAGCTGTCTTCTGGGGCTGAAAGCGATGCTGATGAAAGCAGTGAGAGAGAAACAAAACAGCAAAGTAAGGGGCCTTAGGTGTTTGAATTGATAATAAGATATATAATATGATAAATATGAGACTAGACAATCAGAAAAAGGAAAAATGACAGTAATAAAACATTCTTTAGGTGTGGGAAGGTACAGTAAAAGATCCTGGGCAAAAGAAAGTGGGGGGAAAAGAAGTTTTTCCTTTTAAAAGTTAAAAGAGAAGTGTGCAAACCTTCAAATCTGCAGGGAGGCTGTTTCAGAGTCCGGGGGCATGAGAACTAAATGCAGCATCACAGTAGGCTTTAGCACAGCAGCGAGGAACAGTGAGAGCTCGGCTGAAAACGGTGATCTGTGAGGAGTTCATTGATATAATTGGACTGTGCAGTGATTTAAAGACAGTTAAAAGCACATTTAAATCTATTCTGCATTGTGAAGGCTGTCAGTCAAGAGATTTCACTACAGGGGTGTTACATGAGCTGCATTATCAACCAACTGTAGGTGTGATCAAGTTCTAGAAATTGCCTTAATTCTAGAAATTAATGTGAACGTCTGCATGAAAGTTCTTTCTTCAGTATTACAAATGACTGCCAGATAATTTGCCGCAGATGTATGTTTAAACAGTAACGTATAACTTTGTATGTAGGTTAAAGGTAAGCTTTCTGATTATGCTTCCAGTTGTGCAGATTTGCCCCCACCCTGCTGCGTGTGTGAGTGTGCGATTAGAAAATAAAGCATGACAGTGAATTATTCATCTTGTGTTGGCAAAAACTAGAAAATGCCTGAGGGCCTCTTGCAGCCAATGACTCCCACAAAAGAATACAATTAAAATTAAATTAATTTCCATCAAACTGAAATAATTGTACTTAATGACCAGCTTTTACATGCACAGTTTTGTTAGAATAAGTTATTCTAATCTTGAAGTTGTAGCCACCCACAATACCCCACAAAAACACATAAACTCCGAGGCTCCAGCGCTCGCTTTTAAAATAAATATTGCCTGTTGGCTTAAAGCAAATTTTCCTTGACATTGCATCAGTTGTGCCTCAGGAAGAAAAAAAGCTGGCAAAGAAGTGCAGAAAAACACACACGCAGAGAAAATAGAAGTTTAGTTGAC
This sequence comes from Lutjanus erythropterus, assembly GCF_056507025.1. Classification (NCBI taxonomy): domain Eukaryota; kingdom Metazoa; phylum Chordata; class Actinopteri; order Lutjaniformes; family Lutjanidae; genus Lutjanus; species Lutjanus erythropterus. The sequence goes on along the minus strand of NC_139337.1, from coordinate 25,373,123 downwards.
AGCTTTCTTCAAAGAATCTGTTGCTGCTTGTGATATTTTGTCTGTCTCCAAACTCCAGAAACACAAACTGCTCAACGGTGGTTCCTTTGTCTGCGCCGACTACAGCAACAATAACGCTTTAGTTTACTGTGTGGATTCAGGTATTCTCAGAGTTTGCTGAGAAGCTGCAGCATTTTTTTTTTGCTTTACTTTTCCCATGACACGCCACAGTTTTCCTGCGGCTACTCAGGCTGAAATGGGAGACAGTCGAGGATTCGGGGAGCAGTGATCCGATTCCCGGCTAGGTAGCTTCATCACTTATCCAGCTTCTGAGTGGGTGGCAGAAGATGCAGTATGTTGTGAGTGAAGCTGTTCTCATCATCTAGCATGTCAAGTGCACTGACTGATGATGTAAGTCCACGGTAACTTTTTTTTTTTTTTTTTAAAGGAGTCAACAGATGAAAAAAATACACCACAGATTGCAAAAAATGCAATCAGCTTTGGAAGACGTCTGTAAAATAATAATCCAACCTGCTGTGTGCACACTCTCAATCAGACTGTCGAGCAACAGAGGTGAAATCCATACATCTGGACTTCTGGTACAACATATTCTCTTTATATCTAATTTGACAAAAATTAGTTGTACCCTGTTTTAGACCCTTATTAAATTTTATGAGAGTATTTGGAGACATAACAGAGCTGTACTCTAAATTAAACTGTATTATTTTCCATAGTTAGACCCTTAGTCAACTTTCTTAGAGGTAATTTGGAGCACATTTCAAGCCAGCGAAACCCCTTAGCTGAAAGCAAGACTGAGCAGGGACCCCCTTCTATACATTTTGCATTGAATATTTTCAGGTGTTCTGTCATTTGTGCTTACTGGTAGCTGCTACAACTAATGTTAGCGCTATTAGCTTCACCCTCTGCACCTGCCGGTGGTTTCTGAGATTCAGGGTATGTTAGAGTCTCTTGCTCACAAGAGTATCTGTACACTTAAGATAAGAATCCAACTGTTATTGATCGGTGCAGCACAGTGATTTAGTAGGTTAGTCGTCTTTTTCGGTAATGCGTAAATTACATGCTTTTGGTGTAACGGGTGGTCTTTGGACCCAATAGGAGCACACAGAAAATCTGGGGCAGTTGGAATGATCTTTATTTTGACAGAAACAGAACAGGAACTCAAGCAGATGAAGTAACACAGGAAACAGTTAGGTCTTCAGGCTTGGGGCCCACACAAAGTCTCTGGCTTTCAGGCTTGGGGATTGGGTCGAGCCGAGCCTGAACGTGGAACCGAGGGGGAGGACATGAACCCTCGGACCCATATAGTTCTGTAGCACAGCAGGTGACGAGGTCGACAAGGCGAGGAGTCCAGAACCAGAAGCGCAGGCTGAGATGCAGCAGAGCAGACTGGGGATGAGCAGCAGGGAAGTTGGAACCAGGTGGAGAAGTAATGACAGGCGGACAGGGACAGGCAGGCAAAACAAGGAACATAGAGATAGATCTCACAGTCAGGAACAGAAGGCTGTGGTGAGTCTTGCAGGGGAATACTGAAGAACAGTCTGGCAAGGAGTGAGAGTGCTGTAGAGGCTTTATACTGGGCTGATTGGGGATGAGCTGCAGCTGAGCTTGCAGGTGAGTAGAGTTGGGCTGATGAGGTGGGAGTGGCTGGCAGGTAGAGTGCAGCAGAGGCAGGGAGAGTGGAAAATAACTGAGGCAAAAGGGCAGGAGGGAAACTGGGAGAATGGGGAGCAGGTCAAGGGAAACTGGGCCTGCAGAACTGTGACATTTGGGGTTTTTGTTTGTTTTTTTTGCTGTCTTATCTTTGCTGATAATATGTTGGATTCATGTTAAGGTGTATTTTTAGAATTTTTTGTTTATGAAGAAAAAAGAAAAAAGTTTCTTAAAAAAAAAAAAAAATTTGTGGACCCCCTTCAGTAACTCTGAGGACTCCCTGTGGGTCCCAGACCCCGTGTTGAAGACCTATGCTGTTGTAAACTCAAGTGAGATCACGTCTCTGCTACATGAGATACACATGCTTTGACTAGTTGCATACAATTGGCCGGGAAGCCAAAACTGATGGCTACTTGTTTGATCAAACCACATTCTCTGCCTGCAATATTTCATTTCTAGTTTTTGTCTAATTTGATATGAAATGTGGTTTTCTATGTCTTGTTAGTGTACCGTTCGGTGTGTGGTGTCTAATTGGTTGTTTATGTTTAATGTCTAGTAAATAATATTGTTTCTGTAAAATAAAGTACAACTGGAAAGAGAGCAAAAACACTGGCAGGCTACACACAATATGCAAATTTGTTATATGACAGACTAGAATGTGACAAGTAGCAATAGATTTAATTCCATCATTTCACTTGAATATCATTTATATCTCTTGAGCTATCCATTAGAATTGTTAGAGGATTACACTGCTCTGTCTCCCTGGGAAATCCTTTGTCAAGGAGGAGGAGAGTCTGCCTGACGGCCAAGCCTCCGATTCAAGAGTAGAAAATGTAGATTTTGTCCTGGTCACGGAAGAATAGACCAGACTTTAAGAGATAAAATAAGGGCCAAGGGAGTTTGTTAATCCTGTCTATAGTATATGTGCTGTGTGGATTGGGAAAAGGGCTAAGACAGTATTAACAGGTTTTCTCTGGGAATACTGGGGTCTAGATCCACTTCTGCAAGCCATTTAAAGGTCATATACTCAGAGTAAGAGCTATCTTCACATGCCTGGTTCTGAGTCAAGGTGCTTTGAGGCACTGACTTTTCTATATTTTTAGTTACATTTGCTAATTTGTATGTGTGGCACTGTGTGTTTTATAAACATCAAAAGGGGTTTCAGAGACATTAACAGTAAAAGACTGGATTAAAATATCTTGCCCCCCATTTAAAATTGAAACTCAATAGAAACAGCTAAGGACTTTAAAACACGTTAAAAATGATTGTATTGATATTTCTGTGTGATTTCATTCATTTTCTAGCACGTCTGGTTATGTCTTACCTGGTTGAAATATCGGGTCAGCAGAGGGCGCTGTGCGCCTGAGGTCTCTAGGGGCGACGGCAGCCACTAGTAGAGTGAGACGTCAGGCCGAATGAGTAATATAGAAACAGCACAGACGCTGAGTACTGATGTTGATTTATTTCTGCCGTTTCTACAGGTAAGATGCCCAGAAATCATAACCAGAATGAATTAGGGAAACAATACAATGTGTAAAAGCCTTAGACTGTGACAGCGACATGTAATGAGTGTGAACGTAACTTTGAATGGAAACGAGTGAGCCCATGGTAATGAATAGCAGTCCAATGTGGCGGGTAATGCGCAGGATGCTAAAAATGAACTGTGAAACTGTCTTCTAAAGTGCAAACTGCGCAACGGTAAACAAAATCACAAACAGAGGTGATAGTTGGAAGTTAGCGTGGGCTAATGGACAGTGTGGGAAGATTTAAAACCGTTCATTTGTGTGTGAATAAGTTAAGGCTAATGACACCGGTGCTAGCCGTAGCGAAGCCCGCGCACATGTCAGCTCTGGTCAGTGGCGTACATGTCGGCTCTGGTCAGTGGCGGACCGGAGAGGCAGTAGGCAGTTTCCGGTGGGTTTTCAAAGTAAGAGCCTAAATGGTGAAATTAACATAGGTTTTACTATTTTAGTGCAAAACAAGTTTATATAGGAAACATGATGTCAGTAGATAAATTCATGGATGTTTTGGTGAACATGGGGTAAACAAAACAATAATAAATACTGACAGTTTAAAAACAGTTCATTTGAAAGCAAATGGAGAGTTAAAAAGGGGAAGTTCATCGCAGATGGGTTCATGTTTATAACGACTGTGATTTCATTCTGTTTGTTTAAATTGTAATGTGTGTTTGGAGTAAGGCAGCCACTAGTAGAGTGAGACGTCAGGCCGAATGAGTAATATAGAAACAGCACAGACGCTGAGTACTGATGTTGATTTATTTCTGCCGTTTCTACAGAAATAAAGATTTAATGTGCTACACCAAGGATCGGCCACATCTCCGTTCTTGAAAGTGTAACATATGCACCAAAGATGCTTTGAAGAAAAAGTTTGACTTTTTTTTGTGAAAGGTGTCTGTTCATTTTCTTTCTGAATGTTAGAAGAGAAAAATGACACCACTCTCATGTCTATATGCTAATGAGGCTAAAGATGGTTAGCAGGATGGGAAGACAGGTTGGTTTTGTGCAACAGTCATTAACACGTTAGATTAAAAGAACCAACTGTGTTTCTACAGGGGTAACAGCAGTAACCTCTTGTAGATCAGAAGTTCTCAAACTTAACACTCATATGTCTGCATATTTATTTAAAGTTAGGGGTCTGATTACAAAATAACATTTAATCATCTCACTTAAAACTTTTAAGCAGCATACATTCAACAAAAAGATAATTAACACCACATGACAAGTGAGCAGGAAACCAAGACAGACACAGTCTTTTCAGACACAATGTAGTTTGAGTTGTGCTCACCGCTGGCCTCAGTGCAGTGACATGCTGTGCGGCGTGTGTCGCTTTTCTTGACTCAGCAAAAAGCCATTGTGGCATGACGCAAGCTGTTGTTGTGTTGTGTCTGAAAGGCCCATCAAACAGACTCCGACATACTGTATTTACATTAATTGCAGGAACCATGCAGTAGAGAAAACCAAGCTAATTTAGGAGCTCTCCAGTGAAATTCTCCAGCGTAACGTTAATGTATGAGCACGGCAGCAATAATGCAACAACCCATAAGTCAACATTGCCATGACAACACTGTCAATGGCTTAAAGAGCAGCGGAGACCCTGAGACGATCAACAAGCGCGTGTCTGCATCTTTCAAACAGACAATGACTGCAGACAGACAATCTGGATACACTGCGGTGGGTGACCGTGGGTGACCGCAGTTGACCAACCCAGATGGCAAGGAGGTGAGAAGAGACAAGAGCCATGCCTCAGCTGGGACTTAAGGCTGTTCCTGGATAATGTAGGGTCAGGGAAATGAAACGGATGAAATGAGACTCAGGCTGGCCAAACAACAGGAAACCAAAGGCTGTAGTGTCCAAACAGAGAGACCTGCTCCACTACATCCTGATTAGTTTGGTCTGCGTTTCCCATATGTTGAACTTTTTATGGGAAGATGTAATAAAGGCACTACAGAATTATTTTCTGGGTATATATGTGTATGTATATATGTGAATTTAATTAATTATCTGTAACATGTTGTATTTTATACTCAATTCTGATTGTTCAATTTCTTATTTCTGTATAGCAAACCGTTAAGAACAGTCCATTGGACTTTGGGAAGTCTTGCTGCGGGCAGATGATTGTCCTTATGCTAAGCTAAGCTAAGAGTGTTATCGGTCTTTTGATCTCATTCTTGACAAGAAAGCAAATAAGAGCATTTCCCAAAATGCCAAACTATTCCTTTAAAGATGTCATGCACCAAATGTTCAGTTAGCTGTTCTGCTTTGACAGGTCTGTGCTTTATTCCTTTTCTTCTTTGTGAAGTTCACTGACAGGATATGAAAGCACTGCTGAGATCCAAGGACTGTGACACATAGTGTGAAGATGATGCTGTCTCTTTGGCCTCACTGGACAGTAGTTCACATGTCATGAATCATGTAAAGAAAAAAAAAGGACCGTGGGATTGGGTGCAGCGGCTGTAGTCATTCACGATTAGTCACAAAGCGCAACTCAGTTTTTGGTCACAAGCTTTGAGCAGGAAGGAAAATGCTTGGACAAAATGAGGTTTTCTGCCATATGGGAGCTTGACTCACTCATAAATGTGTGAGGAGCTGATTGACCCAGGAAGACCTTTGAGTCAAAATGCTGCTCCTCTGCATAGTGTAAGGATTCCCCCGAGGGATGACTGGAAGGAAACCCCAGGGCAGACGCAGGACAGAATATCTCCCAGCTGGCCTCAAAATACCTCTGGAAATTCAGCAAGGAGCTGGAAAATGCCAGCTTGCATGCCTGGTTTCCCCTTGTGCACTGTAATAAGCACCAAGCAAACACCGGGATTAACAGAGGATTGAAACAAAGATACCCAAACATTAAAGATGTTAATGCACTTTTGTCAATATTACTACTCTAAATTACTCAACCCTGTCATAAAATAGAGTCCAGGAGGATCCATAAATAGTGTGTGTGTGTTGGCAGTCATTTGTGTGGATTCATCAGTTCAGCAGGTATAAAATGAGGACCGTGATTGACTGCCCACTTAGTGTGTTTTATGACAGTGTAAGCTTGAAAAGGCAATGGTTTTCATCAGTTGAGTACCTGCTGCGATATGACCTCATGCTATAGTGTTGCAGTTCAAACATACATTACTTTAAAGTGTCAGTCGTGTGGAATCGTGTTTCTTAGGACTTGTGTTCATGATAATTTCTGCATTTTAACTGAATCCCCAGGTCTTAGCTTAATTTTGCATTGCAGCTCAGCCTTGACTCCAGTTTTTCCCAGTGGCCACTTGTTGTATTGAAGCAAAAAACTTCCTCTGTGGCCCAAAAAGCATTTTCCCTCTAAGCCACCATTATAAAAGAGAATATTTTAACCACAGAGGTTTTAAATTTGTAAAAACTTTCCTTGAGTTGAAAAAAGCAATAAAAATTTGTGACTGTCTCAGAATGTAAAGTCTGTGGGCCCATGGGGAACTCGAATGGGGGCCATCTTTTCGTGCTGTATCTAGTTCATTATAAAACATCTATGGCTGGGGTGGGGGTGTACATGACAACCACTGTAGGGGGCGTGGTCTTGTGGCTACGTAGCATGTGAGCGACCCTGTAGAGTAACAGTAGAATAATTGGTGAACAGAGCCACTGTGACATTACATAGATTTGTGAACCACCATTTTGAAGCCTCAAGTTAGCGTAATGAGGGATGCCATCTTTTTGCATGCATCCACAGTACCTATGAAAGCGTTGACGGATGACACACTGCAACTTCAGCAGTACATGGTTTTGGGAAGTCCGTTCAGCAGGAAATAATGATGTCCTGCCTGGTCGCAATCTTTCTCTTATCACAACTAAACAGCTCCCTATATCGTGTTTCTGAAAATGTTTTAAGTGAGAAATAGGCAATGTAGTCAACAGAATTGGTTTATATTTTATCAGCAATACGTAGTTAGACAGTTTGATCTGAGTTTTCTGAGTCTGGTGTATTACACTGGACAGACTCACACCCTAAAGCATGCGGTGACTATGCTTTAGGGCAGGACACTTTCACACCAGCACATTATATTACATATTACCAGTATGTTGTCCCAGTGTTTCCACCACTCTGGAGTTGTTGCGACAATGTCACTTCTATGGAACGATGCTACAATGTAACATGTAAGTTTAATGTTGTAATAACGTTGGTGCAACATAACATTTTAAGCACAATGTTGCAATAAAGTTGGTGCAACGTAACGATTTACCCTTAATGTTGCAGTAAAGTTGGTGCAACATAAAATTTTAAGATTATATTGCAGTAATGTCAGTGCAAAGTAATGTTTTAAGTGCAATGTCACAGTAACATCACTGCCATGTAATGTTTTAAGTGTAATATCCCAATAAAATTGCTGCAGCATAACATTTTGAATGTAATGTTGCAATAACTTCAGTGCAACGTAACGTTTTACTTTTTATGTTGCAGTAACATAGTTGCAACGTTAAGTTGTTGGTGTAATGTCGCAGTAACAATGCTGCAGCATAATGTTTTAAATGTTATGTTGCAGTAACGTCAATGCAACATAACATTTTGAGTTTAATGTGGCAGTAGTGTCTGTGCAATGTGTTGTTACAAGTTTAATGTTGCAGTAACAATGGTGCAAAAAAAAAACAAGTGTGGAGTAGCTCTTTAAACAACAACAGAAGGCCAGACTTCTGCAGAGTTTCCCCATCACAAAGCCAAGACATATTATTTTAAGGACTCCAGAGAAATCATAGTTTTGATGAGACACTTTAAGGAAAAGTATACACAACAATGATAAATAAATGAAAAATGAGACAACTCTGATTTCACCTGCGAAGAAGTCAAAGGGAGCCTGACAGTAATGAGTCTAGATTGGAGAAAAGATGACACATCACCGCTCTGTGCCCACTGAAGGTTACAGGCTGGAAGTGTACATCTAAAAAGTGTCTCTGTGGAGACAAAATCAAAGCGTTCAGACCAAAGCGGTGCATCTTCTCATGTCACCTGGCTGTCACCAAGTTTCCAGCTTGGCTTATGCTCATTTTACTCTGCTAAAGGTGTCTTTCTTTTTACTCTGCACTTAAAACAAAAATTTGAGGCAAGTAACAGCGAGGTTGACTGGCTTACTTCCATTTTCCTGCTGTGAACAAGCAGTCGCAGCAACTCGTGGTTCTTAAATCAAATGGAGCCGCTGCACAGTTACATCTCAAGGCTTTTCATAATCCATGTACCTTCATACTAGGTAACAAACTACTGTAAAAGCAGCCTCCGTGCTGTCAAAATAAACCAATTGCAGACTGATAAAATGCAGACATCAGAAATAGGTACATACTTAATCAAACAGGTGAAAGTGTTTCTGTGAAATTACAAATGATAAGGTGTGATAAATTGCGGGTACCTGACAAAGGAGGGTTTATCTATTATTATTAGAAATTAAGGAAATTCAATTATAAGCTCCGGGAGGATTAATTATCATAATCATTAAACAGTGTCTCTATCTACCACATAATATCTCTGGCCTGCCTGCACTAGTGTGCTGAAACAATGTGTTAAATTCGTTCTGGAAGAATAAGACTGTAAACCATACTGTCTTTGAGCGCAGTAATACATAAACATGAGATAATTCATTGCAGAATATTCGCCATAGTCTGTATATGTAGGCTGATGCAGCCTTGGGTAATAAAACCACCCAGATTGTTGGGAACTTTGACCCAATATGTGACAAGATGTTGCAGTAGCTTCAGAGAATAATAACTGTAACATTGTGTATCTTCAGCCCACTGGCTCCTTCTACAGGTTGCAGTAAAGTTGGTGTGAATCAGAAAAAAATGGGTCACTTTTTTTCCCCCTTAAGCTAATGGGCACTGTAGGTTTTATAGCCATGCTGGCCCAGTGGCTCTGGGGATGGCAATGTCAGGCGGTCGGTCCACCGCTTTGGTCCAGACTGAAATATCTCAACAACTATTGGATGAACTGCCATGACATTTTGCGCAAACATTTATGGCTCCCAGCCAATGAATTCTAATTACTACAGTGATCCCCTGACTTTTCTTGTAGAGCAGGGGTCATCAACTACATTTGTCCAAGGGCCATAATTTCAAATAAATAAATAATTATGGCCTAAACACCCCATTTTTGTTGAATATTTTAACTTTCTTACCAAATTAATATTACTTTATTTAGTCAATAACAGTGTGATGGGAAATCCATATTCATAACTATATATTCTTAACTAGAAAATGCTCTCAGAGCTCTGCCCAGGAGACAGTTCACTGAGCAGTGAGTGGTCAGATCTGCAATTCCAGAAACAAAGTTACAGCGCTGATTGACAGGAAATCTGAATCAACTTTAATTCATTTTGATGCCAAGTTACACCGTTGTTGTGCATACGACCCCTGTAGTTACTGGTGGCAGCAGCAAATGGTGTTTAATAGTACAGGCCACACAGTTCTGGAGGCAGAAAAACAAACTGTTGTCTTTTTAAATAAGAAAGAAGATAGGCAATAAATGTCCCTTTTCCATAAACATTAGGCCCATTACTTTGGCTCTATTGGCCTCAGCTGTGCTTTGTGTTTAGTGCTATATTAGCTAATATTAGCACACTAGTAGGTTAAACTAAAATGGCTAAGATGGTAAATTTTTTACCTTCCAAATACGTTTGCATTGTCAGCGGTTGAGAGTTTCAAGTGAGTACACTGTCCTCCAACTACATAGAAGCAAGGCTGGCTCACTTAACTAACTCATTTATAGAGGGAGGAATCACAAGCGATGCTGCTGCAACGTCGCTCGTATTATGTCTGGAGGATATTTCACACTCTATCAGTTTGTCACTGCCTCTCCATGACTAATACAGGCCGCTGAAAGTGACACACCAGGCTTTGCAAGTGAAATATAAACCCATGCGTGGCTGTATAAGACGCCCCCCACTGCTGACGTAGTATAAAGAGTGAGAAATGGATGGACGGCTCAAGCAAAGACTCTCACCCAGGAGACCAGGTAACTTTTGGGTTGCAAGTCGCTTCAGTGACTAGTGACTTATGTGGGTCACTAGTCTATTAGTATTTAGGCTATCTGAAAAAAATCACCTTTGACTAACCTAACAAAAAGTTCAGTCTTTTTAAGTACCATACTGTGCTGTTTAATGTAAAATATTCAACATACTGTATAAAACATCAAGTAAGATTCAAGTAAAGTTCAATGTCTCAAGAGAGTCGTAGCCACTGGTTTTATAGGTCAGCCGCAGATATAAATATAAGTTAGTGAAGGGCTTCAAGAGTTTTATGCTCAGGCCTGTCATCATGTGATTGGCTGTCATGTTCTATACTCTTACCTGGCTGCTGCCTGAAGGGATGAGTGGTCCCAACAGAAGGACGTGTCCTTCTATTTATGTCTGAGTAACTGCAAATGTTAGGAGACTATAAAACACTAATACAGACGTACTGTCCCCCCGTCTTTGGAGCTTTTTGATGCTCTAATAACTTATTCCCTTTCATTTATCCAAAAAGATGAAATTTTAAAAAGATATCTAACACATCAATTCAGATGAAAAAAAGAAATCACACCATTGATGGAATATGAAGTTCAAAACCCCCAAAGAATTTCAGCTTTCATCAGGGAGAAGACAATAAAAAAAGCACCAAATACCCACGCTATCAAAAGCTCTTTATGTTCCTGCTTGTCTGTAACTTGTTTATTTGTTCTTTTAATCAAAGCAGCTTTTGCAGCTTATCATTCCTGGCTGTGTTATGTTAGTTTGTACATCTGTTCATTTGTAGCTCCATCGCCAACATTAGAGGCTTGATCACCACTAGAGCCATGAAATCTTGTGTAAGATATTAAGTAAATATCAAATGTTGACCTCTGGTGTTTGTTTTTGTGTACGTTTATAATCTTTTCTGTGTTCCAGTGTACTTCCTCAGTTACAATTTAATGTAACTTATTTGGGCAGTATTTATTATAATATAGTGTCTTTGTCTTGTCTTTTGTAATGTACTTTTATAAACAGGCCCACAACTCATTTATTTTATCTCATGAAAATTAATCTGAGTTCTGTTAGCACCCTGTTTGTCTATTAAAAACTGCTCATTCTTTGACATATTCAAGGAACTAGAAACTACCATCTTGTGGTTGTATCCCTCCACCAACCAGTCATGTTCCAGTTTATATATGTCACTCTATAATACATGCAGTGAAGACTTTGAGGGAATTTAATAAACATCAGTGAGAAACATGCTTTCTTGACAAAGAGACTATTTTTACTGAGGAGTACAGAGAACTGATAGAGATGAAATGTGAACTATGAAATGTCATCACCTCATCAGTTTATCCTATTAGACCTGCTTGAAATTTTGCCAAAATTGGCATATGAATTCCTGAGTGTGGGTAAAAACATGTTTTGTGAGGTCACAGTGACCTTTGACTACTAAAATCTAATCGAGTCCATTTGGATATTTCTGCCAGGTTTGAAGAAATCCCATCGGAGCATTCTTGAGATATAACATTCACAATAATGGGACGGACTGACTTTAGGTCACAGTTATCTTTAATTTTGACCTTTGGTCACCAAAATCTGATCAGTTCATCCTTGAGTCCAAATGGACATTCATACCAGGTTTGAAGAAATCCCATTAAAGCATTCGCAAAATATCATGTTCGTCAGACTGGGACGGATGGATTTGAACTTTGACGTTTGATCACCAAAACCTTATCAGTTCATCCGTGAGTCCAAGCAGACATTTGTTCCAAATTTAAAGGAATTCCCATCAGGCATTCCTGAGATATCGCCCTCGCAAGAATGGAACAGACGTGAGGTCACTGTGACCTAGAACTTTGACCTTTGACCGCCAAAATCTAATCAGTTTATCCTTGTCCATGTCCAAGTGGACATTTGTGCCAAATTTGAGGGAATTATGTCAAAGTATTCTTGAGATATAGCATTCACGAGACTGGCATGGATAGATGGACGGACAGATGGACAACCTGAAAAAACAGAATGTCCCCGGCCATGACTGTCACCAGCACGGAGGCAGAAAAATGGTGAGTAAAGGACAGAGGCCACCATTTTCACCTTTAGGTCCAGGTTACTGCTGTTTCCCAAGTGTATAATCTTGTTAATAGCAAGTTCTTTTCATAACAAGTGTAGAATTATATTGATTATAAGGCCAGAATGAAACCAGAAAACCAATCACTGAAAACCGCTGCTTAAAGGAGGTTGAAAGTGTCCACCATGACACAGTTTCTCCAAGTCTCTATTCATGCCACATATCTAGAACTTTCCCAGGAAAGGATGTTCTGTGGAGTATTCTCAGCCCCCTCTGAAACATTATTACAGAACTGTACATGTTCCAGTGACGGCGGTGATGGATTTCTTTAAGATCTTTGAAAGCCACGTACAATGGAGTTATGAAACTGCTTCTGAATGGCGAGTGACGTTGAAGGATTAAATATTCTGGCCTTTTGTGTGAAAGCAGCAGAAGATCCTTGGACACTAAGGTTGAGAGTATAGTCTGAATGGTGTGAGGGTTATATAACTGCATGCTATTGTGAACTTGGGCAGTCATCAAAGCTGCTCCTCCATCATGCAGCACCTATTCCATGACTACTGCAACAGTCAGTTCAGACTAATCTTCTTTCCAATGTGAGAGAAAGCAGACATATTTTAACTCCCAGTCTCAGTATTTATTGGTTTAAGCATACATCTCTGATATACAAAAAGTGCATGAAAATTCTGCATGCACCCACTTCTGAATTTATATACACTGAAGTATTTGGTTTGTGAGTAGCAGCAGGATATTGATTAAGGATAAGCACAATACATTTGCTAAGAAGCTAAACCAGGGTAAGATTTATATCCAACAGTGACAGAAAGTGTTTGGTGTACATTACAAGTCTACAGTCATGCTATTGGCTCTGACACGGCAGTGCTTTGAACTAAATGATAAATAACAATGCTAACATGCTAATGTTTAGAGGTTTACCATCTTAGCTTAGTATGTTAGCATGTCACTAATTAGCACAACACTAAGTACAGCTGAAGCTGATGGGAATAATTATTGCTTGTTGTCCGTGTTGACTGGGGGGGGGGGTTAAACAGCAAGGAGGTCAGTATTGATTCTGACCAATGACCAGTGATGGTTTGAGATGAAGCTAGTGCATCAAACTCTGCAAAGACAGAACCAGGGGCCTCATTTGTAAAAGGGACTAAAATGGAGTTTTGATCTTAACTATGAGAAAACCAAGTTTAAGTAGTTACTTATGAAACCTTACTTTGATGTGGAAATCATCTTTTCTCCGAGCAAAACCTAGACATGACTGAAGTGATTTTTCTAATGGTTATATAGAGCTATTGCAGTCTTTGCATTAGCTTGGCTGAAACATCTTTTCCCCAAAAAAACATTAACAGAAACATATCACTAGAATCAGTTGACCTCTTGGCCAGAAACATGAAGATAAATGTCAGTTCTCTGTCTACCTCCCTCTTGCCAGTGTGTATAACAAGTCATCATCATTTAGACTCTTGCAGTAACTTTCTTCTTCATTTGCCGTCCTGCTCAAGGTCTTTGTCACTTGATCTCATTAGCTGTGAAGGTTTGTTAGACACCACTTATGTTGTGTAATGCAGTGATTACTGCTGTTAAAAAATGTTACACTTCTCATCCATCTTTTGTCCTTGTTAGCTTTCGATATGTTAGAGTTCTGAAAATTAAAGATATCAGTAACAAATCTAATTACAATATATCATTTATTCCTGGTTATTTTCTTGTCTCAGATGGGAAGACATACCCTTAATGATCATAGTGCACACAGTGCAAGACATACAGAGGCCTTGAATATGATGCTGACAGCACGGTCTCTGTCAGAGGGTGATGCTATTCAACCTAATGAGGGACAAGCTTAGGCCAAGACTTGACTTTGATTTCTCTCTCCAGTTTGATTTTGATGGGCAGCTCTGCTGTCTCATGGATATTTGGAAGCTGCCACAAAGGGCTGTCTTGAAAGTCTTTCGATCGGAAAGTGATGCCAGCTCAATTGGAACTGTAGACATTGAGACACTCCCTCATTTGCCCCTGGCTGACTGCCCTCAGGGCCTGTCTGGTGTTTTCCCAAACAAACTTTTTTTCATATGAAGCAGTGTGGAAACTTAGTGAGTCAAACGCTTTTTTCCAAAGCAGAGCCTCCTCAGTTATTACAAGAATAGAAAAACAAAATTTAGATTTGTTTCATTGCTCATTAGTGTAGCACATAGGTGGTTAAAAGGTCCATTGTGTAAGATTTATTGGGATTTATTAGCATAATATCTCAGAAACGGAATCTAATATTCATAAGTATGTTTTTATTAGTCTATAATGACCTGAAAATAAATTGTTGTGTTTTCATTATCACAGAATAAACCCTTTCTATCTTCAGAGGATGCATGCCCTCTTACAGTGAGCCTGCCATGATACACCGCCACGTTTCTACAGTACACCAAGCCAAACATGGCATTTTGCAGGCCTTTTGTATGTTTCACAGCGACTGCAAGTTCTCCCACATGCTTGAAAGGGGAGGGTGAGGTAAAGTGTCAGCCATCTGCAAGCTCAGTGCTAGGTGCCACTAAATCCTACACGGTAGTTCTTCCAGCTGAAGCTGTGAATGAGGATAAGAGAAATGATACACGGTATAATCTGCATCCACTCTCCCTCCTCATAATGGTAAATGGTCAGATGGAGGTAAAAAATCTAAACAGTGGGGACCAGCTGTTGAGATCTGAAAATGTGGACATGTCATTCAATGCTGGCAGCGAGCCACATGACAGTAACATTAAATTCATGTTAGCTGCAATGCAGTTACCTGCTTCTCAAACCAATGTATGACGGCAGCTGAGATCAGAGCTGCACTAAAATAAAGATAGACTCACTTGTGATTAAAAAGCCGGTGGAGGTGACCTTTGCCAAGAGATTGTGAATTGACTTCTTCAGAGGGTGACCATCCCTCTGAATTAAATAATACCAATAATATATACAGTTGTCCCTTTTTCCCTTGTGTAAATGTGTCCTTATTTTCCCTTTGAGTTCTTTCGTTCTATGTTCTCACCCCACAAGTAAAGTATTTAAACGGCCAGAAGGCAGCAAACACAGGCAGATGGTTGAGGCATTATGTGACATTTTGACTGATTTATTTTTGATCTTCATGTTGTTCAAACTTAAATAAATACCTAATTTCTATTTGAGTGCCTCACCGTATGGCAACAACAACAACTTGTCTTCAATTAACCATTTACATCAGCTTCAGAGTAAAACCTCTTTGTGTAGGAGTCTATGAATCAGTCACGACAGGAAACTTAATCTCAGTGATTGACTCGTATCTTTCTGGGGTCAGTCATGTGTTTCCAGGTTCCTGTGTTCGCCAGGTGTATCTGTGTATATGATGTCAACACACAACAACACAGCAAATCATGCACAAAAATCTTGAAAGCCGACTTTCCAAGTCGTTGTTGTGACTTGACAGGGCGTTCACGTGAAATTTCAAAGTCGGTAACTAATTTTTCAGATTCTTCCAACACCGCATGAATGCAGGATTATGTGGTGCATAATGGGAACATGACTAAGGACCCTATCTTCCCCAGTTCTACATATGTGCTCTCCCAGAGTTGTATGTTCCCAGGGTCCTATGTTCTATGCTAACTCCTATCCCTAACCCATTATGCATAGGATCCTGCAAACGGAGAACCCTGGAAACATTAGACCCTGGAAAAATAGGATTGTGGGAACATAGGACCCTGGGAAAACACACTCCTATTTTTATGTACTGTATAAATGAGGTTGTTTACAGTCCTAAGTCAGAATTGTTTTTCTCTTCTCGGAACAGTACATTGTTGCTCAAATCAAATTATATAAGGATGACCTGAAAATCTACAAGACATGGTTTCTTTTTCCATTTAACACAATTTCCAGTAATAAAGAGCATACTGCCCTTTGTTTGCCATGATAAGATGACACAATATCATCCTAATAATGTCCAAAATGAAACAGACATGATAAAATGAGTGGACAAATTGACAGTTGGTCATTTTATCCAGTGTACTGTGACATAATAGGAGACAATCGATGCAGCATCTGTGACATCTTAAGATGCCCCAAAGCAAACTTGCATGTCAGATTTGTTTTTTGCCTTTGTTATCTTGGTGTGACAGTGTTCCCTCCTCCCTTACACTGCAGATATAATTCATCCCCCCCGCATCTTTTTCCCCTCCCACTGAACGTGTCCTCTCTGTAAACCAAGACACTCCAAGAGCCGGATGTCAGACATGATCTGAGGAAGAAGTACCACATCCAGGGTGATGATTTTCCTCAAATGGCTCACGATAAAAGTGAGTTGTGAGCTTCTTTCAGTGTGTTAGTTGCAGCTTTATGGTGAATGTGAGTTTTAAGAAAAGAAACATTACACAATTTCTTGTCTTTTTCCAATAAGATGTTGACTCACTCAGTCCTTGTACTGTTGGTTTGTTGAGGGACAACTAATGAACCAGATGCCCTTACATGCACTTGAAAGGAAAAAGGGAAAAAAATGAGGAGATACTGCTGTGTTCATTTCCCTGTTCACTCAGATAATAGATTTTTTTTTAACCTTTCTGAGCTTCTGCTTAGCTAATCACGTCACCTCAGCCTTTTATCTTACTCATATCTGTGGCCTGCAAACTCATATCCATACAGAGTGATACCGCAGCAGCAAACCCATCATGAATTAAAAGCTTTCGGCAAATTTGTGACAATGGGGTGCTTATGCTCCTAATGCCACATCATTTTCTCTGCTGCGTCTAACCACACTAACCCAGGGACTGCATTTTTGGAGAGCACACATGGCAATACTGATACTTAAACACACCTTGATTTAAAATGACAGCGACATTAAAGAATATTTGTCCCCCACCTTCCCTGTCTCCATCTTCAGCTACAGATACTTTTGCAAGCCTTAAACCCATTTTTAAGAAAGTTTCCAGACCTTTCCATTCCTGTCCTGTCCAGAAGATGCTGTCTGTGGTCCTGTTTATCCTGGCTCACCTGTCTCAAAAGGAAATGCGGATGATTGCTTGTTTCCATCCATTACCATTAAACAGTTATGTTTCCATCTACCATTAAGCACATCAACCTTACCTCACCTGACCCTAATTATGTTTTGTAAGTAACGTGACGTAACTCACGTGACGTTGGTTTACATTGTAAAACATGCAGTTTGGTTAGGTTTAGCGATAAAAGCTACTTGGGTATTATTAGAAAACTAAACCACTTGGGTAGAATCAGAAAAAGATTGTGGTGGAGGTTAAAATAATACTCTTATGTATTTTACATTACAGAAGTGACTGGGCAGAAGTGTGTCCACACTGCCCAAGTGGAGGACTGACTTATGCATGTGCATACACGTGCTAATGTGCAGAAATGCAAGCACGCCTACATGCATGAGTTGGAACAGCATTAATTTACTTTTTGTCATATCTACTCAATAACATTAACGTATCTTAGCGTTGTTGTTGTTGATCTAGTTCTTGCCTTAATCCTAACAGATATGTTCGGGATTGCCTTCATGTTCTTGGACTATAAGCCTCTTTACTGACCAGAGTTTGAACTAAAATGCCTTTTAACTCAACCTGCACCACCTTAGTGTGTGCGTCTTTTAAAAGGTGCTAGTTTGTCATCAACAACCAGATTAAGGAAAACTATTATCTTTAGAAGAAAAAGTCTTGTACATGTTTAATGATTAATTCATCTAAAGAACAAAAAAAGTCATCTTAATGAGCACTAACTATTGAAGTGAAATTAATATTTTAACCACAACTTTACTAATAAATGCTGCAGATTTGAAACCTAACAAAAGGATTACTTGATAAACCTACGGGACAAAGCAGACTAAAGGCCTTTTCGCACAAACGTTGAGAAGAAATTTGAACACTTTCAAATGTCTTTCACAAAAACAGAGGTAAAATCATATGTTGAGCTGTGGTGAGTGGTATCTAACACTCCCAAACCAAAACAACAACCCCACAAAAACTGATTTATGACATGCTAATTTATTAAGTTATTCAGCCACAGTTGCAGTGAAGCATTTTTATCATGTATGTGTGAAAAACAGAGGCAAGCTTGGAAAAGATTGGCTGGTTCGGTTCCTCTCGGTGCATCACGACATGGTGAGGAAAACTCTCGCTGTCTGGTTTACGCTCCCCGCCTCACTGTTGATGCTTTTCACCTAAATCCGACTGGGCAAGAGGAAACCAAATCCTTGTATCCATTAAAGTTGTGACACTGAGGGGTCTGCAACAACTTCACAGGCTGAATTCCTCTAAGATAGACGACTCTGGGACAACCCACTGGGCAAAATTTGCCCTGAGCATCCCAGATTCCAAATGACCACCCTGTCAAACAGTTATCTCTCTTAACATATGGTTGCTAATATTAGAAGGAGATTAGTGGCTGCCTTGAATCGTTGTTGGAGCACGCGAGGCTGAGAGAATGCAAATATATTCTGAGGAATATTATTTGAACATATTTGCAAGTTGATTCTCAAGGTCAAATGGGAGTCATCCCTTCTGTAAGCTGGTCAAACAGGAAGTGTTGTCAGTGCTAATGCCAGAGCATTTTGATCTGTGATTACCTTCAGGGGTCTGAAAGAGTCTCTGAGTGTGAAAATATGGAAATTGCACTGTCAAGCAAAAACCTGACCGCCTGTGCCCCTTATTGCTCTGAGTGCCAAAGTGTCCCAATTTTAGAAACTTCATTTTCGCCCTGATGTCACACCACAGAGGCATGTGGGCAGCCTATTGCCCCTTTGGCCACCATTAGTGCCCCTCTGTTTGGCACAAAAACCCTCTGGTCAAATGAAATGCCCCTCTACTGTGACCTAAAAGCAAAATGAACAATTACATTAACCCTTAACATTTTTATTTTACATTTCAAGCACACTTACTTAATTGTGCGAAGCATTTGGATGCTAATGTGAGCCAATATCTGCAAATTCCATGTCTCATAAGGAGGGATTACACCGAGTCATCAAGCAATGTAAGTGACAAAGTTCATTCTTCACATTGGAACAAAATCTTTAACCAGTATTACCTGACTGTTAGTCACTTAGAGGCAGCAGAAACAAGCTGCACACACAACAATGACACACTTGTTAGCTAACAGTTCTTCACATCCAGCAGGAAATGAGGAAATTTGGCAGTCATGGTTCTGGCTACCTGACTAATGGACCATTGTCAAAAATATCCACCCTCCTTTTTAGTTCTGTTTTACTCTCTAGCAACTCCAGAGGAAAATATCTGACTGTCTTCCACTCTGTTCAGCAGCTACTCGCTAGTCGCAGTGGCTTGTTTGTTAACAGCTGGAAATGACACCGGTGAGAGCGGTGTGACTGAATCTAAACACTAAAGTTATGGACTGGAAAACCAAAACAATGAGCTGAAAGACACTAAAATTCCCCACAAAGCTGAGAGCAACTACAGAGGTCAGTGATAATTTTCATTTAGTCCTCATCGCATGTAGTCATTGGATCTTTTTATTGATAATTGCAAGTTTAATTTATGTTTTTTTTTCCAGTTCAAAAACATCTGAGCTTTTTTAAATTATTGTTATTAGTGCAAAACAAAAACCATGATAGAAACAGAGATAAAATATACAAGGACAGGCAAAGAAAAACAAGCTGATAAAAAGAACTCAAGGTCCAGTATGTAAGATTTACAAAGATCTGTTTGTACAGTATGACAGAATATGAAATATATAAATAGGTTTTCATTAGTGTATAATCACTTAATGATAAGTGTTGTCGTTACCTTAGAAGAAGCACATAAAAAGGATGGGGATCCTCTTCCACAGACTTCTCTAGTGGCCCAGAACAGAGCAGAACTAAAAACAGCCTCTAAACAGGGCCTTCAGCATCTCTCGGGAGTTTCGCAGCCAACCTATATTCCCCTACACACTTACAGGGGGAGGGTGAGACCAGGTGTTTGCAATCTGTAAGCAAGCTAGATGCTAAATCCTACACACTAGTCCTGTTTTGTAAAACTATCAATACAGTTAGTTTGCAGTATACCCAAAAGAAGACAAAACAACGTTTTACCTTTCTCCACCATAAAGAGCAAACAGTTTAATCTAAATAGCTAAAGAGCTGTGGATCAGCAGACGGTTGACTTTAAAAACCTCCTGAAAACAAAGTGTAGCAGCAAGCAAGCAGCAGTTTTTTGACTAAAACTACCAAAAATGCTCTAAAAGTGTTAGTGTGTACTTGTGTGTACAGTATCATTAGAGGAAATAAACAAGACACTCAGAGAAAATATTAAACTTGTGATTCCACAGTGCAATCGATTATCTGCAGAAGTTTTATACTTTACATGGGCTATTATATTTATATTTAATGTCTCATTGTTGCTATATAGATGACAATCTGAGATTGTAACACTGCTGTTTTATACAATTTTAATATACCATTAATTGCCAATGGAATTTTAGAGAAATTCTATTGGTTTTATAGTATTTTTTTTATACGAGCTGTATATTTTAAGAAGACTTGAGGTATGCCCTTCAGGTAAAGATCTTATTTTGTTTTACAGATTTGGCATAAGTTTTGGCACAGGGTATGGACCAGTCATTTAACCTACAAGACCATGAGCCAATCGGAAAGTATTTTTCACAATAACACCTTCTGGTCTCTGTCATGATAGATTTTTATTGAAAATCAATGCACTAAAAGTCACAAATCTCTTCTTTTTTTTTCTCTACCAGTATTGCTAAAACGGGCACACTTGGACCTGAGGTGTCTGCGGCATTATCAGGCCAGCTGGCAGCCAGTCCACACCGCTCACTCACCGTGTTGAAAGGTGTATGGCATTCTGATAAGAGTTTTGAGTTTACCTGCATTACCATGTTTCTTGCTGGGTGTTATGACGGCCTGTATTACTCTTTGGGGTGTTGTGTCTGCCCTCCAGGCGGTTTCACCGTTATCTGGGCCCAGCCAGGCTCACACAGGAGAGCTATAAATGAGCCCTGAGAAATGTGATAGCTCATGTGTGGCCATACACTACCTTTACGCTCATGAATAAAACATGAGGAAGTGTGTACCGTTTATGCAAGAAATACGTGTGGCTCTATCCAATTACATGCATCTCTATGTGTGTCTGTGTTTATCACTAGCCCTCTTCCTGTTGCTCCTCCACACATAGAAATTTCAAATTATTTTGCCATCAAACTCTATTTTCTATTATAATGGCACTCTCCGGCTCTCCAATCATATCTTAATGAGAGGTTGGATTGTGGAGGAAAAACTCTTTTTATTTCTTTCATTCTCTCCGTGAGGCGTTCCTCCTCTGCTCCACGCTCTCCTCCAAGAGATAAACAGCTTACCTTTGGCATGACCCATTCCACTTTAATAAGCACTAAGTACTCCACTGTCCCACTTTTCGAAGCCATTAATTTGATAAGTGAGGGGATCTCTCACTTAGCAATCATATTCTGGACAATTAAACCCATATCTGAAGAATAGGGCTTGTCTGGAGGGCTTTTTACTGCCAATTATGTGGAACCATTTGTCTCAATGTCTAATACACTCTTGAAATGAACCATTGTTGTCAGAGAGCCATCGTCGATACATTGATGTCGTGTCTTCAGTAGTTGTAGTTATGCATCAAAATTTGAAACTGACAGGCAAAATCTCTCAACTGCCACTTTTCCACCAACATGGAAAATGGTTCTATTCCAATTTGCACACCTAATTTTTTGAGTATTTTAACCAAAAGAAAATTGGATTGGGTCTGTAAACACTGGTTCCCAGCTGGAACCAAAAAAACCCAATAAATTCTTCTTGACCCGAAGTGGGCGTGACATATTCAACAGACTGTTGTGCATTGTGCAACGGCCTCCATCGATGAGACATTCTTGATCACAGTGGTTCTGGTCAAAACTGGTGGAAAAGCAGCCTGGTTTGCTAAATAGAAGGGTCCAAAAATTTTGAATGGAACAGGTTAAACCTAACCAAACAGCAACCATTTCACAACATTAATCACGTGTTAAAAAGGCTGGCTGGTGGTGTTTAATACCTTGCGCTTCGTTATCAGATGCCGAGGGGTTGTGACAAATCGTCAGTATGTAACAACTTGGGATGAGAATGCATTGAAAATCTCTCTCAGCATCATCACTACATGTTGTCCTGGCAACAACTGACACTCGCCTCCTCCTTTAACAGCCATAATAGTGTGAATAATTAGTCTATAGTGTCAATAACCCTGTAAAAAAAAATCCACTTACCTTTAATTTATAAATTATATATTTACAGTTGAAATACACATTGTGCTCCTACATGTGCATATTATCCATCGCTGCAAAATATAAATCCTTCATGCTGTATATACTGTATATACTGGTAGACATAAATGTATATACTGTGCATAACCACCTAATTCATGTATATCAAGCATTAAGCATTCAATTCATGATCCATTCAATATTTATTCCTTTGCCCTAACATACGTTATGTTGGCTGTCACTGCTGCTTTGTATATACAATATAATTATATATGAATATTTTTTCACCTGCTCAGTTTTGTTGTCCTTGTTATTACATGTCTATTTTTATTTTCCTCTAAACTGTTCCTGTGTACACCTACCGCCAGCCAAAGCTTGTTTATGGCCACATTTTCAAAACATGACAGCGGTGCCATAGGTGAGTATGTCAGAGATGAGACAGGAAGTCACACCAGTGTGCAGACTGTGTAATAAGGTTTAGCTTTGCTGTAAAAGTGCACGTTTCCTTACAACGTGTCTGATCATCTGACTGCTCAGGTCCGTGCGAGACGTTGGCTTATTAATACCAAAACAAACCTGAGGCGCATAAATGAATCTTTTTTAAAAGGGCCACAGTCTAAAAGGGACCTGAAGACAGTCAGACATGATCAGAATGAAGCTGAATATAATTACACCTAATTCAAATCCAAAGAGAGCCTGATATAGAGAAAACTTCCACACTGGCAGCACCATTATTATTAGACATCAATTAACAAACATCCACAGTAGGAAAGCTTGGCAATAAATCTTATATTTCCTGCACTTCATATTTCACACCAACTGTCGCACCTCAAAAAACTCTCGATCAGAGCTGATAGTCAGTCTGCTTGGATCCCATCAGGCAGACCAAAACCTGCAGCAGTACAACATACTGTAGCTAGGCATGTCAGTTGTTAAGGTTAATTTTGCTTTCGAGAGCCCATTAATATCTAACTAGTGAGTTAATCTTTTGTGAAAAAATGCAAAATGACAGAGCCCCAGGGGACACACACGGGGGAGTTAGCTGCAGGCCAACACACAGCCGTCAATGCCCCATGTCTCCATGGCTCTGAGTGAAGAACCCGCTGGACTGAATCCCCCAGTCGGCACTGAAATGACACATAGTTGTGATGTAGCTTTCGTCTGTGAGAGCTGTCCAGCGGGCGGTGGTCATAGCTAGCTCGTCTCACCTTTAGCTCATCCTTCTTCTTCTCAAAGTGTCTTTCAGTGTGTTTAGTCACAGTAACTCTCAAACTGGCTCTTTGAATCCTTTGCTCTCTGCCACACTGATTTGCAGTCCTAATAAGTCGGCACGCCGTTGCAAGTGTGCAACCGCTTGATCCAGGATGTTGTGGAGCAGGCCTCTGTAAGATGTTGCATGACAGTCCCTGATTTCCCATTGCTTGGTCAGGCTGCGTCCCATTTTGTCTGTTTCATTTCCACATTACCCAGGAGCAGCCTTAGGTCCAAACTGGGTTAACCCCACTCACCTCCACTCCTCCTGGGGTGGTCCGTGGCGCTGGGTTCAGCTGACCCGGTCGTGTGGGTGACATGGATCATTGATCAACAGCTGCCAGCCTTAGCATCTACATGTGCCACTATTACCATGCAAATTGAGTCATGTGTAACCAGTCAAAAATATTCCGGTTAACTCTTTGAGTCCCTAACTGTAACCCTGCCCAACCCAAATTAGACTGCATAAAGTGTCATTTAGACCAAGCCAGAATCAGACATGGTCTTTGACATCAGAAAGGCCTCTATTATCTTCACTGTTGGACTCTGTCGCAGCAATATCACAAGATTAAAAGGTTATCATCTCACAATGAAATACTGAAAATAAAACTTTCACACCCAAGTTGTACAACCAAAAAACAACAACAAAAGAATTCTCCATTGACCTCCTGGATTTAGTCAGGCAGCAGGTAGGCTTGTGTGTACATCGACCTGACTGACCTGAGTTCAAACCCACCACCACCACCCACCTTTCCTTCCCTTCACAACATGACAAATGAAGAACTATGAGGCTCTGGAACCGCTGGATAAACACAGGCAGCGGAGCCAACGGTGAGCGGAGATCAGTCAAACGTCATCTCCTCCTGACAGGCGGGTCAGCCAGGTCTCATATAATAGTGATGAATGTTTCCCCTGCTCTGATATGAAGTTCCACAAACTATCAAAAAAAAAAACCTCAACAAGTTGTTTATCGCTATATTTGAACCCTTAAAATACTCCTCAAAACGACTCAGAGTGGTCTTATTTCATCCATGTTTTTGAGTGTATTTGCAGGCGGTGAGTGAGTCACTTGTGTGATCACAGCTCAGGAGGAGAAAATACTCTCGGGGCATGTCGCTGACCGATTTGATTACACATTCATGATGCGAGTTTTAGTCACTCGGTGATTCAGACTGCTATTCAAAAACTGAACAGCATGTTGTGATTACAAGCAACTCCTAGAAGAGGCACATGTTTTTAATGACTGAAACTTCTATTTGGAGGTTTGAGTCTCATAAATTACTTAAAATAGAGCAAAGAATTTCAGTCACACTTTATTTTACAGTAAACCAATTAGTGTAACCAGCCATACCTTGTATTAAATTAGATGAAAACTAGAAATAATGTGTCCTTTATCTTACAGTATTAGACCTTTTATTAGACCCTTACTAGACGTTATTAGAGGGTAAATAGGGAAACATTACACAGAACTAAAGTGTATTGTTTCTCACTGTTAGACTTTATTAGACCTAATTATAGGGTAATGTAAACTAAAGTGAAATCACAAATCTGCCACTTCCCCATTTAAAGACAATATGTAAACCATATTTACAACCTCCGTTCCAAAAAAGTTGGGATTTTGTGTAAAACATAAATAAAAACAGAATACAGTACAAGGTAGAAAAACAAAATATTTAATGTTCAAACTGATTGACTTTCTAGGTTTTTTTTTTTTTTTGCAAATATACACTCATGAATTTGGTGCTTGCAACATGTTCCAAAAAAGTTTGACAGGTGCACATTTATATCACCTTTCTTTTAACAACACTCAATATGCAACTCCACACATTTTCAATGGCAGACGGGTCTGAACTTCAGGCACGCCAGTCTAATTCCCAAACTCTTTTACTATGAAGCCACACTGTTGTAACACATGCAGAATGTGTGTTGCTGAAATAAGCAGGGACGTCTCTGGAAAATGTGTCTGGATGGCAGTGTATGTCGCTCCAAAACCTGTATGTGCCTTTCAGCATTAATGAGGCTTTCACAGGTGTGACAGTTAGCCATGATGCTAACAGTACCATCACAGATGCTGGGTTTTGAAGTTAGCACTGGTAACAATCTGGATTGTTCTTCCTATAAGGGTACAGCAATAATTTGTCTATAGGTGACTGCACAGACTTATTGTAATACTGCTGGCAGGTAATGTAATTTAAAGAAGGCATCGGTCTCGCTTATTCTGGTAGAACTACTCTCTAATAAAGAACATATTTCTAGCTATTGTCATGTAGCATTTTATTAGTGTACTGTAAAATAAAGTGCCAGCAGAATGTCTATTCAATGCACTTTCAAAAGAGGCTTTAGTAATAATCACACCATTACATATCTGAACAGAAAAAATAAACCAGTCAAACTTTGGTGATTTAAAAATGTAAGTCCTTTCAAACTTGTTTCTGTGATATCTTAAAAAGAGTTTTGTAATAGTAGCAGAAATGGGAAGGCACACTTGTTCCTGTCTAGATGTTTTATCCGTGGGACAAGCCACCTTGTTTTGGTAGACGAGATTAGATCATGATTCACTTCATGGAATCAATTTCACAGTGTATTACAGCAGCATCCCCTGCAAGATCAGTCTGAATGTCATTTTGGGGGATGATTTGTCTCGCTCGGAGTGCACAAGCATTTCCCGCGTACTGTACCTACACTCCTCAGTTTATCATATTTGCCCTCGGAAAATCTTTATTAGCGTGAAAGGCTTGCGACGGGTCCCATGGGAGAGCGGGCTGGCATTGATGCAGATGACAGCAGCAGTCTCTTTCACACTCTGTGGTGTTGACAGACGTGGAAATGGTAAGGATCTGTCAGGAAGCACTGCAGAACTCACTGCTCAAGCTGCACCGGCTATAAATATTTCAGGAAATAACAATCAAGGCTGTTTATTCTTTCCGAAGTTACCCGTAAGTATGACTGACTTGTTTTGAAGATGGTTGTTGTTTTGACAGATTCCGGGGCTGACAGTGACTGCTCCCTGTCTGTGCGCCGTGTGCGTGTTGACGTTGTGTCTGCCACTTGTGCCCAGATGAAGCCGACAGGCTGCGAGTGCACCGCAGACGGTGACACTACAGATATGTCTTTACTGGGGCTCTTTGAAAAGTCTCATTTTCATATATCTGTACATATTTGACATCCTTGTATTTATTAGAGATGGATAAATATAGAGCCAAAATATGACTGGCAGCTTCAGTTTCATAACATTTTTTAACATTTTCCAGGAAAAATAAGGCCACAAGTATGACTGAGGACACCAATTTGCCACTAAAATATACTAAGGACTTAATGGACTCCTTTGGCAGTCCTGGCAAGTCAGCCCACCACTTTGGCCCAGACTGAAATATCTCAGACACTACAGAATGAGATTTTGTACAGACATTCATATTCCCCTCAGGATGAAGCCTGCTGAGTTTGATAATCCCCTGACTTTTCCTCTAGCACCACCAGCAGGCTTCAATTGTCACTTTTGGCTGTGCTGAATCAAAACAATGCCACGCTGATTTGCAACTGTAATGCGCCGAGCTGTGCCGAATCATGCATTCTCCGGAGAGCGTCCGACCCTCGTCCAAGCATTTTGTAGTGATTTCTGGCTGACCGTGGGCAACATCTGACAACCCCCATCTATCCCTAAATCAAACGTGTTTTGCAAGACTTTTGTCTGTCCAGAAGAACAGAGAGAAAGAGGTTTTTAAAACTCTGTGTGTTCAGTCACTTGACTCAAGACAAAACGTCTTCAGTTAAAGGACACACCTTTGAGCAGGTAACCTGGTTGTAATCATCAAGCCAACTCAAGCCAAGCTCGAGCATCGACATCAGGTCAAATTTTAAATGTGTCTTATACTTTTGTTTACTTGTATTTAGTGCCGGTTATCAAATGCTAGCATCCTAACACGCTAAACATGGGGAACTTCCATCCATCCATCCATCAATTGTCCACAACTGCTTATCCTGATGGGTTGCATGGGGACTGGAGCCTATCCCAGCTGACATTGGGCGAGAGGCGGTGTACACCCTGGACAAGCTGCCACTTCATCGCAAGGCGAACATGGTGAACACGACACTGTTAAACATAAATGCTAAAAACCAGCATGTAACCATTGCTATTGGGATTAGCAGCTGCTAGCATGGCTGAAGACTCAGCTCACTCTAAGGTAAGGACTCTTATTTTCAGGTGCATGAACACATACTTATAAATATTATATTCCATATCTGCCATATTTTGCCAATAAATCCCCCATGAATCTTACACACTGCATCTTAAGGCCAACAAAAAAAGATTCAATTTCCTCACCTAACTAAAAGCATGACAAATCTGAATTATTGAAAAGAGAGATTATTTTCTGACATGTGGGGTATGTATTCAAGGTGACATGACTCTTACATCATTGTTTTTTAGATTTCACAACAAGCCACACACACAAATGATTTTCAGTCATTTTACAAAACAAACTCAAAGCAATTTTGAATATTTTTGAAAGAACTGATAGCTTTCAAGACCTTCAAAACAATCCCCACACTCATTTGTTCAGCAGCTTTTATATTTTAGTTTCAACAGCCTGGAGTTTGCAAAAGCTCAGAGGTGTCGGTTCAGTAATATTTTGAGGCAATTTTTAACTTTTTTTTTTCACAAACAGATTAGTTATTGTGAGCTAAAATTAGCATCAGACAAACAGGGATTGATTTAGAAGAAGCTATTGATTAATCCACTGTCATGACCAATGATGCTAATTAGCGTTAGCCTTTCTTCTTCGCCATCAGTTAACTGCCTGAAAAGATTGATTTGCTAAACTTTGTTAAAAATCTGCTTTTGCAGAACACTCGATTGATGAAACAGCTCTGCAGAATAGTTAAACTAAAGACAGATTTATTAAACCGACAGTGCAGATCAGGACACTGTCAGGTTATGGTGCTCAATGGTGATAAAATTGTCAAGAACAGATATTCTAATACTCTGATATTTCAGATATTACATAGTCTGTCTGACGTGAGAGTATAAGAACTTTCATTATTTTTTATTTGCCTCTCATTCAATGGAAGCATTTTCTTCCCAAGCTATATGCTTCCAAAAAATCTTGGTTAATAAAAACTCACCATGATTTTCAGAATATTCTTCTGAGCACTTATTTCTCATTCATACAGTCTGTTTTCTTGGAGATAAGCCAATAAGAGATCTTGAGAAGCTGCTGTCAGCACTCATTTTTGTAGTCAGTATTGAGGCAAAAGCCTGTTTTCATGTTTTTTTCGTGTAAACAGCAAGTAATTAGTGAAGTTAAATGTATTTTTTCATCTGCACACATTCTCACACTAGTCTTTAATAAATCACTGAATCTGCAATGACATTGATAAATCACCTCAACAATGTCAAAGCGAAAAAGATCTATTTGTAATCTAAGAAATAGCGTCTGGTGTGGAGGATAAATCCCGAAAAAATGCCTAAAAATAACCATCAAAAATTGATCCATTATTCTTAAGAACACATCTGACATGGCTAAATGTAATGTTTAGAAAATCAGGCGGAGAAGGAAAACAAACAATGTGAAAAAGAGGCAGAGGAGAGGTGTGAGGCCTTCCTGAGCAGGTGGCAGAGACGTCCAGATGCTGCAGAGAAGCAGCGAAGCAGATAATGTCCTGCCTAGATTACCTCCGGGGCCTGATTACAGTGGAGCGTCCCCATCTGGGTCAGCTCAGAGCCGGTTCTGCAGGGATCAGCTGCTCCCACTGTCACTCCTGATGGTCTGAGGTCTCATCTGGCACCGAACACAGAGGTCTGAAAACATCTTTATGTGTGGGAAAATTAAATGATTATTTCAAAAATGTCCCACTTTCATTTAGAGAAACGGTTATGCCTTCGATATAAAGTCCCCACTCTGTAGGATCACTGGTATCTGGTGGGTAAAACGTGCCGAAATCCTGTTTCTGTGGTGCAGCAGTCTAACAGTGCAGTCTAACTGCTACTGTCTTGCTCGGTTTTCTGTTGATGTACTGTAGCAATAAGTTAGCATGGAGTATCCATGTACCAAGTATTGCAGCAGGTTCTACACACCCATGTGTGTGTCATCGTGCAAGGGCCATACACCATAAAACCACGCAATGAATACGCCAATCATGCTCCTCATTCAAATAGATTTGTAAGCAGCTCCAGCAAACTTGGTCAGATTTTATGAAACATTCAGACTTTGAAAGATTCATGTAAATCTGAGCTCCTTCAAATTGGTTGATTGTGCATTAATGATATAGTATGAATAAAATACTGTACAGTATTCTGCTGCAAGCTTATGCAAGTGATTTTGCATCATCGTTCAAATGAAAATAATGTATCTCAGTGATGAGGGTGGCATTATTCTACTTTTTCTTCTTGTTGACAAATCCTATGAAAAGATTTGAAAAACCAACAATGAAATAGTTCATTTTGAACTTTTCTGTTTGGTCTGTGATCCTCCCGCTGTTCCCACTGACAAATCTTTAAGAGGGGGTCACATATATACTGTTTCATTTCTTAGAAAGGCCAATAAAAGCAGTGGGTGTTGAGCCTAAAGTGAGGGGAGGGTTTTCAATGTCACAGAGGTGGCTTTCTTTTAAACTGGCTGGATCACTGCTGCACACTTAACCTGGTCTGGAGGACGTCACGTTTAGAATTTTGGATCGCTGTAAAATGGCTGTAAAAAGTGCCACTTCTTCATTCCTTTTCCTGATAATATTTTCTATGAGTGATATAGATTTTCAGCTATGCAAACTTGTTGAGCCAAACATTAATAATGCACGAAGCTGTGCAGTCACAGTAGCAGTCTATGCATCTTGCTGCCATGGGAACCTGCATACATTTTGGTAATGCAGACAATCTTTTTGTCATCTCATTTGCCTCAGGTAATATTCAGATAATATATAGACCACTTTGGATGATGTTTTTATGCTTGTTCCTGATTTGCTGCCAAATGCATTTACACTGCTGGTATAGCAATTAAAAGAACACTGACTAGGAAGTTTATTAGTCTATTATTTCACATAATGATATAATATTTAATCACTAAAATTCAATTTACTTTGATCTGGCTAAAAATTAAAGAGATTTTCATGTATCCATTATTATGGGACACTGTCAGGCCTAAATGCATTTGCTAAGTATCATGTTTAAATGTATCAAGGTTAAGGTTTAAGAGCTGGAAAGTGCAGCTGTCAGTTAGAAATAAACAGCAGGCAATCAAAGTGTAATTAGCGGTAAAATGAATATACTAACTTACAAATTTACATGATTAACATTTTTCTGCTCACATTTCTCTCTTGTCTTATTTGAAGCAACAGTGTGGCTTTTAACTGTATTTTGTTAAATGCCCCCTTTTATGGGAACACGCACAGAGCCTTAAGAAAGACACTTGATAACCAGTGGTGGAAAGGGTACTGAAAATCTGTACTCAAGTACAAGTATCATTACATTGCCAAAATATTACTAATTACAACTAAAAGCACTGGTGTTAGAAATATACTTAAGTAAAATGACAAAGTATGTGTCTCATTATTATTAAAAAGTATTAGTTACGTTTTAACCACTGATGTTTAATGTCCTCTGTTCTGCTCTAAAAACTAGTGTTGTAAATTTTCTGCATTTTCTTTAACAATAATTGAAAATGCTAACAATCAATTAATCATTATTACTTTGTTAGATACAAAACACTTCTATTTTTCTGTTCTTACTTTTGTGTTTTGTCTTTTTTTCTCATTTTAAGTCTAAACAATGTCAAATGAGGTGGAGTTGATGCCATTTCTAGACTATTGATTGAACATCCATGATTACATTTCTAATTGGTGAAATTAAATTTGTGATCAGATCACCTGGTTTGCTACAAAAATGCAGATTAAAAGTTTGGATATTGATTAAAATTGCACTCAGTACTAAATCATGATTTTAAAAGACTTGAAAATCAACTCATAAAAGTACAAGTACTCAAAAAAACTACTTAATTACAGTCATTTTAGTATTTGTAATTAGTTACTTCCACCCCTGTTAACAACCATGATGATATCTGTCATCTTTGACTGGGGCTTTTTTGTTGTTATTTACTTGCAGATTAGAAGTCTTTTCCACTCTGCTTTTATTTTATTAATAGAAATAATTTTGCTCGACCTGACTTTAAAGGTTCGTGTCTGTTTGTATAAAAACTCTGCCTCTTTCTCAGTGATTATATGAATTCATGTGCGGGGATAAAGCTAATAAAACTGAGGAGAGAGTATGTGTTAATAGCTTCTGATTGGAAAAAATTACATGACTCATGTGGTGAGGCCTCTGTCTTTTCATCAGCCACCACTGTCTAACACTGTTAACCTAATTGGTACATGACTGCCTGCACACTGAGGGACTGATGATTATTGCTTATGGTGGTCATTTTGAATATCGACGTAACTTCCAAAATTATAAAGCCCAGACGCTCAAAGGCCTAATTACGACCAATAACCAATACAGATTAGATACTCAATCTTCAGACAAATCTTCATAAGTGCAATTATGTTTTTTTCTGCTATTTTTCCACCAAACCTGCAGAGTCGCCACATTGACATCAGCCTAGCTTGACTTGTCAGGTCCTGTGACTGCTAATAAATTAAAAATAGATTAATTTAACTTGATATTTTTTTTATTTCTAGCCATTAGTCTGGCTGTAAATTTTAAAGGAGTAGTTTGACATTCACTGCAATCCACTTACTCACTTTCTTAGAGTTAAATAAGGGGATTGATAAAATGTCCTGGTACATATGAAGCTACCACGAGCAGCTGTTTACCTTAGTTTAGCATAAGGATTAGAAACAGGGAGAAACTGCCAGCCTGACTCTGTCCAAACGTAAAAACATCTGTTTACCAGCATCTCTAAAGCTCACTAATGAACACATTATATTTTGTTTGTTTAATCCATACCAGTTGCCAAGCAACCAGAAGTGTGGTTTGTGAAATAGTCAGGCACACAACCCTTCATAAAATGGTAAACTGCTGTATTTACATATCAGTTTTTGTAATAACTAAACAAACAATGTGTAATGTGCTTAGTATTTAGAATTTAGAAATGTCAGTGCATCGAACTCTAGGAAAGAAAATAAATGAGCAGACTGCAAAAGTCACATCAGTGGCATGCTCACTTAATGCCAGTGTTCAAGCCCCACTGAAGCATCTGTCTATACAGCCTCCATACTCATCCAGAAGTAAATGAGCACCAACACTTTCTGCGCAATATGCAGTTTTCCTTCTATGTGTGAATCTATATGCTATCAACACAATGCATAAGCACTGTAGTGTGTGTGTGTTTGTGTGCACAGTGGGTGAGAATGCCTATGGCTGCACTCAGAGCGGACAGGTGTTAGCGATCAGAGCAGAGGGGATTGAAGTTTAGTATTAAAGGTGTCTAGTGGCAGTAAACGTACAGTTGTGAGACACATGGAGCCCCATTTTGGGTCCTGACCTTCAGTTATACTTCTACTTAACTGCAGCTCACCTGCATTTTATCCTGTCTAATATCTGCTGAAATACTCTATGATGCCCAACATGTATTTAAAGGGATGGTATTTACTGAAAGACTGAATTTGTCTTGTTGTTTTACTCTCCTTTCCTTGATTTAATGGATTTTTGACATGGCAGAAAGCCACAGTCTACATGCTAACATGAAAATAACATTTCATTTTTGCTATTGATTTTCCCTCACTGTTTAAACATCGGATGAAACTAAAGGTGTGTGCATGCAGGGAGTGTAACTTGAGAGACGGAGAACCGGAGGAGAGACACTTGGCAGTGCCATCATTAGAGAGTGCAAACATAATTAACTAATCATGCTGGCTGACACGTTACAAATACAGATGTAATTGACTGCCAATGTAAGTTTGAAATATTCATATAGATGAGTCGCAACAGTCAGACAGTGATACTGTAACAAACACAATCCCAAAACTAATTGGGTCAGCCACTGCTCAAAGAGGCAATTTGGAAAGCAATTACAGTCTCCAGTTCGCTCATGGGCGACTGATAACCGCGTGAAAATGTCTAAACCCTCTGATGAATCTTTTCAAACATGACTTCACAACACTTAATCAATTCCAGCATCATAGGTAAGCGATGAATGCTCAGATATTACAGCCACCAATCCTTGAATGAACCGCATTCTGTAGGAATGTGACCAATCCCATGATCCAATCCCATTATCACCAAAGTAACGGCCCCTGGCTGCATATGATCAAACACTGGATTTGTGCCTCTGAAGTTTCACTGACTGAAACCAAATCCAAAGGAGTTGAAAATGAAGCGATTGATACTGAAGGTGAATGAAACTGCTCACACAGTCACTCTTGTATAAAGGGGAAGCATATAGAAGACGGTCAGTACAGAGTGTCTGGCTGATGCAACATCAACACACAATTACTAAGTAATGAATAAAATAATTGATGTCAAGTCAATTCCCAGTTCAAAATTAAAAGGTTATCACAACTTCTTCTTGTTTTCTTCTTTAATGTTGGTGAAGTAAAGGGTCACTTTCACCAAATTACAAGAATAAAGCATTTTTTCCAGAGTTATCACTTGTGATATTTGGTCATGCAGCTTAGTATCACAGCAGCTTGTGATCTATAGATTTGTGTAGATGGACACGGATTGCCAATATAGGGATGGAGAGGTAAGTTTGTGCAGGTCTTTCACATAGGAGACGGGGGTTTTAGTTCCTTTGTGAGACAATAGTCAACGTTTTAAATCATTTATTTGAAAAGCCACTATCTTTTCATAAACCCAACCAGGTAGTTTTGGTGGTGTGGTAGCCATGACCTTTATTTTGAAGGTGTAATCCATTATTACTAATTTGACATAATTCATAGTTTTAAAGTCGTGCCGAGTGTCACAGAAAAAACAGAGAATTTCTGTCCAAGTACACAAATCTATGAGGTTAAATTTAATGACTAATTCACAAAATGCCATGACCCTATTTTGTTTTGTTTTTTGAAAAGGTTTTCAGATATTTGCTTCAGAGACTTCTGCCTCTACACAATGGAGAAAGTGTGTAAATTTTACATGCATTGCTCCCAGCTTTGAAAAATGAAAAACTCAAAAGCAGCGACTCCATGAACAGTGTCCAGGCCAAGCGTTTTTTCATACTTTGTACATTTAATAGTGAATTCTTGCCGGTATAATTTGAAAGAATGTCTTTGAATTTCCATCCCATCAAAATTCATCTGAAGGAGTTGATCATCAATTTGTTCAGGAAATAACTTTAAGAGTGCCTTACTATTGTTACAGAACTAAGAGTCTTAAGTTCTGCTAGTGGTTCTGTGAGGCTGTTATGCTCTTTGTAAAGAGAACCATCACAGCAAAATTTCCATTTATTCAATACTCTGTCTGAGCATCGCTGGAGTTCAAGATTGTCAGTGTCAGAACTGCAATGCATGGTAATCCACTGTTGAGATATTACTGTCTGAACCACAACTGTCAGCCTGCTGATGGTGCTTGAGGAAAGGTCAGAGGATCACCAATGTGATCATGGTTCATCCTCTGAGAACCATGAATGTCCAATGAACCAAATTTCATGGCAATTCATTGCAGTATTGGGATATGTATGTAAAAATCAAACCTCATGGTGGCATAACTTCAAAGAAAAGTCAGTTGATCACTACAGTGAATAACAATTATCATCTGGGGACCATGAATAACTATTTCAATATGAGGCAAGTAGCCAAAGATAAAGGCGGATAATTTAAAACTGTTAAAATACCAAATTCTGACCAAATCAGACTGTTTTGAAACTGCAAGATCAGATTGCTTCCAAATCAGAAAAAATGCTGCAATCCACTGTAGTCAGAATGTGTTAAAAATAAATAAATAAATAAATAAATAAATAAATAAATAAAAAACAATGTCCAACGTGAAAAAAATGCAATGGGACAGTTACTTAAATCAGAATTCGGAAACTCTGGTAATATCCACACCTGAGGTCACAGATGCACACAGTGACAGTAAGTTTAGTTTAGATTAGTTTATTTGTAAGAGACAAGTGCATAAGCAGCGCCTGATGTACTGTTTATAGCAAAAAGCTAATTTCCAGCACCAGCCCCTTGATGGGCATTAACAGTCCAAGTGATTGTTAAAACAGAATTATCTTTTGTCCAGTTAACACAATATGTAGTGTTTGAGTCATGAGACGTGCTGTAACAACTTTGTAGTGTAGACGTCTCTGCATGCATGCAGCACTAGCTTCATCCTCCAGCCTCTTTAAAGTGTACAAATCTGTTAAATCAGCAGCTGCAGATGCTCATAAAATTCAGAGACTTGCCTTATAAACATCAGTTCGCTGCGGGCATCCATGTTTTTCCAAACAGATGCAAATGGACACATTTACAAGTGGAAGTTGGGAATACCGACTCGGAATTGTCGACTTCCGACTTGCAATGGTTTGCAGCATTAGCTTCCTGCAGTTTTATGTCATAATGAATCATGTTTAATTCAGGGGAGTAGCATACATTAAGTCTCTTTTAACATTCCTAAGATAAATCTGATAGTCATTAGAGTTTGATTTTGTTTAAGTAGAAATTTTGGCCTTATTGTCGTACTCACCCAAATATCAGGGGACCATAACGCTTGAGAAAGCGTTGCTCAAGGGGAATTTTGGAAACAAATGTGGTTCTAGGTCAATATGTCCAGACAATAACCAGGAATCATCCTCTGGGGAACATGAATATTGTTACCAAATCCATCTTATAGTTTGTTGAGCTGAATAAATGACCGACTGATTGACTGACATGCCAAAATATTGTTGTTTTGCTATGTATATCTGCAACTGAAATATTAATGATCACGGATAAATTTAGCACAGCTTCTGTTTGCCATGGCAGCCGAGTGACGTCTCTAACACCGCTGCTGCTTCGCTTTGCAAGCAAATAATGATTCACAGCTCTTTCAATTAGCTCAGAGGTCCTAATATAGTAGCCGGGGAACAGCACATTGCCTCAGCCATAAATCAAATGGAATTACAAACGAGAAGACTTGCCAAGACTGAACATGGAAATGCATCCCCTCTCTAAATATGCATCTACATATTCCATCCATTCATTCATATACGACCATTTCCAAATCCATCAGTGCATAGCTTGATAAAGATTAGTCACAATGAGTGCCTTGAGTCAGCTAATGCTCAGCTAAATCATTAATTTGCTCCAATTAAAGAGGCGAAAACCTATTTCTGGCTCGCACACTCAGTCTTTGAAACAGCTGCGTTATTAGTTGTTGATTAAGTTTGTTTGTGAGCCTCTGTTCATTTGCATTTTTGAAGCTTCTTACAGTTTTCAGCCTCAAAAATGCATCCAAAGGCAGTCGGCAGATGGCTGCTATTCAGTGTTTATCAAGCAACACTAACTTTTATGTCTTTCACTCTGGTCTACAGAGACTCATTATCAATGTTAGTTAGACGCTCTGGTAAAAGGCAGTTCAGAGGTTGAACACCTGGCAGCAGAGATGAACAAAGTTAGAAAGAAACATAATACTTGTCTTATTAAATCCTAGAAATTTACTATATAGGGAGAGAGGTTGAAAAGAGCACAGGTTAATCGTTATATGGGGAACCCCTCTGGTCTGGCCATGCATTTAGGACCCCCACATTCCTGCGTAAATAATTGTATTTGTACATCCATCAGATAGGCTTATTTTCTTTCATAGCCAAGCTTTATCAGTGAGGGGTGTCAGAGCCTGAGGCACAAACCCAGTGAAAAAACCATCAGAATAATTCAATCAGATTGCCCAGAGATCTCATTACAGGTCTGGAGTGGGACGCTAAGCATCAGACTTTCAGTGTTGCCAGCAGAGGCTCTCTGAAGGCGGTGGGTCGGCTGATTGACAGACCGCCGTTTCTTTCAGGGTGAGTTCATAGTTAAATTGCCTTCTGCTCCCCCATTCTCTGTATCAGTGCTCTGTCTCTCAATTCTCACATTCTCTGATACCCACTTTGTAGTCTGTCATGTAAAAGGTACATCAGAGCAGCCAGCGCACATAATGATACATTCCATCATTTAATTTTATTAGTTTCTTTGGGTCTTAGATGAGCTGCGAGATCCTTAAAACCAGGTCTTCACTATAATGCGTGTACTTCAAATATTAAACCCACCTAATGCACTTTCTTAAATAATGCAAAATTTTAATACCACTTGCTTTGTGGATCTTAAATTACCAACACTCTGATCCAGTTAATATATTGTTTTTTATTACGCTAGCAGGGATGACAATGTCTGGTGTGAGGAAGCCTCAACTCTATTTGCTAAACCCTTGTTTTTGTTAAGCAAGGTAGACAGATTCTCTCACACAGCTTCTTTATTTTCTTTATTAAATTTTTAGTTCAATATTAACTGAGAAATATAAACAATTGTACTCGGCATTAGAAGCACACTTTTATTAAGAATATATTAAAGTCATGCTGTAATCAAAGCCAAAACCTGTCAGGGTTTGAGTCTTTGTGGAGGCCATCTTGTGCTGGTGTTTAAAGAGGAAGCACGCCTGAAAAATAGCCCTTTTATCTGCTGTAGGAGTAGGCAGGTTCTCAGATTTGATTGGCCAAAGGATGAGTGATGAAATGACAGGTAATTAAGACAAATACTGTGTGATACTCAAATGATTTCCTTATTTTGAGTGTATGGTATTTATGATAACCCACTGAAGAATGAAATGAGGCTTTGTTGGTATGAGCAAGCTAAGAAAAGCAATGTATATTTGTGGTTAATCTTGTCAACCCTCCTTTCTGCAGAGCTGACCTGATAGGCCAGTTTGAACTGGCAAGGCGGGCTTTCATGCTATATATGTGAGAGCACTGAGAGAGAGAGTGGACTGGTTTAAGAAGAGCAGCACCAGATTTGTTCTAAACTGAGTATTGAGAAGAAAAGTGTATTGTTAAGAATTTTTTTGTGTTTTTTTTTTTGGAGACAATAAAAGCTTGCCTAATTTTTGCCAGCGTCATGTTTTTGTCCTCTTCAAGTCTCATCATGCTTCCCTGCACCTCACCGTGCAACATCTGGTCAACTACTTAGGCCTTGTTCAGCCTTTTTTTTCTTTGCCATTACAATTTATTTCTGAAAGTCTGGACAGCAAAACAAAAATCACCTGAAATGTGATTTTGGCAAATTGGATCCAAGCTGCATTTGGAGGAGGCAATTCCAATCAGATTTCTTCGGTTGCGTTTCAGTCCGAATATTGGATTTGTGTTTTTTGTGTCACTCACAATGAGACATACAACAACGTCAAATCCGGGGTGATGCAAGTGCATCAGAATCTATTCTGCTACTGTTAGAGTGGTATAGACAACAACACTGAACTGCACTGTCAGATTGACACTTTGTGGGGAGGGTTCTGCACAGGCAAAGCTGGAAGGAACCTACTGGAACATGCTTCTGTGTTGGAAAGCCTCAACACCAGCATACATATATTGATGCCTATGTCATTACCACAGCAACCAGGGCAGATAGTTTGGTGATGTTTGGACACACAAATCCAATCTGATCACTAATAACAGTGCACACAGCCTACCTTAAAGATCTGATTTTAGAAACAAATCTGATTTGGTTGCAGTCAAAAGAAAGCTGTTTTCTGAAATATCACAGAAACTTTTGAATGGATTGTCATCAAATCTGTTACAGGCATTAACAGGCCTCAAAGGATGAATCCTAATGACTTTGGTTATCCCCTGATGTTTTGTCTAGCACCACTAACAGGTCAAACTTTTTTTTTCCCTCTTCCCTGGGAAAAACTCTCAGCATCTACTAAATGGATTGGATAAATGGATTGGAACATTTGCTGTTCCCTGACGATGTATCCTAATGACTTTGGTGATCCCCTGACTTTTCCTCCAGCACCACCATGAGACTGACATTTGTGGTTTTGAGTGGAATGAATGAAACTGAATGAATGAAAGAGAAATTCTGCACAGACATTCATGGTCCACAGAGGATGAATCACGATGAGTGAGGAGATCCCTTTACATTTGGTGATCCCTTTATCTTCCATGTAGTGCCTTCTTTACATCGGCATTTTTTGTTTTGAGTAAAATTTCTCAACAATTATTGGATGGATTGTGATGAAATTTGGTTCAGACATTCTTGGTCACCTTGGAATCGATTCTAAGAGCCGGTTGTCCTCTTTTAATATTTCATTGCTGTGGCTCAGTCCCTTATCTGCTCTTTTTTTGTTTTTGTGGAGCACTTTCTTACATCTGCTCTTGAAAGGTACTGTATAAATAAACTTTTATTATCAGTAATCCTGATGATTCTTTAACTTTTCATGCAGGGCCATCATCAAGTCAATTCCTTGTTTCACACTTGCAAAACTAATTATATTCCAACCTCTTTTATACTCTGTGTTTAGTGCTAATTAACCAGTATATCTTTGTACAGTAACTTTATAGTATTGTTATTGTATAGTGTAATTTCTTTTTTTAAAATATATAATAAATTGTATAATCATTGTACACTTCAATGCCTGCTTGCCGTTATTTTTCCTACACTTTTGCTTTCAGAGCTAGTTGTCAAGTTATCACTAAAAACCAAGAACAGAGGCGATTATGTAATACTACAATAAGTAGATGCATTTATATATTGTTAACGGTCCTTTGAGAGCAAACATATGGATGAAATTGAGTTTGACAGCCCTGTGCTGAATTAAGATGGTGAAAATGGTAAATATTACCTGCTAAACATCAGCATGTTGTCACTGTGAGCATGTTCGCTGACATTAGCATTTAGCATAAAGCAATACTGTTTCTAAGTACAGCTTCACAGAGCCGCTAGCGTCTTGTTTTAATGTAATACACGTGTAATCGTATTGGCTTTATAGCAAAAACAAAATCACTTTCTGGCAAAGTCTGTGTCCTTCAGACTGCACAATAACAAAATCTACGAGAATATTCCTCCAAATATATTCATGTTATCTGCTTGACTCATGGGATTGCAAACATCTTGCCAGTTACTAAAAGCCCCTTGTATCAAGTAGAACATCTTACCTAGAACCATGTTTACTCAACAGGAAATATCTGGAGATCATTGGATCTTTTTCTCTCGTGCAGTGTTCCTGCGGTGCAGAAATGGAAGTGATTTTTCAAATAGTCTCAAGGGCAAAGTGTGAATTGTACATTGTCAGATAAAAAAAAAAAAGCTGTTCAGCTGCTACACAGCATCTAGCTAATGAAATACAAATCGCGGTTTGAAGCTGTGCTATGAATTTGGTGTCAGGAACTTCTTTATATGAGCCTAAGTGCAGCATCTGGAGAGAAGACTGGGCACATTTTCTCAAGCTAAAATCTCTGCAGGGAGCTGTAAACCTACTGCTGGTGGCTTTTACTCTGTTTTGTATTACAAGGTAGCCTATGTGGTGTAGTGCAAAATCAGCAGAACACAGCAAGGATACTACAAGCTAATATTCCCCCGAACTACACCAGATGTTTCTGTTCTGAAAAAAAAAAAAAATCACAAATGTCTTGCAAGAAACAAATACTCTATTTTTTTGGCCTTTACTTTTTTTTTGTCATTTTTGTCATTTCACCTCTTTTATGAAGGTTGTCTTTCCAACAGCAGCTTTACTTGACTTCACTAACCTGTCTCTCTCCCCTTCTCCTCATCTCCCACAGACTTGCTCCATTTATTCTCCAATTATATTCCATTACTGGACCAATTCTGGAGGCTGCGCCACTTAGCTTTCTGACCCCTCTTTCTCTGCTTCTCTTCCTCTCTTTGTCGAGAGTGTAGACCAGTCCGTGTAACTCGGATTTATACACTACAGAAACTAGCAAATACAAACAAACAAACAAAAAATCCAGCACAAAAATGCTATTTGTGATTTTCTATTAGATTATCCAACATCATCTCTTTTCTCCTAATATCCTCTCTTGTCACCTTTTTGCTGCAAAAATAAAGTAAATAAAAAAGACTATCACATGAAACTCCCTCAAGTGACAATTCTGTAAATCCCTTCCTCAAACTGTGATTGCCCAACCATATCTTAGCAACCGTAACTAGGCACACAGGCCGACCAGGCTTTAGATTTCACCTCATGTGGATGCAAAGTGGTGTGCATGAAGCTATAAGAGCAATACTCAGCTATTACA
Organism: Lutjanus erythropterus; assembly: GCF_056507025.1. NCBI lineage: Eukaryota > Metazoa > Chordata > Actinopteri > Lutjaniformes > Lutjanidae > Lutjanus > Lutjanus erythropterus. Next base: position 25,331,359 of record NC_139337.1, on the reverse strand, counting down.
GAGCATTACTTAAAGTGGCACATCATTATCCAAGTACATTAGATTGATACAGACTGTTTAAAACTAGAATTACCACCTTGTAGTTGCATGCCCCCGCCAACCAATCAAGTGGACCAACTTAACCTGATTATATGACGTCCAGACTCGAAGTGATCTTGACATTTGGCCGCCAAAATTGAACCAGTTCATCCTCCAGTCCAAGTGGTCATTTGTGCAAAGTTTGCAGAAATTTTCTCAAGGCGTTCTTGAAATATCACCTTCACAAGAATGGGATGACCTACATTTTTTTTTTCCCAGACATTCTATATCACAGGTCATTCCACATACAGTCATGAACACGCAGAAAAAAAAAAGTTGAGTATCTCATTCACACATGCACGCACACAAACAACACACACAAGTAAGTGATCACGTGATCAGTGGCGTAGATAATAATAATCACAATAAAATGAATAATTATCTTCTTGTTTTCGTTCAGCCTCCTTATAACTTTCAGGGTTTGCTGTTTTTAATGTCCCTGCTGTGAGGAAAGTTGCACTCAACACATTTCATTTTCATTTTTCCTTCTTGCCATCTCTTACAAGTCTGATGCACAAGTGTGTGACCGTTTGCAGCTGCACGCTCAGTTCTCATGTCTGCTTGGTTTTGATCGGGAATCGATTCACTCATCTCTAAGACATACATATATATATATATATATATATAGGCAACAATTTCCCCTAAGAAATTCTGTGTCATCTTATATAAGCCCCCTTCTATTTGTACAAGTCAGATGGGAAAAGTCAGTTGGAGACGGCGTTTTCAGCCAACTTATGAAGCTAATATTTGCTTAATTAGCTTTCTAACTACAGTTGCCAGTGACAGCAAAGCCAGAAAAATCAGCAGTAGCTGGCCAGAAATGAGAAGTCTGCTTTTGTCTACCTCTGTCTGAAATCAAAGACCCATTGTTTCAAAAAATAACAATATCTGGAAAATCTGCTATCGTTATCACTGTAAGTGATAAGCTTGAGGTGTTATGCTTATTGTCGTTTTGTTCTATTTTGCAAATGAAGAACATTTTCACATCGGTGATATTGATAACTCAGGTGTTACACTAATACTAATTAAGGTCCCGTTCCATTTATGCTGCGTTCAAATGGAACTTATGATCATATTGGAACAAATGGAAACAGTACTGTAATACCAAAGAACCCAATTATTTTATTTTGTAATTTACTTCTTGGGTGTAACAAGTAAAGTAGTCTAAGGTTAAATTAATGACACCTCTGTGTTATTTCTGTTCTTTTTGTTTTGTTTTTTTCTTTTAATATTTGAAGTTGGCGTGATTTTGAACGTTGTTACCTACTTTTGTATTCTTCCTTTATGGTCTGTGATTACATTACAAAAAGAATTAGGAGTCACGCTGATAAAGGCCTATGTTCTAAGTCACAATGACAAATGATTTGTAAAATTGTCTCAATAAAGAACCATGAATTTAAAGTGGAACCGTAATTATAATGCAGAAATCATGAGCAGAATGTCATGAACACAGCTAATGGAAAAAATCCAGTTCACAATGTCATGAGCTCGATGTGAGGGGTGCATAAACACATAAACACAACCCCATTTGAATGCACCATTTGCGTAGCAGAGCCTTTCCAACCAACCAACCAACACGCACAACTGGCCCTTCCTAAGTCCCTCCCCTTTTTGCTCTGTGCTCCAACAACAGTTGAGCAAATTCGGTATTTCAGTCAACTTTCTCCTTTTTCTATAAAGGAACATATATATAGGACCTAGCAAAATGCTAGCTAACCAGCTAGCTAATGATTGCAACATCTTTTAATTATCTTCAAAATTATTTTTTCTTGTTTTCTTCTTCTCAAGAAGAAGTGTAACACATAGCATACCTAAGGACAGGAAACAGGAAAGAAAAAAGTTGACTCAGGTAACGAACTTTCTCAACTGCCATTGGACACAAGCCATACATTTTCTGCAGTAATATCTTCTTCTGGCTGGATGTCATTGAGTATAATTTATGAGCTGTTTACAGTTTTGTTTTCCAAATAAAAATAAGTTTTAAATTCCCTTACTACTGCAGCACATCCTCCCTGGGCAGCTTTCTCCCAGTTAATCCCGAGAATTCTCCTCATGTGACAGATGAATGTTTGTAATGGGGCCACATCTCGCATACATTACATTAAAATAGCTTTGGAAAAGAAGAACGTAATGTGTGAATTCCTGCCGCGTGTCTTTTGCCCTCTAGCTGCGCTTGTTAGCGTTTAATGAGCACTTGATCATATGCGATGCCTTTTTGGTCAGCTAAGGATAACATGGTGAGTGGGAGGAGGTGAAGGAGGTCTCACTAATAATAACTTCTCTTCCATTCTTTAGTAAAAAGAAAAGGAACGGTGCACATTAAGGACAGTTGTAGCCTAAGGAGATGTGAGCTTGTGTCTGCGAGGTTAGGAGGTCACATCGTACCAGATCACCAACCAGTTGGGAGAATTTGGCGGGTGAGGTTGAGTGAGTTACAGTCAAAGTGCCCTTAAGCAAGACACCTGGCCCTGAGCTGCTCTAGTGGGCAATAATCAGACGACTGTGGTTGTACTGGGCGGCTCCCGAGTGTGAATATGTGTAACCTTATCAGAGTGAAACCATAGCCGTGCTGTGAACAAGCTTGTGTGCTCAGCAAACCTTTCCCTGCATAATTAACACTTGGAAAAATGAACTTGGGTGAATATGGGGTGAGGTCAGCCATGCTGCTACCATCTGTGCAGCGGGAGGAGAGGAATCTTTACTGCTTTGCACTGAAAAATACTGAATCAAATCCACGCCGCCATATCTTCAGCACTCTCTGAAGTATTCAAAAAGCACAGGAGATCTCTAAATTCACACTCATAAAATGGGTTCTCAAATATTTATATGGTTTGGCGCTCAGTTTTGTGGTAAATTTGTGAATATGTGGCGGCCCCTGGGTACATCTGCCAGGCTAAAATATTGAAAATGCTCAATCCTTTTATTGCAAAGCTCCCTTTATGAATCTGATTTTATCCTTGAAGGATGCAAAAATAAGATGCTTTTTTTTGTAACTTTTGACTATAAAATAGGGTGATTATTTTTAAAATTTATGGAAAAAATGTACTGCATAATTTACATTGCAGATAAGATAAATTCCGGTGGGTAAATTCACGGCTAAGAGGTACAAAAACAGATTAAAAACAATTTGTATGCCACAGAAACTATAGAACAAGAATAGATTAGAAAGATGTTAATAAAAAGACAAGTGCCTTATACATATATTATATTATCTTAAACCTTGTAAATGAATATGTGTTAAAGAAATACAGTTCTCTAACAACTCGCAGTCAGGATGTGTATACTGTAATAAATTCTTCTGTATTTTGTATTTGTACCTGTACCCACTTGTATCATGTATGGTTTTATATAGCCTATAATATGTTCAGTCTGTATAATATACTTTTAAGACCATGGTTTCACCTCCATTCTGCGAAAAAAATTTCATGGGAATCCATCCAATGGTTGTTCAGATATTTCAGTCTAAACAACAGACTGACATTGCTATCTCTAGAGCCATGCCTCTAGGATGGCTAAAAAAAAAGAAGACATGGCGGTAAATAGTTAAAGTTATAATATGTAACATTTAAATTAAATTGTCTAAAAATGCTAGACGATTTGAGTTGTGCATTTACAATATCCCAAGTGTTTCCAACAATGGTCCAACATCGAGAAATGTGTAATTTGTTCAAGGAAATGGTACATGATCCTGACAGATTTTCACTGGCAGTGGTGGTTGTTTAACAATGAAGACAACACCTGCTTTGATCACACACGTCTACGCAACGTAATGATATTTAACAGTGATTTAAGTAATATAATGCAATGTAATATTGTTTTACTACTACATAGTGGGTGACTAAGAGGTATGTGTGACAAATGATGGTTGAACACTGTAGATCATGTACTATTGTTAAGTTTTTTTATTTTTGAATCTTTTAAACTTGTCACATTTATCTTGGAATTGATGTGGAGTTTTGAAAGAAAACCCTCTACAAAGGCAACAAATGCTGCCTGAATGTAAATCAAAAGCACTGCTGTGATACAATACACCAAGCAGCTGGTTCTGAATGTGTCTTTGTGCTCACGTCTTTCCTCATTCACATGAACCGTGACTAAATGAAACAATTTCGTTCACTCAGCGGCGAGGCTTAGCCACTGTCTGCTGCTTCGCTGGCTCCTCCGCGCTCGTTCGCTTCGATCTGTGCCAGTGGCTTTGTCCGTCCAGGAGATCCACCGCTGTGTTCTGAGCGCGTCAGGAGAAGCGATTCACTGTAAACAGACAAAGCCGAGGTCCATGATGAGGTTTTCGGGCCGGGAAAAATGGCATCGCCTGGCCCACAGCCAAAGAATTACTGTAAGGGGAGAAAAATGGTGAAGAATTTACACTATGACACTTCCTGTGTCATAGGTTTAATCCACCAAGTGTCCTTGAGCGAGACTCTTAAAACGACTGCTTCATTTTAAGTTGGACAATGTGAGGCCATCAGCAAAAGTTGTAAAATTCTAATCTAATTATTGGTTTATGGGTAACCCTCTAAATCATTTCACTGTTAATGGAGGTAACTGCAACATCAATCGCCTTACAAGAAGTCATCATCAATTATTGTCCGGTTTCAAGTAATTGCTATTTAATAATGAGTCTACCCTCAAACTACTCATACATTTTATTCATGACCTGCAGTCGTGGGTTTATTCATTACGGCTCCTGTGAGGAGAGTCTGTCCACGTTTGTGCCTTAGTTTCAGGCCTCTTAGCCTAATCAGCATCTATCACTGAACTAAGCTCTCCATCTATTGAGATCCTGAAGAGTGGATTTCTGTTCAATCCTTATTTTATTATTTATATCTGAAACACCTGTGGTATACTTAAGTAATTTAACATGATAGCTATTTTCTAGTTTATATTTATTTTTATTTAATCCTCGGTTAAAAAGGGTATAGTCTTATTGAGAGAGGGATTTCAAGGGAGACCTGTGTACAAAGATAAAAATTACATTCAATTAAAGCACATGCAGTGTCCTGCAGTGTCCTCTGCAGTGGCCAGGGGTTCGACTCCCGCCTGCAGCCCTTTGCCGCATGTCATCCTCATATTCTGTCTCCTCCTCACTTCAGCTGTCCTGTCTGATAAAGGACAAAAGCCCCCAAAAACATTTACAAGTTTGGTGTGAACAAGAGGTACAGCTAAGGTGACCTGTGGCCTGACGTTGTAAGTACTGTGTTTGAATTCAACCAGAAAGCAGACAACTAATTTTTGCACAAGAACCTTATAAAAAAAACAACATACAGTACTGCATTTTTTTTTTTTTTTTTGGTTTATTATGGAAGACTGTACTGTAGTAGTTTTGATGGGAACGTAGGGGCCACAGGGTAAACACAAAGCATAGAGAGCATGAGGAAGACTGTAGGGGGAGGGACAGTATGTGCGCAAGAGCAACATTTTCATTAAGGATAAGAACACGTTAATCAGCTCATGATAATGGCACCTAAGTTTAGAAATTTTTGTTGCAGCATAGTACAGGTAGGTAGGCACAGGCCAAGGCAGTTCAGTCATGAATGCATGCAAACATTAACTGCACCCCTCCCGTATACTAAAATCAAACATATATTGCACCTCACCAATAAGGCTACCACATCTTACTTAATGTGCGTTTTCCATGGGAATAAAATCATTTTTTTAAAGCGTGGTTTCAACAAGTCACAGCCACAACATAAAAAAATTACAGCTGCCTTTTTCGCAGCAGACATTTTGACCCCATTTACACTCAATTCATGCATCTTGGACACATCAGAGAGCTGTCTGATCTAAAAAAAAAAATGCAAGTGTATCCAAGAAGCATTCAAGGCGGATTGAAATACGAGGCCCACAGAGCTGCTGTTGTATTTATCTGATCCCCGATCAACCACTGAATGACCTGTGTGGGTGCAGGAGCGGCCCATGGAGACGATAAAACTTTTGTCTTGCTTGCAGTTTACAAAACTGATTCTATCATGTGTTCATGTTAGGTTATGGGTTTTTGTTAGCTAACACTTGCTGAACTGTTTTCAGTTTTTCAGGTGCATTACCACCTCCATCTGAGGAAGAGGGCCAACTTTGATGCGCATGTAGCCCAGGAAAACAAAAAGATTGTTATCAGAAACCTTGACCTGTGGAGTCATCAAAGCTCATGATCAGCTACCAATGAAAGTGTCTTAAATCTCAGCTGGACTTTATCTGGACAGGAGACACTTGAAATGACAAGTGTAAATGGACCTTGGACTTGCAAATGTTGAAAAAGCTCAGGTCTAATAATAACCTTAATGATGCTTGTAAGCTTCGACAGTGTGACAGTGAGTCAGCGGCGTGTGGGATACCAGGAACCTGCAACTGAAGCGACTACAAGGAATCCAGCTATCTTTAATTTCATTATCACCTGGACTTTGCCTACTGTGACATGTCAAAATGTTGTCTGTGAAGAGCATCTATTCTGGGGGATTTAAGGGGTGAATTTGTAAGGATTTCTGGTTTGGCCTCAACTCAGACTTTTTTGTGAAGCAAATGAGAGATGAGGCCCTGCAACGCCCCGTCCTGCCCGAACGCTGTCAAATTTGGATAAATGAAAACATCTTTTAATACAAGTCTACATATATCATGATGTGGACTGCACCTAACAATTTATTGATTAACTGACTAATCGAAATTCAAAAGGATTGTTGTGACACGTATCAATTTAATCACTGTGTCAACCCTGTTTACTGAACTGGAAAATCCGTATTTTTACTTTAAGTACATGACTTGAAACTTAAAATGATCATGGCATGGATTTATTCATTCACTGGGAAAATGTGCAGTTCAGATGATTACTGGCGAATGTATTTTGCATCAGTGTGGGGTGAGAAAAGTATCCACAGACTGTCGGTGCAGTTACTGACCGGAGCAACAGTGTGTAACACTAGTTGCACGGCAAGGCAGTTAAAGTTAACTGAAAATATAAACCATAATATTAGATGATGCATGGTGTCACGGTATGTTAACAGCAGCACTGCAGAATTGCAAACATTTAGAGAATCAATCTTAAGTAACTATTAAAACAGAAACACTTCCGCCTGTTGATAGTCTAAATATGTCGTGTTTGGGTGTAATGGCTGCAGCTGCTGCCTGACACAGCTTTCTGTTCTTTTCACGTCATGTGCTTGTGAGCAGTTATGAGCAGTGAGTGTTATTGTGTTCCAGTTTGCAGAGCTTATAGAGAAGCATACTGTTGGGTGTCACTTTAGATGAGTGCGGTGAAGATTGACGCACGTTCTATAAACAGATGTTTCATCATAGTTTTTTTTTTTTCCTGTTTTATTTTATAGTCCTTGTGTCATTTCTTTACTTCCTGCCTTTGGTCGTTTTCCCGTCTTTTGCGTTTCTGATTGCCCTCATCTGTTGTCTGTTATTCACCTGCCCTTGATCATCTCCATAGTGAACCCTGTGTGTATATATTCACCTCTTTCCAAGCCTCCTCACTAGATCATCTGCTTTGTTAACTGTTTTCTTGTATAATTTCTCGTGTTTGCTCTTGTGGTTTTTTTTTACTGCATTTCCCACCCGTCTGTGGATTTTTGCCAACTCCCTGCCTGCTTTGTTCGCCTTGTTTTTCGACTGCCTCCCCTTGTATGACTTTTTGGATCTTCAGTAAAGACTTAAAACTTAACTTTGCATTCCTGAGTGTGACTTCTGTCTCGAAACATCAACAAAAAGTACTAGTTCATTAAAACAGACATTAAAATGTGACAAGTTTTTTGCAAGATTGTAAACCATGCGAACCAATTTTCATCTCAGTGATTAAACATGTATGTTTGTCTTCCTTGACAAATTATCTCAGTGCTGGCACACAAGCTGTTGTCGCAGAGATAAAACAAAACACTTTGTGTCATATCAAAAGATTTACTGCTCATCACACGTAGAACATCATGAAGTTTTAACAAATCCTCTCATTTACTGTGTCAAACATTTATGTACAAATAAGAGATAATTGGCTCATACTCCCACGCTCGTCTTCATCACCTCTCGTTTGCACATTTTTAATCAAACAACTCGACAGCAGTTATTTAATTTCTTTTACAACATAATTAATGAGATAATCCTTGTGTTTGGCAGTTGTCCTCCCCAATTTACAGTGTTAATCTCATTGTACAATAATCCTGATGTTATCCAAGCCTATAAACAAATGAGTTGTTACAGTTATCTGTTATTCAGGAGTGCAGATTAGAGTAATTTGTGCAAAACAAACTCTGTGATTCTTCACTTCAGCAAAGCAGCAGTTCTAACATACATGTTACTGAAGGCATTTGCCATCAGGTTATCTCAGCTGCAGGTCCACTGAGTTGTGTCCAATCTCTTCTCCTCTAAACGTTTGTGAGTTTTGGCTGTTTGGGTGTAAATTTCTCCCCTCATACAAATTAACAAGAAAAAGAAATGGAGCCTTCAGATTGATTGCCTGTACAAAACCTATTAGATATTTGACCTATCCAAATGTAATCTCTGGTAACTGGGAAATGAAAATATATGTGATTTTTTTATGCATATTAATCATGAAAACAGATATATTGCTATTACGCTGAGATTAGTTGCCTGTGGCGTTTTCTTGAGGAAGCATTCTGAGAGAAAATTGATGTGAAAATCGCATCTTAATTGAGTTTCCGGCTCAAGGAAGGATCCATAATGGAGCCAGCACCAAAATATTAGTTGTTTTATGCTTCAAATGTTAAAGGAAATCACACGACTTTAGGTGACTTTATTAGAAACATTTACAGGAATACTAAATGCCGACAAGATGGATGGAGAAAGTATGTTCTTTTTTTATTCAGTTTAATAAAATGCGTCCTTATTATCCACAATATTAATTTGTAATACATTATCACAAACTAATAAAATATTTGCATGAAGTCTGGTTTATAAATTAATGACTTTTGGTTCACACTTTATTTTACAGTACACTAATAACTTACAATAACTGTATATACTGACAGTATTAATTACAATGTGTCTGCATTTACCTTATGAAGCCTAATAAGAGTCTAATAAAAAGTCTAATTAGAACATTATTTCTAGTTCTCTCTAATTTGAGGCAAAGCACAACTTATGTATTATTAAAGTACTGCAAAATGAAGTGCAACCAACTTTGGTACATGAAAACAAATCTAATCATACTTGATTTTTAAGTTAAGAAGGAACTCAGCTGATCATTTTGTGGCCTCTGTTAAAAAAACAACAACAAAAACCTTCCAAAATACTTTTTAAATCACGCTCCACACCGAGAGGTTTTTCCCCTGTCACAGCAAAGAGTCAACATGTGTTTCTGCAGTCAGAAAATCCCTTCCCCAGGAGCCTGCTAACACCTTCTATCACACACCATCAGCAGGATGTTTATTTTCCAACACCCTGCTGCTGATTGTGCCGTGGGTGATTTAATAAGCAGAGAGAAATTGACTTTGCAGGGTTTGATGCTTCACCCTGGTGAGGTTAGCATCGCGGAGCAGACGTTATTGGAGCAGGAGTGAGCATTCGCTATTCACTGGGCCGGCTGATGCATAGACCAAAATGGTTACCTGGTGGCTCAGCTGCACTGAGTCTCCTCAAGATGTTTGATTGCTGCAATCTCCTGTGTGTGCAGGTAATCACACATCAAGCTGTGTACCCGCTCCAATTTGTACATGACTGAGTGCACAGCGTGATGTATAGGACAGTACCTGAGAGAAGTGGAAAGATTAATATATCAAATTTGTCCAAGTAAAAGTAAAAATACGTTGTTGTAGACAGCAACGCACGCTGACAAACCTTCACAAAACCCTGCTTGGAAACACTGAGATAAATGAGATAAAAAAAACAAAAAAAAAAACACAACAGACCGCCCCACTTATCACCAGGATGGTTTTATTTAAATGCTATAAAGGAGTTTAAAAAATGCAATAAACTCAAAAGAGGCAGCTTTATTAACCAGTTGGATAATTGGTCTCATTTTATGTTTCAGTTGCTGAATATCAATAAAATCATGCCATTACCTTTCCATTACCTGTCCCATGCTAAAGTGAAGGTACTACATGTAATTTCCTGACACTAGCAGTCATTCAGTGAACTGCAGCCTGTATTCTGCTGCTCACACTCACTCTATCTGCTAGTTTGACACTTGGAAATTACTTTAGCAACCAATGTTACAAAGCGCCCAGTTCCATGCTGTGTTTGTAAGTTATAGCTAGCTGGCTAACCTTACCTACTTGTCACACCTGCCTTGCATTGCTCCTGGCTAGAAATCAATCATTAGCTGTACACCTTTGCCTTGACGCTAGCTAGCAATTCATCTGTGTTAACAAGCAAGCTAAAATTGCCTAGTTTAGCCAGCTAAACCACAATATGACAATGTTTCACATGCTTTTCAGTAAGGTTGGCTTCAACTTTGGACTTGGTTGGACTCTGTGTTGATGGATGCTGGTTGTTTGTTGACATTAGTGGACTCATTTCTAACATTAGCTGGTGTTGGGATGTTGACATGTTGACACTGTAGGGACACAAACGCCCCATCCTTTGGATTTTCCTGGAAAACAAAACCCACAGGCTGTTTTAAGCAACCGAGAAAGTTGAGGGAAGTCTCTTTTTTCAGTTATGGTACAATCTGTTCACACACTGGCAACACAACACCGTTAATACATGTACATTGCTTCACATCCTAGCATAATCTAACTTTTACAGATTACAATAAAATACAGTGGAAAGCGATGCTCTGAGCCAGCTGATTAGTTTTCTGCGCTGATGCAGGTTCAGGCTGCAGATACAGGACCAGGAATCATCCTGTGTATTGTTACAGTGCAAGATACTGCAGGCAGTATGTGTACTCTGCTTTCTTGTATGAAGCTGGACTCCCTCAAAGGAAAAGGAGGGCAGTACACAGTCATTTGAGGTCAGTAGGAAGCTTTTAAATATTTTCTGTCAGAGTTTTGTGGCCTTGTGCCTTGTCTTAGGCGGCTGCACGCTGACTTTTATTTTAAAAAGGGCTGGTTTTTATAATTGGTTTGACTGCCAACTCATTAGACAAGATTTTGGAGGAGAGTTCAAACCACACTTTAAATTCAAGGTCACTTCCTGTTTGGTCTTTTTAGTAGTCTAAAAAGTGTGAAGCATGACTGCTTATGGATCCAACAAAATTTGAAGGTCTTTTGGAAAATGCTGTGATATTTGCTTTTTTTAGCTCCTGACCTACACTAAGGTTTTCTTGGAATATGTCTTAGTTTATGTGTAAGAAACTGTAGTAGCAGTTTGCCTTTCATATGTTGTCCACTGTGACTCTGCAAGAACTGAAGATTAATGAAGTTATCTCATCTAATGTACTTGAAGATGAGATATGTAAAGTATAAGCTTATACTCCAGTGATTTAGTATTGCATATCCACAAAGTTTGCAGACTTGAGGAAGACTTTTTTAAGAGACGGGTCAAATTCAATGTGGCAAAGGCCGAGTTTTTAGTTTCTAGTTTGAGCCAAGCTCAAAAATGCAAGTTCCCACATTTCCCATAATGCAACCATAAGTATGTTGTACTGCCACTATCGTGTCCAGCCCATTTATATTAATAATAGCCACAGAACCACACCTGGGTGTAATGAAATTTCCTCCTGATTGTGAGCAATAAGATGTAAAAATTAAACAAGCCTCTTCGCACAACTATCTGTATTATGATAGATGCCACCCTATCATGGATTCTTATAGAGTTCATTTAGATACAGCAGCACATTTACTTTCTTTGTAGACTCTCATGTTTAGTTTAATTTAAAACAGATTCAACAAAAACTGAACATTAAAAATCACAAAAAACTCACAAACTCTTGTAAAACAATTAAAATGCCTTTATTGTCAGGGTATGGTATCCAACACGTTTCCGCATCAAGTCTTCATCAGGGAGTTTAAACAGATCAAATGGAACAAATGGCCCTTTTAGATTTTTCTTCCATTAATGGGAATTGTTGCGTCCTAGAAAGTGTGCAGCAGATGGCGTTGTTTAGCCAGTCTTCAGAACTGAACAACTAACTTTCATGAACATACAGATTATTGCAAGACTATTAAACTGTTTTCACACAAAAATTTGCACATAAATACAGAAAAAAATAGACGATTGACCCTTTTCCCATTGCCAGGTGACCAACTTATGTCTGTGAAGGAGAACAGAGAGAAGGACTCAAAAATCTGCAGCTCTCAGAACTTTTGTAGCTTCTAACTGAATCTCTTTGGTTTGAAGTTGGAGTCTCTCCAGCGTCGCTGTTTGCACTTGAAGGTTTTTGCTTTATTTTACTGTTTGTTTGCTTTCAGCTGTATAAGGAATCATGTTAAATTAATGCTGATGATGAATCGTTTTATAGAGTAATAAAACCTGAATCTGATTCTGAAAACCAAACATTTCTTGATTTTGCTGCTTCATAATAAAAGCTTTTAGATAACAAAATAACAGGGGACTTTTACTGTGACTCAAGACAACCTCAGCATCACTTAAATACAAACTGTCAGGCGGGTGCAGACTCCACTGTTCTGGGCTGACATGTCAAACCGAGTCAAGCCAAGCAGCAAATGTGCATGGAAAAGGATTCTTAGTGGTTAGGTGACAAAATGGGCATAAATTATCATGTACACCCAGGAGGCGATAAATACCCCAAACTACTGCAGAGTCATTTAAACCAGGAGAGAAAGACAATTGTACCCTTTGTTATGTTAGCGGGTTTTTTGTCCAGTGTAAAGACTGCATTAGTTTTAGCCAGGTATTATAAACTGGCCACTGAGCGTCTTTCATTACCCTGCTTTATAAACGCTCTTTTAAACTCCATGCCCTCACAGGCTGAGTACCAGTGCTTGAGACAAGTAGACTGATATTCATGTGTACAATCAGTGGGGGTGCTTTCTAAACATTACCGCCTCCTCTTACCAGCTTTGGCAGAAGCATGTGCTCAGTGAGCGCTTTGCAGTGTTGCTTATAATGTTTTAGTTCAGAAAAAAATCAGCAAAGTTCTGTATAGATTTTACAAAATCTGTGGAGACTCTGAACCCCTTCTTAAATATGCAGATCACAGCACGGCTGTACCATCGATGCAGAGTTTTTGCTTAATAAATATTCACCTATGGATAACATACAGCATCAGTGATATGAGGCTGGTACATAAATGCATACAGCAGCGTGGATCACCTCCCATGTTTAACAAGCAGACTGATTACTGGCCTATCCTTCAGATACTCAGCAATGTATCCACTTTAGGCCACGGCTCAATAAGTATTGATAAATCAGGCTTATCCACTGCCCTCAACTTACAGCACCATATCTTCTGAATCAGCAGATCACTTCTCCAGAGCAGACTGTGTGTGTGTGTGTGTGTGTGTGTGTGTGTGTGTGTGTGTGTGTGTGTGTGTGTGTGTGTGTGTGTGTTAGGATTTGTGGCTGCAATCTCTGAAGCCATGTGAGTCCATCATTAACATTTCCACTGGGATGTTTAGTGACCATCTAATAGAGACGAAATGAATCCCAACCAGCTCTGCAAGTCCTGTGAGAACCATCATTTCAGTTTCATTAGAATACTTTCACCTTAAATTAAAGAGGAGAAAAAGGTTTATTTTGCCGTCAGGAATTATAAGCAGCTACTAATGTGAGTTCTGAGTTATTTAAATGCGACAAGACAAGTTTTTGAGACAAAATAATTTTTTCTGAGTCATGCGGTGATTTGAGCCTTGAGGAAAACTTTGCTTTCATCACACCACTCTATTCATTAATGCAGCTTTGAACATGCTACCTCTCAACATTCCCCCAATTTAACACAAGGACACACAAGTTTCAAGGTTGCATCTTATTTTATTGAGAAGGACTGGGAATCACTTTTGCATATGGTGTGTTATACTTCTTTTAGCCCTCGTTACTCGAAGCCATTGTTTTACATAAGTGGAAGGTTTTCTCTCCTGAAAGTTAGTCGACTGTAAACATGATAATGGGATTTAAAAGAATCTTCTCATTAACATAACGTAAATGTCCAAGTTTTATTTATTCAAGTTAATTAAACTTTTTTCAGAACACTTCAGAACTTAGAAGCATGAGTTCTTCTAACTCGAACAATTTTGACTTTAAGTAATGACTTGAATTAATGTACTGTAAAGAATTCAATCATAAAATTAAGTTTGAGCATGATTAGCATATAGAGAGTATACACTGGTGTAACTTTCCAACCAGAACACGGCCCCTCAGTCGGACTGAGTGGTGAAACATCCCGCAACATGGCTGACTTTAGTTGGAGACTTTGCAACATCCAGAGTCAAACAATTGATTTTCTGCATAAGTTAAAGGCAGCTGGATTCAACGGGGATCCTTACAACTTACCGAAGTAACAGTGGTCCATGGACATTGACATTTGGACAGGAATTGGGTGTCCAGTTCAAGCTGTTTCTGGGGAACTGCAGCAATCCATTTGCTTCTCTTTTCTTTAGCTTTTGGTCGTCTGTAAAAAAAAAAAAATCACTCAGATTTCTTGTTGAATCTATTTGAACAGTCGATCACAGCGCTGTCCCATTTTAGATGTGTTTTTTTGATGTTTTCACAGCATTCAAGCTGAAAACTAACCCTGCTGCTCAGTAGCTTTTTCTCCACTCGGTGGGTGTAACGACAGCGATTCCCAGACTGAGCGCTCCCAATGAACACAGCTGGACTCTGACCAAAACAGCCTCAGAGACTACTGGAGACCAGTTTAGAATAGCGAATAGGATACAGTACTGAGGTGGTTTCTTGCTTTGTTTGACTCCCGACACACCGGGTCTGAGTAACACCTAACAGAGCTGACAGTTAGCAGTCTGTTAATTTACTTTAGCAACAAGTGAAGCTATCTCTCTGTAAGGAAACTCTAGCTAACAGTTACGGTTAGCTACTTTAGCAACAAGTGAGCTAAAGTCTGCTAAAGCCTTGTAATTAAATAGCAGAAAGTTGAAGGTGGGCGGCCAGAGTGCATTGGAGAGGAAACCAGAAACAATTTTCTCCATAAAATATGATTCACTTTTACCCAAATCAGTGAATAAAGTTATAAAGTTGTGCTTTTGTACAGTGAGGCCCGTTCTCCAGAAACACTCCACTCCAGTGAACAGATTTATTCTCCTTTCATGCTCTGCTGCGTCATAAGCGAGAAAGCCCCCAAGTGCAGGATGAGTCACTAACAGTTTTTAATCGCTTTCCAGGAAAACTCTGAAATACCTTTTAAAAATACCAAAGAATATGTACCAAATGACTTTTTTTGTCATTGTTGGGCAACAAAGTGGTGTATAAGGCAGCGTGGACACAAAGGGGCCGTGTCCATCAAAGCATTTTTTTTTCCTGGGGCCATTGTATCTTTTGAACTGATTCCAGTGGGAAAGCTGCATATTCACACTGCAAACATCTGCAGCACGATGAAGCACTGATAATCTATTTAGGCTACCACAAACTGTCCTGCCCATGCTCTTCGAACTGGGCTCATAATCTCATGAACTCGCATAACCTGGCTGCTCCGTCCTCTGTACGTATACATACTTCAGCCTTCCCCTCGTCCGGAACAAGGACCAGAGCTAGTACTCTACAATGTGCTGACATTTTTACATTCAGTATTTGTTGATAACACCAACTATCTGGGAAGTTAGGCATTTGCAAACGCTGTGCATCCAAAGCACTGTCATGCAGTCAGAAGAGCGCCTGGCTTGAAACAAAATGCTTTGGTGAACATGGGGCCTAACTTTTTTTTTTAAGTTAAAACAAATATATCTTTTTTTTTTTAATAGTGTTGCGTTGGCGTGAAAGCTAATGTAGAAACTATCGTTTGATATTGACTGATCAAAACTTCACTTGAGGCAAAAGAAAACCCCGAGGAAAATCATATCTTTCATAAATTATTAGGCAATCTAGCATTCACAAATGAAATGAAAATAGCTTTTATGCACATAGGAGGACGTGTAAAGAGGGAATCTATTTGTTTGGACTTCACAAAACTTTTTAATTAAGCCCGAATCACTATAAAGGCGAACATCTTCAATCTCATGCTCCTTCATCTTCTGCCTAATACACACAAGTATCCGTTCATAAATAAGCTTAGGCGTGGGTCATTAATAACAGGAGAAAGTCATTACATCTCTTCCGCGTGCTGAATAATTGAGCTGCTGGTTGCCTTGTGCGCTCACTGTAAATATGCTCATACGCTCAATTTTGGCTGGCCGTGCGTGGACCGAGGACACATCAGTCTAATCAGGCTCCTGCTCCTTCTCCTCCTCCTCTCCTGCTGCTGCTGCTGCTGCAGCAGAGCAGCGGCACAACCTTCATCGCTGTTTTGGCTCGGGCGCATCGCAACCTGAACAAACACACTTAATTGGATTAGTCTGCTGGATGTTGTGTTCTTACAATGTCCTCGCAGAGACAGGAGTCGCACACCTTTGATCTCTGAAGAGGCAGACGCAGCCTGTTAACACAGCTGAACAAATCAGAGGGCATAACAGCTACAAAAGCAGGTGACCTTTGCCATTTTCCGCTGCCAGGTTCGCACCTTGACGAACCTTTTAGTTTCATTTCTTTAAATGTGGGGTTCTTCAAGGTCATGTCAGGAGCCTTTGAAGACGTCTAATTGCCATTCATAAGAGAAAATGCTGCGTAGACAAAGGCACAGTTTTTCTAATTTAAAGTCGCTTCTGGACGAAGGTTGCCGGAGAGCTGTGTTTAATGTACTTGTCCTGTTTGTTAATGTGATCTCAGTGTATCAGATCAATGGGCTGTAAAGCAGTGCATCAATATGTGACACAAATAAAACATTCTGCATTTAGTCAGTCATTGAATTAAACTCAGGATTGCAATGCAGCTTTAAAACCTTTCACTGTGGTCCATACCAAAGTGTATGACATCTGGCTGAAGGACACAACAGTCTATAGGCATTTAAGAACACTGAAAGCATGCGGGGACACTGGCTGAGAGAGGAAATAAATACGCAGTAATGACTGAGTGTTCAGAAATGGAAGAGCAGCGGAGCAGAGTGGATAGATTTCATCATGGTCTGCTTCCTTCTCCATCATTATGCAGTGTGTGTACAGTAATGCAGAATAAATATGCTTAACTATGGTGCCTTAAATTACACACCAATCAACTCTGCATTCTTGTGTTTTATGAATTAATTTATGCATGTGTCTGTGCGAATGGAAATAGAAATCCTCCTTTTTACAGTTAGCATTGACTTCATGCTCCTCCGTCTGCTGCTAATGCATGAGATACTTTCAGAAACAAAACACCACATTTCTAAAAATACTTTTCAGGGGTCTTGTTGCCACACTTTATTAAATTACACACAAACACACACACACACACACACACACACACACACACACACACACACACACACACACACAAACACACACACGTCACTCGTCTCTAGTAGTAGCCAAATTAGCCATGCAGTTCTGGTTTTATTTACCCAGGTTTTGGAATATAAAGTCTCTAATTTTTACTGCCAGTGCCAAGCAGTTAAGGTGGATTAAACTGTGGTGTTGAAAAATTACATTTTAAAAATTCAACAGCAACATCTCCCCTCAGAACCAATGCCCAAAGTTAAACTTGATAATCTAAATACACTCTTTTAACAAGACAACAGCATCTGTTAGTCCAACTAGGAAAGGCAGGAGTGGCGTGGCTAATGATGGGTCCCACCGGGAAGCAGCACATTTTTACTAAATCCATGGTTCTAGAGGCTTGGAGACATTGTGACTACTTGCAGGGCTAACTGGTGAACTAACTAACCCCTGGTCTTACTCACCAGATGCAGACTGTGGTATAAATCTGCCATTAGCTGCCTGTTTCAGCTGTCATTCTCCCCCCTTTTCACTATCTGCAAAATCCCCATCTGTACAGGAAACAACGACCACATCTGAGCTAGCAATCTATGAATTAAAACTGTTGAACTACCACCTGGGTCACCAACAGTATGACCGTAAACAAGCTAGCAGCTGGTACCTTTTTCCTATCATAGGGACTTAGTCATTTTAATGCCAGGGCTCGCCTGTCCAGGTGCAAATGTTACACCAAACCAAGTCCCCCCCCCCCCCCCCCCCCCCCCCCCCCAACATTATTTTGTGTTAGCACCAGCACTGCATTCTGGGCTTTGCATCATCCAAGATGATAGTGATTGGTTTAGAGAAACACAAACATGCCAAAGCGTTTTTTTTCTCCTATAGCAGAATGATCATGTATGGAGCCAGAACTTCTTCAGTGCTGACACAGCACTGAGAAGATAGGGTTGACTATCTGCTAACACACTAGCCAGTCTGGGACATGAGTGCCAATTGTTGCCATAATATTGTTCCAATGGTCCATTTTTTTGAAAAATGTCCCACTGGGCCGAAAGCCCATTTCTCCGACAGTCTGTTATCCCGAAAACAAACTCCCACTACTCGAAAAACACACACTATTGCTGCAGTTACTTTAGCGACTGCAGGTCCTGTCCATGGTGCTGAATCGCCGGGGGCTTTGCTCTTAATAGCATATCTTTCTGGCCTGACACCAAAAAAAACATTTCAAGCAATTTTACTGTCACAGACATGTCGGGATAAAAGTTAAACCTCAGTTGGTGCATGCCCCCATCACCCAATTCATTCTGGTTAACCCTAACTTAACCCTATTCCTAACACAAAGGCAGGAAGAGTGTGTATTTTCGGAGCAGTGGGTGTTGTTTTCTTTTGTCTTTTGTTTGCAGCATAACACGCTGTCGGACAAAAGGGACTTTAGTCCAGTTGGACATTTTTCAGACTATTGGAATTTAGGAATAGGGCCATTGGAGCAATGGGCAAGTCAGTCACATAAGCTCGCTTGTTTATTCTTTATATAAGGTCTTAGTACTGCACTATGTTTTGCACTTCTAGTTAGATGTGAAGCTGCATTTTGCTGTCTCATCTCAGTACTCGTTCTCTGTTCAATGACAGTAACGCTCAATCTAATATAATTCTTTTGACAGAAAGCAGTTCCAACTGGGACATAGTTTCTGGAAACTTTCAGCTGCATTTTTAAATGTCAGTTTTCAATGCTATGCTGTGAGCAGCAGAAATAAACCTCAGTTCACCTCCACTGCATTACAATGAAGGCAGACATAAATGAGACCAGTAATTATATTTTAAAACCTGGACCAATTAAACCAGAACCATCACCAAAAAAAAAAAATATGTTCTCTGTAATTTGGGGGACACTTTAACAGCAAACACACGGGGGGGGGGGGGGGGGGGGGGAGAAAGATGCAGACAGCATGCGACAGTGGTCCCAGGCTAGATTCAAACCACGCACATCACACCTAACATTGTACAGTATGTGCCTTATCCAGCTGGGACACACGCAAACACGTTCTTTCAACAATCATTAAAGAATCTGTATTTTTCCTCAGGCTGTACTCGCACACTGTGCTGAAAGCTTTTGCTCTGTTACACATCAAATCCATGCTTTCCCCCTCGTGCTAACAAGTTTACTGCTTTATTTTCTCAGCTGAAGGTGTAGGTTAAAACAAAAAAAAACAAAAAACAAAAAATGTCAGGAGGGATAACTTAGTGAAGAGGAAAGAATGAGGGCAGTGTTTATACTTCATCTCTGTCAAAACTCTTCAGGGAGCCACATTTCCTTTTTGGACCGGCATGATTACGGGTGCTTGTGTGTGAATGTTGAAATTAACAGCTAACAGCAGTGTAGTTAGGGGTGTGAGTGAGAGGAGAGAGCACACATGTTGAAATAATGCCTTTCGTTTTTTCGGCCGCTCTTAACAAACACAATTACTCAACTGGAAACGGCGGAGTGATTCGAGTGTCAGGCGTTTTCCTCTGAATATTTCAAATAACAATACACCCACCGCCGCAGATCCATGTGTGATTGTATCATCAGTGTTTAACTTGCCTGTTTCTTGTGGGTAGCAAAGTTAATTAAACTGTCATTGTTTTAGAGGTAATCTTGATGCAATCTCCGTCCTACAGAACACGTTTTAAAGACTTTAATGTTAAATCAAAAAAGTTTCATGAAAAAGCCCATAAAAGTGACTTTCATTCTTATGCAAATTGTGAGAAAATAGTGAAGGACACACCAAGAATGACACCTTTAGGCAAAAGTTTTCAAGCTGTGATACCTGATAGCCTTTTGATTTCACAGCTTTCTGAATGTCTTGTGAATATATAAGCATAAAATAGCAACTTATTCTCTGCAGAGTGTAATATTTGCATCAGTTAGAGGAGTGCTGAGGAGTTTTTGCTAATATTGCATCATTACAGTTCATTATAAAAGTTTGAAATACATGTCTGTCATTGAAAATTGGGTGACACTTTATTTTGGAGTACAGTAATAAGACATAACAAGCTTTGCATCAAATTAGGCAATAATTAGAAATAATTTGTTTTATTTGACTATTGGACTGTTAACTTTTCTAATAACAGTGGGAAACACTACACTTTATGGTACAGTTCTGCTATAATATATCCCAAATTATCCTCTAATAAAGTCTAATAAGGATCTAATCATAGGGATTGATACACTTTAGTTTACAGTACAGTTCTGCTATAATGTGTCCATAATTACCCTCTGGTAAAGTCTAATAACTTAGACTTAGAACATATATACAATTTAATACAATGCACACCCTGTTATGTCATATTAGTGAACTAAAATCAAATAAATTGCTACTGAATATTGTTACATAATCACTGAAGAGCAGTTTTGTAAAAGGATATTTCCAGCCTCTCTGAAAACTACAACAAAAAGCCTTGAAATTAAGAAACAGTGGTGATTTTCTTGTTACATTTTCTTTTCTTCAAACCTGGGAATTAAGGCAGTGTTTCGTTTCTGTGTTTGCACTCAAAGGATTAAATGTTCTATTGTGAGTTTAGAAATGTTGCCTTTCTTGGACATTGTGAAATCCTCTCAAATCCCTTTATATAAACTTTTTTTTTTAAAGAATGAAATGCAATTTGGTGAACATAAACAACAGATTGTTTTTTTGAGAAGTTGACATTTTGGAGACACCAGGTGCAACATACAAAGTAAAGGCTGCAAACAGGCTAATGTGTTCTCATAAATTACATACGACACCTCAGATCATAGTCTTTACTGTAATCTTTTTTTTTTTTTTTTTAAATGCATACAGAAACATTTTCCAAGCCACATCAGCTCTGAGTATAGACAATTTCATAAATGTGGATGTGGTGGTAACATCTATTTCCGGGCGTTATCACTGCACCCGTTTCTATACCTTCTTGTCACCATGGCAGCAGCAATAGGAAGCAGTTTGATAACTCCGTTTCTTTATCAGAAAAAAGCCAGCATGGCTGCCATTTGGACTAAGTTGGCTGATATATTGTGGCTGAAATTCATTTCACCTCTTTCAAGGCAAATCTATATCTCTTTCTGTGCGTATTTCCATAGATGAATAATCAGAGTGAGGACACATATGTTGCAATAAAGCGATGTCATCAACACTATATCGTAAAAATGAAGGTGCTGCTCTTTTATCCTAAATGAGATACTGAGTTGACTGTGCGTCTTGTTCTCAGCAGTGCTAAAACACTGTTAAAGATACCTGAAAATGAATGTATATTGGCAGTGAGTCTTTTTAGGACTGTCAGAAATAAAAATGTAAACATAAATGTGCTTATTTTCTCAAATTTATATTAGAAATGGTTTTAAATCCAAGCTCTTCTGCTTCTTTGTTTGCTAAATCCTGTGAGGCTCTTCAAATAGACCTTTTCACAGCTGACATTTTGACCTGTCGAAGCAAGAAAAGCACAGGTGTAACTGATAACCATGACGATGCTGCAGCCCTGGAACTGGCTCGTCTAAATGGAATGCAGCCATCATTAATGTTACTAATTGTAATGGGTGTACTTTGGACCCAAAAGCAGCACACAGAAAATCTGGAACAGTGGTAATGGTCTTTAATGAAGTTCAGGCAAACAGGAATATGGGCAGACCAAAATGCACAGGAAACAGTCCTTAGTAGAGTCACTGAGTTGAGCTGGCCGACGAAGCAGAGGAGCAGACGAGGAACGTACAGCAGGGAAGTTGGGACCAGGCAGAGAAGTCGGGACCAGGTAGAGAAATCAGGACCAGGTGAAACAGCGATGACAGACGGACGCACCAAGCAGCCACAGGGACAGGCAGGCAGAAACCAGGAATGCAGGGACAGAAGGCTGAGGTGAACATCCAGAACCAGGAAAGGCAGGAGAGTCAGAATGGGCAGAGTAGGCAACAGGGAAAACAATCCAGGAAAAGAGCTAGAGAGTCTTGCAGGGAAATAACGAAGAACGGTCTGGCAAGAAGTGAGAGTGCTGGAGAGGCTTTATACTGGGCTGATTGGGGATGAGCTGCAGCTGAGCTTGCAGGTGGGTAGAGTTGAGGTGGGAGTGGCTGGCAGGTAGAGTGCAGCAGAGGCAGGGAGAGTGGAAAATAACTGAGGCATAGGGGCAGGAGGGAAACTGGGAGAATGGGGAGCAGGTCAAGGGAAACTGGGCCTGCAGAACTGTGACACTAATTACACCTGTGCTTCTCTTGCTATGGCATGTAAAAATAACTGCAAGGGGAAAAAGGGCTGTGTCCTAAACCCCAAAAACCTTCACTTTTCCTCGGTGATCAGCAAACCCCAACAAGTGTCAGTTCTACCTCTTGATTTATTCTGTAGTTCCCAATGAGTATGTGGAAAGATTGTGCACTACTTCAAAAAAAAAAAGAAAAGTAATATATAAGCAGTTGATAAAATAATTAAAAGGGTGGTTGAAACAATATAGCTAAAAAATGGATAACTGGTAAAATAACAAAAAAGTAATGGATAAACAATGGAAGTGGTGGGCAGAAAGTAATTTATAAATGGTTGAAAACATCCAACCTCAGCCAGGTGGATGGAAACCCACCTACTGACATTGTATGAGGAAATACTGTAACAATGCACTTTTATATTCATAGTTAACAGTGTTAAACATCATTTGGTTTGAAACTAATTCAAAATAACATTTGGAACATGATATTTGGTGTCAATTAACTTGTGTTCAAACTGGAAAACGCTGCTCTATATACTGTAAAAGACACTCAGTAGTTCTGTAATTGAAAATGATAAAAAATTTTATGGTCTATTATTTCTGTATAACAGACCGTTGTTATGAAGAAGTATGGATACAGTTCTGATCATGGACTCTGGTTTGCTTCACTTCTTTGTCGTTACTTTCTGGATGGGCTTGACGCCACAAAGGTTTGGCTGAAATTCAACTTTTCTGCATCCGGAAGGTGAATATTGGCAAGTGCGTCTAAGGTCATGATACATGTAGATTTCTTTTCATGGCAGAAAACTTTGGTGGTTGAATTTAAAAATAAAGGCTCTCAAAAGTCTTAAAAGTTACTACATCTATTAAACAAAGGTCAGGGAGATGGAACCTGCTGCCCAGAACTCATATTAGTCATATTATCTTTTTGTCTGATTTGCCTATAAGGCATCATTAATATTATTAGTTCCACCTCTGCTTTTACTGAACTGACAACTCAAAATGTCTGCTGTGAAAAAAATTTATTTAAAACCATAAAGGTTTGGATTAAAAAAAAAAAAATCCCTAACTTAAATTTGAGAAGAGAGCTATCCATCTAACTTTCTTTCTCATTTCTTAAAAACACTGGGGAATTCAGCTCAGATAGAAATGTGAGGGAACATAGATGGAGTTTGATGCCGGAGGAGGACCACACTAATTTCTGTTCAATTAAATTAGTCATGTTGAACGTGATAATTACTCATGTTAAGCAAAATGATCATCCAGCACTAGACGCTGATACAATGTGCCATGACTATAGCTTGTGGGCATTTGATTTCCTTAGTCATAACAGTGGGGATGGACCGGCTCTAATTTAAAAGCTTTACAGTCTTGCAGCCTAAAAATATTCCAGCTAAAACTGTGTGGGTGTGTGTGTGTTTGTTTGTGTGGTACAGTGAGATATACACACATGTATTACTTGCCATTTTGTGGTTGTGCTACACAGAAAACACAAGTTATTGCTAATAATCCTTATGCACAGTATACAGTTCATAAGGTCACAGTAAAATGAATAAACAAAGAAACCTTATTTATGTGGCAATAACATAACTGCCATGCTTGATAGATGAATACAAAAAAAATAAGAAGAAAAGCCATGATAAACCATGCCAGTGTAGCGATAGAAATGTGGTGGATTGTGTCTAGGAAGAGTGTCTGGGTCCTGCCCTCCTAGCAGGAATGGTAGTTTTGGTAATTGAGGCTCATTATTGATGATTTGGTGCACCTGCTGTTTGGCCTATTTAAACATGTCTCTGCTCTCCTTTGCCGTTTGCCTCCCAGAAGGCACAACCTCTCCAGACACCCCAGTCAGCTGTAATGTTTTGCTTGTGTGCGCTGGGCCTGCCCACTCCGTGTCCCTGAAATCCAGGCGCCGCACCAGCTCTAAAACTAATTCACACTGGGAAAGTGACAAAACACAAAGTCAAAAATGTCAGGGAGTCTGCAGAATTTGTTTGATTTTTGAGTCCAAAGTGGACAAAGGAACTGTAGAACCTATTCACAGCAAATTATTACACACAGTGGTGAGGAAGGTCATGGAAAAAAAAAAAAGATTTGAGAACACAATTTCTTGAATATAAAGCTGGAAACCATTTTGACATGAAATGACAGGGTAAACAAACAGAGTGCTGCTGTTGTGCATGTTGGCTCACTGAAGCTCTGCTACACTAAATAGGACTAAATGAGTATCATGAGTGATGCCCGTGTTTAACCTGGTATTTCCAGTCAATATGGCGGCTATGAAAAAGGTCTATTTACCTGAAGAACACTCTATGATGAAGAACAAGTATTAAGCCTAGAAAGTGGCACAGTGAAATGAATCGGTGTGTCTTTAAGTGGTTCAAGAGGCTTTGAAATTAGTCACAGGACTCTGACAAGCAGACTGCTAACTAGCCACACTCATACTTGTGAGTCACTATAGTTTGAGTCCTTTTAGTTTCTCTGTACCATGCTGTTAACTTCCCCCCTGGCTTTTTTTGTTTTCAGATTTGTGCATTATTTTATACCACGAAGGTTATAGAAGAGTGGAAAATGTTTTCCGTTAGGTTGTTAGCCTAGCTTGGGTGCTAACAGGGCAATACACACTAAACCACTGTTCTTTGGGGGATTTTTAATGGATTTCTAGTGAGTTTAACCAAATGTCAATGCCAAGTGGATTCATGTTACATTTGGTGACAAAGGCCTTTTCACACAAATTTAAGAAGTGATTTAAAGGGTGATGCAAATTCAGCCAAATTTTTTCTTCTTTTTAACAAAAAAGAAGTCCTTAACTACGTAGTTTTAGTTGCCTAAATTTGGGAGACCCAGATCAAAATGGTCAAGGGTTGTTAATTTGATTAAAAAGATGTTATATTTAATTAATATGTATTATTTTGACATATAACATATAACCTGTTACAAGCTGGCATATCCATGAATTAATAAAGGATTTTAAAATTTGTTGTCTCAGATCTCTCGAGTCCGTGTTCGATTACTTTGTGTCTCAGGAAGCTGGACAGTCATCGTTTGTTTTATTTAAAATCTAATAATTTGTCTTAACTTTGAAGAGCATGTGATTTTTTTTCATTTTTTACACACTGTCTAGACTTATTTTTGTTGACCCAGTGCAACCCTATTTTTTTTTCTTCATGCTCAAGTCAATAGTCCAAATCATCAAGAAGCCCATGATCTACACTCCAAATCATCAAGAACTGCAATATCCACACTCCAAATCATCAAGAACCAGATACCAATCTTCAGGAATCCCAATATCAAGCGTCCAAATTATCAAGAACCCATTATCATTAGGTTATCCAAAGATCAACATCCCAAACATCAAGAACCACAATATCAACACTACAAAATACTAAGAACCCCAATATCAGTACACCAAATGATCAAGAACACCACTGCCAAGACCTCAAAATATCAGCAACCCCAATATCAGCAATATCCTGTTGCTATCTTTAACCACATTTCTAAAATACTGAGGCCACTGAAGCCCAGTTTGCCAGCCCCGGAGCCTGCAGGGTTTTGAGCCATGAAGAGCCCACCAGCTACACCATCCGTCTGCGTTCACTAGTGTCCCCGCTGGAGCTTCAGCCTCAAACTGTTTGTTTTTGCAGCAACTTGGCTGCTGAGTCTGCTGCTGCTCGTGCCAGCAGTCCACACAGTGTTGGTGTCCCTGCTCTGGGGTGAAGGTCAGACTTTACAGTATCTGCATGTGGAAGGCCTTCTGCTATCACTCTTTTTTTTTTTTTTTTTTTATCTTTTTGCCTTGGCATATTACTGTTATCCATGGTAATCAGTAGCTCAGTGGTTCAAAATGAAACCTTAGGCAGTCTGTTATTTCCCCAGTATATCTAGAGTGAGAAACAATCCCCCGTTGGTTTACCTATTACTACACAGAAAAAAAATTACCTGCTCGCTGCCCTGTCTTACAGATTACAAAAGCTAATCTTACAAAAGCTCAGCCAGTCATCATGAATTCCCATTTCGTCAGTGTTACTTTAAATGTAGCCGCTCATCAGCTGCTCATTGAGGCAGTTCATTTATTTGAAACCATTTTCCCAATGGTATGCGCAAAACTTGCAGGAAACAACTGTCAACAACCTAATCTACATTCACAATCACCCAGCTGTTCTCTGTGGCGGCGTACACGGTTCATTCAGAGTGCTATTCTTCAAAGTTTTTCCAACATCTGCGAAACTTAGTTTTATTTTTGACTTAAAGCTGAACTTTGAACAAAGCCGGCTGGTTGACATTTGTTCTGATTCTCAGCACTGTTTTTGGCTGCAGGCTGAAGACCTTGCAGTTGTTTTCAAAGTCTTGTTTGATGTCCCTTTCCAATTAGTGATTTATATTTTATGTTTTTCAGGCTTTGAAATGTTGAAGTTAAAGCTCATTGACTGTGAACTTGCCATTGGTTGTAAATCCTTCCTCCAACCCGAGATCAGTTTTTAGCCTCAGCGGTGATGAAGTAAATAATTACTGCCGATTATGATATTCAGATCATGGCTCACATTACTTTGCCTCTTGTAGTGCCAACTAAAAATCTTCTGTGAAATGCTTTGCTCTTTGTTACTTCAGCTTCTCTCAAAGAAACAAAAAAATCAAAGCAGCCATTGATAATGTGATCTACTCTATACTAGAAATAAAGCTTCTGACAACTGAACTTAAGTATCAAGGTAATTTATTTACAGGCTTATTCATTTACAGATTACTTGTAACAGGATTACATATTCAGTATGCAAAAAAAGGCTCAATTCTAGGTCCTGTTGTGTTGCGCTGACTTTCGGTTCTACACTTTCGGTGTTTAAACTGTTTTGTAAAACTCAGTGTGTTAAGAGAAAGGGATGTTCCAAGATGGCACCCTGTTCACGGTTCTCACGTTTTTCTCTGGGTAAGTAGATTTAGAGTATCCACGTTGGAGACTTAATGCAGCTCTACTCAAATTTAAAATGTTACTGGACATAATGAATCAGATTCTTAAAGTACAAAGAGGCATTTCAGTCTTTGTGATGCTCAGACAAATTTATTCACTGTTAATTTTGTACTGATTGTGGGTAATAAGTCAATTTTTGCCCATGTTATATGTGATATGCAGCACTAACTATGGCCACTAGGCCAAAATCGCCCAAACAGATGAATAAGAACTAAATAATAAATGCACAAAGATGTTTTTCTTCTGTCTATTTCAACATTCAGAGCCAATATCAAAGCACCAGTGACTGTTTAGGGAGCTCAGGGGATCCATATCCCTCCACTGAGCTGTGCATCGCTGCATACAAAACCTCATAAACATTTTTACGCCGTTAGTCCTGTAAGGCTGTTGTGCTGATCACAGCTCTGAGTATTGGGCGTGTGGTTGCTAAACAAACAGCTTATCCTGTATGTTTCATTATAAATAAAGGGGGGAAAATTCGATTAAAGGCGCAGATAAAGGCAAAAAAAATGAATGGCGCAAAAGTGACTTTGCATGACGGGGTCACTTATTATCCCAGGCTGATTTAGCCATCTGTTAAAATCACTGTCATGCTACCATTCAGCTCATTCTGAATAATTCAGTGCTCCTCTGATGTGGACAGTATACTTTCTCCTGCAAAATTCATACATTGTGAGACAGCCATCAAATATTGAGAGCCTTTTCTTTGTGTGTATATAATATCCTCCGTGCAAGAGAACAAAGAATATGTTACATGTACAGGATGTTTCTGTTTTAAAAAGTGTTTTACAGATTTGGTTGATGTGTCTCTGTATTAATTTTATGGTGTGAAAAGGCTTTTATTTTGTCAGGGGTTTTTTTTCTTTGTCCTGTACAGTACAATCACAAAGCAGCAGGGGCACAAATGAGTGATTGCAGGGAGGCAGCAGGGACACAATGATCTCAGCAGTTATATTTACAAGGATGCTTATGTGAACCAAATATGGTGAGATTCTCTTTAATGTCAGGTTCCAACCCTTGATTGCACATTAGCTTCAGAGACTGGTGCTCTCCAGCACTGTAATTACCTACAGTAAGTGTCTTCAGCCAAGAGAATGGCAGCTCGCACAGGCAGGGGGTGGACTTTGTCTCAATTAGTCTGCTCTGTTTCATCTCCTTTCTCTCCAAAGACATCAGTAACACAGAGATTGGCGTTTGTCCTGTGTACAGCTGGTGGGCCCATCCTCTCCTTGACACAACAAGAAATGTCACGGAATACAACAGGAAGCATTCAGAAGCTTTCTTTGAAGTGAAAGCATTTGTTTTGAAGTCTGACATCGCTCTACAGTCGTCGAATTGTGATCTGCAAACAAATTGCATCCTTTCTGATGAAGGAACTCGGCGGTAACATCTGCTGCCTCCTGTGAAAGCAGCCTCTGATAGAGGTTTGATAGCTGCCAGCTTTTGATAAGTCACTTATGACAATTTGTCTTTTTGTCTTCCGTTTTTATTTCTGTTGTTTCCATTAATGTTTAGTCTGGGGAAGGACGCAAGTCTATGCCTCGTTTTGTTGTCATGCATTATCAAACAGGTGTTTGGTTGCAGAGAGCACAAAGTAAAAAAAAAAAAAGGTAAGGAAACTGTGATTTAACTTAAAAAACTTAGCCTTTGTCTTTTCAAATTCAGTCAGATTTGTAATGATTCAAAATAAAAACTTTTCGAGTCAAATAAATTTAATGATAATCCAGTTGTACTTGAGAAAACATGTTCAATAAGCTTAAAATATTATGTGAATCCAAAAACTTTTCAGTCACAGGCTGCCTTTTGGCTGAAGCTCAGTTGATATCAAACTTCAGTTTCTACATTAGCTTGCATGCCAGTGCAACACTGCAACAAAATTATTTGTTTTAACTTAAAAATTATTATCCAAGCTGCTGTAAAATGAAAAGACAAGTTGATGAAACTATTCCAGTCAAATAAACTTAAGATAAGATATTTAGTTGAATCAACAACTCATCAGTCACACTTAGGAAAATTACAACAAATTTGATGCCCTTTTTTTTTTATATATATATATATATTTTCTCGATTTGAAAAGTCAGTTCTTCATTTCACACAAAAAACTTAAGCTTAAGCTGCTCCTGTTAGTGACTGAATTCAGTACTAACCTTCATTTCAACCGTAACATATCTTAAAGTGTATTAGAGACACGCAGCAAGTTAATATCATATGTTTTCTTAAAAGGATTAGTTGATTCCAATAAATCACTGTATATTTTTAATAGTGCATTTGAGAGTTCTTTCTATCTGTCATAATAAGACAACCAAACCACTCTAGAATCAGTTTTCAGTGCATTCATACACAGGGACATGTAGTGCTTGAGTGTTATGCACTTTAAAAAGTACAGTCAGGAAGTCAAAAGCCTTATCTGACCCCCTTCAGAGCACTTAGTCATGCGCAAGTGCTAAAACAGTGACTGAACCACCGGCAGGTCTTTGCTCTTTGTGCGTCCATTTCATCATGTTCCCGTCCACCACAAGCTATATACGGTTGCAAAAAGCTCCGACAGGGCAAAAGCCAGAACTGTCATCTTGACAGGGCACCGGGGTGTCAAAGGGGGCAGGCGGCACTACAGGCAAGGTCTGCCTGTGCTATATGAGGGTTTTGGCGACAGTCAGAGCAGGACAAAGCTACAACTGTCTCACCAGGCCTTCATGCACAAATACTAGAGAATAGAGAGGGAATGTGCAGCAGGAAACCTGCATTAGGTGAGGGTTTTTATATAGAAATTCATTTCTTTTGTCACCCAGAGTGGTGCTTCTTTTTATTCTCAGGTCATGCAGAGTTGAGGTGTTTTACATGCTGCAAGGGGGGAAAAGGACAAAGTGACTTTTCCAAAGAAGACATGGCAGCCTTGGTCAGAAACTCTCTGGATTTGATTGACTCTCATGATCAGAAGAGGCAGCTTTTTTCTCAAAAAAAAAAAATAAAAATCCACTTTTTATTCATGTGATGTTTGTTGAATTCAAGACATTTTTTCCAACTGGGATGCAAAGCCCTGTTGGTATTTTCATTTTCAAGTTTAGTAAGCATATTGTCTGCCAATTTGAAAATGTCAAGGCTATATTTTGGTTCATTTGGCAATTTTACCAGTAATTATTATGCCTTTGCAAATAAAATGACCCCACTGTCAGGGACAGGTTTTACTAGCATTTTTATCTGCAAAATGGTGGACTAAAAAACAACTCAGTTTCAGGGGAGTTGCTGCAGTTAATGGATCGTTTATCCCAGTGGGCATTTTTCTTTTGAAAAGACATTGACATGACCATGGTCGCAAGTAAAAAGACATTCAAACAGGTTCAAAAGTGAATGTTTTTTCACAAAGTATTTGAAGACATTTATTGAATGTCCACATTTAGACCATATTTCACCAGGATTTGCCATAGTGACATTTTTTATGCTCTATAATGTGCATATAATCATCGCTTTGGAGCCTCACTGAGGAACCACATTCAAACTTATTAGTCGACAGCCACAAAAATATCACGCCTCACACATGACTCAAATTCCAGTCTTGGAGTCCTGGATGAAATTCCTGTGCCAAACCCATTCACCCACCACATCTTGCAACATCTCAATACAGCAAGTCCCAGTGTAGACGGCTTCAGATTAGTCAAAGCTGCAACTAATACATCCAGTAGGTGATTTGTTAAGTTTTAACAGGGGGAATGGATATTATAGAGCCACAACAAAACCGACAGAAGATGCAAACAAAAAGCATCTCGTAGCAGCACACAGCCTATATAATTCTGTAGTTAGAACATTTTATATGAAACATGCAATGTGTTGAAACTACATCACTGTGTAGACCATATTTCACCTACCTGTGAAATATGACTTTAGAGAAATAGTTCCACACTGATCAATATACTCTCTCTTTCAGCCTACAACTGAACAAATCATCAAAATGATTAAACAAATTTGTTTACACATTTAAACCACATTATAGCAAGTTGAAACGAGGGTGCAAAGAGATCTTAAAAAGTTACAACTTAGCTTAAACCTCTTATCTGTCTCACACTTTAATAGATTACCAGTGTAACATAGATTTGAGGCTTCAAACGTGAAGTCAGTTTATTTCTGGTAGATTGTGGCACCCATAAAATGTATTTCAGTAAGATATGACTCACTCAAATTAAATTACCCACAACTTTCTGTAGTTTATTACCTTATTCAGTCAAATGACATGATCATAACTTGCATTAGAGAGGCTGATTCATGCTGTAATAAACCCAAACAACCACTACCGCTTGAATGACCTGAAATGGTTGTTTTTCATTGTGCCTCAAACTGTGAAGTGGTTGTCAGCCCATCCGTTCGCTCATTTTAAAATCATCTCTGCAGGTACACTCTGAATTCACCACCCACACTGTTTTCGGGCATTGTGAGCACTGACACCATCTGGCATTAAGTGAAGCACTCTGAGAAATATGGCTGCCGCATTGATGTCTGACTGCCCAGGGGCA
Organism: Lutjanus erythropterus; assembly: GCF_056507025.1. NCBI lineage: Eukaryota > Metazoa > Chordata > Actinopteri > Lutjaniformes > Lutjanidae > Lutjanus > Lutjanus erythropterus. The sequence goes on along the minus strand of NC_139337.1, from coordinate 25,299,308 downwards.
ACTCGGGCAAGTGCTTTGTAGTTGAAGATATGTTTACAGTGTCTAATAGATCGGCGCAGGGCGAGGAATCTGACCGTCCACCTGAGGCCACAGACGAGGGTCGAGCAAGTCAGCGGAGTGAAATGTTGAGGTTTAATCACCAAGCAGTGAAGTGTTGAAGGGCTACCAGAAATTTCAAGCCGTGAGGAAATGCATTCGCAGGTGGCAGAGCCCTGTTTGTGATTTTTACTTTTTACTACAGTTCCCTCTCTAATACAACTGCCAAGTCATTTTCTGTTGATGGTTCACTTTAATGTCAAAACTCCTCGTCTGCAGGCTTGAAAAATTTGCATGCCAGGTATCATCTATTCCCCCAAGTCACAATCCCCATAAAACTCATTGCTTCCCCTCCCCTTGCCCCCTGTGCAGGTGACAAGCTAAAATGAGAGATAGCTCCATTTGCTTCCTATAGCTAATTGGATTAGTGCTTAAGGCACTACAATAACGGCTGAATTTAGAGAGGCAGGCGGAGAGAATGGGGGAGTGGGGAGCTGAGTGGTAGAGCCAATTTTCCAGTGAAATGAGCTTTGCTCCAGGTGAAGAGAAAACTCCTGCAGAGAAATAGAGGAGCTCTGTGTTGCAAGATTTTATGCTACCAGACGCAGTAATGTGTCACAGAATTTATAGTCAGTGCGTTACAAGAAGGGGCACACACAGACGGGTGACAAATTAAAGGAAAAAAATCAACATAAAGTGTCTCCGGAAGGTGTTGGACCACCATGTGCTGCCAGAAGGGCCTTGGCATTGATTCCTCAAGTGTCTGGAGCTCTACAGTGGGGACTGGAACACCATTTTAAAATATATTCCCTCATTTGGTGTTCAGATGACCGTGGTGGAAAGCGCTGTCTAACACATTGGTCCAAAGTCTCCAATAGGTGTTCAGTTGGGTTGAGATAGCATGTAGGGTTGGGCAAGGTCTACCAAAAACTGGCAAATGATGACAATGATGAGGACAGTGATGAGGACAATGATAGCGTTGTTGTTGGGGGTGAGGGTGACTGACTGTATTCACCCCCTGCCTTTCATTGTTCCTCCAACTCTCTCACTCAGCCAAGAAAACTCTGGCTCCCATCACCAGCAAAGGGAAGAGGCAGATCTTGCCAGGTGAGCATCCAACATGCATACTTGTGCCAGATTTGAAAGTGTTCTTGTCTTTGCACCACATGCGTAAAGACGCTTGAAAAAAGTTAGCCGGCTAGCTATACTGAGGAAGCTAAGACAATAGTGGCAATACAACTGGACAATTGAAAAAACACACTAACAGCAGCCTGCAGAAAAGAAACCCTGCTGCCACGAATGTAACCGCGTTCATCCAACAGAAAGATAAGAAAATAATAAGCGGGACATGGAGACATAATGAGCAGCAGGAGCAGCTTCCTTTCATTTCCTCTCCAGCAGGCCTCAGTCGGCCACTGGCGGCGGATGATGGCCTAATAGCAAATGACTCTTACCATTTTCAAACTCATCAAACCATTCAGTGACCTCCTTGTGCCCTATGGATGGGGGCAAGAGGCCACTCCCATCAGAATAGAAATGTTTCATCACAGGTTAGAGGTGATCACTCTGAACGACTTTGTATTGCTTTGCACTGACCCGTCTTTCTAAGGGGATTCAAACCATGGCAGCAAATTTTCCCTGCAGCGCAGTCACAGCATCGCCTCACTGTAGGGGTCAAGCACGTGGGCCTGTGCGGTCCTCTAGGTGTTCGCCACACATGCACCCACTTGTCAAGAATATGGTGATGGATGTCAATCTGACCAATCATTACTCAGTTTGCACCTGGGATTGACCTGCATCTTGGTTGACTTGTTGCTAAAGTAACCATTAACTGCTGCTAACTGTAGCTAGTTAGCTCAGTTATCTATGCAGCTTGAGGTCCTATTAGGTGCTGACTCTGCCTAGGCTGGGAGCTTCAAGCACCAGGGAAGTGTTGGTGTTTCCACCACTTGCAAAGGAGATTTGTACCACTGGGAGGAGGAGGTTTAATAAAGCTAATAAAGCTTTAATTAAGCTTTAAAGTGGTCCTATTAGCTTTATAAAATTGTGTCTTTGTACAGTGTTCAGTGAGGCCAGGCCCAGAGGAAGAATACGCTCAAGCAGTTTGGTCTTTGCAAACAGAAGTGATGTACGTGTTCATTTGCATACAGTGTGATCCAATGAGATACAATTACAATGTGGTCACTGAAGATGCATGTGGGCATTTTAGTGCCTGGTGTGAATTGACAAACTCAGAGCTGTCCAACAAAGACTCATGTAATGTCAGGTGTCTATGTAACTGTCGACGGACTGCTCATCTAGGACCACGTCCTGCCTTGATATTCCTAAATATCTCACTGACGCATGAGCACCACAGTCATCAAACACGTGCTGTCGACCACAATTTTTTGACCTCATGTCTTCCTCAAAGATCTGAACTACTGAAGCACCACACAGCCGAGTAGTCTTAGTGTCTGAGGCTCTTGCCAACTGCGGCCCAACTATGAACCCTGTTTCAAAGTCACTCATATCTTTTCCTTTTGCCATGTTGAATCCAAATCAGAATCAGCTGGGCCTGCTCAGCATTTCAATACTGTACATGCCACAGAGTACGACTGGATATTCAACGTCTGCATTCATTATGTTTCTCCAGTCATTTATTTGGGTTTTTCCTTTAATTTGTCAGCCGTCTGCAGTTGTAACTGTCATGTTTATACCATCGTCATGGTGCAGTCAATTAATTACATGTCATGATAGGAAATGACTGTGTCCTTTTTATATTATGGTCATGGAGAGTAGCAGATTAGCTGGAGGGTATGCATCAATTTTAGATAACAGTGCAGCTCTGGTGTTTTATCCTTATCATTGTTATTAAATTGACATTCAGAGGTGTATTTGAAGGTACAGAGTGGAGTTTTTTTTTAAGTATTTTGGACATTGCATTGTGTACATTCTTCTTCCTGCCTGTTGCTTCTGCATTGATGCATTTCTTGGTGTGACAACCACCAAATGTTGATCAGTAGAATATCCTGAAAGTGGCAGCAAGAAAGTGCATCACATTTTCATTTAGGCTTTCCAGTCTTTTCTTGGTTTGTTCCAGCTAACACTGTGACGCAACCATGACATCTGCCCAACAAACGTAAGGGATAACTTATCAGTTCCTGTGTGCAGAATTGTAATTTTTGTAGAATCTTTCAAATTGTTGAGCACATTGCTGTCTACAGGAACGTCATTCATGGTACTACCACAGGAGGGCGCCAAAGTGAGAAATCTTTACATCCTACACAGTGACTTTAATATCTGACAAAAAAGAATATTGTTTTTATTTTATTTGTTTGTTTGTTTTTTCTGTCAGTGTACATCATGGTGAGAATTGGAGCACTTTCCTCTGAGGGGAATTCAACCGTCGTCTCTGTTAAACATTCCCTCAATGTTGCTGCAATCTGGCAGGCTGCCTTTGCAATAATCATGGCATAATGGCTAAGGCAGTTAGAAAAACAGTATACAGTGGTGGAAAATTACACAGGAAGTCCATTCAACAGCTTTGAAAAAATATTTTAATTAGCATACTGGCATGAAACCTCCCCACGGTCTCTTTAAAAAAAAAAAAAGGCGCTTTTTTTCAGTTCACCTGCAGCCACCTTTTCTGATAATTTTGTTGACAGTTCCTCTGTTCACCGCTCATGACTAACTGTAAATCTGCACAAAGAGGCTTTGAACACTGGCAGCTCCAGATGGTAGCAGGAGGTATGGTGTTTGCAAAATGTGAATATACAGACTTCATGTAACCTGATGGAAACTCACACTGCATGCCCACGTCTACTAATTAGTTGGTGATGCTTCACATAACAGGGACAATGGAGGCAAAAAGGTTTGACATAACAGCTTTCAGTTAAAAAGGTCTTCTGGCTGAGATGGAGACATGTCGCTCTCATTAATTCTATAAAAAGACACAGCACAAATAACTTAAGGTAAGATTAATAAAGTAAAGTTTACATCATCAAAATCCACTGAGTGGTTCTTGAGGGCTGTTGAAGCATCCTTTAAAAACATTTTGCAGAGAATATTTTTTGGATGAATTTGGCCTTGTTCAGACTGCCAGCCCAAATCTTTTTTTTTTTTCTTTTGGAATCTCCAAATAGCATGCAGAAATCTGGACAGAGAAAGCCCAATGAAATGCAGTTTCAGATCCAAGCCACGTTTGGAGGAAGGACACTCGCAGTTCTATTTCAAAGTGTCTTTTGCGTCACTCATAATGTAACACACAACAGTGACGTCAATTCAGAAATTCCAGATTTAATACTTTATTGCGTTATTAACATAGTTGATAGGAGTTTGTCATGTTGAACTCACTTAAACAAAGTGTTCAGTGTATGTTTTGCTTTAGGAGTCTTTTTTTTTTTAACAGAGGTTTAGATCAGGTAATATCCAACCCATACAATAATCATTAAAGTATAAAAGCCTATGTACAGTAATCATAAAAGCATACAAGATAAAAACAATGGTTAAAATAAAATCCAACATATAGGAATGTCAAAAGTAAAACACCAACACCTGTAGGGAAATCAGCAGCACCATAAATTGACCCACCAGAAAAAGTGCTTCCTGAGTTTGTCTGGTGCGACAAAGGCTTGATTTAGAATCTGTTTCTCATGCTTTTGCGTCAGAGAGCCGCACCAACAACGTACGTAGTTACTGCCGCCTACTTCGTTACTATAGCAACCCATGCAGACGCTTGGTGATGTCTGGACAAGAGATGTTCCTGGCAACTAATTCCCGATGTTTTAATAACACATTTTATGCAGGCTAGTTGTGCTCAATTTTGACTACTTTAAGTGTTATGTGACTTTAGACTAGACAGTTTATTTATCATCTTTCTTTGAAAAAATATTGCTTGTATTGAGAGACATTTCAAACCATTTGATACTATTTTATAACCAAATCATATTTTAAATCCAGCTGAAATGTCCGGCACTTTGTGCTGTGTATTACGAACATTGCTTATTATCCTACATAACATGACAACTCACTAAATTCTTTCCAGACCGAGCAGGATTACAGTGTCGCTAACATTGGCTGACTCACAATATGGCAACATCCGGCCATTAGCACGGGGAGAGGAGGGCTGTCGTGTGTGTCAGAGCTGCAGTCTCAGCCAGTGGCAGGTGGCTGTGTCACATCCTGAGGCAACAGTTAGAGTTGGACACAAAATATTAATAAATAGTTTAAATGACTAGTACTTTTGCCATGGGTAGCGATGTTTAATTGCTTGGCTGACTAATCATGCACATCTCTCTTGTGAAGATCTGAAGACTTGGGGTGCGGACAGTCTGTTTTAAAGATCTAATATGACAAATCTGATCTGCTTGCTGTCTGAACAAAGCCTTTGAAACCTGCACTGTTTACATTCATGTTTGTATGCTAGCACTCCTCCTTTCTGTTGCCTTTGTTGGTCAGTGTTGCTAGAAAGGATAGAAAGGGCAAAATTCCATTAAAAATATCCCAGTTGGACAGAATTTGAATAAATAAATGTAGCAGTGACTGTCAGGAGGCAGGAGGAGGAAATCAGTTTGCGGCACAGTTATTAAAACATGACATGAAATAGAAAATTGCTGAGATGCATGGAGAAGACATGAACTTACAGCCATTCTACAGTGCAGATTTATCTGATGAAAGAAGCAATTTAACACTTCTGCGCTGATTTGTGGATGTTCTTCATGCCCCGTCCACCAAGATCAATACGGGTGTCAGTGCCGGGGCCTTAAATTACTGTTAGATGCTCATTACGAAGCAAAGCTCAATAGAGTCGGGGGTGTTAGTATGGTTCGCGTCGGTGTGCGCGCGTGTGTATATGTGTGTGTAGTGTACCTGTGAGTGCATCTTTCTGAAGTCCCTGCCAATAACCACCAAGGCCATGAGGTGGTTTGAGTTGCAGAGGTTTAATCAACCGGAGGCATGATCTCCCCCCCTCTCACACAAACACACTTAACACTCACACACCGGAAAATACAAACCGGTGGGGAAAAGACCAAACTCTCCTTGAAAGTTACCTTCGGAAACCACAGCTCTCTCGGTGTACAATGTAATATATAGCAAATAATGTTGCGGTGCAGATAAAACATGAAATAGTATGTCCACAATGGGATGATCAAAGGGCAGAAAAAGCAATAAAAGAAGTGTGTCTATCCATCAACGGGCTGCTGAACACCAAGAATGATCTCAGTCTCAGGTGGACTGGATGCCTGACAGAGACTCTCCTCTCTAAATCACATGGCTGCTCTCTTATTTCCTGGATGACTGGACAGTTTCTCCCCCCAGCCATGTACAAAACAAGCAACTTCTGAAAGGGAAACTTCACCAGTCAGTCAATGGTGAGTCACATTTTATGTATTATTGATTTTTTTTTTTTTTGTTCCTGCTCACAGCTGCATCAGTGCATCTTATGAGGCTTTAAGAATTAATAGAACTCTGCACACACTTTGTAAATATAATAGTGTTTCTACACTGTCTTGCTTTCTACTTTGAAATTGAGCATTTTTATGAGTTTACCAACTCTCAGTTCAAAGCCTTTAGTTAAAGGAACGGTTCACCTAAAAATTGAAAATACATATTTTATCTCTTACCTGTATAGATGCAGTTTATCATCTGGATTGTTTTTGGTGCACAGAGATGTCTGCCTTCTCTCCAATATAACAGATCACTATGCAGAATGAAGCATGCACCTACTCATGGATGAGCAGTTAACGCTCAGCCAAGGAGGAGACCATTAATGTTTACATCCCACACAAGCAGTATCTCAACAACTAGAAAATGGCAATATGTAAGAACAATTTTGGGGTACTTGTACTTTCCTTCTTGAGTAAATATACTTCACTACTTTCCACCACTGTTTATACAGCTATATATTTTCACACATGGGACTTTTTAGGACAGCTAGCTCACCTTTTGCTAAGCTACACTCCTGTTTCTTTCTTGCTAAACTTCTTAATGATTTCTGAAACAATAGTCATTCTAGCTAGTTTCTCATTTCTAACATTTGCCCCCTGGGTTGGTTTACAAATGACTCAGTTTTAAAGCCACAGGGTTCTTGATGGCTACACACATGATTTTGTGCTAAAATACTGAGGCTAAAGCTGCATGTCCCTGGCAAAAAAAGTCCATGTAGAAGGCATGAAAATAATGAAGATGTATTGGTGTTTGTATGTTAAGGAAAATGTAAGGTTAGACCTGTTCTTTCCCTATGCATTTCTATTTTCAAACGGTATGCGTCACTTTTAGCATTAGCTACAGGAGAAAATGCATTCAGGATGAGGGCTAATCCCTGTTTTTGCAAATGCAACACTAATTCGGTTAACGTTGCTGAAGCATAAACTTCACAGCACAATATATAGACCAAAGCTGCTACCATCAGTCTAAACTCTGATAGAACTGAACATCCTCACAGTGGAGAAATACTACATATTGGTTGTTAGTCATGAACAGGATGCTGAATTTTAATGTACACTGTCACCAGTGAAACGCTCCTTGGCCTTGGAAGTCACTCTGTAGGTGGCAAGAGTGCCATACCATTGTTCCAACAGCCCATTATTCTGAAACCCCAACGGCCCAAAAACTGTCCCACTAGACCGAAAGCCCATTTGTCTGACAGCCTGTTAACCCTAAAATAAATGCCCAGTGTTCAGAAGGCTCATTGTTCAAAAACCTTTAGACCAAACATGATTTTTTTCCAAGTAGTTTTGGTGCCCAAACCTAATCGTTTTGACTGCATCTGTGGTTTTGCTTTTGAAAAGGCCAGAGGAAAAAAGACTCGGTCTCGAAACTTTTCAAAAAATGCAGAGTATCACTCTTGTTTCAGCCTATTCACAAACCAGTGGCTGATCCCGGACAGGCTACACCCATGTTTACTGACAGTCTACGGAGCAAACACAACTTGAAAAACAACATGCAAGACACACCACCATGTCTTGTAGCAAATGTGCAGCCTGACTGTTGGGTAGCGTGTCCGACACCAGCCTCTCGTTCCTGAAGAAAATACCTTGACAGTATCGCACTATCAGGTTGCCTTGCTCCCAGACCTGCCAATGGCTGATGTGCTTGGCTGCCTGGCTGTCTGAGGACACGAGTGAGACCATCCTAATGAGAGATAAGAAAAGAGACGAGGCATGTCCGTGTGTTCTAGCATGTGCTGGTGTTGAGAACACCTGGGTACAAGGACCACACTGAGAGGAGGCGAGCGGCCATGAAACTCTTTTTATGTATTCAGAGGAAGTATTCTGAAGTTGTACTATATTGTAACCACTTAATCATTGCATGTAAACAGCATTTTGTTTATATTCAGGGCTGCTCACTTAAACACACAGTGTGCATCCAGCCAAGCAAACCATGTTGAAAGCTTTTCCTACTTGATAAAACATTTTCAAGGGTTTTTGTTTTGTTGTTGTTGTTTGTTTCAGAGTGCATTGTTTATATCAGCTTGCAAGCTTCTGCTCCTCTTTTGTTAGCAATGTTACCTTCTTCAGAGCATCACCACCCTGTGCGTTTGCAGAAATGTATGATGTTACATCACTAACAGTGTGGCAAATGGCACATCATACAGTAGATTACTCTACAAGGTCTGTTTAGGTTGTACTTTTTAATTTCTGAATAAATGAGCGAATGAATGAAAACAGTTCATGTTAATAATGCTGTGTAAACATTTCAAGCTTTAATAAAGAGTCAAAACATGCAGAAAATATGTCCATGAAATACTCAATAAATTTAATCTATCAGATTTGCGACCATCAGGCTGACCTGGATTCAGCCCTTTGATCATTTAAATCTGGAAAAAAAAAAATGGTGACGTTGTGTTTATTAAAACAACAAACTACCTCTGAGTTAAAGGGGTGTTTACATTGTTTGATCATTAAGATCATCATTTTATTATTAGGCTAATGAGCCAATTTATTGGTTATGCTTGTTGCTAAAAGCAGAGACTCTTAACTTCTGTTTAAGCAGAAGGAATTTAGGAAAGTTAAACTGAAGAAATACTATTTGATCTGTTACAAAAGCCTGCAAAAGATGGCAAGATGGACTAAAACCAGTATTATACTTCACTTATCCGCTGGTGCACATGATGTAAATTTCGTCATCCACGAAATTGTCATCCAGCGGATATTCACGTACCCCCAATTTCATTTTTTCGTCGTGATTGCATGAACTTGTCCGTGCAGCCACTACAGTTGCCGATGTATTGCATGTGTGGAAGGCGTCCTCCAAGCGTACTCCATAATAGGCGTCCATGGTGTCCACAGATGTCTTAGTGCATGTCCGTTTGGGAGAATAACCCAGGCTTTACACTCAAATACATCAATATTAAACTGCTCATTTGTATATCAGAATATTTTAGGGCCTTTTTGAGCCACTTCATTAAAATTTACATTAAATTCATGTATAATTTCAGTAATCTACAACTGTTACATCTGAATGCATATTTCTGGGTATCAGAAGTGTGCTTCTGTGCCCGTACTTTCACTGAATTACTACAGTAAGCACATTTTCACACTTCCTGTATTAAATATTTACACTGGTGAAGCTTCAAACAGTTGAAGAGTTCACTGGGCAATTACAAGCGTGAATCTGTAAAAGCCACAACGTCCCTGTGACTGTGACAGTCTGAGGTTAATGTTTGTATTCTGGAGGTGCCAAACATTTCCATGTGGTTTTTATGGTTTTCACACATTAGCATGCTGTACTGAAAAGCAGACAGAGACTGAAAATTCAAAAAACAGGCCAATGGACACACAACTGGTTTTCATCTCTTATATAATCTTCTTGTGTGCCATTTAAAAATTGTTCAGACTTTTAAATGAAAAGCTAAAAAGTTTAATCTAAAAAAACGAGATCAATATCTGTTGTCACAGCACTTCAGTGAGCCCAGTTGCTCATGTAGGAACATTTTGGAGACACCGTGGTGGTGCAGGAGCACAGTGCATTCGGCGTAATTAGGATTTTGTTTGGCAGTGTCTCCAAAGCTTGTTGCCTCTGTAGATAATCCTAACAGGCTACACAATGTGTTTGTCTGAGCTATGGGAGAACTGTGAACTCAAGCCTGAGCCTGTAAGCTGCCACAGAAGAAAATGAATGAACACCCACATTCACAACAAAGCAGACTTTAAGAGAAGGAGGCAGGAAGAGAAAAACAGAGGCAGAAAGGTGGCTGTTCAAGTGATGACACACAGCATTGCTCCGTTCTGCAGCAGAGAAATTACCTTGGAGACTGTTGGTGTAAAAAAAAAAAAAAAAAAAAAAAAGCTTTTGTATGTGTCAAGTCAACCCTTGTGTTTGTCCAGCAGTTGAAGTTTTAAAAAGTTTCTCCTTGTAGACTGTAAAAACTTTTGCACTTTTGTCTTAATATTTTTTAAATTTTAGATCAGCAGAATTATTCATTATTTTGGCTACAGATCATTTTAGCTAAAAAAAAAAAAAACACTTCTCTTTCTTGCTGAGAGCTGGATGAGAAGATCGATACCACTGTCTGTAAGCAAAAATGCAGATAGCACCTGCAGCCAGTTCACTTGGCTTAGTATATATGCTGAAAACAGAAGAAACAGCTATTCTGTCTACATCCTAAGGTAACAAAATCCATCTACCAGCACCTCATAAAGCTCACTAATTAACACGTAATATCTTGTTGTTTAATCTGTACAAAACAACAAGAGGGGTTACATGAAAGACTATTCCTTGACTCATCAAATTTAACCAAATTGAGTAAACTGGTAATAGATGCAGGTGACTGCTTGTTTCCATCCGCTACCCTTCTGCAATTATTAGGTTCTCCAGTCAGAAAACCATTATACCATAGCAGAGGAAGAGCGCACAGCAAGATGAGCTTCAAACAATCTAGAAACCACAATGGATATATGTAATTTCAGTTTGTTTCATGTATTACAACCAACTGTCATCACAACTGATCAATAACTGAGGTTGGGGGTTGGGTAGATTTAGGATAAGACAAGTTTGGACTTCCAATAAATGTGTTTCATCTTGCAAGTCGTTTCAGTGACGTCACTTGACGCATGTAAGTCACATGACATGAGTCTTTATGTACCTTAACACATTTTGGTTTTCTACGTCAACAGCCTATGGCGTCTTTATGGCTAGTTTTGGCGGATGTTGTGTCAATTAGCACAGAGCTGATTGGACAGGAAGTCAGACATAGAAAAACCCAATTCGGTTAACTTTCAAAATAAAACAAAAACAGACTCGTGATCATAAATACAGACAGAAATGAAACTATATGCAACCTACCTATCAATGGTAAAAGCACAAAAAACAAAGAACCAAATCTGAAGCAAAATCTGAGCAAGTGAACACAGTGAGGTGGTCAAAATGTTCTGCTGCTGAAACACACCTGAAACGCTACTGGTGGGGCCATGCAGGTGTGTGTAGGACAGATCAACACTTCGGTGCACATGTAACGGGTATTGTCCGCATCTGTATGAGTTGCCAGTGGCCATCCATCTCAGCAAGAAAGCAAATAAGCATTTTTGACTTAATATATTGATAAATCTTGAATATTAATCTCTTAAAACATCTTACGTCTGAAATGTGTTGACATTCATTGTCCATGTAACAGCTTTGAGCATACATACTTTAGCTGACTAGACTTAATGTAAACCCATTGATTTTCAAGTAATTGTTGATGACTTTGTGAGCCAGAGGCTCATTAAAACAACAACACGATGAGCAGATGCACAGATTAGCGCCGTCAAACTCGCATCTCTGACCTCCAAGGACCAGTGCATTTAACAGGGAACTGCCTCTCATTACTTATCCTTTATCTGCTGTCTCATTATACCCTTGTTCTGTTTTTTGAAATTTTCTATTACTGTCTTTGCAATGCAAATCTTCTGCTTAAATCAGCAGCTCTGTGTATACAAAGGCAGGGAAAAAAATGACTCATCCTATTAGTGTTGAGAAATCTGGGCACTTGGGGAAGTAGTCAGGGTGTAAAAAGGGGAAAGGCTCTGAAGAATATTCCCATCATCCTAAATGCTGATTTTTTTTTTTCACTAAAGTATGATTAATATGAGAGAGAAAGACTTCCTATAATCTTTGCGGCGCAGCATCAGGTCTGCAGTAAACTAATGTGTATGTGCTGATATGCCGTCCTGGATGGTGGATGATAGCTCATGTGTCATGACTGCAGGCCTATCACTCGCTGCGTTTCCCCCGCAGTGTGAGCCAATATGTTCAGTAGACATAGATGTGGGCATTGCCTAATGGAATCCAGTCAGCATGGCTGATACCATCACCAAGTCACACTGCCAAGCCTCGATAACACCAGGCTCTCTCACTCTTTGGAGCTATGGCAAGTGTCCTGGAGAGCCCTGCAGGATGTTACATATTAATACTTCTCGACATTTGCGGGGTGATAAGCAGCCTGGGTATAAATATTTCTTTTTATGAAACCACTTCCGCACAGCTTCCTCACAGAAGACAATCTTTGGCTGTTGTCTCCTCATGGACTGGTATCGGAAAACAATACTCTGTCCTCAGTAACCTGGACTTCTTAAAGATGCATCACCATGCAAAAGGAAAGTAGGCCAGGCTTCGTCTGTTTTGATATTGTATTATGAAGCATTGAAGGATTAGTCTGACATGTTGGAAAATATTCATTGTCTTGCAGACAGTTTAATGAGAATATAGTACAAGGGAATGCAGAGTATATGTACCCTCAGTGTTTAGAATATGTGCATTTGTCCTCTCCCCAAAAACAGATCAAAGTAGCAGAGGACTTTTATTTTGACAAACTGCTGGAGTGTGACTCTTAGAGGTAACCATCAACATAAAGATAGACGATATGAGAGCTCCACAAGACATCTTGACACAAAACCTATACCCTATGTCTATATGATAAATATAAACATAATGCAAGAATAATATTTGCTTTGGTGAGCATAAATGCTCTGTTTGAAGGAAAAAAAATCAACCTACCAACACCTTTAGTGCTCACTAATTAAAGTCTCATTTGTTCGTCTGTACAAAAACAGAAATGCAAAAATATTTCCTCATATGTGCTCAACTATTTCTTGGCCAAACCAGTAGCCATAACAATCAGAGCCTGCAGGACGTTACTGGTCCCAGCCAACAAATTGTCTGGCACATAATTCCTCTTAAACCATGAAGTGTCATTTTTACACTTCAATTTTTGTATGGATTAAACAAAAAAAAATGTATAATGTGTTAAATGGTGAGCTTTAGAGGTGCTTGTTGTGTTTAAACAGAGCCTAGCTGTTTCCCCTGTTTTCATCGCTTTATGCTAAGCTAAGCTAACTGGCTGTTAAGGGGCAGTTGCATGTTTAGCGTTCAGTCATGGGACTGATACAAATTTTCTCACCTAACTCCTGGTAGGAAAGCGAATAAACATATTTCCCTCAAACCGTCCCTTAAATGGAGAGAGAATCTGAGCCACACAGACACTGGCTCTGAACGTGTGTGTGTGTGTGTGTGTGTGTGTGAGGGTTGGTTTCAGTGCATGTACCTGTGTGTCTGCACGCTACAGAGCCTTGAAATCCGAATGTGAAATGCAGAGTGAAATGAATACAAACCACACGGATCTTCTTCTCCCGCCTCTCTCTCTCTCTCTGCCGAGTGAAAAATTCATGTTCTATTACCCCATCAAATATGAATTGCAGTTTATAAGATCACATTTGAAATTCCAGGTCACAGCTCATGCATTCCCAAATACTTTTGGTAACATCGTCTGGGTTTATTTCTGGAGCCTGATAGAAGTAGTTTACAAATGTGTTTTGTTTTTGTTTTTTTTTCCCACGTCAAGAAAAGGTAAGGTTGGCTGTGACAAAGAAAAGCCATCACGGTTTTAAATGCTGAAATAATGAAGCAGCTGTATATATGGAGATATATTTAAATGTGTGCATCAGCCACCACAGCGAGCGCTGCATGAGTTATGAGATTGCCTGATCACTTGTCATGGGCTGGCATAAGGGAATGAGGCATGTGTCATATCTTGTTTAAGCAGCCTGATGCAGTGTGTTTTGGTGGATGGCTCACAGCTACTCCTCAGCCTCTCATTGCGGCTCATGTTGTTGAACGGTTCCTCCCCTCCGGCTGTTAACTGACTGGGGAAGTTTCCCCCCGCCGGATACCGTGACGGCGGCTGGCATCCGCGCTTTTTTTGTGCCGCGGCAAATGGAGGTCATCTGAAGAGACAGCACCCCTACCTCTTACCTTCGCCGCCGCCGCTGCTGCCATGGCTACACCACGAGCAGGCAGCCATCCCAGCACGCAGCGCACCTCTCAGCGGGCTGGAGCCACGCATCCGCTCCAACGTACATATGCTCGTGTAGGGGAATTCAGGTGCCAAGAGACTAGCGCAGCATGTGCTTGCATCTCTTACACTTCCAAGTCCTTGGGGCTTTACATATTCAAGTCCTTCCAGCTCGGTGTTGAAAAAAAAAAAAGAAACAGAAGAAGCTGCTGCAATGAAAGAGTTCAGCTCTCCCCTCTTGGCAAGTAGCCCACAGCATGAAATGATCAAAACACATTAATTATTCATCACAAAGTAAAGATTCCATATCTCTGATGTGAACGCATCAACGGGATGTTTTTTCTTTTCCTGATCCCCTCCGAATCCACTAAGTTATGACTTTAGGATTTATCTGTTTGTGTTTTTGTGTGAAGGTTTTTCACCCTCGCTTGGATTTTCTCAGGTTAAAGCATGTGTCTCTCAGGGTTAACTTTAAAGCCCTGATCACAAGATCCGAGATGTGAAACTGGTCTGTTTTGCATTAGTTTGAGGTAGTGTGGCGTAATTGGAAAGAGCCTGTATGCGATAAAGTAATCTTAGATCAGACACACTTTTACATGAATATAAACGATTAATTTTACTTATTATATTTCAACTGAACTACACAAGGCTTCACTGTGCTCTCACGTGAATAATCCTTTGTTTTGGTGCCGATGGTACTTGACTCAGCTCTTCTATGTCATGATGTGGCTCTCTGTCTGGAGCTGGGGGCAGTAAATACCTGTGATGGAAAAAAAATAATAATACGGCATGTTCTCCTCCTGCAGTTTCCGCTCTATATTCACTGCAAGCTCATCCTGCATCCCTGTACGTGTCGTCACCAAGAAAAGAGTCCGGCTAGGAAATATCAGACTTATTCAGGGTCTCTTCTGGCAATCAACAGTACATGAATGTGTGAAATAAGGTTAGTGGCATTTGAAAGATCGTTTCTCTAAGAATGTTGATTTCAGCCTCGGTGCACAAGTACCTGGATGCTATGTGTTAAATGGTAATGGTATGATGGTAAAAGTAATGCTGCAGAAGCAAGTGGCATTCAGCTAATTGCAATCTGTAAGCTCACTGCTAGATACCTTAGTAGTTATTTAAAACTTGCATTCATTAGGTGCTGAGATATTTCTCTCAGAGCCACAAACGTGAACCTCAAGGCGGCGCTAGAGCTACAATCAAGGGAACACCCAAGTTATTAGGATTCATCCTCTGGGGATCATGAATGTCTCCATGTCAATCCATCCAGCAGTTGTGGAGATATTTCTGTAAATTTGTGTTCATATTTCAATATTATGCTTTTTGTGAAATATTGAATAAATCACTCTTTGGTGTAACTGCTTACAACTCATATGAAATGCATCAAGGGTCCCAAGACGTCACTTTTTTCTCAGGGTTCACAAGCCAAACTGACTGTTAAACACTTCAGTCTTCAGCTTTGTACTGTATTTTAGGAGCTCATTATATGTTTTTCCTGTGTTGTTTTTCCCCTCTGAAATGTAACGGAGTATAAGCAAAAAAGTACAGAAGCAGAATGTGCAATAAAAAACATGAAAACAAAACTATAAAGCTGAATAATTGTGCGCACCATTCAGAGCAAAAGCCTGTTCTTCAATATTGCCTTCAGCTAATGACAGTGAGGACAGTACAAGATGAATTGACAGTGACGGTGGAGCCAAATGGCATCGCAAAGAATTGAGAGCATGAATAACAAACTGAATCAAATATTAAATTCATTCAGAGGGGGATAACACTGGCAATGACAGCGTAATCAATCCACATTTTGGCCTGATCTATTATGTAACAGCTCAGACAAAAGAACACAAATGAAGAAAGAAGTCGATTTCTCCTCCGCAGCGAAACCCATCTTCCTTTCACTCTTTCTTAATGTCCGCTTCCTTTTTTCTGTTCCTCTTCCTCCAGATCACTTCAAGTCCATTTTCTTGTGCAACTTCAGTATATTACAGTTTTGTGTGATAGCATGTAGTAGTTTCACATCTCAAGAGTTATTTGTGAGGGTTTATATGTGGCACCACCACAGCACAGAGGCCGCCGCCTGCTCAATTTCTTTCCTCGTGACAGATTTCATCCTCTATGTATCCATCTTTCTTACCAGCTTGGGCCACATTGCTTCTGAAATAGGAAGAAAAGGTCACAGCGTTAATGCACAAAGTGACAGCAGATACATCACCTAAATCTATGGTGACTTTTGGCAATACATCCCACACATGGACACTCAATTTTCATTGTGTGTTTCCAGTTTCCCAATCTCTGTCATCACTTCTGTTTTCTCCCAAACTCTCCTCTTGGCTCGAAAAGAGTTTTGATGTCTGATTTTTAATTGGTTTTAATAAGGAGATAATCAGAGAGGCAGGGAGTCATTCTTTCTAATACAACCATTAAAAACAAAGCATAAACTCTAGTTAGCCGTTAAATTAGTCTTAATTTGGCTGTTTGTAAAACAGATGGTCTTCAATGATTTTCATGATAAAAACCCAATTCCAAAATGGTTTGGACACTGTGTAAACACAAATAAAAACAGAATGCAATGATTTGCAAATACTTTTCAACTTGTATTTAATTGAAGCCAGACTGATAAACATGATTGTTTTTTGTAAATATACACTCATGCTGGATTTGATGCCTGCAACACATTTCAAAAAAAGTGGCAGCGAAAGATTGAAAAAGTTGTGGAATGCTCAAAAACACCTGTTTGGAACATTTGACAGGTTAATCGTAACAAGTGATTGTATCATGATTGGGTATTAAAGGGGCATCTTCGGAAGGATCAGTCACTCCGAGGCATGGATGAGGTTCACCACTTTGTGAAAAACTCTTTAAGAACTTTTCTCAACTAAAAACCATAAGGAATTCAGGGATTTCACCGTCTACAATCTTTGAAAGATTAAGAGAATCCAGAGAAATCACTGCACGTAACCAACACTGAGTGCCTGTGACCTTCGACCCCTCAGGTGGCACCGCATTAAATATTCACATGATTGTATGAAGGATACTGCATGGGCTCAGGAACACTTCTGGAAAACGTTGTCGGGAAATACGGTTTGTCCCTGCATCTACAAGTTGAGACTCTGCAGTGTGAAGTCAAAGCCATAAATCAAGAACATCCAGAAACGCTGCAGATTTCTCTGCGTCAGTCCGTCTCAGATGAGCTCAGGCCCAAAGTGTTAAACTGTGCCGTAGCCTGATAAGTCTGCATTTCAGCTTGTTTTTGGAAATCACGGAAGTTGTGTCCTCTGGGCTACAGAAGACCAGAACCACCCAGATTGTTACCAGCGCTAACTAGTCACATCTGTGAAGGCCCCATTAATGAAAAACATAATATGTATATATGTATATGCACAGTGGTAAACATTCCCCAATAAAGTTAATCAGTTTGAACATTAAATATCTTGTCTTTGCACTGTTTTTGATTCAATATAGGACGAAACATTTTTGCAAATCATTGCATTCTGTTTTTATTTATGTTCTATACAACATCCCAACATTTTTGGAATTGGGGTCGTACAAACATATCCAGAGACTGTGAATTGGAACCATTAAGAGACCCAACTTGGAACGTGTGTGTGTGTGTGTGTGTGTGTGTGTGTGTGTGTGTGTGTGTGTGTGTGTGTGTGTGTGTGTGTGTTTTAGCTTTTAGTCATTTTCCTCAGTTGTAAATATAGCCATGTCACTGAGGATACATCACAGAGCTCATACTGTTCATTCCTGTCCTTGTTTCAGGACATATCCAAAATTATTGGAGTGTTTTTTTTTCTGCATTTGATATACCCCCATTCTGATTTGCTTTGCTGTGGACTTCACACGTTTTCCGCATCTAAATTGTACTTTAAAATAAATATTTTGAAATGAGACTTCCTCGCAGTAAGTAAGCGGGCACCAATCTGGAGTTGATTTCAGGCCATCATGCTTTATTTTACATTTATCCTGCAGATTACAGCTAATGGAAGCATCTTGCATTTGATTTGCTGGTTGACTTCACTGGGTTGTGACTGACAGATGAATATTTATCTTGGAGCCCAAAAAAAAAAAGCAGGGAAATCAGGGAGGCAGAAACTGGAAGTAAGATGCCTTTGGCTCTCGCTGTGTTCCCAGATGTGCACATTAATTTGAAACAGAGTTTTTCAAAATGCTCAAATGTATAACCCACTGTTGGCTCTCAAGTGCAGCTTTGCAACATTGTGATTGATGGCAGTTGTTGTTGTTTACTGTTGCATGTTGAAGTCATTGAGAGTGAATGAGCCTGAAAAGCAACCCTGACTTCTATGGAAAAACTGACTTAAAAATACTGTAGACATAAGACATACATATGAGCAAAGTTAAAGGTGCAATATGCAGGATCTGTCATTTTTGCTGTTTGTAAATGTACTGAAAGATAGTTGATGGTTGAGTCTCAGTCCCAAATAATCAAATACCGACCTGCAGTTTTCTGAGAGTTTGCATAAAAACTGAAAGCTTCCTCTCCAGGTTTAGTTTTGAAGTGGTCACAGAAACCAGACCAGTCCCAGATGACCTGAGAGGTCTGGATGTTTCATAATGGTCAAAAATGTAGGTCCATACATGAACTGTATGAAAACGTGCATCACAATATAAGTAAATATAAATTAACATGTTTTGTGAAATGAAATGATTGTATATTTTGCAAGACAATAAGCAAAGACATTATCTTTTAATGATTTCATGTAACACCACAGCATGGCTTCTTTTTGTCAATCCATTTATTTTAAGAACAGTTGTCTGATGGCAGATTTCTGAGTCACTTTTATGAGTTATTTTTATGATCATTAGGGTGGATTTTTTCCTTACAGACCCTGTTAAATTTCCTGTAGATTACAGGCTGTTGGAGCCATTAGTAAGGAGGCTTTTTCCACACCCTCTGTCTCTCTCTATCACTCTTTGTCCTTGTGGGTGATTAGAATGCACCCTGGTTGTCTGTCTGCTTGCTCATTAATCACACAGCAAGAGACTGGGCCGAACACTAAATATACAGTTTGTCCTCATCTCAGCACTCCACACAAAGTGCTATTACAGCAGAAAACCACGCAGGGTCATAAATGACTCATAAGCAGGGCCACGGCTTGGCTAGTACTCGTTACAGCAAACTACCAGCGCTCAATGCACAGAATAAGACTCCCCACCATTTATGTATAATCTTACTGCCATTAAAAAGAAACTCTTGGATAACAGCAGTGTTTACAGGTGGGCATGCACAATGTTTTAGGCTCGGCAAACAGTTCTCAAATGGCTAACCAGCTCCTAAACTTTAAATGAACATAATATATAGAACCAAACTTGAAGAATCGAGATGCTATCAATCTTCATCTGCGCCTGAAGACTGTGAGTCTTACAGCAGCAGACAGCAAATCTCCTGCCAGTGTAAATAAGAATCAAGAGAGTATTTGAGCTGATGCCCGAGACGCCATCAACAGACAACAACTTTGTGTTTATTTCCAGAAGATGTGAGGCTTAATGGATGCTACTTTATATTACTGTACAAGCGATGCTGCTTTTTAGCATCAAGTTTCTCCCCCAAGCATTGTGTCACATGTCCCAAAATTGCCTCAAGACTCAAAGCACAGGTCTCAAGTTGAGTGCTAGTTACTGTATGCCATTCACCATCCGCTAAGCCCTGCTCCCTTAGTTTGCCTACAGTTGCTATGCATGTCAGGCTTTCTGTTCTTGCACTGCAGGTTTACAATGATAACGGCAGCTTGATTTCACACTAAGGTAGGCAAAAGCAGGCTTTGCATTTGTGACAGTTAAATGTTGATTTTGATCGATGAATGATTGCTGGCATGATTTTAGCTAAGTAGCTAATTAGGCTGTAGTTTTAGCTTCATGAGTTGGTTAAAAACTACAGCTGACTTTAATGTTTTCAACCAACTTTTTAAAGGTCCAGTTTGTGAGAATTATGGGGCACAGTATGGCAGAAGTAGAACACTATTTATGAGTGTTTTCATTAGTGTATAATCTGGCTCAATAAGAAAATAAGAATCTACAGAGGGCGCGGGTCCTCTTCTGTGGAGGCTGCCGTGTTTCTACAGTAGCCCAGTATGGACAAAGCAAACACTGGATCTAGATATGGCGAGTTTTGTGAACACCAGTTTCTCCTACACATTTGGAATCTGAAAGCTTACGGCTCAATGACACTAAATTCCACACAGTGGTCCTTTAAATTGTCTTAAATATGCACTTGATGGCAACTGATATAATGATATAAGAGGCTGAATGTTCCAAGCAAAACATTAGCGATCTCAGTTGATGATACACGTACAAAAAGTAGACATAAAGGAACAGCATTGATTTTGTGTTGCAGTGTAAAGCTATTATCCCTGTGGTGTGTATATAGGTGCATACATTTGCACATGCATGAATGTTCAGTACACATTTTCGTCAACGATGTTTTGCATAATGTAGGAGAGAAAGAAACAGTCTACGTTTTCATTTAGGAAAACAAAAACAATTCAACAAATAGTATCCAACATAAATACAAAGTGGAACACACAAACACCTCCACCCACCCATCCTCCATCCCTTCTGCTCAGTATATAATATGAGATGTTGCAGGTTGTGATGGACAATATTACAGAAAATAACAGGTAAGGATGATATAACGTCAAACAGTAATGGACAGTCCACTAAAGGAGTGTCCACTATGGGTTATTTCTCAGGTAACGGACAAGGGACGTTAAATTGAGACTTTCTGCTCCTCAGAGACAAACTAAGTAAAATATTTGTCTTGGATTTCAGGTGTTCATCTTCTTCATGTTTCACTAAAAGTAGAGCAAAGCTACAAGGATCACCTTCAAGCATCACATCACATAAAAACAGTGGATGTGCCAGCTGTGAAAAATGAAGTGATTAACGTAAGCAGGGTCGTCATGATTTACTGGTATTGACGATAATCATGATTTTAAAAAAATGAAATACACATTTCAAGTTAATAATACACATGTTAATACTGGTTAAATAATCCACTAACTCTTAGATACACTGAATGCTCTTAAATAATTTCCCTTTGTTTTCATTCTCTCCCTCCCCCAACACCTTTTCATTATTCATTAAGTATAATTGCAATTTTGTATGCTTTTGTACAGTTATGGTCCATCTCCCCACATTTGTATTTCAAGAGTAATTCATTTGCCAAAAAAGAGACAAAACTCACAGAGAGCAAAGTTAATGATGATTTTTTTCCTATAGATACTACAATAATATAATTATCATGAATTCTTTTGGCCATGATAATCATGCCTTATGTGCAGGTGATGATAATAAAAGCTACACCCTGTAGCCTTGGATATAACGCCAGGATGGGTTACTACTGCTTGGTAGGTATAGCCGGACATGCTAACGTCTGCTTCATGGCTTGGGATTTTGTGACAACTGTACATAATTGTTGTAATAATACACCTACACATTTTTTTAAATCATGTATTTATATAACACTTTGTACACAGTCACTTCCTAATACAGAGGCAAATATTATACGCTAAAAAAAATCTTTTAAAACCTTCCAGAAAAGCTAACCCTGGTTTTGTGCAGCTCCCAGATGGTGCGTTATTAGTGTGACACAACAAAGGCTGTGATTGATTAATGCCTATTCCCTGCCCTCACCTGATTGGTTAATAGGCTCCTCATTGATTCTGTTGGTTAAGTTGGTCTTTTTTGCACGTCACATGCACACAGCTGTGCTTAGAGATTTTGACGTGTCCTTTGGTGTGCCTTGGACACAAAAAGTTTGAAAACCACTGATTATCTGTAGTTTAGTCCACTCCTCACAGTCCATATAAATCGAAAGTTTGACAGGCCTGCTGTGCCTATAGGCAAAGTTGCTGAGATTGGACAATCAATATTCAGGTTTTGGCTAACAGTCCCTGGATGGAACGTACAGTACATGTTCAGTTATTCTCTGCCTGAAAGAAGTCTCGGTGTTTTTGCTGCTTGATTTTTCTTTTTCATCCTTTGAGAGGAGTGGATGGAAACTCTGCCCGTTTCAACCCAAAGTTAAACCTTGAGTATTGTACATGTACTTTTTCGAACCTGTGGGTAACAAAGGATGCAAATGAGGACATTTTATTTCATGAGGTAAAAAAAAAAAAACAAAAAAACACAGCTTCAGTAATAAGGGCAGACAGCGTTCACCCCTCCAGCCTCTCTGGTACCAATAATTTTCGACAGTTTTAAAGACGGAGGAGGATATTTGCGATTCAGAAGAGAACGTTCATCAGTTCAACAGACTGCCAACACGCATCAGAACTCCAGATAAATTGGCAGCATGCCTGATGTGGTTAACCACTCAAATGCCAAGTCGAATCGGGTCTCCTGGGAGGAGAACTCGCACCAAAAAGAAACACACTTTTCCAGAGAGTGTATAATATCCTGTGACTTCAAGGCTATGATTAAAAAGAACAAGGACACGCTGTAATAGGGACCCCTTTTTATATCCTCCTATCTCTAATTATTCTGCTTTAGATGAGCCTCCACATTCAAAGACCAACCTAAGGCCAGTCATTTACCTGCAACCTAAACTCATAAGCCATTATTGCAGCATGATTCACAAGCAAACATAATGAGGTTGGAGCAGTCGCTTCCCTAATGGAATCCAAACACTCTGTTTTAGATATTGTTTTCTGTCGAGGGATTTGCCGGCTAAGTGTGCGAATGTGGATTGTTTTTCATTTTTAGTATCAGATGTCTGGTCTGTGACAAATGCGAAGAAAATGCAATATGTCTGCCCACCAATTAACTCTTGGAAAAATAAATACATCTCCTACAACAACTGCAGGTGTGAGCCTTAATTGGATAACAGAGGCTCGTCCTCGGCTCTCAGGAGAAGGGATGAGCGCGAGACTCATTTCCACTGGGAAATAGGGGGATTGTACCCCTCAAAGGAGAACATGTCAAACTCAATTTACTAGTCATGGGGGGGGACTACACAGCTGTATAATACCTTCTGTTATCAAGTCAGAGGAAATCAGTTGACATCACTTTAGACCATAAACTTTTGACAGAAATCCTGTGCTACAGCTGGGGCCGTGGAGCTTGAAAGACGTGGGTGTTTAGCAGGCAGTGGGTCTGGCGAAAGACAAAATTAGGTTGCATTATGGGAAGTGTAGGTTCGATGGTTTTTAGAGCTTACCCCAAACTTGGAAATGTCCCAATATCTCTGCCTCTGCTGCAGTGATTTTGACCCTCTTAAAATCTCTCTCTTGTGTGCCACCCTAACTTTACTTTATGACTCCAATTACTCCTAAACACATATATCGCTGGTGTAGCGTATCAGCAGGGATGGGCTTACCCGACCTGAACTGGTTTACAAAAGTCACATGACATCACACGTGTGGCTTACAGTGTGAAACATTTGCAGTTTGGTTATGTTCAGGCACAAAAACTACTTGGTTAGGATTAGTAACAAAAACTATTTAGTTAAATTTAGACTGTGGTTTGGGTTGAAATAACCACACAGATGTGACATCACATCTTTAACGTCTTAACATTTTAAGTTACTCAAAGCTTCAAAGGGATAGTTCACCCAAAAATGAAAATTCAGTCATTATCTACTCACCCTCATGCCGACTGAAGGTCATGTTTATTTCTTAAGTCCACAAAACACTGCGGGATTTTCGCAGGAAAGCAGTCCTGCAGAATCTCTCAAACAATGTAAGTCAATGGTGACCAGTTATCAAACGTAAAATAACAACAGAATAAAAGCATAAAATGTCTCCATCCTGCTCGTCTGGTTTAATCCAAGTCTCCTTAAGGCCCAACATGCAAAGTTGACAAAAATAATGTTATTTAAACCTTGTTTTTAGACTGAATCATCTCTGTAGACCCTTAGCTTGAAGCCACAGGAGTGAGATCTGCCCACTTGTGTGCGCTGTGAGGCACTGAGGCGAGACACGCGGAGAGAAACGCCCACTGCGATAAAGACTGACGCCAGGAGAATTTGAAATTCTCTGGCTGGACTTTGAACTTTACCGATTCTGCCTGAGCAGTAGGACAAACCTGTACTTCACTGCTCCTCTGCACGTCCCACAAGGAGAGTAAGAGATTTTAATACCGGACTCTTAGAAGTGACTCAGTGAAACACCTTGGGGTGTATTTTGTTTCTTAATTTCCAATCACCTTTCTCTTCATCTCACTTCACACACAAATATAACCACACACTGTGCAATATATAGAAATAAATAATAAGCTCAAAGAAGGCCAAATAGAAAAGCTAGCACATTATATGTAACATGAAAATTGATTTTACAATTTGATACCATGTAAATATATGATGTAAAATACACACATAAACCCAAGGCTTTTTTTTTCATTTCATTGCATTGCTTTGATTTTATCAGCAACCAGCTGAGCTCTACTGCTGTGCAGGGGATTTCTGATTTTCCTATTGACAGCTCAAACCTCCCCCGTTATATAAAATGTTGCTGTTAGCTGTGTGGTTACATCTGTTTTTTTCTTTTAATTACCACATTGCTTTTTTTTGTTTGTTTTACCTCTTAGTTGAACGTATAAAAAAAAGCATCAGTCAGTATGTATTTAAATTCCTCCCTACAGCATGATGGAATATTCCCCAAACAGTGCCAATCATCATTACTGTTGTTGTATTTCATTTTCCTTATAAACAAGCAGCTGTTTATTTCTTCATCCTGATGGGTTCAGCAGTCTCTGGGGTGAGTTTTCCCTCCAGGTAAACCCCGGGTGTGAAGCGGTATGTTTTTCCCTGACAGGTTGTTTGCTCGGGAAGATGTCAGCAGATCATCTGCAGCACATTCACTTTGAAATAACACTTAAAACTCAACATGGCAACAGTGTGTTTCTGCAGGAGCTGGTGGAGAAACAAGCTGCAGAACAAGATCTACTGTACACCCGCTGTATAAATATCTGCTCCGTCTTCCAGCGCAGTGTCAAGGTTTAACAGTACGGCAAACAGAACTGCTGAGCACAGTGTGTAGTATTTGGGCAAGGCCTAATCTACGGAGCAAGCAATGAATCATAAACAAGATGTCTTATTGACTTATCGACCTTTACGCGCGTCAAAGTGGTTGCCTGTTTTGTATCCATCCCCCCACGCCATTTCAATTTGAGCCACAATAATTCTCTGGATTGCAACTCTCACATTTCACGCTTGATTTCATATTTCTCTCCACATTTATGGAAAAGCAGTTGTGTTTGCTTACGCAATTTACGTTAATGGCTCTGCAGATTGTTTTTGCCACGGTTTGGACAGCCATAATGTGTGGGGAAGTTGCTTTATAAAAACAGTTGTACCCTTTGTCACAGATCATCTAGCTTTGTTTCACCTTGGAGATATGAGATTTTACATTGCACAGAGCAAAGGATTTACTGACATGTCCACCCTGCAAACACCATCTACCATAATAAAAACATGTCATAACAAGATTATAAATACACACACTAACACTGCTGCCATTACTGCCGCTTATTTTCATTCGACACAAAATCTTATTGATCCATAGCATCATACAGTAAATACAGTAGCAGATCACTGATATTACAACCAATCGCTGCTGCAGAGCCGCACACACAACTACTATAACAAAAATATGACTTTATTACTTTCTTTAGAAAAGGATAAGGTGGTGACAGAGGCATAGAAATTCAGAGAAATAAAAGCCACACAGAAAAGGAACAAACAGGAGGTGACAAATAAAAAGTTTGATGGAAAATAACTTTTTTTTTTTTTTAGAAAACTGCAAAATTATTAAACTTGTCAAGGAAAACCGCCTCAAAAGTCATTATAAATCAAATGACAAAATAATCCATCTGTTTCCTTGTGCTGACAATAAGCAGGGCTGTAACTTTTTATTCAAAATTCGAACTGCTACTGTTCCAACACAAAAATAATTAAAGCCAGGCCCAGAATGTGTATCTGTTGAAAGATTAAAGAGCACAGTCTGAACCTTTGCTCAGTTCAATACACTGAGGGGTTTTCCTGCTATAGCCTCATTTGATTTGGTATGACCAGTTCCTTATTGTGGCTATTGTTAGCAATGTTGGCTTACTTTAGATATTGTTGTTGTTCTAAAAGTGACCTCACTGAGTTTGACAACTTCTTGACCACTCTAAAGTAGAGTTTTTGTCTTTACAGCAGCAGACTCAAATGTAGGGATCACTGACTCTATTTACGTAAATGATGGATGCAGGATGCATGGCTAACTTTTTTCTCCACCAGCCCAACGGCTAGTGAATGCAATGGTCAACGTTCCCCAAAAGTGAAATCAAAATGTCTGGGTCACGCCCTGGTGGCTGGTTGCAGTACAGGTCCTAAACCCTGCGACCTCCATGACATGGGCTAAACTAAAAAAAAGTCAAAGCACACATCCAATAATTTTTCCCCAAAGACGGTTCCTGCCTTTTTTAGGGAGTTATCACTTTATTCACAACAAAGAGCATAAATGAACAGATTTTTAATAGAAAACATTCAAAAATTAGCTCATTATGAGATGAATGTGAAGAAACACTAATGCTATTATGTCAAAGAGATTTATGTGTTGTGTTTATGTGATATCTACTGAGCCCATCCAGCAGGCCCCAGCCAGTCCTGTCAAATAATACCAGTTTGTACCTCAAGAGGTGATAGTAAGTTATTGTAGTGTCCAGTCTGCCATCAGTCTGACACAAGAGAATGAAGAAAGTTCACCTGCAACAACTTAAGTGATATTTCCACTTCAATTGCCTTGTTTCACCTCAACTTTCTGGTGCTTTTTGCAATTTGTTTGGAGTATTAATTTGACAGGTGGCAAGTTCTCACATAAGTCCACACAATTATGTGTGTTGTTCAAATAATATTAAGCAATTGCTCAACTTCTCTCACATTTTATCAGACTTTGTTTTGCAGACTTACAGTCCTTGCAAAGAGTAAACACAGGGTAACCCCTTTTGTGTTGTCCAAAAGTGTGGTACATGTGGTAAAAGATGCGGCGAAAGATGGCTGAACATAAAACCATAAGACCACCCACCTCATTCATTAATATTCTTTACATTTATAGAGCACAAACAGCTCTCAGTGCAAACATGCAACGACTGGGTCCAAGCAGCAGAAGTGTTTGTCTGTTTGAGCTTCATGCAGTCAAACTTTCTGGATGAACGGTCTCTAACAGCTGCAGCTCTGATGTGCCCTTCTGAAATAAGTCTGAGGGTCAGGGCGTCCGGCGCAGATTGGCAGCGCCAGATTCACTCGCTCCATAATGACTTACTAGAGGCCGACCTTACATGTCAAAGGTAAGGTGTGAAGTGAAGCTGAGCATGACATTTATGGGTCATATCTGCTGTAAATGATTGGAGCGCCCTTTGTCTTCGTGGTTAGAGTTAATCGGGATGTCAGGGAGAAGGTGAGGCCATGTCTAGCAGTGCAAGAGAGGAAACATGGAGAGGAACACGTGCATATGGTAAGTAGTACATTTACGTGTAATTTACACAGCAGATAGGAAATCAGCAGTTTGACAGCATGTGTGCTGGAGGAAGTATTCTGACCTTTACTTTAAGTGGAAATAGGCAACTTTTTGCTTTAACGTATCATTATGAAGTAAATGTGATCAGACAGTGTAATAGCTATAGAATAACGACACCATCCTCACCTACAATTGGTTCCATATAAGCCTCGCTTCACTATGTAATTCTGTCCACCACCATGCACGGTTTTTCCAAGAAAAAGATTTCTCCATTATAGACTAAATTAATGAACAAATTCACCCTTTTCTTTCCTAACATTTTCTTCAAACGGTACTCCCTCCTCCTGGCGGTGCGAAGCGATAACTTTCCTCTGCGATGGGCATCATTACAAAAGCTTATGCATGTTCACAAATTGAATATAAAGTCCTGACAAGTTCAGCGGACCTCTTCAGTGAACATGCTTCTTTCTTTACTCTTGTTTCCAAAGTGGTTTTGATCATTTCTTCACTGAGCGAGGTTCTGACTCACAAAGCGAGCTGGTGTTGTGTCAAAGTGTGTTCCTCTGTCAGACAGTGTTTCCCCCCGTGGCTGTACCCTCCACAGATGAGGGGTGGATTATGGTCAGGCATAGCAGAGTAAAATGAAGGGGAAAACCGATTTTGACACGTTTGTTGTCTTTGCCACAGCGGCACAACAACGATGCCACTTGGAAACACCAGACACTAAACACTAAATTGAAAATGGTAATCAATGCAGAATATTACATATCATATAGTAAGATTATTATGACTCATGCATTAATATAATAGTAAATTCTCACACTTCTGAAGCTTGAACCATGTATTTGTATTTTTGCATGAGAAATGACTTGGATGCGGCAGTGATTTGCATCTCTGTAAACACTTCAGATCCTCTAAATTCTTCACAATAAAAGAGCGCCTTTATTTTGTTATTTTAACACTTTTATTTTGAAGCAGTAAACTGTTGGGTTTTCATTTGCCAATTGAAAAAAAAGAATTAAAGAAAGCACAGGCAGAGGGCAGGGTCTCTTCCTGCAAAGTATGACTTTAAACAATTATCAAAAATTAGTTGCTGATTAATTTTCTGTTCATGAACAACAATTAACTAAAACTAATTGTTAATTTATAATAAAACATCATATTTTCATGTATGTTTCATATGCAAAAAGCAATCAATTACTAGAGTTATAAAATAATGCAGTGCAGTAAAAAGTGCATTTTCCTCTGGAAAAGTAAAGTAGAAGTACTTCAAATCAGTATTTGAGTAAATATACTTGGTTACATTCCACCATGATAATCACATTGATATACTGTCATGGAGATCAAATGCACGATCTTTCTGTAATGTGATGGTTTCACGTACCAGAGGCCACGTCTGCCACCATGTGCGACAGCAGCACAGTAAAGGTCAGTGCAGCGCGACCTTTGTGCAGAGCGTCACCTCGCCGCTGAACACACAGACCTGACACGCAGCAGCGGGGCGGAGAAGCTGCCCTTTAACACTCCGCCGTGATTGATCGGCTCTGAAGGCTTTACTCTGCTGATTCGGTGAATATTAGGTAAACCGCTGCCTCTGAAATTACACAGTTAATGCAGAGTCCTTAAAAAGAAACCGCTCATTAGGAGAGATTAACACCCTGTAATGTGGTGACGCTAATGGTTGGTGTTCAACCTAAGCTTCAGTAATATGCAGCAGGTGTAATTACTGCACAAGTTTTGTTGTGCGTGTGTGTGGAGGCCTGCACAACCATTGTTTCACCACCACGACACTCTTAGAAATAAGGGTTCTTACTGAAGGGCTGAGGTTCTACCTAGAATCATTTGCTTCTGAAGAACAAACAGTTCTTCAAGGATTGTTGACAGCTTGGGTGTTAAAAGACATTTTCTCAATTTAAATGATAGTAACTGTAGCATAGATTGTTAAAACAAGAGATGACCACAATATACGATCTAACGGATTCAATTATTTTGTACCTCATCTTTAGAATATAACATGGTTCTTCAAAGAACCCTCAGAAGACTAGACGGTTATAGGTAAAACTGTTATAAAATATATTTTTAGATCCCACCAGGTGAGTCCTACATGAAACTTTTGGAATATAAAAGCAATCTTGGTAGAACACTCTGGGTGGGTTCTAGATGAAACCCTTGGAACATTAAAGTGTCCTCGGTAGAACTTCCTGGGTGGGTTCTGCATGCAAACCTTTGGAAAATAAGAGCTCTTCGTAGAACACCCTAGATAAGTTATCGTTAGTACTCTTAGAAGGTGGAAAGGTTCTGAATGGAACACCAGAGAGGGTTGTGGAAGGAACCATTATACTATAGATGGGTTCTCTTAGGAACCCTTCTGGGTGGAACTTAATTTTTTCTCTGGAGAACATCTGTGGTGGATTCCTGATCAAAACCTCTCAATATAAGTGGGTTCTCAGCAGAACACCCTGGGTGGTTTTTAGATGAAATCCTCTGAATATTAAAAGGTTTATTTCACAGACAGCTGTGAGTATAACCCTTTCTACCAAAACAAAGAACCCTGTATGGTTCTCATGAGCATTTTTATTTCTAAGAGTGATAATTTTAGATTCCACATTTTAATTAACTACTCTGAATGCAGCACTGGGATGAGATCACTCCGAAAGAAACCCAAAAATTATAAACAAAACATCTAAAAATGTCAGCTGCGTGCACTGCCTCGCTCCTGTTAAACACACACACACACACACACACACACACACACACACACACACACACACAGAAAACGGGGTCTGACCAGTGGCTATTAAACAACCATTAGTTCAGCTGACTCACCTCTTCAAGGAGCAGTATGGCCCAAGGCACAGTGATGCACTCTGGGTCACATTACGGTTCAGTTACTGCAGAATCTCAAAGGTTAATTCAAAGTCAGCACATTAATTCTTCGATAAATCATCCTTAACTCCTAATTATTTTCCCTTCCCCATTCGACTGTCAAGTCTTAGCTCAGGTATCACCTCTTCCTGTCCTCCGGCCACCTTGGTACAGTAATGAGTTAACGAGATCGAGTCCAGCTAAATCTCTGATTATCCAAATATGATAAGCTTGTGCGGGATCATAATGAAATTGGCCGCATTCCACTTTCAACAAGCGCCAGCAGCTAAAGAAGTCAAAGAAAGTCTTCACCCACTGGAGGAATCAGGTAGGAATGAATTCACTCTGTCAGCTCTGCTTGTCAGAGATCTCTATGAATGGGCATGTGTCCATATTTATAGGCATCGGTTCAAGGATGAAAGGTATATCTTGGCCATAATTCTCAGTTTTGCAAGTTTTATGAAATCCAGTTGATGGATTGAGATGCTTCTTCATTTTCACTGTCTTCTCTCCAGTCCTTTAGCACCACACTGTGCCTAAACTGGGAAGTACAGCTGTCAGAGTGTGTGTTAAAGGTGACTGTGTGTGGCGTTTTGCCACTCCTCACGTTCTTCAGAGGTTTAAGGTCTAGTTAGTGAGTGAAACTGGGCAATTTAGGGCCTTCACAAGTGTAGAAATACAAAAGTGTGTGTGTGTGTATGAGTGGGAGAATGAGAGGTACTACTAGGACTTAGTAAACACTGTCATTCAGCAGAAAAGAGGGACCACGCTGTGACCAATTATGTGATGAGATGTTTTTGTTTCGCTTTTTTCTTTGTTCCCTTTTTGCCAATTTTCCTGTCAGTGTAGTTGTTTTGTGCCCCTCTCTGCAACCACATTTACCATGAAAGTATTAATCCCATCCGCGTTTGTTGTTTTTCGTCTGATATTTTCTCGAGCAGCTTTTAAAGAAGCAGGGGGAAAAAAACACACAAAGCAGAAACACACTCACCTTATACTCATTCCAGGTGGAGTTAATTTCTACTCTTAATTTACTCCAACAGACAAAAGTTTATTTGAAACACTAACAGTGGTGTGTGTTGGGGAATTCGGGGGGGAAATGAGTCTAAAACAATGCATAAATAGAATATTTCCAGTTGTTTTAGTGGTGCAGCTATAAAAACAACATCGTATGGCTTCAATTAAAGGAATAGTTTTGGGAAATTTGCTTATTTGATTTCCTGGTGAGAGTCGGAGGAGAAGATTTATACCATTCTTGTGTCTGTGGGGTAAATATGAAGCAAGCACAGCAGCCGATTAGCTTAGCTTAGCACAAAAACTGGACAGAAAGAAACAACAAGCCTGGCTTTGTCAAAAGTCTTACTCTTAGGTTTTTGCATGGATTAAACAAGCAAAATATAACATTTGTGAATTTTGTTACCTTTACATTGTTTCACCTGTTTTCAGGATTCATTCTAAGCTAAGCTAACTGGCTGCTGACATGATTGTATATACCAGTGTTTCCCAACCCTGGTCCTCAAGGCGAACTGCCCTGCATGTTGTAGATGTTTCCCTGCTCCAACACACCTGATTCAAATGATCAGCTCGTCATCAAGGCTCTGCAGAAGCCTGACAACAGCCTGATCATTTGAATCAGGTGTGTTGGAGCAGTACAAAAAGTACAAAAAACAGTTTTGAACTAAGTCTTAAAGTTTGGAAAATGCTTTGTTTTCAAGTTTAAACAAATGTTTGAATTTATTACTTGAAAAATACTTAATTGTCAACAAAACCTGGTATTTTGTCTGCACAATCACTCATGTAAACTAAAAATCTCTTAGTATTTGAAATGAAACCATCCCAAAATTGTCATTCGTAGCTTTATAAGTCCTCTGTTGATCATTTAAGGACCAACCACTGTAACTATAACTTTAACTATAAAAAAATATAGTTCTTAAATTGTTCCAGCTCAAGTGGATTGGGGAGTCTGGACTTCAGCTTTATAGTTGTGGTTTGGACTCCACCATCCACTTCAGTTAGAACAATTAAAGAACCATATTTTTTTTATAGTTATGGCTTGGTGTGGACTTTGCTCTGCTGGAAATCAGCTGGCATTAAATAACCGTGATCAAATACTCAAAACATATAATCAAAGTTATTATGAACAGCTGGGAAAATAAACAAAGCGACATTATTGATTGTTGTGGGTTTAAAGGAAATTGGAATTGAACTTGGATTGACAATTTAGATGTGATGATAAAGACTTAAGTAGAGCGTGGAAAGTTTGGTTTAGGTACCTCAAAAGTGCTCGAATTTTAAAACTAAAGAATCAATATGCAGAATTCATAGTAGTTTTTATTATATTGATGGATTAGAATTATTGGTGTATTGATGAGATCATCATTTTAATGATGCATCTGTTAATTTAATGATTTTATGTACTGCTGGCCTGGAAAAAGGCTAATTTATCTGTGAAGTAAATATATTCATCAACATAAATTTAATGCAGTAAAAACTACTTTCCACCACTAAGGTGTGAGGCCGGTCTGTTTTTGTTTTATCAGTGTGACTGTATTTTAAAGAGCGCAATTATATCCCTTTTTAAATATAGATTTACCAACATGTGAAGAGTGAGGCGTGCTGTGGTTGAAAAGCCACGGTCTACCATATCCTCCCTGTCTCCTCCACAACTCATCTCCTCTTTAAATTGTACTCACTGTTGTTTCAATCACTCGCACAAAAAAAATATGATGCTGCCAGTCTCACTGAAGCTACCATAAATTTTCAGCAATCCATCATCCACGCCGTATTAATCACAGACTAGCTGCCATCCACGTTCAGAATTAGCTTTGCAGAACGAAACCCCTCTGAGATAA
Organism: Lutjanus erythropterus; assembly: GCF_056507025.1. Taxonomy (NCBI): domain Eukaryota; kingdom Metazoa; phylum Chordata; class Actinopteri; order Lutjaniformes; family Lutjanidae; genus Lutjanus; species Lutjanus erythropterus. Next base: position 25,265,847 of record NC_139337.1, on the reverse strand, counting down.
TCACTTTTTCATCACCAGCGATGTGACGTGGGGCAAATTCAGATGTGGATATGATGGCTAAAACAAAGGACAGAGATGTGTCTCTCTCTTTTTTTTAGAATATCAGTCAATGGATGATGCTTCTGCCATTTGTGGCTCCAGTATGGTTTGTCCATCAAGTTTGTTATAAATTTATGGCCCTGTGTAGTGTGGTACAGCATTTAAGGTCAGTGAAGCAGCCGTACATGTCTACTTAAATAACAATTACCAGTATTTGAATAAGAGATATTTCATATTATGTTCAAGACTTAACAATAACAGTAAACAAACCCACACAGTGAACACAATGACTGCAGGAAGTTTATGTAAAACAAGAAATTAGGGTGAATTTTGAACTGATTATATTTTGTGAATACTGCAGCAGAAATGAAGTTTCCTGGTATTTTTTTTATGAATCTTCTGTCTACATACTTAATGGGGATCTCTCTTTTTTTTTTTTTTTGACAAATTCAGTGTTTTCTTCTCCCTGATGCCTATAAGCTATTAGCTGGTTGTTTAACTGTGTTACTTTTCAAATACAGGATGAAGCTGTTCAGCAGAGAGTGGAGGCTCTGTGAATGTAGCTTGTCTTCAGGTCTTCATCATGCTGTATATCATGCTGTGTGTATATATATATATATATATATATATATATATATATATATATATATATATATATATACACACCTTAAAATCAAAAAGGTTTTGCAATCCTTCTTGGAGCTTTGGCGACCCCTGGTGGGTTCCCAGGTTGGGAACCGGTGTTTTAAGTTAGAACCTCTGATTCCAAAAAAGTTCAGCCGCTTTGTTAAATGTAAATAAAAACAGAATGCAATGATTTGCAAATCCTTTTCAACCTTTATCAGCTTGAGTACAGTATAAAGTTAAGATATTTAATGCTCAAACTAGTAAACTTGACAGGATCATGTTTACCACTGTGATACATCACATTTTCTTTTACTCAGAAAGCATTTGGGGAACTGAGGACACTAATTGTTGAAGTTTTGACAGTGAAATTCCTTCTCATTCTTGATAAACAACTTCAGATGCTCAATGGTCCAGAGTCTCTGTTGTTGTACAGGAAGGTCAGTCTAGTATCTGAGCCCTTTTACTATGAAGCCACGCTGTTGTAACACATGCAGAATGTGTCTTGGCATCGTCTTGCTGAAATAAGCAGGGACGTCTCTGAAAAAGACGTCGTCTGGATGGCAGCATATGTTGTTCCAACACCTGTATGTGCATTAATGGTGCCTGTACAGATGTGACAGTGAGCCATGATGTCACTGGCACTAACACCCCCCCATACCACCACAGATACTGGCTTTTGAAGTTGGTGCTGGGAACAACCTTCTCCTCTTTAGAACAGAGGAAACCAGAAACAATTTAAAATGTGGACTCATCAGACCGCAGCAGACCACCACACTTTGTGTCAGTCCGTCTCAGATGAACTCAGGCCCAGAGAAGCAGATGGTGTTTCTGGATGATGCTGGTTCACTTTGCATGGTAGAGTCATTACCTGCATTTGTAGATGCAGTGACCAACTGTTTTTACAGACAAAGTGTTCCTGAGCCCATGTAGCATCCTTTACGCATTCATGTCTGTTTTTTAATGCAGCGCCGCCTGAGAGATTGAAGGTCAGAGGCATACGCTGCACGTAGGGGGCAAGGCCGAACACCAACAGAGATTGTACAACTGTGGATTGTAAATAGTGAAATCCCTAAGTTCCTTGCAGCTGCTTATTGAAAAATCTGTTAAACTATTGGCCGACAGTTTTTCACAAAGAGGTGAACCTTTCCAGAATTTCCCTTTAATACTCAATTATGATATTTTTCATCTATCACCTGATTTTCTGTGGCTTGTTCAAAACATGCATTTACATTTTTTTACAGTGTTCAAACTTTTTTGGAATCCTGGCTTGTGCGTTTATGTCATGTAACTTCGATAATAATCTGCAATAATCAGATATATTCTCTCTCTGGGTGTGAAGGTTGATGCACACGATGAACTTTTCCGACTGGATCGACGTCTCTGAAGAGACGCTGCCTGTTTCGTACGTTTATCCTTCATTTGATATTTCATAGACATGAGTCGCATCTCTAATTCTCTCTCTAGTGAGGCAACACTGGAAAAATCATTTCAATTGAACATGATGTGCAGGGAAACAGATTTTTAGCTGATCTTATTTAAGAGCAACCTCTCATTTGATAAAGGTGAAAAAGGCGAAAAGGTCCTCTGACATGCGGCAACATTCATATCAAAGTTGGCATTAAGACGGAGCATTGAGGGGGACGGGTTTGTGATCTCTGAGAGACTGTTTTCTGTTAAAGTTCAAAGCCTGAGTTCAAGTGCTTGAAGACTGAGTCCGCTGGGAGCTGTCAGCTATTGGAGCGTTTTCTTTTCTTCCTGACAAGTCACACCGCTCTGTATCAGGGCTCGAGGTTGTGCTTTAGTTGTGTGAAACTTGATGGGTGTTGCTATCTCCTGTGCCAGGTTAGCACTGCTGGGACTGTTTATCAAGGGAGACATGGCTGTTTTGTTTTGTTTTTTTAAGATAAGGGTTCTCATGCTGCAGCCAAAACACGTCCATTCGCATTACACCGACTTACGGAAGGAGGCTGTCATCTTATGAATGGTCTGCAGCTCTTAAGTGTCAAGCTCAGAAGTCAGAACATTTGCCCTCAGCCGCAGCACTGAGTGTCGATCTGCATCACAGAAACTATATTCATCTGTTGCGATGAGCACATACAGCGTCTGAGTGAGAGTGTGTTGATGTTTGACTGCCATCCAGTGGTGTGATCGGTGAAGTTTCAACACCGCTGCGGGGCTGGAGATCATGACTTGTTAGTAAAATAAAAAAAAGGGAGGCATTCTGGATACATTAGAGACCCTTTAACTCAGGGAGCCCTGTCCTGCATGTTTTAGATGTTTCCCTGCTCCAACACACCTGATTCAAATGATCAGGCTTCTGCAGAGGCTTGATGAGGAGCTGATCATTTGAATCAGGTGTGTTGGAGCAGGGAAACATCTAAAACATGCAGGACAGTGGGCCCTGAGGACCAGGGTTGGGCACCACTGCTTTAACTTCTACATAAAGTAATGCTAAAACTCTTTTTCTGTTTTGAAAGGTTTCATGTGGCCCGCAAAGCCATCATGGAAAAATTAAAAATCTAACAAAGACAGACAGTCAATAGCATTTTGCTGACCATTAAAATGTTATCAGACCTTTATTTTGAAAGGGGCCAGCACTGGTTGCAGCCCATATGCAGCATGCATGTTTCACTGTAAAACAACAAGTTTTGGACATTGCCAACAAAATATTAGCCCACAATTCATCACATGGCAATTTGGCCATTATTAGGAGCTTCTATCATTTGTGTGTTGCCCACAGCAGCCTGATCAATGTCTCATGTGGCTCCCCATAAAAAATAATTGCCCATCCCTGCCTTACGGTGTTGTTGAATATTAAATATATTGATTAAGTCAATTGGTCTCTTGTACTATTTTATCCCTCGGCTCTAGAACAGGGATTCTTAACCTTTATTAACTTGAGGACCACCTTCTCAAATAAATGAGTAAAAAAACACAGTATAACAGCCTCACAGCGTGCCGTCATGAATACAGATTTAATGTATTCAGGGTCAAATTTTCTCACCACACAGTTTGGAGCTTTTACTGGTTGTAGTTTTATTAGTTGCCTCCCACATCACCGTTTCATTTTTAAAAAACCATTTTAGTGTGGGTATTATACTTTAGTTGTGTTTTTTTTAGAATTTATTTCAGTCTACAAGTAGAAATAAGATTATCACATATATATCTACAAATTCATGTAAATAAATGCATAGCCTCTTACAGAAAAATGGCAAGTACTTAAATGCAGTGAAAAACATTACAATAAAGTAATTTAACATAACTTAAACACTTAATGTATGATATTTAATTGACAAATTTACCTTCCCTTTACACTTGTTTAGAGAATTAATTATGTTTGATAACACTAAAGTTTCTGCATCGGTATATTTGCCATTTCTAAATTCAACTTATTTTCTATTTCTTAACCTTTGGAGGGCTATGAGATGAAATTAATGTTGTTTAAAATTCACTGGCAAATTAATTTGAACTTTTTTTTTTTTTGGACCGAACATAACGCAGATCTTGTTTTTTTGTTTGTTTGTTTATTTAGGCAGGATTTATCTATATCTGCTCCCTTTTCTCCATTCTCCAAATTAAATATGTAGATATTGTTTAATTGTTTTTTTTTAAGTTATTTATTAGCTAGTTTATAGTTTTAATTATTAAAAAATACCAGTCTAGTTTACTGCTTCGGTGGCCCGATGTTATTTTGGACAAGAAAGTTTGTTGTTTAACTGTAAAATATCCTGCTTACATTTCATATCTTTGTCGTGTTTGATATCCGTATTTGAGGGATCATTGCAGAATATGGCGATGAATCAAGATCAGAATTTACTCCCGTTATCGTCACCAAAAATCTATTAGGCTTTAATATGCTGTGATTTTGTATCTTTATAATGCTATTATCTGACTCGTGATTCATAAGCCTTGAGTGGCTCAAGGTGATGGTGGTGTTGAGGTCAAACCAATCGCTCTACTCCTCTGATTGAATGACTGAGGCAGCTATGGAAGTGTTTTGATGCTGCCCATATACCTGATGAAGGTCAGACAGACCAAAACATAATCAAATAACACATTGGAGCAGTAAATGAGATTGTGAGCGGGAGTTATTTTCACCTCTGAAAGTCACCGAATCTACAACTCAATCAGTCATGTAACTGTGAGAACAATCTCTGTGGTAATTAAGCAGACGATGATACGTTGTTGGCATTTCTTTAATAAACATTTGCCAAAGGAGGAGGGAGGGGGACAAAATCATTTTAGTACAAAAAAAAAAAAGACATTGTTTCCTTTTTGAACTTGGGTTACGTGTGTGTTTGTTTTGCTTATGATTTTACAACACTTATCCGCAAAAAGGCATGTGGAATTTAAAGTGAAAACAGCCTTTTCTGCATGAAGTCCGATTCAGATTCGCTGCCGTCATCCAAGTGCTACCAGTCTCTCTGGAACTAACAGTCCTTTTCCTCAAATAGCTCCCTGTGCTGATACCTAAGCCATCAACCCATTCAACTGAGCCATCATTGTTTCAACATAATCATGGCCATAAAAAAAGAGGAGACACTACATTACTGGTCATATTCCTAATTGTGCAGATAAAGCACATCATCCATTTCCTTTCATAGCTAAAATAGTTTCCGCCTACTTCAGTCAGTAGTGCAAAACATTAATACTAGTTTGCCCTGGAGCAATTACAGAAAGGCTAAGGTAGAGGTTTAAAATTTACCCGGCCTGATAAATGTACACTCAAAAAAGGTAAAAGTTTAATTTAAAAGACAGCAGAATAGATTACAAAAAAATATGAAAATGGTATGAGCAAGAAAAGCTCCTCCGGTGTTATTCAGCTGTCCTTCGTCAACATACTCCACATTCCAGACTGAGGAGGGATACAATGCCGTACACAGATTTAAGTTATTACAAACTGAGTGTGCATGTGCAGATCCGTCTGTCTGGCCTGAGAGGCTTCCGGCTCAAAACTGAGTCCTGCAGCCTTTTGTCCACTGTCTCAAACTGCCGTTTCTTGTTTCCAGTCTTTCAGAAAGGCAAGCCGCGTCCTCTGATTGTTGCTGTTGAGTTCACGTGTGGGACAAAGCCGAGGGGTAGTGGTGGAGCCCCGACTTGGGAAGGGGAGCCCCAGGGTTGTCCCGGTGCCGGGATGGGCGGGGGAGGAGGTACGCCGTCCTTTCTAGCCATGGCGTGGTTGTACAGGTGGATGGCGCCGGGGTTAGGCTGCCCCTCCACAGGTAAGGGGCTATGATTGTACTTAAAACGGTGGTCCTTGTCCCCAGTGAACACCATGCTGCTGGGTCCCGTGGCCCCAGCGCCTGGAGGGAAGGGGTCGGGGTGGGCCGAGGAGCCGGCGGCCTGGCCTGGTCCGCTGAACACTTCTCTCAGAGCGTGAGGCGGCAGGCCTCCGCCTAACATGTGACCCATGTAGCCGTCCCCAAACCCTGCGGGAGTGAAGGGTGGAGGTGGCGGGTGGCTGTAGTCTCCTCCGTACCCGGGTCCCTCTGCGGTGGGGAGAGGTGGGTAGTCTGGCTCTGGGGGTCTCCCTCCATCGCCTCCACCTGCAGATGCAATCGGGGGAGCGTGGCCAGTCTTGGGTTCAGGTGGAGGCTGGCGGTAGTCCAGGTCAGCATGTGGAGGAGGCTCTGGAGGCTCAGGTGGTCTCTGGTCTGGAGGCAGGATTGACACTCCACCTACTTCAGACACTGAAAGACAGAAATTACAATATTATGTTACGTATTGAATGTGTTTCTTGTTTTATTTATACTTCTTTTTTTCTTAGTTTCTTAACTATTTAGATCTTTTCTTCCCCAGTTTGAAGAAGCAAGGAAGCTCAGTAATACACTACCATGGACAGGGTCAACAACAAACCCTTCAGTGTACGCTATATTCAGAAAATTTTCACCGCTTTACTTGGTCAGACAGCCTTTTCTAACAGCTGTTGTCATATAAGCCAAATATTGTTCTCTCCAAACCAATTCAACTCTGTATGTAGGGCTTTATTTTGGCGATTTGACTTATATAATGGTTTTCCACTGGAAACAGCTGTCTGATGACAAGATAAAGCTGTGAAAATATATTAAATATAGTGTACACTAAAACTGATATTGATTCTTTATTTTTTGGGTCGACCTTTTTTAAGTGGCTAAAACACCTTTTGTTGCTGACCCTGTCCACAGCAGTTCATTACTTCCTCTCCTCTCTGCATCTCCAATCTGGGGATGTGCCAACTGGCATCGACTACAGGTAATACAAGATAAGTACCTCATACAACTCCACATCACATAATCTGAACTATCCCTTTGAGTCGTAATACATTGTTTGATTTATTTTAAAGTGTTGATTTCTTTTTTTATATAGATTTTAAGTGCAGCCATGATCCTAATGTACTTCACTGGTTTCCTTTATACTAACTCCACCTGCATTCTTGGCCTAATCTGTTTTCTTTATACATGCTTCCATCTGGTAAACTGATGTTCTTCAATATCAACAACAAATTCTCTCACTGACATAGAGAGATATTTCACTCTGTGTCCAGCTGTCTCACTGAAAAGATTAACAGACGTAGGATTTACCTGGAGAGACTGGGCTGGGCTCAGGAGGCTGTTTGACCTCTGGAGGTAGAAGCTGCCCCCCTGCTGCTCCTCCTGCAGGGTTAGCACTCTCCGCCCCTTCTCCACCATCGCCCGGCTCCTGCCTCTGACCCTGCTGCGCCTGGAGGAGCTGAGCCAGCAGCATCGTCATGGCTGTCTGCGTAGCAGCTGCGGCCTCTCCTTCTGGAATGCCCGACGCCGCAGACATGGGGGGCGAGGGGGGCTTGGGCATCGGGGGTGTGCGGGGCACTCCTGAAGGTGCGCCGGGCTGTGGAGGCTTGGTGGGCGTGGGTTGAGGAAGGGGCTCAGCTGGGTCAGTGGGAGCCAGGGCTTTGGAGAGCTGCTGTAATGTTTCCTGATTGACCTTTGTGCTCATGGACTGGACAAACTGAGCCGTGTTGACAGCACTCTTGGGCTGGCCGAGGAAGTTGACGAGGACCGCCAGCTGCTCCTGTGTTAACAGAGAGTTTGGACCCTTTGGGTCTGTAAGAAAACAGAAAACTAACATGAGTATGGAGGTTCATTCATAAACATACCTGAGATGACATAAAAACAAGGTTCATTTACTATCTTTTTAAGGAGCTGATACATAATGCCAACATCAAAACAAAGAAAAGACTATTCCATTATTTCATGTCCATTACAATCTAATATAATGTTAACTTAGCCAGCAATGTGTTGTTTTAGATTGAATTTTTATTCAATAATGTAATAGGAAAATTCATTGGGTTATGCTGTAGTTTTCAGAGCATAGCTGACACTTAAAGGGACAGTTCACCCCAAAAGCAAAAATGTCAAGAGGCATTTAGTTCCATTATACTGGAGGCATACATCTCCATGCCGATATCTCCAAAACTCAGCAACTCACACTAAAACAATCTAGATGGAAAATAAGCACTACAGGTGAGAGGAAAAATATGTATAACATGATATGTATTAAATGCCAATTATGGTGACAGAATATTTAAGCTAGAGTCAGACCGATATGTCAGACAGCCAATAAAAGAGCTATATTAGTATCAACATCTAGGTCGTTAGATATGCGCAAATTGTTTTTTTTTTTTTTACAGGCAGCAATTTATTTAGGCCCATATGTGATTTCTTTTCTCAATATAAGTTTAACACACATATATATATTTATATATATTGTTCTTTAATTTATGGTTATTAAAAATACAAGGGAAGTTTTACTGTTTTTGTGCCCTGATGTCATTTTGGACAATTAAGTTAATTGCTAAACCTAAAAATATCCTCCCTTCATTGCATATCTTTGTCACAAGTCTTTGATAACCACATTGGAGGGCTCATTGCAATATTGTCCAATAGACTGACATGACATTTTTTTAATTGCCTAATAATATTATCTGCCTGACAAAATCAGTATCAGCCAGGCTCTAATTTAGGCCAACATTTATAGCAGGCTGCATGAGAAACTCAGCTAACTTGTTCCACAGCAACCACACTGACAAGGCTGCCTGCGGATGTGTCTTCAGACATTTCTGTTTATCTGACTCACGAGTTCAGGCATCATCACAAAAGGCAAGATAACTGGCAGAATCGGTCTATCACTATCAAAGTGAGTGACCTTTAAATAACAAATGATCCCTCACCAATGTGAAAATGAAAACAAGTTGGACATGTTTGACTACAGATCCACCTAACCAAGCTGATTCATCACTCGAACAGGGACCGACAGTTAAGTGAGGTCCAATGTGTCGTCTATCTATGCATGAAGACTTATGTCCTTCAGGAGACAAGAGAAAGTCAGATTGAGTAAATGACCGAGTGAGTTACATTCTGGAAAGAACGAAAGAAGCAAATAAGCATTTTATGGCCTTTAAAAAACTGATCCAAATTCCAAGAAGATTTGAGTATTTTGCATCCATGTTTCCAGCAACAACACACATGGAGTTACCAGTTTATCATGTACACAACTCGTATTCGTTTTGGACGCACTGCATCACACTCAAAATCGTAATGCTTGGCACCTGTCATACAGTTAAGTGCAATTAAAGGTTTATCAGTGACTGACAAGCTAATAACCTATTGTACATATAAGCAGTAGTGAAACTCACCCAGCAGTGCAGAAGCAGCTGCATTCTGAGCTTTGATTCCCCCAGGAGCAGGGAAGCCCTGTGGAGTGTTGCTGCGGCTGTCGTCAAGGCCCAGCTCTTTACGTGGTGCCTTAGGGGCTGCCAGTTCCTCTGGTATCTGCTTCTGCCGCCGGCGTTTCTTACTCCACAGCTCGTGGCAGTCCTGCCACAGTGGAAGACTGCAGAGACAGAAATGGTTAAACGCGGTGAGAAAATTTAAACAATGTTGTGATCCTGGTGATAAACATGTTCATGTAATGTGAAGCAAAATCATACTCGGGTGGGGGCATCTTGTCCGGGTCCACGTCCTTGAGGAACTCGCTGCTTAACGCTTGCTCAGCTGTGCAGCGTTTGCTGGGGTCCAAGTTTAACATGTGGTCAAACAGGTCCAGGGCAGACGGAGGGATGCTGGACAACAACAGAAGCATAAGATTTCAGACATTCAACAGAGGGCCCAATCCTTAAATTACTCAATTAGAGATCATACACATTGACTTACAAAGCAAACTCCTCTCGTAACCGTCTCCTGTACTGCTTCTTTGGTTTCATGGTGTTGAAGAAGGGAAGTTTTATTACATCTGGCCACACAGCAGGGCAAGGGCTGCCACATATTCGACTGAAAGACAAGAAATTATTTGTTTAAGTGGGATGCAGCGACGTTAGGACACAAAATAACCCACAACTTGTTTTGGGTTTTTTTGAGTTCATCACATTTCATTAGAGATTATTCTCTCTCCTCATCACTTCCACCACTATTGTTAGGGAATAAATAAAGTGAGGAAAGTAAATGAAAATGAGAGTAAAATGTTATAGTTGGTTGTTTCTTTTAAAAATTTTATATAAGCATAGCCCACAGTAAAACTAGATCTGTGCAAACTGTCAGGATTTCCCGCAGCAGAGGCGGACTGCCTCCACAGAATTAATCACCACCTTCACATTTCCTCTAACAAAAGCAGTCATGACAAAACAAGAGAGGCCTGTTAATCAAACATATCTCATGGCTGCATAGCATTGTGGTCGATTGAGGCGATCAGTGGAAAAAATTAGCAACGCTTTCTCGTCCTGTTCTGCAAAGCGGAAACCTCTTCTCGGTCCATATCTATGGCTCACGTGGGTGTGCCGTTATGTGGGAACCAACGAACGAAATTGCAATTCTTAGACGTTAAAAGGAAAGTTCAGATTGTTTGAAGTGGGGTTGTATGAGGTACCTATCGATACTCGGTGTATTCCTACAGCAGATGGCAGGTGGCATGCCCACAGTTTGGAGAAGCAGCAGGAATACTGGTGAGCAAAATGCATCTTAACCATCCAAAAAAAATCTATATCAGTGTATGTGTACATTATCAGACAGCTTTTTCGTATTAACTGAAGTTAAATCACTTTTGATTTCTCTTACTTCCTGTCATCAGGCTCCTTTCGACAAAAACAATAATTTTACCTTTCCAAACACAGGAGTTGCTGGTTTACTGCTGCCTCGATCAGGTAGTTAATTTTTGTTTATGTGTGACTTCTGTGTTTCAGAAGGTTTAGTTCAGAATCAGCTCAAGACAAAGGTTCCTACACCTTTTTCAAAGTCAAAATTAAGCACTTTTCTCTCTTTTCACTCTTCTTAAGCTTTGTCAGGGTGCATTTTCAAACTTTTCCAGCACCTTGTATCTATATCTATATGCTCAAATTAATTTCTTCATCACATTAAGTTAGATGTTATTGTCCTCTTAACAAACAAAAAATGTTCCATGATAGAATTCTAAAGAAAGGTGACAGAGTTTCATGTTTCAAAATGTGTCACCCGTCTTCTGTAAGTCAACTTGGCACCCTATATAAACTGGCTGAGGCAAAATAAAAAAATCACTAGATGGCAAACTTCAATTTCAATAACATCCTTTTCGTTTTTTACAGAATTTTCATTTTCAAGCTCATTAAAACAGCAACTTCCCGGCATGCTATCGTCTGTTAGTCTCCCACTCACTGTTCAATCAGAGGGCACACACCAACAAAGACTCACATATCACACTAAGTGTAGCCACACATGCAGAGCGGCAAATGAGGCTCTCAGGCAGAGTCGTCTTCATTTTGTGCCAAAGCAATCACGCTCTCTCCGTCTTATTTTATTTCTTCATCTAAAAAAATTAACTGTCCGTTGAGAGAATGGTTTATTACTAAAGTAATGCCATTACAATTTCAAGCATTTTTTTAAGCACTGTATCCAAATCCAAGCACTTCTAAAACCTTGAAATCATTACATTAACGTGCAAGTGTTTCAAGTGAATCCTATAAGTCACACAACAACACAAACTAACCAAACAAGGCAGCGGTAAATGAGCTACTTCTGTGTTCTGCAAGGTAAAATCAGTGAAGTCTGGTTGGGTTGGTGAGAGATATCTGGTGGTGTCCAGTCCAAAAAGGCTGCCTGAGGGCAAGGTAAAGGAAGGACGTATTCTAAATTCAGTGTAGTTTAAAGACAGTTTAAAAAGGACCTTTTTCTAAGTAGCTAGAATGAGTTTTGCTGCTGACCCTGTCCACTGCAGTACACTGCTTATGCTCACCGCCACCTACTGTAGGTAATGCACTGAGTACAGATAAACACCTCAAACAACTCCACTTTGGAAAAAAAAATCAGAACTATCACTTGAATCTTTTTATCTGGTTTTGCCTAAACTTACCTTATAAGCTCTAGCTGAGCAAGCTCCTGATTAGCTTGAAAAATTGGTTTCTTTGTGAACAATTCTCCCAGAATGCATCTGCGACAGACAAAACAACAGAGTTCATCATTAAAGAAACAAAAACAATACTGACTGGGCAGATAATCACATAACACATAGGAGGTAAACTTAAGTCAACATTAGTCGCACTCTTACCCGCAGCTCCACACATCAATAGCCGGCGTGTACCTCTCTTCTCCCAGAAGCAGCTCTGGGGGACGGTACCATAGTGTAATGACTTTATTGGTGTAAGGACGACTGAACATGAGAACAAAAGACAAGAGGATATGGTTGTTAGTAAGATCATAGACAGGTGAAAATACCTGCAGTGATAACAGGTGTGGTGCATATCTGCAAAGAACACAGGAGGCTCACCTCTCTTCAGAGTTATACAGCCGAGCAAGACCAAAGTCTGCCAGCTTTATTTGACCTCTGATTAGGAGGGAAAGAACAAATGAAATGTAGTCAGTGAAATGTGTCTGACTATGATATAAATCATAAAAACTGTTCATTCTCTTTGAATACTCACTTGTTATTGAGCAGAATATTGGAGCATTTGATGTCTCTGTGCAGAAAGTTCTTCTTGTGGCAGTAATCCAGTCCCTCCAGCAGCTGTCGCATGAAAGACTTGATGTGGCTCTCGTTGAAATGGACCAGGCCAGACTCAAGCAAACCCATCAGGTCGTGGTCCATATATTCAAATACAAGATAGAAAGCACCTGAGAAGAGAGAACAATGATTTAGTCATCAGAAAAGATCATATTAAACATATTTAAACAAATTGGTGTGGCAGGATCAATGACAACAAAATGTACCTTTATCATTCTTGAAATCTAGAGCATCTTCCTTGTCTGTGACGATCTCCTTCATGTTTATGATGCTCTTGTGGTTGAGCTGTCGCAAAATCTTAATCTCTCTGATGGCTGTGATGGGGAAGCCCTCCTTCTCGTTGTCCAGTCGAACCTTCTTCAATGCCACCATTTCAGCTGCGAAACAGGAGAGTGTCAAGACTGCTTCACAAGTTCAGACAGAACTTTCAAAATAAGAGATTACCATCATCACCAACTTTATTTCCATGGTTCCTACACTTTTTTCAAAGTCAGATTCAAGCTTTTCCAGCACTTTGCAGCTGTGGTAAATTAAATATTTCTATACATACACTCAAAATTATCATTTCACTTCTTTATCACATTAAATCAGATGTTGTTGTGCTATAAACAATCAATATTATGTTTCATAATAGCATTCAAAAGAAGGGTGACAACTTAAAGGAAAACAGAACATATTTCATGTTTCAAAATGCCAGCTGTCTGTAAGGAGACTTGATATCTTATATTACATGGCTGAGCAAATATCCAACATTTTATTGCTTTATATATAAAAAAGGAACTATTCAGACAGGTAGTGTTTGATTATGAAAACACTACCTGCCATTTCAAGGAGTTTCAAGCACTTTACATAAAATCCACTCACTTCAAACCTTGAAAACATTTAAAAATTCAACTGTTTTGAAGTATTTCTAGCAACCATATTAACCCTGTATTTCACCTCTAAAGAATAATGTTGATGCATTTTCAACACACTCACCAGTGTCTTTGTCTTTAGCTTTGTACACCTGACCGTAGGTGCCTTCCCCTGTGATTCCAATGATCTCAAACTTGTCCACGCAACGTTTGCCCCAGTCTATCTCAGTTTCCTTAATTTCACCATATCTTGGGCCACAAATTCTGGAAATTACAAGGAAATATTTCAGTGGAAGCAAAGTGAATTTACAGAAAACAATAGCAAGAGAAAAGATGATATAGCTGTGAATGCAATGAACTGTAACGTACTTGGGTCTCCGTCGAAGTGTTTGGGACTTTTTATCCTCAGGTGGGCTGTGCGGGGAAGATGTGCCACCAGGAAGTTCAGGGGGCAGAGGCAAGTCGGTAAGAAGCTGACGAGCCTTTCTCTCCGACTTTTTCTTTCCTGAGTGCGAGCTGTCCTTCAAGCTGAGAGGAGAAAATGCAGGAGATAGAGTGTGAGTAAGTATTGATAATCAAGTATAGGTTGAATAATAATTCTAGTTCAACTGGCACAACAATACACCCTTTACCACATACCTTTCTCCTTTATCCATGTGCTCAAGTACTGTTTGGGGCAATGGGAGGGATGATAGAGCTGAGATGAGTGGACCAGTGGCTCGTTCCTTTTCTTTACTCTGTCCAGATGCTGGTGCTTTCCTTTTATCCCGATGTACAGAGTCGTCTTTCCCCTTTCCATCTCTGTCTCTGCTGGTCTGGTGGTCAGTGGTCCTCTTGGCCGACTTGTCAGAGGGGGACTGAGGCTGGCTCGATGTGGGAGTTCTGGGACCTTTCTCTGGCTGCGGTGGAGAGGGGGGGCGGCCCTTTCGGGATGAGTGATTGGACTTGGGGCTGGGCTGATGAGCAGACGAGGAACCCTTGGTTGGGGTAGATGTGTTGCTGGAGTTCTTGGCCTTGGCGGCTGCTTCTGCGGCTTTAGCCTTTTTCTGCTTACTGAGCTCAGCAGCAAGACTGGTTTTGAAGGTGAGCGTGCTGGGTGAGAGGCTTGAGGGGCGACTGCGGGAGCGAGAGTGACGGTGACGGCTGCGGGAACGTGAATGCCTTGAGGATGAATATGGACTTCTGCTACGAGACCTAGCAGATCGCCTGGAAAGATAATAACAAGAACACCTTTTTAGATTTCAACATTACAAACTTCTTGTATGGTTTTATTAACTTTATTTAAAAATTCTAGTGGATATCTATATATGAAGAATGCTCTGCCACAAATACACATGTAGAAAGCAACTCACAATATGCATCCTAGAAATAGCACAATGTCACATGAAGGACTTTTTTTCCCCACTACTGATAGTTTTGCCAACATAAGGACTCAAACACAAATGTTTTATCTGTGTCCTTGATTTGGGTGCACAATCATTTCAAATTGTAAAAATCTACAACCAATGTCATGGAGTATCAAAGGTTGACAGGTTTTTATTGAATTTGAACTAGGTTTGTGTATATCAATATTTCATCAGGTAAAAGAGGTAAAATTCCCACATAAGTCTACAGCATAAACTTTAAAATACAAGGATCTAAGAAAATATTGACACATTTGAGAATAGAAATATTATGGTCTGTGATATTGTAATGTGATTTCTAATACTGTGTCATGATTTTAAATGTAATCATTTCAAGTGTGTCTCATTTTTATCCACAGAGGAAATTAACCCTTTGACTGTATCACATTTTACATTCAGCTGTGCAAATCTTGTGTTGGCAAATTCATACACCTTAAAATTTAACTTATTATATAGGTTTTAATTTATTCTTACAATTGCTGTTTTTTTATTCTTATTACCACTGTTATGTACATTTCTCATTGGCATTTCTTTGTATCTATGACTTTTTTTTTTTTACTCTACATCATTGTAAATATGGTCTCTACCTCAAGTAAAGATTGAGTGAATGAATGAATATTGTGATTAGGGATGTGCACAATTAGCAGATCATACAATTAAACACTATACTTTATGTAGTCGGCACCAGAAATACTAGTAGATTAAACTAATTGTTAATATTTTATTCATGTATAATGCTGATTTACTGTTAACTAGTCTAAATCACCTAGATCTGTTTATTCAACAGGCAAATTAGTCACCAGGAACATCCCAAATCATGAGACATGCAAAGGTTTGTGGTAGTGGTTCATTTTGTGTTGGGTTTTAACTGCTATATAGCAGCATCCTTATCTATCTTTATTCTTCTGATTGCATTAAAAAGAATTGTATTGGCTTAGATATTATGCACATGGTGGTGTGTTCTTTATTAATTAGAGAAAAAGAGGAATATATCAGCTGGCTCACAGTATCGCAATATATTGAACCACAGCCCCTGTATCATGATAGGTATCATATCACCAGATTCTTGCCAATATACAGCCCTAATGAATATACCACACAGTTACACTACAGCCAGCAGATTAAACACACATCATCCTATTAGCTGTTTTCTAAGAACTCACCTGACATCTGGACTTGGGCTCAGGGACTTTCTGTATGGACTTCGTGACCTCCTGCGGTTTCCATAAGGACTTGAAACAAACTCTCCTTGTTCATATGGACTGTGCCGGCCATAACTCGGGGACCTGCGCCAGTTCACTGGGCTCACAGGGGACCGCTTTCTTTTGTTGCTGGAGTACGAACTGGGTGACTTGGGCATACCATATGCCCCATACACATCTACATCCCGACTGTAATAAGCGGAACTGGGAGAGAGTCTTTTGCTCCCATAAGTTGGACTTCTTCTAGATATTAGCTGGTTATAACCACCAGGAGACTGGTAGCTATATGAATATGATGTCCCATAGGGACTTTCGGCTTTGAAACCAGGACTTCTCCTGTATGCCCTGAGGTCTTCACGGTCATCTCTATAAGATTGTGGAGCATCTCTGTATGCAGATGGAGGCTCTTTGTCAGATCTTGTTTTACTCCTGTGTCTTTTTGAATCCCTCTTATCTGCAGATTGTGAGGACTGAGATGTAGATGTCCTTTTACCGTTTCTGTCACTGCTCCTTGTAGTGTCTCTGTGATTTTTGGAGCCACTCAGGCTACCTCCACTCCTGGCTTTGGAGGAGTCTCTCTCACGGCTCTGGCGCTCCTTCTTCCTGCCCAGTTCCTTCTCCTGTCTGCTCCTCTCAGATGGTCCTCTTGTTTGTTCGTCCTTGCTAATGCACACTCCCTCCCGGTCTCTCGGGTGGCTCCTGTCTGGGGATGCTGGTCCATTGTAGTCACCAAACTCAACATCGCTGAGTCGGTCCACTGAGAGCCTGTCAGCAGCATGGGGGTCGAGTTTAGGAGAGGGGCTCCCAGAAAACCGCTCCGACTGGGAGCTCACGTCGTCATACTCCACCAATGTCCGAAGTTCAGCCTCTCGATCAAAAGTGCTTTTTCGGTCATTGTCAGGGTCCCCTGTTGCACCTGTATGCCACAAGTCTCTTTGCCTGGCCTGCCTGCGTTTCTTCCTTCTGGAAGCCGATGACCGCCTCTTCTCACGGTGTCTGTCCCGCTGAGCAGCACCGCTCCCCGGTTTACTCCGCCTGTCCTGCCTGTTAGCATTCCTCTGTGCAGAGGGGCTCCGTCCCCGACCCTCCCGAAGCACCTCCGAATTAGGCATTTATCTACAGAATAAATGCTATAGCCACGTTGAGAATAATCTTTATATTATATACTTTAGCTATGTTCCTTGCTGTGCCGTGGAACAAAACATTGGGCTAGCTGTGTAACAGGCTAGGTAGCTAACGTAACAGCGAATTCACAATTAGACAGCCAGCCAGCTAGCTTGCTAGCTAATTCACAAGCTTAATGTTAGCATTACAAAGCTAGCTTCAGAAAAAGTATGTTACCCCAGACGGTGATTCATGACACTCGGTGCCGGTAGATTCCGTTACATAAAATCCACAATATGGTGTTTCGTTACAGAGCCAGTCTGCACTCAGCCATTGTACTCCAGGACGGACATCTCCCAGATTTAGCTACTAGCTAACGGTCGGTTTAGCCAGCTAGCCTCCTGTAGCTAACTGTGTCCAGCTAGACAGTCGCATTCCATTTCATGGTCAAAGCACAGGCCCAGAGCCCCTCGAAATTTAAAATCCAGTTCTTCTGAGATGTTGCACTTCGTGCAGGCATGTAAATCCATTAAGCATATAGTGTTAAAAATGAAGTAAAAAACTCCGTCTCCCCCTCACAAACTTCTTCTCGCCTTCCATCACACTCCAGTGTGCAACAAGGAAGTGGATAGCACGCGAGTTGGCTGGATAGCCGCCGCTAGCTTGCTGGCTAGCTAGCCGCTAGCACCTTAGCTGCCACTAGCTTTCTTTTCTCCTTGCGTGGAGTTCAATGCAACTCAGTCAAGATGCAATAAAACAATGCTGTTCGCAAACACGTCTGCCTCCACGTGTCCTGCCGGCTCGTTGCTCCCTCTTACTGCCACATGGTCCAAAAGTGGCGAACGTCTATCCAGGGCGAAATGGCTCAACAATTCCTTGAATTTATTTAAAAATATTATAACTTTGTTCGCAATGTGGCTACTCGCCTGGGCCCAGACAGCTTTCAAACTACAGGCCTTGTGCGTCGGTGTGAACCAATGATACCCGTATGCGTAATCCAGATCAGCGGTTACGTCACCATCAAGGGAAACCCCTACATTCAAAATATAACACAATAAATAACTGAACATCTATTTTATAAATGTCAGTACGCATCGGGGTTGTTGGGGGGAAAAACATTATTTTGTTGCACAATAATTCAATTAAGCTTGAAGCCAAGGATGCAATACTATACAGTGAAAACAAAACTCAGAAAGTTCACGTCTGGAGGTTTTGCCCATCATTTGAATCATTTGGGGTTATACTCTGCGTCTATTCCAGTTATAATCAACAGGAAATGCACTCATATACCTAATATGATACATTATTTAACTAAGTTTCATTGCCTACTTTGTTTATTATTCCTTTTAGCTATATGTTTTTATATCACATAAGTAAATGTGTATGTACACTTGACTTGACTGCTTCATACTTGAGAAGAAGGTCTTGCCTGTGATGATACTTACTATGATGCCTAAAGTTTTCTGTATTTTTCTTGTACTGTCACATGTTGTAAATCAGTAGTTTTCAACCTGGGGGTCAGGACCCTCAAGGGGGTTGTGAGATAATTTCTCAGGGTCACCAGAAATAAAATATTGTGGCAACCAGCACTAAGCGAGAACCAGGAGGCAGCTAACAAAAAATGGCATTGGCATTATTTCACATAAAATAGTAAACATAACAATTTACTCCAGTCCAGCAAGCATGGGTCATATTTTAGACTGGGGAATGCTTTTTACATAACGTTGTCTGTGCCAGTGATATAATTTGTGTATGTACATGAGTTGGACATAAACACCACACACAAAAAAAATCTAATTTTAGCACTTTTGGGCCCCAGCATCATGTTCAACCAAGCAGCTATCAAGCAGTTCTGCTAACTATCAGATGGGACGACTACAATGGAGTGATGGCTGCTTAGAAAAACTATTCCAGCTTAAGACTCAACAGGAGACTGGAGAAACCTTGTGTCTCAAGGTGGGTCAACTGAAAGTCCAACACTAACAGCAGTTACACAAGGCACCAGCGTTTTACTGCTACAGATTAGACAACAAGGCACCATCTTTTTTTTTTTTTTTACATACTTATGCATATGTTTCTGTTAACTGTTGTTATACTATTTTGTTATATATTGTAGCAGAATGTACATATTTTTATATACTGCTTTTCTATTTTCTCAATTTCTCCATGCTTACATAATTTCTATTCATGAATGGGGGCATATGTGATATGAGCAATTTCCCCCTGGGGATTAATCAAGTATTTCTTATTCTGATTTTCAGCAGAGCCCTGAGCTCCCACCAAGCTCCGGAAAATAAACTCTAACTTTCTATAATATAGATTTTTGTTGCAGGGATTGTTAAAACCAACCTAATTATTCTGGGGGATCAGAAATATTAAGAACTACTGTTTCAAATGATGGCATGCTAAATAAAGATTTTTAAAAACTCAAAATATAATACAAACCCTATTGGAATGATCACTTGGAGAACATTAAACAAGTTTTTATTTGGATGTACAATAACAAATATTTTGTCAATAATTAAGTTAATGAAATTTATTTTAAAACTATGAATTAAATCTACACAACAAACCACTTTCTAATAAAATATAGAAATGATCTTCCTGATTCCTGAGTATTCTGTGATACCAGCACAAAGACTATTTTACATTTATTCATTCCCATTTACTAGAGGAAGATTAATCTACAGAAAACAGGTTTTAATCTTTATTATGGGGAAAATGATCCTGACATGTCGTTATTTCAAATCTTCTCAGAAGTTTCATATCCATACGTGAAAATGGTCTCAAAGGAAACACAATGTTCAAAAGTTTATGCACAAAATGAAACCCTTCTTTGAAACGATGAAATGTCTCACACATCAGAAGGACATCAGGACTATTGTCATTAGCAGTGCCTTAAACCTCTAAGTTTGTTTGCCTGGACGTTACCTTCAGGCAGCATTGTGCCGTTGTAGAGCAGCCTGTGGGAATGAATGTGTTTCAGAGTGTAAACATATTTCAGCAAACTTTACAGCAACAATCTGTCAAACCAAACTACCACAAACCCTTGCCATAACAAGGCAGTGAGTCACATTTCAGGGTTGATCATTTGTTATATTTGCGTTATTTGGTGTGTGTCGTTCCTGATGTACAGTATAATGCCACCACTTGTGTTGCTGCTCACTGCTTTTAAGTTAAAATAAAATAGCTATCGATGCATTTCTTGTATTATCTGAACAGCACATAAAACTAAATACACAATCTCAAAAATGTCATGGTGGGAATCCATAATGGTACAGTGTTACAACTTTTACATTTTAACAGTTTTCCTTTACGTTATGATCAAATAAAGCACATTAAACTATTAGAAATGAAACTTTACTCATCGATTAATGTGCATTCATTTTTTCCTCAAATTGTAAATTGACATAAAGATTTGTTTTCAGACCATTTTTGTGGAGAGAGATGATGGAGCTGAAACATGTGAAGAAGGCTGCAAAAAGGGATTCAACATGACCTCTGGAGTCATGTGACAAATTAAAACACTGCTATTACTTTAATTAGGACACTGTCTCTCTTTTAAGGGATTGCATCATAACTGAGGACATATTGTGAGTGTTAAGGGCCCAAAATGGTTGTTACCTAGTAGCAAGACTGTACCATAGAGGCTTAAAAACCTGTTTTTTTTTAAAATATGTACGTACCCCATTTCATCTTGTTACAAATTATATTCCACGTTTTTTGTGTCCTCTTATGGTCATTGAATACAGTCACACACCTCTCCTATTTCTCTACAGGTTTTTAAACCTGTTTTTAAACACCTCATTATGTGGAAAACATTAATAAATAAAAACATTAATACATTAAAACAACAGTATGTTTCTAGTAGTCTTGTAACACAGTGTTCCCCAACCCTGGTCCTCAGGGCCCACTGTCCTGCATGTTTTAGATGTTTACCTGCTCCAACACACCTGATTCACATGATCAGCTCGTCATCAAGCCTCTGCAGAAGCCTGATGACAACCTGATCATTTGAATCAGGTGTGTTGGAGCAGGGAAACATGCAGGACAGTGGGCCCTGAGGACCAGGGTTCGGGAACACTGTTGTAACACTCAAGTAGTACTGTTATGAAACAGCACACAGCAACATATCCACCTTTGCACTATGGTAAATCAATACTTCCCCCTGTCCTTCTCCATGACATTGGCATAACCATGCATTAGTAGGACCACATATGCAACACAAAGAAACTGTGTGATTGTGTAAACGCAGAGATAAGCTGTTTGTGCTTGCACGCACACTACAGTGCAACAAGAACAATCTACTGCAGTCACACTCTGCCTTACGAATGTGGTAAAACCTGAGGTAAAGTCATAAGAAAATTAATTAACAGATGAAAAGATATATCTGAGAATTCGCTGCTTGGATAGTGTAACTAATGGTGTAAAATTCTTTAATTTCACGGTTCCATGTTCCTCTGACGTAGAAAATCACAATCAGGTGGGATTTAACATGTTCACGGACATATGAGCAGCAAAATGTGAAGAGTCGAGCAGTTCGGTTTAACAACCCAAGCCGAGACATGAATCTTCACACAAAGAATATCTGGATGCGTTTGGAAAATGTTATTAGTAATATCCACTTTATTTGCCATTTCCAAATAACTCACAAAAAATGAATTGAAATGTAAGCTTCACCTCTTGCATTCACAAACAGATAGGCTACATTAGTGGTTATGTTCAAAATAAGTAAACATGAAGGAAACATTTAATCGATGGCATACATACAACCATCCAATCAAAGACATAGATATCTTTTTTTTTTTTATTCCAAGGGTATTTATATAAAAGGCAAAAACAAGTTATTTGAATACCCAGTAGGACAGTTTGCTCATAGCTTTCACACAAATATCTGTTTTAGTATCACCCCTTAAATCCTGCTGAAAATATTTGGGCCATCAAGTCTATTAAATTATACATGAAGACAAAGAAAAGTAGTAGAATAATTATGAATGTACTTCTGGAAAAAAAAAGCACTGAAACAAGAATTAGACTGTGTAAAGCCAATGTTAGAGTAAGCAAGCACTATGGTGGTCACTTTAAGTATAGTAGCGTCTGCTGATGAAGACACACAGCAGTTAATGTAATGGCTATAAGCTAAGGAAGGTAATGCCATAACAGACTGTGATTCTTACACTGTAATGTCAGTTTCTGCGCCTGTCGCTGCCACTTTCAGGGGTGTTTCAATCATGGTATGGTGTACTGGAGGTTAGCCCTTAGAACATAATAACCCAAACTACTTTCCAAACATTCTGATGCCATGGGGTCCTAATATTTTGGGTTCAAGTTTGCTTCATCTCGTCTCACACTCCTATCTTTAAACTCTAACTCTCTCTACTGTGTGCTTTTCAGTTAGCAAGAAATACCTCAAATATTCTTCTGTATTACTGTCTTTTTGTACAATGGACACACTTTATTACATGACAAACAAAGCCTATAATCAAAGCCAGGGGTTCTTTAGTGTTTATGTATTAACTCAGAGGTTCAATGAGGAAGTATTTTGAAATATAAAACGGTTCACTTCAGTCTCATTAAAAGCAGTTTACAGACACTGACAATGTTTCGATCTGTTTCCAGGTTTCTTATTCTCGTCCTATTTGCAATTACGACAATCATTTTTGCATAGACTCCAGTGTTGGGCATCCTATTGGCTGAGGAAATCCTTTAATGTAAATGGTGAGCAGTTGCTGTTAGCAACACACGTTTACTCTTCTGTTAAAGGGACAGTTCATCCCAAAATCCAAAACACACATTTTTCATCTTATCTGTACTGCTATTAATCTGTCTAGATTGGTTTGGTGTCAGCTGAAGAGTTTTGGAGACATCAGCCGTAGAAATATCACTTTTCTCAAATATAATAACTAGATGGCCCTGAACTTGTGGTGCTCAAAGACTCATCAACAGCAATGTCTTTCAAGAAATCAAGACCAAGTTACTCAAAATAATCCACAGACCTTGCTGTGAGCTGTTTAATGTAGGAACTATTTTATTTCTACTAAATGCTTACTTTATCACAGCGCAGCTGGAAGTGTGCAACTACTCATGGACAACAGGCTTGTACTCATGATGTAGTGGCACGCATGCAACATTAACATCCTCAAATGTCTTGTTTTGTCCTACTACTTGGTGCTACTTAAGAAACCAGAAAATATTCACATTTGAGAAGCTTGTATCAGAGAATCTGGACTTTGTTTTATCAAAAAATCGACTCACAGCAATTCAGTGATTATCTAAATAGTTGCCCTAATGGTTGATATCTCCAAAACTCTGCAGTTCACACTCAAACAATCTAGGTGGATAAATAGCACTACAGGCAGGAGGAAAAATATTTTGATTTTGGGGTGAGCTGTCCCTTTAAAGACTTCAACTGGATCAGAGTGAAATGTGACAACAACCTCTGGATGTTGGTCAGACTCATAATAATCAAATAAGTTATTTTAAATAAGTTAGTAGTTTTTGTGGTTAAAAAATAAAAGGTGGCTCAGTCATAAAGGGAAACTAAGAGAATGGAGGAGCAGATTTCACAGTGTGTTTTGGTCTAAAATCATGTATCACATTCTCATTTTGCCAATTTATTTTTACACTGCTTCAATCTTCACTTGCCAGTAAAAGCATTCCTACATCTAAACCAAAAGAAAAAAATGTGGGAAATCATTAAGGTGTCCTTATAGCTTTATAACACCAGGTAGCCTTACATAAAAAGGTAAACAAAGCAGAAAGTCAATGACCTCTAAACTCTTGGCAGCCTAAGATTACAGGCAAACAGGAAGGGTTTGGGAGGATTATTCACATTCACAATTGACAGAGAGGCAACAGTGATGCACTGTACATGAAATACTAAATTCCTCATAACCTCTCATTTCTTCCCCAGGCCATGTAGAATGAAATTCCCCTTCAACCTTTGCCACCATCAGTTTTACTTCTCATGCTCACTATAGCAAGTTGTCACTTCCATTTATAAGTGGGCACTTGTTTGTACTAGCTAGCATTTGTCTTTGGTGACTGAGAACAACCTTTTTGGACAGGTATCACCTCACTTCTATCAAGCCTGCATCCATTTTTTTTAATTTAATGCCTTAAAATCATCTATCCATTAATTTATTCACACTTAAATCCCTATTAAGAAATACATTTAGGTTAAAAAAAGAGAGGAATACAAGGTTGGTGATTAAAAGTCTGAGCCAGGAGAAGTAAAATTGGCAAAAGAAATCTTTACATGACTGGAAGCTATTCATTTGATCAACTTTCGGATGTGTTCAGAGACAGCATGTAAAGGATGTAGTGTTGAGGAATCGCCTTTTATCAGAGCACCAGGGATTCCTTTGTCGCAAATAAAATAAAAGGCAATGAAAGTCATTAGCCGAGTGAGGTAAAACTTCTGAAATGTTAGGTCTGAAAAAAGTTCAAGTGTTGTAAAGTCCCTCACAGGTTTAAGGGTAATGATCAATGTCGTTTGTGCATTCTGAAAAGACTCGACAAAAGTGACGCGAAGGGGGAGAGAAAAAACGGAAACATTAGTGCGCTTATCTTACACTGGTTGATATGATAGAGGAGAAGAAAAGAAAAGTTCACAGATAAAAATAAGTGTTCATAACCATACCACGTAGTAAAATCGAGGTGTAAAACGACAAATAGGAATGGCATCAAATTTCGGCTCTGGCTTAATTGACGCAACAATCTTTTCAATTAAAATGCTTCGTAGATTCACCAGTGCAATGTACATTTCCTTGGTGGCACTTGATGAATTCTGGGTTGACACTACTTACTTACATTTCCTACCCAAGCTCCAGTTACATCCTCCCCGTTTAAACCTTGGCTCTGACACCATCATTTGTATCTTTTCTTTTGAACTGCACAGTTGTCTGAATATATTATACACATCGAACTTTACAATGAAAGGTTTTTTGTAACATTTCAGGGCTCAGCCTCTTGTCAAGCTTAGGCCTAAATTAAAACACCACCCATTTATTACACTCTGTAATGTGGTCAGAGTAAGAGAGAGAGTACATAAATTATTTGGAGTGTCAGCACATAAAAAGTTAGAGCTATAAATGGTGTATGGAGTGCCACCTTACTACTCCCTGACACACGGTCAGATGTCCTGTTAGCCAGGAACAGAAAGTCATGGTCAGGTATGGGCACAAAATAAATGCAAAAGTCTGAGAAATGTATATGTACACAAGCAGCTATCCTGCTCTCTCTTACCACTATAAAATACAGCATCTCTCTCTAATTCTCTTGGCCAAACTTTTGCTTTTCTTCTTCCCGTTCTTCTCTTTGCTGTCCTCCATTTTCCTCGCCCGGATCTCTCTCATCAGGTCGAAGAACACCTGTTAATTAAAATACAAAAAATAGCGGGGGTCACATTTCTTTGTGTGTTCAGTGTCAACATATTTAACCAATGATGCTAATCTTCAGTTAGACAAACGCACCTTGTCAACATTGGCACGGGTTTTGGCAGAAGTCTCCACATAGCACACGCCCCACTGCTCAGCACGCGCCTTCGCCTCGTCTGCGCTGACCTGCCGTCGGTCGTCCAAGTCTGATTTGTTACCGACCAAGAGGAAGGGCACATTCTCATCCTCTTTCACTCGCAGAATCTGCTCTCTGTGGAGCAGGAAATGTCATTCAGCCATGAATTATGTAAATAATGAGACTACTGCCTGCTAAAGTAGCCTTAAAGGGATAGTTAGGATTGTTTCAAGTGGAGTTTTATGAGGTACTTATCCGTAGTGAGAGTATTACCTACAGTAAATGGTGTTCGGCACACTCTTAGTTTGGAGAAGCAAACGGAAGTACCAGCATGGACGACAAGCAATGTACTGCTGTAGACAGGATCAGCAGCTAAACATATTTTAGCCTCCTAAAAAGGCCCACCACAAACATCAATATCAGTTTAAGTTTACACTACATTTAGAACATTTTCATCACTTGCCATCGGACAGCCCTTTCTCATATAAAACTGAAGCAGCTATGCCCACTTCAAAGCCACCAAACTCCTTCACACAAGAACACAAACAAACTAACAGATTGAGACAGCGGTAAACCAGCAACTCCCGTGTTCTGTGAAGTAAAATTACTTTTTTGTCAAAACAGTCTGATTGCTTTGGAGACAGTGACACAGCGAGTGACATAAGTTGTCTGACAGCGAGGTGAAGAAGTGAAAATGTTCTAAATCTGGCGAACACTTAAACTGATTTTGTTTTTTAGATGGGCTGCCGTTTAGCTGTCTAAAATACATTTTGTCACTGACCCTGTCCAAAGCAGTACATTGCCTAGCTTCCTACATGAGTTTGCCTGCTGCTTTTTCAAGCTGAGAGCATGCAAACTGCCATCAACTGTAGGTAATACAATGACTATGCACTTAAGTCCCAAATGCACTGAAACCAATAATTGACACATGTGAGTCGGTGCACTGCAGGCGTTAGATTTGAAATGCCAACACCACAGAACCACCAGTATTTTGGAATAAGGTCACAATTTATACATACTGGTTTATTTGTGCAGTATTATTTTTAAGAATAATGTATTTCTTTCATAAAATATTATTTCTTACCCTTTTTCAGGTCAGTCTATATAATGGCGTCATACTGAATGGTGTGCAATAATCATCTTTTTCAAATTTAATTTGAAAGGCCAAGATAGAAAATCTGAAGACCAACATACACCAAGGAGATGACGAGGGAGAGACGGCACCTGGATACTTCACTAGTAAACAGAAATATACAGGAACATCAAGATTGATGCCCTGTCAGCACCATCTTCTCTGTTTAGTACTCTCCAATGCATGTACTATGACAACAGGAAGAAAAGCTTTGGTCTTCATTTGACGCTCTAAGTTCAAAACAAGATTTGAGCGGAGGCGTCAAGGCAGTCTGACACGCCTAATAACACTTTTGGTTCAGTCATTTAAAACAATAGGTGGAAGTTTTCAGTGCATTTGGACTTTCATACAACCAATACAAACTAACCCTTTTTAAGTATAATGTGAATGAAGTTAAAATATAGAAAATACAGTTTAATGATGTTACAAAATGACAGAAAGGCATGTTTGTTTCTTTTAAGCAGGGTAAAAATACCTAATGGTCAGTGTCATTAATTCTAATGGATGGGAAACTGTCTAATTGAAATGCTACTGGACCTGAAGTCTACTGTTGCTGCAAATGATTCCAGTTCTGTGATGGAAAACACACAGAGGAAGCCCTCGCCACTGCGGAAGTAGTTATCCCGAATGGCTGCGTAGTCTTCTTGTCCAGCTGTGTCGAGGATGTCAATCTGTACCTCCTCTCCGTCCAGCACCACTTTCTTCCTGTAGCTGTCTGCTTTGGTGGGCTCGTAGTCTTCAACAAACTATGGTAAGAGAAAAATGAAGATTGTGTTAACAACAGTGGTTGACTTGGTCATCCATTATTCCCACAAAGAGACACAATGTGAATTTTACTCGCCGTGATGCGAGTTGCTTACCTCATCATACATGAACTGGAGAGTGAGGGCTGATTTGCCGACTCCTCCACTGCCCACCATAATCACTTTGTGAAGGGCTAGAGAGTTCTGCCCTTTTGGCTTAGCAGCTGCCATGGCTCTGTGTACCAAGAGATCCGAGTGTAAAAGGGAGGAAGTTCAACGTGGAGGCGGATGTGGAGGGGAAGATTGTGAAAAGAAGACCGTAAAATCAGTGCGAGGATTCCAGCTGCAACAAAGGGCCAAATGATAATTCCTGGGGAGAAAAAAATTTGAAAAAAAAAGAGAGAGAAGAAATCCTAAGATGTTTCATCATCATTTCCGTGTCTCTAGATTCCATTTCTGCAGCTAGATTGCATAGCCATCATTGTGTCTCATAGCAATAAAATGAAACCACGAGAAACTGCCATTACATTACGAATGTAGTGCTGAGGATGATTCTCTGTACCTTATGTTAGGACTATAGAAATATAAAATGTGGTAATGACCACTGGCACTAGATTGATGAATTAGAAACTGCTTCATAGTCAGTATCATTCATTCATTTTTCACTCCTTCCTGCACCTATGTGACCGCAAAAAGATTACATTTCCCTTAATAAAGCAAAAGTGAACACTTTTCTTTTACTTAATTTTTCTTTGTTACGACAAAAAGCAATAAAAGCAGTATTTCCTATTATACAATTAGATTACATTATGCAAGAAATAGTATTTGTGTGATTCTTCCTTTCAGACATTGCAGGAATATAAGAGTGTGAAGGTAAAAAAGGTTGGTGCATTCACAGTCAGTGTTACAGATCAGCAAAATGACAAATACAGAGCCAGCTTGTGCAATACTGCTACAACTAACAATTATTTTCATTACTGATTAACCTGACTGTTTTCACAATTACTCAATCACTCATTTAGTCTATAAGTGGTAAAAAAAAAAAGTAAAAAATGCTCATCATAATTTCTCAGGACTCGTCATTTACTATCATAAATAACAAAGTAAAGCTGCAAATACTTACATTTAAGTAAATGTTTTGACATTTTTGCTTGGAAAATTACTTAAACAACTAATTGATTATCCAACTAGTTTGCAACTAATTTTGTTTTCATCAACTAATCCATTAATCAACTAATAATTGCAGCTCTAATGCTATTTTACAGCCATCTTTAGCGTGCCGAATGTCAGACCACCGCAAATACATTTACAACCTGTTTGTGGCATCCTCAGAAAACCTACCAATGACATACAAATACTGTACATCACGACAAACAGTAGGCAAATTCCAACCAAACCCAAGAGGAACCTGTGGAAGCCATTTAGCACAAGAAATATAACTTTTTAAAAGCTTCTGGGTAACATCTGGCAGTATTTTCCAAACTCTGACAGCAGTGGATAAAATCTGACACATGCCGAAGCGATTTAGTGGTCAGTTTCCCATACGAGACAGTCCAAGAAGACTATGGGAATACCATGATGTCCTGAAGTGCGTGTTAATGCTCTTTCCTATCGCAGGCCAACACAGACCTCTGGGGATCAGGGATAAAGATGGGAATGCAGCCAATAGGTCATTATACAAATTAACAAAAGGGGGTCTGTGCACTGAAAGCCAATACTACGATTTAGTGCTGAAGGAAATATCCTTTTACCTTAAGCATTTAAACCTCCTTAGTAAGGAAATATACCTCTTAACAAATAGTTTTAAAGGGACAATTCACCCCAAAATCAAATATATCTTTCCCCTGGCCTGCAGTGCTATTTATCCATCATTTCCCCTGTGTATTGCAAGCCCAGTGGCCCACCAGGCCTCAGTTATACTTGTCAACACTGAGACCTCAAAAAACACAAGGAGTTTCATAGACGTTCTTTCCTGCATCCCGGTGACTTTAAACAAATGAAAATGGAATAATACGTAATGTACAGATTTTTTTGCAAACAGATGCCAGAATATGACTTATAAATGACAGTTGTTAGCTGCAAAAACACAATGGGACCACAGCATTCAGCGTTACCAAGTGAATTTCAAATTAGATTACAGTAACACAGAATATGAATATTTTACAATTATGCTGCTCTTAGAAAAAAGGGACCCTTTTCTTCAGAACTTTGGTGGTGTGAAAATCTCTCTTAAATCTGGAGAAACTCGGGAGAATTGTGACCCCTGGAGAAAACTGGGAGAGGGCAATGAAAACGAGTCTCTTCTGGAAATTTCACTTTCAGTAAATGTTTGTCAATTTAAGAAATTAATATACAAGTCAAGAAAATCACAATTTAATTTCTTTTGCTGTTGTTGAAACAGTATTCAAAGACTGTACATTGTCACATTCTTTAGAAAACTATACTATAGTATAGTATAGTATATATAATATGCATATTGAATAATTACTTATTTATAACAAGACATTACTTAGAAATATTTCTAAATATCTAGTCAGCTTCTAGCACCAATTTAATCCAGGGCCCTATGGAATCTGTGTTATGTCTTTTTTAAATTATCAATTCTGTGATTACTGACCCGATTATGTTTTCACAAAAGTTAAAGGACTTGACCTTAATGCTGCCATCGGTCTGTCGCTGGCCAGCACCAGGCACTTGGCCGCCAGCCTCCCTCAACAGATACCTGCCACCAACCATCTTTGCTGGGGGAAACCCTGTAGATTGTTTTCATGTGAGTTGCCAAGTTTCAAAAATATCAGCTATAGACGTGTCTGCCATCTGAATATAATGGAACTAAATGGCAGTCAGCTTGTGGTGCTCAAAGTAACAAAAAAAAAATGAAATGAAACTCAGAGGTAACTCTTCCCAGAAATCATGACACAATTACTAAAGATAATCCACAGACCTTGCTGTGAGTAGTTTCATGTACTACTTTCTTTCTATTGGAAAAAAGAAAGTAGTAGGTAAAAAGAAAGTAATTCATAAGTGAAACTGTTCACAAAAAGGTCTTTGGATAATGCCAACTAGATTCACAATTTTTGAGAGAAGCAGGGCTGCAGAATATGGTAAAAGAATCATGTTGCAATTAGTCTGACTGAAACTGCAACTGATATATACAATGCAAATAGTGAGAATTCACTTTTCTTCATAATTTTCATTACTGAAAATATTATAAAATATGTTAATATTAAAAATATTATCATCGAGATGATGTGACACTTGTTGGCCTCTGTACCAACCAAACATGTTTTCTTTCATCTGGAGACCAAGAGCACTACAATACTTCATTATAAAACTGTATTCTCAAACATTTCTCCTTTATCTTATAACTGCAATTTAATTCTGCTTCAGCAATTTGGATACTGCACTTGGCCATATTGCAGTTTTGATAATACTGCAATTAAATGTGCAGCCCCAAAGTGAAAGCATACATCTCTACAGCTGATACCTCAAAAACTGGGCAACTCACACTAAAGCAATCCAACTGGTTAAACAGCACTATACAGGTCTGAGGAAAACATGTATTTCTGATTTTGAGGTGGACTGTCACTTTAAGGAGAGATTATGTTCATATGTGTCCGTATGTAACATTTTAAGACACACGAGGCATGTTCAAGTGCTTAAAACGTTCAAAATGTAATAAGAAAAAGACATAGAAATGCTATAACGACAACTATTTGCCTGAGGTTAAATGATGACCTCAATATAGGGTGTAGCTGTAATTAGATGTGTCATAGTCGCTTAACACAATTATCTGTAGATCATGAAATTGGCTCTCAATAACGTTAATAACACTGGCACGACAAGATTATAATAAGATGGTCTTAACTGTTAGCTGAGCAGGTGTCAATTTCACCTCATTTTTCACAGTAAGACATGGCTGAAATTGCACATAAAGATGCGCAACACTCTAATAATCACGTTAACTTAATAGCAAGTTAGCTGATGACATGTCAGCTG
This sequence comes from Lutjanus erythropterus, assembly GCF_056507025.1. NCBI lineage: Eukaryota > Metazoa > Chordata > Actinopteri > Lutjaniformes > Lutjanidae > Lutjanus > Lutjanus erythropterus. Next base: position 25,234,248 of record NC_139337.1, on the reverse strand, counting down.
CAGGTAAACTAAGCTAGCAGGTTGACTTACAGTGGGCGATGCGGCTAACAAGCTAACTAACCCACCGAGCAGGTTAGCATCACCTGGCCGTTAATTAACATTTGAGGAAGTTCAAGATGAAGGCAGAGACTCATGTAACGCATAAAAGCCAAATCTTTAAAATCAGATACCCAGCAACAGATGTTCGGTCGATCCCTTCAAACTCAGCAGCTTCCTCGCTAGCCAGCCAGCCAGCCAGCTAGCAAAAAGGCTAGCAAACGATAACAAGCAGCTAATCACAACTAAATGATGCGACGTTAAAAAAAAAAGGAGAGAGCACACATGACCAGCAGCAAGACTAACAACAACAGCGTTTCAGTGAATAACATCACCTACCAGTAAATTAAACAGTATTCACCCTGGCACGACGTTTGACGGAGGTTGAATTATGGTGGCAGAATGAAAAGAGTCAGCTAGCTGCTTGTTAGCTCATGGCTAGCTCCCGAGCTAACTCCAGAGACTCGGCTGGTAGCTGTTAGCAGCAGACTGACTGCACGTCCTGTGGGCTTGGCTCCGTCTGACAACGCCCGCCCGCCTGGGAGAATCAGACAACACTCACGTTTACTTTTTGTCTAAATCTAACACTAATTTACCACTAATAAAAAATACCAACAGTCGTGATAATGAAATAATTTCTTAGTTATTTTGGTTATGTGCCCTGTGGTTGAACATAAAATGCAGATTAAGTGCAGTGGGTTTAACATGCCAGATAATTGAATAATTAGTTAATCCGCATAAATGTTTGCACGTTTGTTCAGGAGGAGACTCCTTGTCAAGTCAGCAAGAGTAAAATAGACTTTGAGGAGGCAGGTAATGTTGTTTTATTTTATTTTTATTTTTTAAATAAGCAGCTGAATGCTTACATTTTTAACATTAATTAGTTTAGTTTACTGCATTTAGAGAAGGGACGATGCAAATTCATAAATACTCAAAATAAAAATGCTAGAAAGGCTGTTTTCATCTGTAGTCCCTAGCCAAGGTGTTAAAAAAAAAGCGTCCTAGGACTGAATAACTTTATTTGTAACAATATGATACAATTATTTTTGACATACTGCAAAAAAAAAAAACCCTATTAAAATCATAATGATGTGATTTGTTGGGGTCTGTACCAAACAAAGGCCAGGACATCTCTGCAGCACAACTATTTAATTATAATGCTGTTTTTTCACACAATTTTCCTGTGCCAGAAAAATTGCATTGATTTGGGTACTGCGCTTGTGACTGCAATATTTGACCTCTTTGAAAAAATGCTTGTCTACTGCAAAAATATACTTTAAAATTACCTAAAACTATGTATTTACTTAAAGCAACTACTAGGAACTTAAATATGTTGTTGATTTTGGAGGCCCCTGTGGACAAAAGTGGTTGTTTCCACTGAAATAGCCACAAAAAAATAACAAAAATGAAATTATGTAAAGAAACAATCTCATCCTGCTTCATTTAACTGGCTAATGCACTACTCACTTTGCCTGGGAAAATGTAAAAACAGACTTATTTCAGCTAGTTTCACGGAGAATCCGACCCAGTGGCAGGCATTAAAAACAACCATTATAAAAATATAGAAACAGCCAGTCATCTTGCATAAGGTATTGTAAACTTATGTAGTTAGGTCATATTGAGGCATCAGTAATAAATTAAGACTGTTTCATAACCAGATAAAAAAGCAGTAGCTTAATGTTGTGATATTTTTTCCTCCCTTTTTAATGCTTTAGTGATGAAGGCAACAACCATAATGTCTGACCTGCACTTGAAATTTGCAGAGAAGACATGGAATGAAACATTTCAGCTCGTCCGAAGATGCATGGTAAGAAAAAATCCAGTAAACATTACCTCACATGCATGCTGTTTTCATCCATGTTTGTTTGAACTCCCTTCTCTAATACCACAGTGCAAATCACGTTGATCATACAATATTACCTTTGACAGGGTAATTTGAAATCCCTCATTAGTTCTGTGCAGAAAAGGGTGATGATTGCTTAAATAAAAGTTATGAGACTAATCACTGGGTGGCTTCTCTCTAATATGATGATGTGCTGCTAATCAGGAACTGGTGTGGTGATGCACTGAGAATGAGATCATCCATCCTGGAACACACGAGTCTTTGTTGTCAGATCAGCAGTCTGTGCATTGATGGTGACTTGGATTCACTTCCCGTCAAGTTGCTTGTTTTTTAGGTTGCCTTATGGCCTTGGCTTTGTTCCTAGTATGTTTAACATTCTCCTGTTTGGCAAGGCGATCACTATCTGTTGGCTTCAGCCATTTGCTTTTGCAATATTGACGCCCATGGACCTTTTTTATGCTCAGTTCTTTGGAAGATGCTCCATTTGCAGATGTAAATCACTACGCTACAGGTTTAGGGGTCCAAATGTGCAAAGCCTTATAGATACAGATGCCTTTTAAACTCAGGAAACAGCCTGCAAAGTGCTTTTCTGTGCATTTAGCACTCTTATACTGTCTTGTATGCTGAGGCTATGAGAGGGTGTGTTAGTTTTCTTAAGATTTGTCATGGGTGGAGCAGCGGGGTAGATAATACTTCTGGATTAATACAAAGTGGAGCTTGGCAGTGGTCAGTCTCTGGAGTCTGATAAAGAAACTTGATTACTTGGTGGTCTGAAGTGATGTGTGGTCCAAAGGGATCAGGCAGCTGGGGCTGGTCGTGCAGTCTCCTGCCAGCAGTGATGCTGAAGAGGACTTTTATAGGACCAGGCAAGCACTGAGGGCAATGCATAACGCTCAGGTACAGCAATGTCGCAGCCTCGCCGGTTTTTAAAAACATACCCATCCCAGTGTGCAAAGCATCCAAATGTCAACACTTCCCTTTGCAATGGTGTCATGCAGTTTGTGTGTGGTGGGATGGGCGGGAGGACCAAGGACTGTTTACACAAGGGCGACTTTGCTGCACAACTGCTCCATTGTTGTTTTTTTCTTCCCTTTGTCCCCCAATAGGACAAATCCAGAGATGAATCCAAACCCTGTGAGCCGTTGGTTAGATCCCTGGAAAGGCTCCAGGAGGTCTTTAATGGTAAACAGACAGTATATTAATGGTTCTGTATGTATTTTAGTAAAACCACAATTCCAAAAAAAGCTGGGATTTTGTGTGAAACATATATAAAAACTGAAAGCAATAATTTGAAAATCATTCTCACATCTATTTAAATGAATAGTGTTTTTTTTTTTTTTTTTTTTTTGTAAATATGTACTCAGTCTGAATTTGATGTCTGCAACAAGTTAAAAAAGTTAAGACAGGGGCAATAAAGTTGTAAAGAAGTTGTGGAATGCTCAAAAAACACCTGTTAATAAGGTTAATAAGTAATGTGATAGTATTTTACTTTGGTATTAAAGGGGTTTCCTCAAGGCTTAGTCATCCACAAGCAAGGATGATGTGAGGTTCACCATTTTGTTGTTGAGTATAGGTCAGAAAAGTTTTTGCAAATCATTGTATTCTGTTTTTGTTTGTTTTACATAATATCTCAACTTCTTTTTTACAATTAAGATTGTTCATGTATTTCCCTTTAGTTATGAGTCTCTGTGTGTTTCAGTGTCTTCCATGAACACCATGAAGTCTCGTCTGGAAATGACCGCCAAACAACAAGGGTACATTTTCTGTCCTTGTCGTTTGCGACATTGCAGACTTGCTGTGATATTTGATTTCACAGCTCTACCAGATCTCCCTTTTATCGTTTTATTTTAACAGTTTCCTCATTATAGCACCTTGTTTCTTTTCTAATACGCTGTGGCACACATTTTTTTCCCCGACACTCTCTCCTCCCTAGAATGGGCTTCCACATCACCGAGGCCACATGCTACCTGACAGCAGATTTGTTTTACCTGGAGGTGGTTTTGCTGCCATGTGGCGGGGTGGAGGAGATAAAGGTGGCCCCACATGGAGGATCCCCTGTTGTAAGTGGACCGCACTGTTCACATTACTCCTCTTCGCTCTGCGTGATAATAAAATGAGATTGTCTTGCAGCACAGCGAATCCCTTCTTCAGCTGCTGAGGTAAGCATTAGAGAGACGGTAAATTCAAATGGTGACATCTTGCTTACAATCAGCAGCACTTTTATAGCCTAACTATAGATGTGAAATGACAGAGCTGTTAAATGATTACCTTAAGATATCTTTAGATGGTGGTTGTACTGTTTTTTCTTTTTTTTTTTTTTTTTTGCACAGGTCAAAAAATTTTGCTGAGTTCTCCATGAAGTTGTCAGGCCTCTGCAGCCAGTACAACATGCCTGGAGACAAGTACTCTACCTTCTTTTAAATAACTTTTACCTTTTTTATCTTTAATCTTGACCCTCTTGCAGTCATTTAGCTTTTTTTAATGTGTCTTGTTTTGTTTCAGTGAAATCAAATTAAAATTGTTTACATCTCTTCAATGCCTCGGGAAAGACTTGCAGCAAATATCACAGTTGCAGAGGTAAGAGACATGAAAACAAAAATGTCCAAAACCTGCGCTGATTCGTTGATTCATTGATTGGTGAAGAAAATAAATTGGCAATGATCGTTTGAGTCATTTTTCGAACAAAAATGCCAAATATTTGCTGGCTGCAGCTTCTCACATATGAGGACTAAAATGCAAAATGATGTAAGGACATCACTTTGAGTTCTGGCATTATATGATGGGCACTTAAAACTAATTTTCATAACCACTGATTCCCAACTTGGGGGTGCCGGTCCCCACTAGGGGTCGCCAAAGCTTCACATGGGGTCACAAGACCTTATGGATTTTAAGTGGTGTAAGAAAAGTTTTAAAAAGATAAGTAAACAGTAGGCCTATATCTCAGTATTTCATTAATTTCCTGTGAAGAATGAAATTGTTTTTTAAGTTTAAATTATTAAGAAAAGTACATTGTTAAACAACTAAAGAGCTATTAGAAGTGTCAGGAAGGAAAACAAAACACACTAAATTTGTCCAGAAATAAGCCTGTTTATCATGTATGATTGTTAAAAATAAGAAATAAATAATACAGACATAAGATTGTATTCAAAGTTCCCAAAAATATCAGGAAAACTCATCACTGATGCAAGTTTCACAGGAAATAATCTGCTCAAAATTCATCCCATTTGCTCGTTTTAAACAAGCTTCATGCAGTTATGAAGCTGTTATGCGGGTTAATTGTACAGTTTAACGGTTGTCCTGCATTATTATTCATTATTATTATTCTCAGGGTGCCAAAGGACTCTGACCTCCAAGTGGACATGATCAACAATGGCAGGATTGGACGTCTGATAGCTGGAAAAGAAGGTACAGAACACCAAAAAGCCAAAACAGAAGTTGTGCATACATCGTCTGTTTTTATGCATCAAAGTTTTTTATCCTATCATTATTTTATGTCTGATTTTATTTCCCCTGTAAAGCACTTTCAGTTGCTCTTTTGTGTGAAATGTGCTGCACAAATGTTTAATAGCTTTTTATTCAGTTTTTAATTTATCATTCCAGATTGCCCTCTGACCATCCAGTTCTATATCAGCCGGGCTAATGGCACGAACACTTCAGATTTACGTGAGATACCAAACAGATTGAGTTTTGGCCTGGTGGTGAACTGACATAGTTTACTAATAGACCTGTTAAATGTTTGGATGCATGACGCACATTCCTTCAAAGTCTTTAAAGGACCTTAACTGTTATAGCTTTTCCTGAGAAGCTCTTGTTTTTTAATGAAGAAATGACAGACCCAGTCGTCCAGGCAGCCCAGGTGACTGTAGGTGCCAGTAATGTGACTCACAAGCTTCAGATGGTGTCGGTGATCCCTCAGCCTGCACAGCTGGATCCACGGGGGTAACATGTTACCGTTTAATCCCTCGCTCGACAGGATGCTCTTCGTTTTGCATCCCACTGTGAATGTGAATGTCAGTGCCAGCGGTGTTAAATCTGGTGAAATTGTGTCCTGTGGCAGTGATCCTGTGTTCCTGCCGCTTAGTGAGGCTCAGTTTGAGACGCTGCCGGCCTGTTTTCTCCTCAAACTGCAGCCAGCGATACCAATGATGGAGTATTTTGTAAGCAAGCTCAGCCAAATTACAGGTCGGGCAACTTTGCAGCATAAATATTAGATGAAACATGTTCAAAAATTCTGTTAGAACTCATATCACATGCTCTCTTGCTCTTCCTCTGTTATATAGGTGTGACGATACCAGATGTTGACCTGCAGTGGGCACCATTACCCAAGCTTCTGATTGGGCGTGCAAACAGCCACGAGGAGACAACAGATGAGCAGGATGCTATTTTTACAGTAGTTTGTATATTTAACACATCTTTTAAGCTCAACGTGAAAGGTGATGGGGTTCATTCCAAACTGAATTATTAGATGTACTGACATAAAAGGATTAACTACTTTTTTTTCCTGTCCAGCCTCTTTCTGGTGGTGTGATGCACAGCTATGTTCTCCCCGGAGCTGCATGGGAAGTGCCTGCCCACAGAGGGACTGTCGTGGACCAGATTCCCTTCACCCACCCTGCCCACATCCCGGCCCTGCTGGAGCTGCTTCGACATCAGTGTGTCATCAACACCCTGCTGAGGAGCTGTGTCATTTCTCCGCGTCCCAGAACAGGCAGGACAATTTTTATATTGCAGAATATGTTTAAAATGGACAAAGAAATGCATGCAAAGTCGACAGGAAGATGAAAACATTTAATTAATTGGTGGATTGTGTCAGGTTTGGCTTGTGACCTGCACTTCGAAGTCCTTCCAGAGTCTGAGACGAGCTTCTCTGTGACCTTCCACCGACCTGACACCGACTCCCTCGCCGTTTGTGAGCATTCACCACAGAATATTTTTTATTGGGGTTTAAGTATGTTTAGACTAAGCCCGAGAGCCTCATCATGTAAAAAAATGTAAACTTTTCAGAGTCAACATCTATGGCCTTTATACAGTTTTGGCTTGGATTTTTTTAGAGTATAGGGTATATAATTTAAGATAATGACAAACAAACTTTATGACTTATTGGTGCTTTTTAATCCACAGTGCTGGTGAACATATCTGATTCTCGTCAGATTAGCTGCACTTTGTTTGGAGCAGGAATAGGGGATGCCTCTTTGAATGAATACTTTTCTACTGTCATGACGAGGTATGACTTTCTAACTATCTCCCCCCTCATTCTTTACAGTTTTAGAGAAAGCAAGAAGATGCTCTGGGCCTCCCGCCTGTAGAGGGATCAACATCTTTGATAAAGATTAAGATTGTGATTGTTTTCATACACAGCGGTGTAAAACACATTGACTCAATAGTTTAAAAATGTGTTTTAAAAATGAAAATGATGCCAAACACTATAAAATTTAATTTAAAAAATCTGGAGAAGAGATATCAAGTGAAACATAGAGGATATATAGAAAACCATAGTCTGTTGCAGGGTGATCAGTGAGAGACGCACTAGGTCATTTTACACACAACAAAATCATACACAGGTATTATTATACACTAGTTAAACATCACACAGTTGGATGACAACGAAGGGAAAATTATTGCTTGAAGTGTCAAAAGAAAGCAGGTACTTTTCTTTATTTATTGTGGAATTGTTTTGTGGTTTCTCCTTTCTGGGAACAAGTAGTCAAATATCTTGGTGGGTCTCTCCTACCACCAGGAACAGAAATTTGTCGGCAGGCTTTATCTGTCCAAGATCTGTCCAAGTGCCTTTTTTATATCGTTAATAGCAAGAACTAATGATCAGAAAGTTTTATGAATTGTAGTCTAATTTTTTGATGTACATGAAGAAATATAAAACAATGAAAGTATCCCTCCTCCCTTAAAAAAAAAATTTAAGAAAATGTCTCTTGTCACAGGTCTATGTCCATTCCCGTGACCTTGAGGACGTTACACACAAAGCTCGAGGAAGTCACCTCTGCTCCAGTTTCTCCCCGCCGCCCGGCCACCACAGAGGCCGAAAATGACCACTCGGCTCCCTCGAGCGCCGCTGTGACCGACGCCGGCGGCGCCTTGACCACTATCTCCCGGAGTGCATCTGTGCCAGAGGATGGCTTCAGCGTCTCTGGTTCAGCCTGCTATGCCATGTCTGTCACCAAATCTGAGCTCCTTCCTGAAATAAACACCAGTCCTGCTGCCAACCTTTACCCGTTCACTCCTGTGGGTGTGTTTCCACACTGGATGACTAATAACAGCCAACTGTCAGAGCTCATCTGAAACTCTATGAGCTCAATATGTGACTCGCTAAAGTTTAAGCCTTTAATATGTTTTTTTTTTTTAGACTTAAATAAATGTTTTGGTAAAGAAAGGGATTGCCGTGAAACATGTCATGTGTAGCGTGTGTTTGGTCATTTTCAGAGTTTATTTTTGAGTTTTTTTTTGTTTTTTTTTATTCACTTTAGAAAGCTGAAGTGTTTCTCACCATGCATTCCAGTGTGGCAGAGACTGCCGGCTGTAAAGGTTTGAGGTTTGGCATTTGACCTTCCTCAGACAGCCAAGAGACCAGTTGATTGGTACCATGTGAGCCAATCAAACACTGTTAAAGAACACGATGCATTCTTGACGGCTTGTAAGAGTAAAATAGAGATCAACACAAACTAAAATAAGAAATAGGTCAACTGGATGCATAAATAATATCAGGGGTAGGAGTTGATTGTGTGGAAATATTAGATGTGCCATGACTTTTCCCTTTCAAAGCAACCTTTTTTTTTCTACAATAACATGGCAGTTGGTATGAAAGTGTCAGAGTTAAATACTTATTTGGAATGGAAACTTCCAATACAGCATCAAATGCATTTTGCCGTCTCATACCAGAGAAGCAGAATCCGCCTACATAAAACTCCATCATGCAAAATTAGCTGAAGTCGTAAAGAAAAGTGACCTTTTGAGAACAGAAGATTTGAGTTAAAACCAGCGGTACAATATTAACTTGTATATCATTAGAGAACAGAGACCAAAATACGTCCATAGATCTACGGTCTGTGTGCATTTAGAAAGGAATTTCCACATGTATCGAGAATATTAAGTCAACTGTCAGCAGCAGACAACTGGTTTTGTGCTAGTAGATATCCAATGACCTGTATGACTGCTATTCATAGAAACGTTCCGACATGTGTGGTTGAACCATTCTCTTCTTTCAGCAGGTTTATATCCTCAGAGATTATCTGTCCTCAGTGTTTGGTTCGGTGTGAATCTCTAAAAGTCACCTGTGATGATGTTCTATTTAAATATTAATGAGATACATGACGGTCAGAAGATAACTTAATGAGAATGAGGCTGCTTCCATTCAGTGAAAGTGGTGGAAGAAGTATTCAGATCTTTTACTCAAGTAAAAGTAGCAATACTGCAGAGTAACTAGTAAATGTTCTAGTACAAAAGTATTAGCATCAAACAGTCATCATTCTTAAAGAAGAGATGTTCTGATATTAATTTTTACTTCCAAATACAGATTCCAATACCTGACCTTTGTGTATCGGCTGAATACCAATACCAGTGCTCAAAAATATATATATTGTAATTTACAGCTGTATAAGCTACTACTAACCCTGTATGAATGTGATGATTGCTCAGTATTAATGTACTAAAAACAGAAAATTAATTGGCAACTATTGTCATAACTGTTTCAGTTATTTTTCACATGAAAAGCTCCAGAAATGTGACGATTTGGTGCTTTTGCTTTTAATAGTTTCAGTCATTCCAGTTTATTTTGTTTGTACTATTTGTGGGACAAAACGAGCATTGTGACGGTGTCACTTTGGGTAAATGTGAAGACATTTATCACTGTTTTCAGATCTGTTATAACCCTGATGATCAACTGGAAAACCCTAAAAATATCCACCAGATTATTCCATAATGAAAATAATCATTCATTCTGATACAAAATAGTTTTAAAAAAATTGCAACCAACCAGCTACAACAGTAAAATCCTGCTTTTGCATGAGTAATAATCTAATTTAATATATAACAGTATTATTTTATAATGGCATTGACTACATTTACTTACATTTTCTTGATTATATTAACATATAACTTTAACATTGTTTTCAATGCAGGATTTTAGATGTAGTATTTGTACTTTTACTTCAGTAAAGGATCTGAATACTTCCTCCACTACTGCTGGATTATAATTAGTGATGCATTCATGTGTAAGCATCACTAATGTTGCAGCTGGTAAAGGTGGAGCTATGATTTCAGCTACTTTACATACTGCTGCTGCTACTACTACTACTAATAATAATAATAATAACTGAAAATTAAGTGGTAACTAATGTTCTAAAAAGTGTTATTTTTGCACCAATGTCTATTTTTCAAAGACTTTGCATTTTAAAAGCAACAAAGTATAGCAATATGTTGCGATTGCAGAGTATGTGAGTCACAGTCCCGGCCTGTCTCTTTGGCTTATCTTTTTTTAAATATCCACATCTCCTCTGTGCTCTGGTCTGCGGTCTCTTTAAATCCAGATCCAGTGGACTGGAGCTGCGCGTCCTCCTCACTGACTCGTCTGGCCGCTGTGATTGCCCGCACTCAGCCTGATAAACAGCTGCTTACCATTTAGAGCACTTACTTCACTAAAGTTTTCCCCAAACTCCTCGAATCTGGATTCTTTTTTTTTTCACCCCCTCTTCTTCTTCTTCTTCTGTGTCTGTACAACATCGCCGTGCGTCTGTGGATGTTCAGATATAGAAAGTCTGCACCGCTGGAAGCTCAAGTCCGGATTCTAGGTTTTTGCGTAATGCTGAGGCGTCCTCTGTTCAACATCTGGATTAACTATTTGGAGTCAGAGCTAGCGGCCCTGCTCAAAACTCGGACTGTCTTGCATATCTTTATGGAAACACTGCCCTTTTCTCTGGAATTTAACCGCTTTTGATAAACTTTAAAAGTTTTGCGCGTAGATTATGTATTCTTTAAAATGGGTGCGAACAATGGAAAACAGTATGGAAGCGAGGGTAAGTGCTCTAATTACAACTTTGAAGACACGTTTTATTTGAATTCCACATAGAGGGAAGTCTATTTTTTATCTAAGTAGACTCCACAAAGGCTGCTATGTTGCCGTTAATTGTTTCTCACTGGTGTCCAGAAAACAATGCAGCACTTTCTTGGAGCTTCCTTTGAGTTTGAACATTAGTCAGCTAGCTTAAGACTAGCTCTATTCCCTCTATATCTTTAATTTCCTCATAAAAGTGTGGTCTCTCTTTGTGTAGAGTTGAAGTTGCGCCGACCACAATTCAAAAATCTTCACATTTTGAGGATATGTGATTATATGAGGCAGATTGCAACGTTTGACTTTAAACTCCCTACTTTTTAAAACTTTTTAAAGATGTGCAACGTTTGTATTCTTCATATAAAACAGAGTGACATCTGGTGGTCGTATTTTACACCGTTAAAAATGAAGTTTTCTTACTCTTGGCCGACAGTATTAACATTTGAAGTTAACAGTCCAGCCACCTTTCTGTCTCTCTTTGTGTAGAGTTGAACTTACACCAAACTCCATTCAAAAATCTGCACATTTTGAAGACGAGTGAACGATATGGAGCAGAGCGAAACGTTTCACTTCATCTAGTTTTTATACCTTTTAAAGATGAGCAACGTTTATATTCTTTGTATAAAACTGAGAGTGACATCTGGTGGTTGTAATTTCAAATCTTTTTAAAAAATGAAGTTTCTTACTCATGCGCCCACAGCATAACATTTAAAACTTTCAATCACTTTTCTTACAGTAAGTCCTGTCCTCCTTTATGTGGGTGAATTTACACCAAACTCCATTCAAAAATCTTCAAATTTTAAGGATGTGTGTCTGTTCTGGAGCAGATAGCAATGTTTGACTTTTACTGCCCTACTTTTTATACTTTTTAAAGATATGCAACGTTTATATCCTTAATATAAAACAGACAGTGACATCTGGTGGTTAAACACTTCTAATTAAGTTTCTAACTGTGCTGTATAACATTTAACAAAGTTTAAAAAAAGCAATCCACTCTAGGTATTGTTTCTCTTGTGTAGGAATATTTAAATTCTGAGAAAATGTGAATTATATGGTGTTGATAGCAATGTTTTACTTTAAATACATTTTAAAGATGTGCAATGTGTATATTCTTCATATAAAACACACAGTGATATCTGGTGGCCATTTTTAAAATACTTTTAAAATGATGTTTCTAACTGTACAGTATAACATTTAAATTTTGTGTTAGTGTTGGCTCTCTTTGTGTAGAGTGAATTTATGCCACACTCACTTCAAAAATCTTCATATTCTGAGGATATGTGAATGATATGGTGTTGAAAACAATGTCTGACTTTAATTTGCCCACTTTTTATACTTCATAAAGACATGCAGCATTTATAGTTGCATGCATCTAACCTTACAGTAACGTTTGGAGTTAAACAAAAAGTCCAACCATATTCTCTCCAGAAAATTAACTTTTATTGTCTGTTTATCTTCAGTTGAAGCATTTTACACAGTGCTGTAATACAACTGTATGAGGCAGCATGTCTTATATCTTACATTGGTATTATTTCAAAAGCATCAGCCTCTTGTCTTTCAGTTCGTAGCAGATGTGATGTTTTAGTATGTTTGAGTCAAATCTCACCTCACATAATCAGTCAAAAGCAGCTGACTTGGCAGGGCAGTGAGTTCATCAGACAACTCCAAGTAGCTTAATTCATGGCAGGTTTTTGTACAGAGTTTAGTCCTCCAGGTTTAATGGAGGTGGGTCAAAGGACATGAGTGTTTGGGCATGTGGGCACTTAGTCATTCTTATCTTGATAAGAGACTATGTCAGAGTTGTTTTCGTCCACTCTCAACCTTTTTGTCGTTTGATTTGGCAGCCATTTTGTGCATACTGGACAATGCCATATTATCAAAAATATGTAGTACACACCTTGAAAAGACACTAAATAGCTAGAGAAATACCATGCTGACAAGGAAACAGCTCCTCCTTAAATTGTTTCTCATAGTGGACACACCTTAAATGATTAATTTCTGCAAAATTGATTGTAATCTTTTGGTTCAATAAGTATTTTTGACTCTTCTGCAGCTGATTGGTGAATGTTTTCTTTGGGCGGAGTCAAACAGTTTCTTGGAGGGCAAGTTATCAAATGATGAACTTGACTTGCACAGCAGAGATCCTTATCATAATGAAAATACAAATCTTGTCTCTCTGGCACAGATTTCCACTTTTATTTATTAGAGAACATAACCAAAGATAGGCGATGTTGGAAAATGTCAAGTGCTGCATTTTTTGGCTCATTAAATCAAAATATCAATAATGAGACAAAATCACAAAAAACTCCAAGCCGGTCTCCTTTAACTCAATTAAAACGCCTTTATTTTCACTGCATCATTTTGCATCAAGCCTCCATCAGAGTGTCAAAAGAATAGCGGGACAGAATTGGTCTGAAAGGCAAAAAAGTAATTAGAAATGTAGAGGTGATGCCAAGCAGGCAGAGACATTCACTGTCCATCTCACGCAGCTTTCACATATATTCAGAAAATTGTTTCACCCAACTGGAATGCAGCTAAAATCCAGGAGGAAACAACATTGTTATGATATTATAATAACCAGAATCCATATCTGAAGTCTTGAATTCCACAAATTTGATTTGAAGTCTGGCATTAATGAGCCTGAGCAGTCAAACATAAGTTTGTTGCTTCGGGCATGGTTCGACTATATTCAAGAATATTAGCCTTCATACCTCCTCCGTCTTTTTCATCTAATCTCCAACATCACTTATTCAGAGAAAAAACCGTGGTCCAACTCCACCAAACACATCACTTCTGTCTCCAGAGCAGAAATGTTTGTATAAATAACATTCCAGTGCGCTCTCTTCCTAAGTCAATAACTGCAGAGAAAAGATTGGAGCTCATGATGTTAAAAATAACAAATGGACGAGCTCCACCTAGGAATCCAGCATGTTAAGGTACATGAAGAGATTCTATCACAGATTTGAGTCCTCCTCCTCCTTGTGTTGAATTTACAACATGCTTAACTTTTTTTTTACAGTGATCATGAAAGGGAAAATATTATATAGGCAATGCAGATTGTAGTCTTAAGTCTTAATTCTCATTTCAAGATAGAAGAATATCTAATGTTAGCATCTGGAATGATTACACCTCTTTGGTGGACAACATGAAACAGAAACACTCTAAACTTAGTATAACTACCAGTGCAAACATAGACTTGTGCTTTGATGTCTTACTTTCCCAGTTAAAACCATGCTTTTTGTAAGCTCACAGGACTGACGCTGAAAACATCCCTTTTATGATTTACCACTGATGCAGCTGAAGTCTCTGGTTTAAGTGTAGGGAGTCAAGAAAACATTTTGGAAAAAGCTTACAGCAAGAAAAGTTGCGAGGAAGTGTTTGCTGCTGTTTACAGTGCAGCCAAACAAATTAACAGGGTATTAAATGCTACAACTAGTGATTATGTTAGCTAATGATCATTCAGGCAAACAACCGATTAATCGTTTCGTCTATAAAATGTCAGATAATAGCGACTAATATGCATCAGAGCCCCAGTGGCCTTCTAGTAACTTTTGTTTAGTCTAACCAACAGTCCAAAAAACCCCAAAATAGTCATTTTAAAAGCATAAAACACTTAAGAAAACAGCAAATAATGACACTGAGATGCTGGAAGTAGAGAATGTTGTGTTTTTTTCTATAAAAAATTCTAGTCTAGAACCACTCAGTTCATTTTTGATTTCCAGGGTTAGACCTACAACCAATCAGAGCAATGAAATGTTTGACATAGCATAGTTGGTAAATTAAACTTAACAAACACATCTTTCTTATCAACAAAAGCTTTAAGTGCAGTTGCTTGTTCTTCTTTTAGAGAAAATTTACTGGCCAGTTTGTTTAATGCAGACACAATGGCAGAATCAACAGAAACGGCTCCAACATAAGCGGCGGCCATCTTGGTTGTTTATGTTTACAAAAATGCCTCTCTTTGTAGCCATCACATTAGACCCGCCCCATTTTAGATAAGCGGTTCTGATTGACCGAAATAGATTCAGGTTGGGTATAAGTCGGTAGAGTACAGTCTGAACAGTAGGGAGGCAGAGCAAACAAAACACGAGTTTGCAGAATCGTTGTCATTTCACAAAAGAACACATTGCTTAGTTATTATGCTATCATCGTCTTGAAGTATTGTAGTCACAAGTGCAGAATTCTGTATTCGTTCTGTCCACATCTGTTTTCAAGTGTGACTCCACCGATTAATTACACACTGGTCACAGCTATGCAGCAACTCTCCACCAGCACATTATATAAGCATAAGACAGGAAGCAGGAGCTTTTCAGAAAGTTGTTTTTCCATGAAAGACAGAAAACAATCGGCTGCGCTCAGATCCACATGCGTCAAACCAACAGCCCTGCAGACTTCCTCATGCTGAGCAAAAGAATGCAGCAACCAGCTAAATATCCAAAAAATATATTTGCTCTTGTTTACCAAGAGCCTGATGCTTTCTGCTCTGCTTAGATATTAAAAAAGTGGTCTTAGGTTGACATCTGCAGACTCCTCATGAGTTTCTGAGTCATTTCTGAAGGAGCCACAGCAGATGTGCCGGCTCAGTGATGTCACCACAAAATGTCATTCATACTCACACACTCTTAGAAATAAAGATGCTAACTGGAACCATGAAGGGTTCCTCAGCTTGTCCCCATAGAGACACCCTTTTGGTTCCTGGTATGGCATTTTAAAAAGGTTACACTCTGAACCCTTTCATAGAGCTCTACCTAGAAAGAGTTTTACCTAGAACTACCTATTAAAGTTTTCACCTAGAACGCCCTATGAGACGTTCTACAGAAAACACTTTATGCTATAATGGTTCCACCCAGAACCCCCTTTGGGGCATCCATCGAGAAACCTTTCCACCCTGTAACAAGTACCTGCCCATGAGGTTCTACAGATAACTTTTATTTTCCAAAGATTTTCTCTAGAATCCACTCAGGGGTTTCTACTGAGAACCCTTTAATATTATGGTACAAAGAACATTGGATGAAAAAGTTCTTCAAGCATTTAAACAATCCTTGAAAAACAAAAATGCCTCTATTTTTTTTATTAAGGATTTTATCCAGAACCCACCCATGGGGTTCTACTTAGAAGAACCCCTGTTATAGTCCACCCAGGTGGTTCTACTGTGAACCCTTTTACATTATGGTACAAAAAAACCTGTGACAAAAGACATTTCCACATTCCTCAAAGAACAAAAACTGACTGAAAGGGGTTCTTAATGTAACCCTTAGTCTTACAAAGAACCACTGACAAATCCGTTCTTCAAAAAAGGGTTCTTCAGAAGCAAATAGCTCCAGTTAGAACCTCGGACCTTCAGAAAGAACCCTTTTGGAACCCGTTTCTAAGAACGTACCATTGGTTTAGAAAAATCTCCTATGCATCTGCCTGATTGTGCGTCTTCTGCGCGGCCGAGTTCGGAGTCACAGGTTGCATTTTTCCTCCCTGCAGAAGCTTTCATATTTACGACTTATTTCGGGAACTGTCTAGTCTGTTTAGGTGGCTGCGCTTGATGTGCATGTGGCTGTGACTGTTTGGGAATACCTCTTCGGCCTGTCGTGCTGGGTGAAAGGCGCATACTTAGTCTCAGGAAAGCCACAAAGCTGCATTTATGATCTGACAGAGGAATGAAATGCCATAAACAACTACTCCACAGGCAGCCTGCAGTCACCATGGCAGTCGAGCCTGTCGTGCTCTGGCAGCAGAGAGCACACTCAAAGAATATCTTTTTGAAATGTAGCTCTCCTGTGTGCCTTTACACATACACTCTGGTTCCAAAAGGGTTCTTCCTGACCAATTGCTTCTGAAGAACCATTTTCTGAAGAAAGGAATATTCAAGCAGGGTTCCATGAAGAACACTTTTCACCCAAGAACCCCTTTTGGAAGACAGAATTCCTCAGGGATTGGTAAAATCCTTGAAGAACTCTTTTGTTAAGGGTATTTTGTAAGACTAAGGGTTGCATTAAGAACCTTTTTGGAAGCAATTTATATTAAGGTACAAAGACCCCTTTTGTCAGGGGTTCTTTGCGCCATAATATATAGAAGCCCCTTGGTGTGTTCTAGATAAAACTCTTGGAATATAAAAAGGTTCTCTGTAGAACTCACTTAATGTATTCTAGATAAAACCTTTGGAATATAAAAGCATTCTCAGTAGAACCCCCCTGGGTGGGTTCTACATAAATGCCTGGAAATATTAAAAGCTTCTCTATAGAATCCCTCAAGTGTGTTCTTGATAAAAACTCTTGGAATATAAAAGGGTATAAAAGGTTCCCGGTAGAACCTCTCCAGTGTGATCTTGATAAAACCCTTTGGATATAGAAAGGTTCTTGATAGAACTCCCCTGGATGGGTTCTAGATAAAACCCTTGGAATATAAAAAGGTATCTGGTAGAGTCACCTGAGTGTGTTCTAGATAAATCCCTTTAGAATATAAAAAGGTTCTCATAGAATCCGCTGGATGGGTTCTAGATAAAAACCCTTGGAGTATAAAAAGGTTCTTGGTTGAACCCCCTGGGTGGCTTCTTGAGAGCACCCTTAGAGGGTGGAACAATTCTGGATAAAACCCCCAGAGAGGGTTCTGGGTGGAACCATCACACCATACAAGGGTTCTCTGTCGAACCTCTCAAAGGGGGTTCTGAGTGACATCATTCACATATGGGTCATGGCCTTTATAAAACACTCTACCATGAGCAAAAATAGAGTTCTCCAGTGGGGACAAGCTGAAGAACCCTTCATGGTTCTAGTAAGCACTTTTATTTCTAGGAGTGTGCAGACGAGGACAGCTCATAAAGCCTTAGCTGTAAATTCATGTAAACGTAATAAAAAGCACTTTGATGTGGTGGTCGTACAGACTGCACCGTTCAAGACGTTTGCCGTTGATGATACATGTAATTGTACTCATTTGTTAAAGAGAGTGATTGCTCAGTGGTCAGGAGTGTTTCCTCTCTCGTCCTGGGATTTCAAGAGACTTTATTCCTCTTCCAGATATCAAAAAATGGACACTTACTCAAACAAACCAGCAGAGACTTTGTGCACGTGCCAAGGCTAACCATTCCTCCAAACTAGAGGAGTATAAAAGCCATGAAAGCAAAGAGTGATGGGCTTTATATTTCCTTACACTTCATCCCTCCTCACACACAAAAATAAAGGTGCTGGAACTGGAACCTAAAATGGTTCTTTGGAGGGATGCTGTAGAAGTTTTTAGTGACACAAAGACCTTATATCAAGAGGATCTTTAAAGAAAAAATAATCAAAAAAATGTGATTTGAAGCGCCATAAAGGACCCTTCAAAAAGCTTTTGCAAAAATAGGTTCTTTAAGGAACCATTTTTATGAAAGGTCTTTGTGGTACTTAACTGCTTCAATGAAAATCCTCTTATTAATGGTTCTTGAGAATTATTTCAAAATAAATGGTTCTTTGAACATTTAAATGAAATGTCCAAGTTAAAAGACTTTAAGACCTTTAAAAAGCAACATAATTAAAAAAAAAAGTTATCTAGAACTCATTCAGGGGTTTCTACCAAGAACTAAAGGTTTTTTTTATCTAGAAACCACTTAGTGGATTTTATCTAGAACCCACCCAGGGGGTTCTACCGAGAAGCGTTTTATATTGTGGGACAAAGAACCCTTGATGAAAGAGTTCTTCAAGGATTTCAACAATCGTAGAAGAAGCTGGTTCTTTAGATGAGAAGGGAATAATGGAATCCTTAAGTCTTTCAAAAACCCTTTGACAAATCCTTCTTTTAAAAAAGGGTTCTTCAGAAGCAAATGGTTTAGGGTAGAACCTCAGTCCTTCAACAGAAACCCCTTTAGAACCCTTGTTTTCAAGACTGTAGCACCAGAGGCTTTTGAAGGACCATTTAAGAACCATAATTTCTGAGAGTATTATATTTAATACATCATCAAAGTGCAGTTCCATCTTATCTCTGACAGACATTCTTCAGGATTTAAGGATAAAAAAGAGTTTTCCCTCAAATGAAAAGGGTAAAACCAGTAAATCATGAGTGCCATTTGTCATCTCTATACCGTGTTTTGTTTTTCTTCTCGTTCGCCCTGCAGGTAAAGGGAGCTCAAGCATCTCTTCTGACATAAGTTCGAGCACAGATCACACACCAACTAAAGCTCCAAAGAATGTGGCTACCACCGAAGGTAAGGCATCTGGTGCTCATTAACCAAACTCCCCTCCCTTCTCCTCTTCTTCTTCTCTTCCCGCCCCTCTCTTTCCTCCCCATCCACTCTCTGCGCTGCCTATTTTTGGAGAGAAACCTGCGTGTTCCTGGGATAACCCTAAATTGAAAACAAACTCACAGCTCCCATCAGAACCCAGAAACCAAAGGCATTTCTTGGGCTTTGTTTGAGAAGAGAGGGAGAAAAAAAAACACACTTCTGGCTTCTCATTGTGGAAGAATGCTTATCTAAACTGTGGTCGTATCAGGCTCAAAGCGTTGCCAGGGAGGGGAGGTACGTGCGCTTGAGAAAGAGGAGGGCGAGAGGGATTTTTTGCTGGAGAAGGTGTGGGGAGTGAAAATGGGAAAAGAGAGCTTCACCTTCTGCTGTTGTTGCTCCTCTCCGTGCAGCTCTCTGGCTCCCTCTCGCCTCTTTCGGCCTTGGCAGACTGACTGCAGGGAGCCGCTCCTCTTTGTCAGGAGTTTATGTGTTACGAATGTAAACTGTAATGCTCGCTGTAATGGTTCAAAAATATTTTACGGCTGACTGATGCCTTTTTGAAGCCTCCCGTGAGCACAGATCCGTCCGATACATTTATAACAATCTGTCAGAGCAGAAGTTTCTTTTATTTTGAAAAGAACAGAACAAAACCTTTAAAGTAGTAGTTTAAAAGTGCTGCCATGCCATGTGATGAATCCCACTGTGTTGTAAAAAACTTAAATTTGAGCTTGTCCAGGCTAGGAAAACATAGTTTGTCATGAAAAAAACATTTGTATATTCATAAAATGTTTCAGACCACATGTTCTCAACCCAACTGTTTTTTAATCCACTTATTTATTTTTACAATAAACTTGCAAAATCCTGAGTAAAACCAATCCACAACCTAAACCATAATCATTTCTCCTTGACCAAAATGATTTTACATAAAGTTAACATCAAAACTTCCAACTTAACCATGAGTAGCACTTTGGACTCTTTTTTTTCTTTGATTCCACAAACACAAATCTATAGAAACTTTATGAAAAAAACTGAATTAATACATTTGGGGGGCCAGCTGGGGGGAGCACAACAAGCTGAAAACACATTAGCTTATAAAATTAGCATAGCTTGTGTTAGCAGTTGTTTATTTCAATGTCCAGCATTCATTAACAGTAGTGTTTCTGAATGCAGTCTAATATTCACCCAACTTTTATCTCTGTTTTTCATCTTCACCAACTCCTGAGAGAAGGAAAAGGAAGGGAAGTATCTGGCTCTTTAGCTGCTAAATGCTCCACACTGTTTACAAGCTAGTTGCTAACTATGTATATCTGTTGTTTTGGTAGTATACAGTGGGTTTTTAGAGTTTTTTCACTGAAAAAGCCGCCTCCTGCTGGTGTAAGTAAGGTCAAAGAAAGTCATAAGAGTGAATGGCAACATTAAACAAAACAATGCATTTTCTCTGCTATTCTTGTGTGACTAGCTTGCTATAGCATTAGCGATATATCTTTGTGGCCTTGTGGAAGACTCTAGTGTGCGCAGGTAGGCAGGTACATGGCTAAACAGGCAGATAGCGCATTTGATTTATTGATTGTTGTCAGGATGTAAAGACAATTTCAACAAATATAACAAAAAAAATGCCTCTGACATACATAACCTAACCTAGCTTTAATGTAAAAAATATTTATTGCTGCAGCTTTAAAGCTATAATTTGTAACATTTCTTTGTAAAAATGTCTAAAAACGCTCGACGTTATATATTTCGTTAAGTTGTGTATGTGCATTATCTCAAGTGTTTCCAACAATGTCCAAACGCAGAAAAATCTGTAATTTATTCAAGATAACAGCGCATTTCCTGCTAGCTGTTGCAAGCTAGTTGCTATGATCATGACTTCTGCCTGATTTTCATCAGCTGTGGTCGTCATTCAAAAGTGAAGACAGCAACTCCCATGATCCCATGCTACTTGACGATGTCATTAAACTATGTCTTTTGTTATTGTTGTGATGTGAGAGAGACCCTTCGTGACAGAAATGACATAATGTAAAAACACTGATTGGTGCAGCTTTCAGCATTTCAATGTAGCAGACTATTGTTTTTGGTGTCATAGCATCTTTTAAATATGTCTTGGCTAATGTCAATTGACAATAAAATGACAATATAAGGCATCGTGCAGCTCATTAAATCATATCCCACAGTGCTCTACAGACTTTGGGAGTGTGTTTTTGGATAAGAAGTGCTGAGCATGACTCAGACAGTGGAATAGAAATCCCAGAACCCAGTGAAGTAATCACTGGCTCACTGATTTTGATCAAAAACTTTATCAGAACTCCCCACAGATACATTAAGGTCCCTCTGAGTTTGTGATGTGGTCACCCTGTGTTTCTCTGAGCTGACCGATGACTCACCGGCTGTTTTGCACGCTCATACACATATATACTCACCCTGTTCTCTCATGCATTGTCATCACCCATCTTAAATTTGCTCTGGCATGATGAATGTAGTATTCTTGTGGTTTGGAGCTGCCCACAAGAAAACAAATACCAGATCGAGCCTGTGTTTATAACTGTCACTCAGCCGAACATTTCAAGGTGTTTCTCAGGGGGGGAAGAAAAGGAGCAGCTCCTCACGAGACAATCAGATGTGCTTTTGGTTTCCCGCAAGATCTGTGTCAATTAGTTTGTTTTAGTGAGGTTAATTCACTGATTAACCTCACTAAATATAGAGTGAGATGTACCGCGCTCCTGCGAGTGTACATTAGGACGAGGCAGATTACTCACTCGACTTCGCTGGAAATGCTGACTCACTCGTGTCCCTCCGTTGAGGAGCTGCTGGAAGCGCACCCAGAGTATTTTGGGGAAATTGATAATTGTCCCGAATGTGTCTGCCTGGAGAACAACCTGTGCAGATAGAAATATATAGTATAGAGCAGGGCCAGTGGCTTCCCCACCATAATTTCCCTCCTGTGTTATGACTGAAATTGTTATTTTTTTCTCCATGCTAAGTGGGAGTAATTACATGGTCTGGAACCGCCACGGCCACAGGCAAATCCCCCCTCCTTAAAATGACACACACACATGCGCACACACAAACACGCACACGTTCACATGCTCACACACAGTGGCAGATCACACAGTCGTTGCCCACCTCGTCCTGTGGTCCACTAAACTAATCAGGAAGCAGTCTGGCCTGTTTCCCCACCACACACTGGGAGTATTCAGATTAGGGTCTGACACAGTATCCTGCTGCAGTATAATGTCACTGCTGCATTAATGCACTTAGTTAGTGTCTAACTTACTTATTTCACTGCAGGGATGGAACTAACTAATTACAACTACTCAAATTACTGTAATTAAATCATTTTTGGGAGTACTTTTATGAGCATTTTTTTCAACTCTGTAATTTTACTGGCACTTAAGTATGTATAACACCGGTGGTTTTCAAAATAGCCCCTATAACCACTCTAACCAATGGAGACAACAAGTAGCCTGCTAGCAAAGAGGCAGAGCGCTGGGGTTCACTTTGATGAAAAGTTTTAAAAGTAATTTTTTTTGTTATTTAGCACCGGTAGTTTGACTTTTAAATGAGTAATATTAGCCCAGATTTTGCCCAAGTAAAGTAAATGTTTCATACATAAATATCCAACTGTTTTTTATTTGATTTAAAATATTCATAATGGCAATATTCTGACTCGTTGAAATAATGATGTCTTACTGTTACACACAGCAGCAACAAGCATGAATGAAAGCGAAAGTAAGGTTGCTATCGGCTCTTTGGTGGAGGAGTTAGTTCCAAAAAAAGGGGAGTGACATGCAGAGATGGTTTGGTTATAGAAGATCAGATGCACATGTAAGAAATGCAAGAAGAATGTAACCAAAAATCGAGGCAATACAACAAAGTAATTTCCCCACCTCAAGCAGAAACAATATCACATTATTCTGGATGCAGTCGGATAGACCCACAACCAATCAGAGCAACAAAATGTGTAGCGCTGAGTGACGCTTTCAAGTTAGCTTGGTTCTTGGTCTGTTTTGAAAAAGGAAAACAATGGTCTGGTCAGAAACGTTCTCACATTACAGCTGAAAAAATAGCCTAAAATTAGTTTCTAAAAACATCTGAGGAGAGAAATAAGCAATTCAGTACCATAATCTTGATTGATATTTGATCAGCACTGTCTAATTTGAGAGTATTATTTGAGTTTTATGAGCCTGGTGCACTGAGCTTGAAACGTGACTTTTCACATGTGGACTGGTGATGCTCTGTCAGTCATCGTATTAAATAAACGGTTGTGATTGGTCCAACAAGAGCCAGGATGGGTGGAGGTCTGCCTGAACGGGAGGACGGCCAGACTTACCTGCCAGAGCAAATGAAACATGAGCTCACAGATTCGTCTGGTTCCCAGGCTAACATGTACCTAAAGTTGATTGACCTTATCCACTGTAAGCTGCTGGTCATACCAGACCAAGTAAGGTCGTATTCGCAAAACCCTTAAGTGTATTGAATTGAGAAAGAGTGAGCTTTAATGCTCATGGATTCAACTTTTCATTTGTAAAAGAAAGACTGTTATTTCCTTTTTGAAAAGTTACATAATCTCCCTTTAAAGCCCTGTGTGTACGCTCCAAAACCAGAGCCACCGAGAATGAATGGCTGGAGACTGCACCAGGTCTAACCAGAGTTGTTTCATTTTTCGACAAGTCAAAATTTATACCACCAGAAGAATCTGAGAGATGCTATAATCATCCCAGAACTCCTCACATGGTGGCTGTAGAGTCAATAAATTATAATATTTTGAATTATTATCCAGCCCTAATATCAGCATGCAGATGGAAAGTAGGCCGTTGTCTGTCGTCCCTCACCGATCCAACATTTATTCCCACAAAATCAACATTAGAAAGTTACACTCATTCTCCTCCTGAAAACAAACCGAGTCGGGCAGTCATCTGGCAGCTTTGTGCATCGTGTCTCTGTTTTCATTTATTATTTAGACGGGCTTGTGGTGGCCTGACCCAGTTGAGTTGCTTATTAGCTGCAGACTGAAAGGCACAGTCCTGGACAGTAAATCCTTCCTGTGGGATGAAACTGAGTATCTCCCAGCAGGGGTTACACTGTGACCCTGTCTGGGCCTCAAGGGTTTGCTTTGGCACAGCCCGACTCAGGGTACCGTAGGAATGTGGCTCAGACATGGCAGGAGCTCAACCGACAACACCGTGAGATGTTCGGCCTGTGTGTTGTAACTCTTAAAGGCCGGTTTTATCCTCCTATATCAGCTGGAGCCTGTGCCAAGCTTCAACTGCTGATGTAAGGCAGACTCACGGGGGCGTTCATCATGTCAAAGCGGCAGCCATGCTTTGGGGTCAGCTCCCTTCACCCATTTATAATGGCACCAGGAAGGTAGCTGGGGAAACAGGGAATGGTGGGAACAATGAACATGCTGACTTCCTTTCTGTCCGCCAAGGACCAAAGAAACAGTGATAACAGTGACGGGGGAAAATCTTACTCTGTCCTTCCAACGCTGTAGTAACAGATTACACTGCAAATGTATATCAAAGCAGATTTAGGTTCTGCTTCTTTGCAGATCTTTGTTTCCTGCATAAAGTCATTGCAGCCTTATTGCACAAGGAGTTAATGCCAAGATTAGACCACACAATGTCAGGCTAATTATGGACCAATCATGGGGCATCAGGGATGTCAATCTGTCACTTTATCATAGTGGAAGACAAGTAATTGTGCATGCAGGATGTTTTACAGGTCCATGGCATTAAGAAATTCTTAATATTAAGGTGCACAAATGTAGACATGGGAATAAGATTCTGGCCTTTAAACTTTGCATGTCAAGTAGTCTGACTACTCGATGTAGGTTCGGAATAAACCTAAATACCAACAGTACAGATGTAAACAAACATTTACATTATCTTTTGCATGGATTTAGCCATTTTAATGCCAGGGTTGGCTTCCTCCATGTGTAAAGGCGCAGCAAAAACAAGTTCCCCTCCAACACTATTTTATTTTGCAGGGGCACGGTCACTGCATCCTGGGTTTTGCACCCCCAGAGATTATTGTGATTGGTGCAGGTCGTGAAAGACCGCAAGCAATGATCGATCAGAGTTCATTGTGTAGTCTTAAATGTCTACAAGCCAGGTCATAGAAGGAATTAAAGGTACAAGCTGCCTGGAACTGTGGCAAAATAATCAATTTAGCTTTTTAGACACTGCAGAACGACAGCATCTGTTTATTCAGCAAGTGCCAAAACAACATGTTTAAGTTGAAGTGATGCAACTTCCTATTGGCTGCAGTAATTATGACCAGAGCAAAGGAGGGAGTCCACAGGGAGGAGACCAGTGTGGACAGACAGGTCAACAAAACATCAGACGTTTACTCAGGAGACTGCTGTTTGTTTCCCATTTCCAACCGACAGTCAAGTCTTTTTTTTTAAGGCATGACCACAATCATTTCCAAACCTTAATCCTGAGTGTATTATTGTAACCATGACGACAAAAGCCCTAGCCTTACAGAAGTACTCATTTTAACCCAAACCATGATTTCTCCCCCCGAAGCCTAACCAAGTTGTTTGTGTGCTTTAACCTAACCGAACCTTAACCAGAGCATTACCACACCATTAAATATTTATTTTTAAACCATGATCGGTAACTGCGGTGTAACAGATTTGCAAGGCACAAACAAGTGATGATGTGCTGCTGATAAGGGCATCAGATCAGAAAACGAACATAGATATATTTTGGCATTTCATTTGGAGGATTTATGGGGTTTTATGTGGTATATTTAGCCTAACGAGTAACTTAAGAGGCAGAAAAGCATTGGTCTCACCACTTGAAAAGCCTATTTCACCTCTTGGGTCAGAAGTGTGCACTCTTGCACGTGCAACCACACCCAAGATGTCCAAGATGTCCGGAGGTTTTCAAAAACAAAAATGTCAGTGGATGTTAAGTTACTCTTTAAGAGGTAATATAGAGTTCGGGTTTAGAACCAGGCGTTCTCTTTTTTCATATGATAACCAAGTGTAAAAACTTTTTTTACAAGGTATTTTTGAAATTGTTTGATGTTTTCACCCTGGTGTTTTTGGAGTAAATTGAAAATGTGCATAAAAACAAGTGGATGGAAATGAACCTGGCTGCACTTGTACTTATATTTCCATGTTAAGCAACTTAAAACTCCTACCCGACTACATTTTCAGAGGGAAATATTGCACTTTTTACTCCACTACATTTATCTGACAGCTGTAGTTATTTTGCAGATGAAATGCTATGCACACCCACCAAGATGTTTTCAATTACTTCTTTTCAATTGTTTTTTTTATGTGGCTGATGGAATCACAGGTATTAATGTAATAATATTAAAGCAACACACACTCCTAATATTGATCCGTCTGAGTTCACAGTATTCCCACTTGTTGTGAAAGCAGTGTGAGGGTCAGTTTCGCAGTCTAAACAGCCCCTCCAGAAAGCTCCTGTCTCCAACATGTTAATATTTTTGCCCTCCCAAAGGCAACAAATCCCTCACACTCCATCTGTAAACTAACCTCATGCACTGATGACCCATTTACCCATGTTTACTCAGGCAGATATATAGTGTTTCACTGTTGATTTTTGCTGTGCCAAATACGAAAGAGGCTGCAGCGAGGTGTTTGTGTGCGTCGTAGCCGTTGGGATATTTTCACTGCGGAGAGAAGATTTAAGTTGTTGTCATCCAGTCAGGTTGTACTCATCATTCATCTCGTCATTACTGCAGTATGTCTTTTAAGCCAAACAACTCTGGGAAAAACTGCGAGCCGGTGTGACAAATTTATCTTTGTGAAGATTTGAAACTCAATGCTGCGTTTGTTCTGCTGCTCTTCAGCTGCATTGGAAGTTCTCACACCGGCAGAAAAATTTGTTTAGATGAAGAAGCGTCTAGTTTTTGGTTTTGATTATTTTATGGAGGATTAGGGGAAATAGTTTTGTAGGTTTTTCCCATTTTATGCACAGAAATCCGCAGCCAAGAGAAGTTTGTATGCAGGCACTTCTGGTGGAAGAAAAAGCTGTCCCTTTCCACCATCTTGACTTAGAACACAAAGCAGCAGCCTGCAGTTATTTTAAGACTTTTTCAACAAGCCTATAGCAATTGCAATGAGAAATATCAGTGCTTTACTTCTTAATCCTCATTGGAAATTGTCTACGTAAAGAGAGAACACAGAGGCAAAGAATGCCAAAGCTATTTTCCCCAGATTTTCTCCATCAGCTGTCTTCGCTCCTCCCCCTTCCTTTCTACAGCTCCTTGAGCCAGGAAATCTGAGCGAAAAAGCACAGAACAAGGCGGCGAAAAAGAAAAAAGAAAACAAGTGAAAGCAGTTTAGCGAAGAAGAAGGAGGAGGAGGGGAAGCGAAGTCAGTTCACTGAGCTCCATCTCATAACTCTTCTCTGATTACTGCTCCGTCTTCTCATTCTCCGTCGTCTCAGGGAGGAAGCCATGGGCCTGTTGTTTTGAATGTATTTGCCATTTTCTTCGACAGGGTCACATTTTTCAACCCTACTACAGGAGCATGTTTGACAGGAGTTGGGAAAGACGCCACCTGGCCGAAACACATGCTTGCTTCCTGTAAGATTTTGGCTCGCGAGTGATGTTTTTACTGTGATACACCTGGGTCTTTGGGCTTTTTTGTGGCAGTACGACTACAGTTGTGAACCAGCTGAACTGACACATTGGACTTCCCCTCCCCTCTTTTCGTTCTGTGGTTTGTTTCATTACGTAAGCAGGGAAGTGTCAGTTGTGGCTGGAGCTGCAATGGCACAAAAATGAGGGGAAAATTTAGACAGTGTTCTTCAAGGGGTCTTGGTTGGATGAACTGAACCATGTTTTTTAAACAACCAGAGCAACTAAGTGACTTTGAGTTTGCGGTTGCATATACCTGGCTCTTTCATACAAAGGGAAAAAAGATGTCTCGTCTTTTGTAGATGGAGAAAACATTTATTTTGGTCAAGCCTTCTGACTTTTTCATGACTCAGGTTCCAGCTTAGGCCTGATCCAGGAGCCTATGTGTCAGGTTCAAGGACATTTCAGCCATTATTAAAACTTTGTTACAGACAGAATGTTGATAATACAAACTAACTGGGTGGTAGGCAATCTCCTCTTAAAGAAACAGTGTGTAGGATTTAGTGGCATCTAGGAGTTAGCTTGCAGATTAAAAACACGTCACCCTCCCCTTCCTAGCATGTAAAAAATCAAGACAGACCAAGTGTATATCTAGACGTTTCTAGTGGTTTGGCTTGTCTGTTCTTGGCTACTGCCTCCATGGAAGAGGGCCTGTGCCCTCTGTAGATGGAATAAAGAAATGGCCAATGAAAACACAATGGTTCTTATTATCAGGTGATTATACACAAACGAAAACATACTTATGAATATTGTATTATGTTCCTGCCATATTGTGCCATTAGATCCCCCTAAATCACAGGCACTGGACCTTGGGGACTTTTAAGGCCTGGAATGAAATGGCCTGGCTAAATTAATCTGCATGTGGCTGGTGAACAAATAGCTGACAAGCTAGACCAACCAGGAACATGCTACCACTACCCACTGTTTAGTCCATGCTTGCATTTTGTCCTCAGGATTGGATAAACATGGATAAAAGCTCTCCAAAGCTTCTTGTTAGCAGCCTTAACTATCAAAAGAGACATTTTCGGC
Organism: Lutjanus erythropterus; assembly: GCF_056507025.1. Lineage (NCBI taxonomy): Eukaryota > Metazoa > Chordata > Actinopteri > Lutjaniformes > Lutjanidae > Lutjanus > Lutjanus erythropterus. The sequence continues at coordinate 25,205,475 of NC_139337.1, read as the reverse complement.
TGAAAAAGAAAAAAAAGCAACCTTTTTTTGGATTTGGCATCCATAACTAGCTTAGGGAGACTCAAGACCACCTGCAGAATTTGGAGATAAAGGCACAAGCTGTACACACAGGCTATGATGCACATTTTAGTTGACAAAAAACTTAAGAATTTTTTTTATTCAGTGTATAGGCTGCACATTTTTTGTGAGTTGACCAAAGTGCCATTGCTTATTCACCTGTTATTGGAGCATGTTTTTGTACATTTTTCTTTAAAAATAAACTTTTTGAAGAGTTTTCCTCTCCTACTAAAACCCTGACGACCAGTCGAGACAAAATAACTTCTTTCTGGACTTAAAGTGAATCCCCCCCCCTTTTTCTTGTCAGGAGTTTATAACCGCAAAAGTTCCAGCACTTCCCTTGTTCTGTTGCTTCAACCACATGAGATCACTACATTTGCTCCTCATCACAACCAAATCAACCGTTTAGGCCAGCGTTCGCTTTTCCATTCTCTGTCTGATGTGCAGTCCTTCTCGGTGCTGTGTGCAGCCAGCGTTACCCTCCTCACAGTCATTTAACATGACTGTCACTCCACACTGTAACCCTCCTCTCACACCGCTGCCAAAAAGGATAAACTGTACAGGGAGGCGTTTCATGCGCACGATTCTCATACTCTGTCGCCCCATCTTTGACATCCCGATTTAACAACCTGTAAAAAAAAATGACATCATCATGAATTTCTGTGATTTGCCAAAGGCCAGATCAGTTTTTGCATGATGCCAAATTACTTTTGGATCCGAACTGTCATCTCTATTCTGGAAAAAACTGTGCTGTGACGAATAGACTCATTTTTGAAGGAGTGCCTTTGAGTAGATCACGCCTCTTAAATTTGGCTTTAAGATATCTGAGCGTCTGCTGTCCTCCTCAGCTGAGGATTTATAAAGTGATGAGGGCAGAGAGTGGAGACGTTTGTGTCTTTTGAACTGACAGAAGGGCTTTAAGAGGCGGAAAACTCCCTTGAGGAAATTAGTCGTGTTGCGGGGAAAGACGGTTATAGTTCCTGGCGAATGTATGGCTGAAATCTGTCGCTGCACGAGCTTCAGAAAATGAATCTTGAGACTGAGTGAGTGTGAGAATAGCTGCAGTCCAGAAGTAGTGCACTCTCAGAAATAAAGGTTCTTCGACTTGTCACCATTTTAGTTCTTGGTAAAACCTTTTATAAAGCTTCCACTAGCAACCCTTTCAGAGTTCTACCTTGAACCCAACAATAAGGGGTTATACCTTGAACCCTCTACGAGAGGTTCTACAGAGAACTCTTCTATGGTGTTATTCTGGTCTGGGGGTTCTATCAAGAACCTTTGCCCCTTCTAAGGGTGCTGCCTTGAACCCACCCAGGGGGTTCTACACAGAACCCTTTTACATTACCAGGGAAACCCACCCAGAGTGTTCTACCAAGAACCTTTTTACATTCCAAGAGTTTTACCTTGAAACCTACACATGGGGTTCTACCAGGAACCTTTTTTTCATTCCAGTAGTTTTACAAGGAACCCACCCAGAGGATTCTACCCATAACCCTTTTACATTCCAAAGTTTTTGCATAGAACCCACCCAAGGGATTCTACCCAGAACCATTTTACATTCCAAAGGTTTTATGTAGAAGCCACCAACGGGGTTCTACCAGGAACCTTTTTATATTCCAATAGTTTTACCTTGAAACCCGCGCAGGAGGTTTAAGCAAAAATCTTTTTATGTTACGGTATAAATAACAAGGACTTCAACAATCCTTTAAGAACTCTTTCTTTCAAAAAAGGCTCTTTGGATGAACAGGGTTATCCAAAGAGACCTGTAGTCTTACAAGGAACCTGTGAAGAAGCAAATTGTTGTCAGAACCTCAGCCCTTCAGGAAGAACCCTCTTGGAACCCCTTTTTTCCAAGAGTGTGGAGTTATGGGGGTTGTGTGGAGCTAAGGAGTCTGTTTCCTGTCCAAGTGTGCACATTGTAAAGGAACCAGCAGGCCCTATTGTCTTTCAGGTTGTCCAGTGACGTAAGACCTTCCTGTAGTGAAGGCTTCGCTGATAGCCCCGCCGCCACACTGTACGGTAATATCAACTTCCATGTATTCAATAAAACCCAAGACAGACAGATGTTTTTTATCCCAGGAGTTCTCTAACTCAGTCGGATGTTTCCCTTTAAAAAACTGGAGCGCGTAACAGTTTAGTGCTGATAAATCAATTGTGCTTTTGATTCTCTTTCAGTCGAACCCTGCTGACTGGTTGTTTTTCATTAGCTGACGCTCATTTTCTTTTTTATACACTGTAAAACCAAAAAGTTGAGAAAGCTCAAAATTTAATTGTTTTAGTTCTGAGCTCAATGCAAAACTCTTAAAGGGGAAATCTGTAACATATTTACTGCCATTTATTTAATTAATGATATGTCATCTGAGATTAAGGAAACATGCTACATTGAAAAACTCGCTTTTCTGACAACAGCACTTCAGCTGCAGTGTCCTCCTTTGTTTTTGTGTCTAGAACTCCAGCTTGGTTAAAACACATCCTGATAAAAACTCAAGTGAAATCAAATCCTTTGAAATTTCTGTGCCAGGCCAGAATGATTTTTTTTTTTTTTTTAGTTTGCCTGTTCTGTGTTCAAATTAATGCTGAATATTTGCAGAATTAGTAAGTGTAGTAAGTGTTTATAAGTCATGAGAAGTCAATAATTTGTTTTTAGAAAAAGAAGATGCTTCTTCATGTCTGGAGAGGAGGGTGCAGGGGGAAACAATTCACTCCAACCATAGATCATATATTAAATAGGATTTCAACCTATTATACATTAAATGGCTCCAGCTGCTGTACTCATTTTTGGATGTGCAATTGCACATTGCACAATTCTTTGCAAAGCCTTTTCTTCTTTAGTAAACTAATTAAAGTCAAAGTGAATTATGGATAATAAGTTAATATTTTCAGTTGCAACCTTTTAAATTTCAAGCACATAAATAATGACAAATTAAAAAAAACATTTTGGGAGGTTTCTAAAAATCAAAAATTCAACTGTATCTAAAGAAGAAAAGTAAATTATCTCAACAAAAGATTGTACATTTGTAAAACTTTGCTTTTTTATCTCCAAATTTAAAGTCACTACAAGGAACATTTCTGTTTTATTGATTTTGGAGGCCTCCTGTGGACAAAAGTGGTTGTGCTTCTGCCACCCTCACCACTAAATATAATATCAAAAATAAAATGATGTGAATAAAAATACCACCTGCTTCCTTTTAACTGGCTAGCATATGACTCACTGTCAGTCTGCCTGTGAAAATGTAAACACAGACTCAGGTCATATAGAGGCATCAGAATTAAATTGAGACAGTTTCATAAGCCAGTGTTTCCCAACCCTGGTCCTCAAGGCATGTTTTAGATGTTTCCCTGCTCCAACACACCTGATTCAAATGATCAGCTCGTCATCAAGGCGCTGCAGAAGCCTGATAACAACCTGATCATTTGAATCAGGTGTGTTGGAGCAGGGAAACATCTAAAACATGCAGGGCAGTGTGCCTTGAGGACCAGGGTTGGGAAACACTGTCATAAGCAGTTAAAAATTCCTTGTAGTAGCTTTAAGAGTTCGAGTTTGATTCAAAAGTCAAAAATCTTGTAAAGGCAATTGAATTATTAGTTTTCTCAACTTTTTTTTACAGTGCACTTCAGTCCTCTTGTTTTGGCTTGGCTTTGATTTCCGGACTTATGAGTAGAAAATGAGCATCACTAATTCCTTCACATGCACAACACCACCACCCTGTCGTCTTGGCCTGCAGGGAGGGAGGAACACAGTGAAGCTTGCAGAGCAGGAACATGTCACAGGGCTAATGGCATTGAGGTAATGGATTGGTCTGTTCTGCCAGATGCAGCAGTAATAATCCTGCGAGCTCCAGACAGGGTCTTAGCAGAGCTTCACAGTGCAGCAAGATCCTGCAAAGAATCCCTATAGCTTTAGTTTATGACCAGACTGCGTCAAAGTCTGGATTGACCCTGCCTGTGCACTTGTCTCGGTCTCTGGTAAAGTCTGCAGGCTCTTTTGCCAATTTATCTTCCCTCTTTCTTTCCCTCCTGCCTCTATTTTCTTTTAGAGGCCCTCAAATAACTCCCCGAAATCTGTTTTTGTGCGCTACTTTTTTGAAAAGTTCATCAGGTTTTTGTCATTAAGGCGACATCACTCCAAACATCCAGCTGCGCCTCTTCATCTTCTCTTTTCAGTGATCACTTCAATTGATTTACATTAAACTTCTGGTTTCAAAGCACGATCCAGATGTGTCTCAGAAGTACGGCTAAGTTGATGTTAATAGGATCCTGCTGCTGCACCGCTGCGGATCAGCATAGATTTGGGTATTAGTGGCAAATGATTTCAGCCAAGTATGCCTTGCTGTGGCTATATGCACATTCAAAATGCATGAGTTTCTCTTTCATTTCACCACTGTTCCGTTGTTCTTTGTCCAGGGTAAAGACCAGATGTTCCACTGTTTCTCCTTTGATTTCCGAAACCAAACTGAATCTTCCACCATCTGCGCTTACACTGCCTTCAAGAACAGTTTAACAGCTGCGTGGTATTTGTTCTGTTAATGATCAGTTTGCAGTGATACGGAGATATAAAACACGACACCACTGGTTGACTTATACAGATTTCAGCAGTAACTGAGAGTTACAAGAAAGTTTATTCTTTCATGCTTAGAGTTTGCAGGTGCATAGTCTGCACACTCTTAATTCAAAGTGCATTTACTGGGTTTTTCTGGAACTTTAACTTCAGATGGTCATAATTAGTGGATAGTTTGTGTAGTTGTCATAGAGATGGATCTGTTGACTTGCAAACTAAGTAGCTGTTATGATTTCATCCATAGTACGTCGAGGACTTCTCATGTCTGATGGCTTATAAGTTAAGCTTAAAGTTCTTGTTCTTGTGAACTGTAGTAGTCTTTAACAATCCAAACTCAAGAGCCACTTAAATACAGTACAGTTGAAAGCTCTGGAGAAAGTTTTTAGAGTAACAGTAAATGGGCTTGTTTTGTCAAACCACTGTTTCCGAGATCAAGAGTGAACTTTATGCTTAAGGGCGCGGTCACAGATGCATGAATTTGCATCTTCACATTGTGTGGAGTTAAACTTTAATGAACTTTGACTGGTGAATAGAGATGTTCTGATTTTTCTTCCCGATACCTTAACTTTGTGTATTAGCCAATACGAGTACCGACCCAATACTAGTGCATTAAAGAATAACACATAAAAATACAGGCTAGAGAATGAATGCCATGGAACATGACTTTGCCATCCTGGAGGAAAAAATGACTAATGGGATGCTGCTGGGATGTAACAGGGTCCTGTTTGGTGGTTAGGCCTAATTGATTATGTGTTATCAGATCAGTGCATAGACAGTTGTACTCAGGACCAGCATTTTGGGCAATATCAAAGACATTTTCCAATGCTAGTATCGATATTGGAAACAACCCTACTGGCGAAGTCGCAGCCTCAACCAAAAGCAAAGACGTGTGTCTTTTGAAATCATAAACAGTAAAACTAGTCATACTGTAAGTAGTATTGTTGATTTTTTAAAGGAAGTTAAATTAAGTAGGTGTGTACACGCTTCAGAATTAAATGCGATTCCAGATTTGAGAATTTCTCAGGAATGATACTTTCTGCACCTGAAGAACTGTGTTGGTTCCTGCATGGCTGGCTTTAAAGCTGCTTTCCATATCACATACTCTTCTTTTTACTTACACACTGCAGCTGCTCTTACAAAGTACATACTGATGCATGCACTATGCATACAATTTGGACACATTACTTATTCTTAACATTGCTTACTTTGGCCCTCTTGCTTATACATCCATCACAGTATCACAGTCCGTAGTGTAAAATTTCACGTAAAAGGAAAAAGTATTTGGAATGCAGCGTCAATGAGCTGTCATATGTCTGCTCTTTCAGTGTCTCAGTTGATGTGACACATCTTTCGCTGTGCAGAGGATTGTGGGTCAGAATATCCAGAAAAGCATGCTGGCTTGCATCATGCAAAATGTGACCGGATGCAGTAAGGACATCCTGGTATTTTTGGAATACAGCATTTGACATACTATGTTTTGGGAGATACTAAATCTCTCTCTGGCATACTAAATAGTGTGGTAGTATGGGTATTGGAACACAGCCAATCTGTTTTACTTACCGTAGAGATGGGACTGCATGAGCTAAAATTGTATGTCCTGACAATTGTCTGTTGTTTGAGAAAGTGGAAAAATGTGGGTTGCAAAAACATCAGAAAAAAGGCATGTACTCTGCTGAAAAACTATTAGATGTTCTTCAGAAGCTGAAAGGAGAAAAAATATTTCATATGCAGAAGTGACAAAGTGTGAAAATGTGGAAGAAAAGTGAATATTTCAGCTGTAAGGTCATTGTCAGCAATTTGAACAGTCCTTATTGTGTGTGCAGCATCGATGGCCAATGGCAATTGGACAAACAGATGCTGTATTCAGCTAGAAAACATAGATAGATACCACCTGGACGTCCTTAAGAAACTTTAAAGCTGTCTTCATTTAACTCCTCTGACCAGCTGCGTGGAAGTGTGACTCTGAGAGGAGGAAAGTGGGTGGATGTAGGCTAATTAGTAGCACTGAGGAGCGCTCGTCTGATCAGTGACACATGTAATTACGCAATTTGGAAGTTACTCCTTAGCCAGTGGCAGATGAGTGTGTCTCCTGCGTGCAGAATCCATCGCATTTGGACTCGTACAATAAAGAAATGCCTCATTCATCCATCAAAATTAATGGCTCAAGAAATGTGTCTGTGTCTGTGGCTGCGAATCGACTCTGTGGAAAATCTGATCATCTCCTGGATGTTGTGATGTTTGCATCAGACTTGCGTATATCCTTTTGTAGTGGTAGGATTGATACTTGAATTAAGATTTTTAAGCTTTAATATATGGGTTAAATTAATGGAAAAGATGGTAAAAATACACTGTTTTCCTCTTGTTTGTATAGCTCAGTGTTGCATAGTGTGTGGCTCTATGGCATGTTGGATAAATCCACAAACACTAGGTATTAACTCAGGAATCTTGCAATATTTGCAGTGTATTTTGAATAAACATAAAAACCCTGCACCACTATTGTCGTGACATATTTGGACAGGTGTGTGAAATTCGAAATAGATGAGCTGTTTATAATGACCTCAGACCGCTAAATCCTTTGTATTAAGTTAAAAAACACAGGCTAAATTTAACTAATCATAGGCAGACCACCCAGAATAATGTGATGCATTAAATCCCAACATCCTCCTCCAAGCTGAATTAAATGAGTTTCATTAACACGCAACAGGTTGCGGACAGCAGCACTCGAAGTTTTGCTCCAGTTGGGTTGCAAGTGAGATTTTTAAGGCACACGAGAGGCTGTTTTTAAAGTAGCCGTGAATCGGTGGACATGTTCCCAAGAGAGGACAGGCCTGTGGATGTCATCAGAGGTAGACTGAGCCAAGGTCTGGAATACCGATCCGCAGGACAGTCGTAAGGACGGTGTCGCTGCCCAGCTGTCCGTCCGTGCACACAAATCCACATGACAGGCAGGATGCTGTCCATTTGTCATGAAGATGCAGACATACACTGTGTAGAACCAGCTGACCGTCTGTCCTGAAGCATCCGTTAACCAACATGGTTCAGTCGTGGTTCAGTCTGCATGACCAGGAATTAAAATGTAGGTAAACATAGGAAAACCATAAGGGAGTGGTGAGCACACTGAACAGTATGTGTTCACATACAACCACCTCCTCCTAGAGTTGACTTAACACTTTCTTTCAGTCCAACCATAGAAATAAAATCTTAGGAAGGCAACTCAGAAACAAAATCAAGTCCATTCCTGTTTTAATTTCAACAGCATCTGAAAAAACAAGATTAGACAAATTAGAGTGAAGGATTAAAAAGTGACAGCTTTGTTTTAGCTACAGTTTTGGCAACAACACTGGAGAAATCATGACCCCTCAGCAAAGTATTGAAAATCTGCTGAGTGACTTTTTCCGTTGTTTTGTACATAACCACATTGAAACAATTAGTAAATTAATGGTAGCTACTCTCACTGAACCTGTCTTTTTTTCTCTCTTTGTCTTGCTCTCATTTAGACTGGAGCTCTATAACTTTGTTTAAACCGCAATAATATTACAAGTCATCCCAAACTCCTGATATTGATACTAGTGGCAGTCTTCTTTTCTATAATTATTTCCCTCAAGGCTTGTGTTTCCAGGTATTGCCACTGCGAAAGTTCCTGGTCCATCAATCAAGTACATAAGCGTGTAGCACAGGTTAACCTCTTCAACTCCACCAAGAAACCCATCTACTTGGCCTTTGCTTTTAAAGCTAAAGCTAAAGATAGTAGTATCTGAAACTAGATGACCTAATACCATTTCTATGCGACATGCACTGTTGACCTGCTATCTCCTTCTTGTGCTGAAAAGGGGCCATTTGGTGTTCTTGCTATTGTGTGCAACACAGTGTAATAGTAAGAACATGCCCAGCTAATCCAAAAAGACCAAAACCAAAGTCCAAAACCACTTTGTGCTCCAGGCTGTAAAGATTTCAGCTGTAGAGTTGTACATTTTAATATAGGGGATCTATGGGGATTGACTTGCTTTTGGAGCCTCAAGTGGCCATTTGAGGAACCGCAGTTTTTGAGGCCCAGAGGTTGCTGAAGTGGAATAATTGACCAAAATTGACTAATTGCCTTTTTGGAACAATAGAATTATGTAGCCTGCATGCTTCATTAGACTCACTGAAGAAAACAACAACAATTCATTCTCATCAGATAACTATTATAGAGATCACTCAAACATTCAGTCTTTATATTTGTTTGGAAATGAGCTCCATAACTAAGTTTAAGCACAGTAACATTTCAAGAAGTTTCCATGCAAAGAACTAGGTTCTCCTTGCAAGATGAATTAATTCTACATATTTTTAACTATCCAGTTTTACCAGTCAACGATGTTCAGTACTATTAAGTCAACCTCAGTAGTTGCTTGGCCTAATATTGGCAGGTTTGCTTGAATTCTGAATGAACTCTGTACACTTGAGACTAGTGTTTGACAAGTCAACAACATCAATTCATAAAACAGAAAATCACAAACTTCTAGGAGTCAGGAACTACAGCCTAAGAATAAAAAATGGGAGTAGATTCCAGCAGGCAAGTTCCTGAGTTCCCATAAAAACTGAGAGATTCTTGGAAAATATCTTGCAGAGTAAAAGGTGTAAAATTAATATTAAGTACATAAGTAAAATTCTTTGATCAAAACTGAAATATCTATTATTCCTAAAGGACCTATCTGTTAGTCCTGTCATCTTAAATCAAGAACAGTTTTGACACTTATTACTAAATGTTTCATGAAGACAACTCACTGGAGAAAGATGGAAAATAGAGATTAATTCATCCTAGACTTGCCCTTATCATCGCATAACTATAAGTCTCAAACATACCGAATTATCTTTATTTTGAAAGATGATAGCCTCATATTTTGCCCATAAAGCCTGCAGACTCGTGGTTGGACAGCTGGAAGTGACATCATACTCGTGACTACTTGAAATGCTTTTAGTGATGACTATCAATCCACCCGAACTCATCGAGATCGGACAACACGAACCGGCGGGGTGAGCAGGACGCGCAGATAGCATCAGAGAAGAGCACTCAGTGTCCCAGCGTGATGGGTCGACCCCTGGAACCAGATCCAATGCACCGGCTTACGAGGCGGAGGACTCACGCCACAGTGATGGGATCCAGCCAGCTCTCCTCACAGCTGCGTCTTCAGACGTGGCGGCAATCAGCGCACATCTGTCAGGAGGGCCTCAGTGTTTACACAGGGCGAACAGCACATCGTCAGCCCCAGCACCAAGCTCCTCAGCTGGTCGCTTTGAAGCCACAGAGTTCATCTGATGGAGAGGCCCTGCGACTGCTGCGAGATAGATGTGACACGTTTTTTCCTCAGCATCTGAAAACATGATAACAAGAGCCATGGAAACTCCTCTTCATTGATGATAAAAGCTGGTGTGGCTGTGGCGCTGTCATGATGAACCGTGCACTTTTGGACCCGTTTTCTTGGCCTTTTCTTATTCCCACATATAACTGGCAAATATAATGTGACATTATGTCATTTCCAGTACGGATACAGCGGAGATTAATGGAATAAATGAATTTCAGCGATCAAATACAGCAATGGCAAAGATCAGGATTTGGTGTTAGTCGGAATGAAACACAACACCGAAAAGTCACACAGCAAGAAATTATTCATAGTAGAGGAAGGGACACGTGTGTGCTGAATGAAATGCAGCCACTACACATGTTGCTTTTTAAAGGGGCATTCCACCAATCTAACACATCAACATCGGTTTCCTGATCAAAGGGGAACTCTGTCGATTTTACACATCAGTCCTGTGTGGCTCCAGAGGGGGCTGTGCCAAGTCTAGTAAACGAAAGAGAGGTCGCTTGAGTACAGAGATGGGACCAAGTCCTAGTCACAAGTAAATCTCAAGTCTTTGCATTGAAGTCTCAAGACAGGGAAGTCCCAAGTCATTTGTCAAGTCCTAAATATATCGAACGAAGTTAGAAGTTGTTGCATCTCTGTCTGTAACTTTCAATTTTATTTTTTGGGGACAAAAATGACAAAATTATGTTTGCTTCCTGTTTTTTTTTTTCAACTGGAGGTCAGTAATCTAACAGTAGTTCCTAATGGTTGTCTCCTGCAACTTGATTGGATGCTGTTAGATGTTAGCTGTTAGGTTCAAAACAAAGTAGATCTAGGGATTGTGGAGAAGACATTGAGGAGAATAACATGGTTCAGGAATGAATTGATTCATGGCACACTAAGTAACATACGTTTTAATATTTGGGAAGGTGTCAAGTGTTCAAAAAGCTCAAGCAAATCAAAAGGCTGTTAAAAATAAGTACATGCAACTTGACAAAATTAAATAAATGCAACTAAAGTTTAAATAAACTCATTCAAAAGTCATTGGTGTTTAAGTCCAAGTTCAAATTTGTGACTTGAGTCTGACTCGAGTTCAGTTCACGTGACTCGAGTCCACACCTCTGACTGAGTCATGACAGGGTCTGAAGACTGCAAGTCTGAAAATGAAAAAGATCTGAGGGTGTGGTGTAGCTAGAAAAAAGTGAGCTTGCCAGACCTCTTTAGCTCGCTCTTCATCTCTGCTTGAGGCTAGAAGTTCATGGCTGCATTAGCCGGTGCTAGCATAACACACCCAAATCTCACTGAAGCACATTGTGGGTGGTGCAAGCACCAGGTTTTACAAGGAATAAAACAAGTCGATATCTGTGGTTCTGCCACATCTGTGTTATGCTAAATCGGTGCAGTGCTCTTTTGAGGGGAGTTCTACTCAGCCTGTGAAAACAGCTGTATAATGTCTTCTGTGGCTCTGAAGGGAGCTTTGACGAGTCTTGAGAAAATAACCCAGGGGTTATCTCAGCTTCGGCTTTGAGACTACAGCTTTTTTTTTTTCACAGAAATCCTTCATTACACACTGGGGGCACGGAGTCTGAAAGATATTGGTATTTACCAGGCATGGAAGGTATAATGAAAAGATGCTGTAGGTAGCATTATGGGAAGTGTAAGATCTCATGTTTTTGCTAAATTTTAAATGAACTTAACAAGTAAACATAACTGAAGACTCACAGTTATTGTTTTTCATGGCAAACGGGTTCCTAGATTTTTTGAAGTAAAATCAACTTGTGATATTTTACACAAAATCTCATGTCACTTGTTGCTGGGTTTCCCTGATATAAATATATAAATAAACCTGACTTGTTTTGCCTAAAAGTCTGTATATCTTCAGCAGCTTCAGTTTTGACCATTATTTTTTCAATCTGTCTCATGTGAGTCTCTCAGCTTTATGGAAGTGAATGGTAAATGGACTGCATTTGTATGGCGCTTTTCTAGTCTTCCGACCACTCAGAGCGCTTCACACTACATGTCAGTATTCACCCATTCATACACACATTCATACACTAAGGGCATGTTGCCAGCCTGCTCATCAAGAGCTCACCTATTCAAACCCTTTCACACAAACGCTGACACACCGATGGCACAGCCAACTTGGAGTTCAGTTTCTTGCCCAGGGACACTTCTACATGTAGCCAGTCGGGGATCAAACCACCAACAGTGGACGACCCGATCTACCTTGTGAGGCATAGCCGCCGCCTAGTATAATACTAAACTGGAGTAGATGCTAAGTTAGTTTGTTCTTGCATGGAAACTGTTTCCTTCATGGTAACTTACTAACAGGCTCACCACTAGCTGCTCTCTCTCCCAGACGACGGTACAGTCACTGAGGGCATGTGTGTTTTTACTTGTCAAAAGTCATTCTGGGAAATGTGGGAAATTAAACGTGCATGAGTCACATTTAAGGAAAGTACAGCAAAAAGTAAAAATTACAGTTTTCATTGCAGATTTATTCCTGGAAAGTATTGAACATCATCGATGATGATATTGATTTTTCCTTTAATTAAATAAAAACTTGGTACAGACTACTTCACATTAAAGGATACTGCTGATGTTGACTTCTGATTTGGAGATGAGACAAATAGTTAAGGGTCAATTCTCAGCTTTTGGACAATTTTTCCAGGCCCTTCTCCAGTAAATTAGCTCTGGTTCTTCAAATAGTTCCATTCAAGTTCTTGAAATCAGCTTGTGTACCAATCTGTAGAATATAACCATTTTTTAGCTTCTGGGAACCAACTTTTCTTGCTTCAGACCAGTTTGTTTTTGGTGAAAATGAATGGTGCACAAACTGTAATGGAGGTGGTTCCATGTTGCTGTTATTGATGTGAAGAGTATTAGACTTCAGAGTAAAAGCTGTAAAGCTGTGTAAAACCCATTGTCAGATTTATGAAACCAAAAAAGATTGATTTTACTGCCTCTTCTCCATCCAGATCACATTAGACCAGATCTACCTCAAAATCCACTGTACTTACTTGTCAAACTTGGACTAGATTAACAAGTAGATTTCAGAGACAACTTAAAACACAGATCAGATCTTAGAGACCTTTGATCTGTTTGTATCTAGAAGAAAATGTTCACATTTTTTCTCCAACCAAACAACATTAGAGCAGGACTTGGTCAAAACTTAGTTTCTTGTCAAATAATTTAAGGCGTGTCCTGCATGAGAAGAGGTTTTAGGATCAGAACCTCCCAAAAGTTAAATCTGATAGGTCGCAAGATGAATAGGAATAAGAAAACAAACCAAAAAACCCTGCATCTACATAGTTTTACCTCTTAAGTGCTCATAGATGTATGAAATGAGTAAACATTCCTTAGTTTTATTAAGTCAAAAGTGAATTTGGAATCACGGCACTTGTTTTGTCTTCAGACACTAATTCCGTCCTTCTCTTTTCACATCTGTCTCCTTCTATTCAGGTGTAGACTCCAGCACTCGGACTCTGAGCACCCCCAGCCCCGGTCTCATCCTTCCATCCAAGTCTTCCTCCCTCTCCTCACCTGCCCTCTCCAGTAACGGCCATGAGACCAACTCCTCTTCCTCCTCCTCTGCCCCCGCCGAGACTGTCGCCGTGGTCCACCCGCAACCCGGCACCCACACACGTTCCCGCCAGTCGAAAGGGCATCACCACGCCCCCATCGACCTCCTCCCCGACCACACCCTTCTGCAGATCTTGTCCCACCTCTCCACCAATCAGCTGTGCCGCTGCGCACGCGTATGTCGCCGCTGGTACAACCTGGCGTGGGACCCGAGGCTGTGGAGCACCGTCCGGCTAACGGGAGAGCTGCTTCACGCCGACCGTGCCATCAGGGTGCTAACCCACCGGCTGTGCCAGGACACCCCAAACGTGTGTCTGACCCTGGAGACGGTGATAGTGAACGGCTGCAAAAGGCTCACCGACCGAGGGCTGCATGTGGTGGCTCAGTGCTGCCCGGAGCTACGTCGCCTGGAGGTCGCTGGCTGTTATAACATCTCCAACGATGCTGTGTTTGAGGTGGTGTCTCGCTGCCCCAACCTGGAACACCTGAACCTCTCAGGTATGAAAGTTGCAAACTCTAAATGATAAAATCTGTCTGTATTAGAGCTGCAACAATTAGCTGATTAACTGATTAGTCGATTGAAAGAAAATTAGTTGGCATCTACTTTGATAATTGTTTCAGTCATTTTTAAAACAAAATGTCAAACATTTGCTGTTAGGGTTAGGACAAAAGAAGCAATTTGAAGACGTCACTTTGGGCTGTGGGAAATTGTAAAGAGTATTTTTCACAACTTTATGACATTTCATAGACTATACAATTAAACATGAAAATATTTTGCAGCTTAATCAATTATGAAAATAATCGTTTTTTGCAGCCCTAGTATGTATGTCCTTTTTTTTTTTTTACTTCACACTCGGCAGGTGTTTTGCTGAAGATCCAAAGAAGTGCAGTGTCCACTTGGGTTCAATTCGGCCAGATGGTGGCAATATAACAATACAATTTAGGTTTTCACATGAAAGTTTTGGACTGCGAGTCTCAGAAACTTTTTTTCCCTGGATTCTGTGGGTCCAGACCATTGAATATATATATATATAAAGATGGACGCCACATCTCCACTTCATCTGACTGTACACGACTGAAGCCAAAATATCCCAGACAAAGTTGCAATAAACTTGTGCTGGTGACTGCAGTAGAGATCAGGATTGGAGCCATGGCATCGAGATCCCGCCCGTACAGCCAGCTGACTGACCAACCAAACAGAACAGAAAAAAAGACACCAGCATCAGCGTGATAAGACGGAGTAGATATCTGAGTGGCCATGGCAGATTTGGTGGCATTTGGCCAACAGGATTTTTTAATACAGTATATATAAATAACCATCCATTAGCTCCATGCTAACATATATTGGGAAATACCATCAGTACACAAACAGAAATTAGCATCATATATTGATGGTGTTGAAATAAAACTCAGAAAGACTGACTGACATGTTTTTGGAAACATGACTCATGATATAAACTCTTTCCCATTGTCTAGTGCTACAAATTGCAATAAATCATAATGTGGAATTGCAGTACTTTAGAATCACTGTACATCGTGTTGTGATAGTATCAAATCAGAAGATAAATTATGCTCAAATGGACACGCAGCCTGACAACACGACAAGCAGCAAAAATGGAAGCAAAGCAGTCAACCTGTTCTGAACAGGAAAGCATTTTGAACAGGCACATGCACCCAAATTTCCACTCACCACGCAGACACTGCTCTGGTATTCTATTAGAAGAAATCAAAGCCATCTTACCTTGACTGGTGGCTTATGGTAGGCTGAGTCACTTTTATGAAGGAGTGCCTGCTACCCTACATCACGCACATGTGTGGCTCTACCTCAAAGAATTCCTCTCCTCAGTCCCTCTCAGTCATTTCTGCTAAAGCTGGTAGAATCATTAGAGGAGCTGGAGAAGCTCTGCCAACCTTCAGCTCCCATGTGGGAGAAGAAAGGCTTTCTTTAGCTGAGAGCAGAACTTACCTCAACGTGAGTAAGGAGAGCGGTCTGCTGCTTTCATTAAGGAAGTGACACAAATAACATTGACTTGGACAGGAGTCCGGTGGCAGAGCAATGTCTGCACCATTAGCACCAGGAAGTAAGCCCTTTGTTGTAAAAATAGCCTTTTAAAAAATTGTGGCTTTGATTTGAAAGGCACAAAATAATGAAATCAAATCTATTATTTTAACTGCTGAGGACATCAGCCTTTGATTTTCTTCCATGAAAACCGACCACAACTTTGGTTTTCATGGAGTTGTTTGGTCTCAAACATTTTCTTGCTTCTACTGTGGATGCATGCAGTCAAAAAGAGCAGGTTTTACTCTGGCGCCCTCAAGTGGCGACTCATAATAGAGCAGAGCCTTCAAAAGAGAAACTGTCTTAACAGATAGGGTCACATTTTTTTCAAGTCATCGGTTTTTGCTTGGTGTCATTCTGACTATCAAGATGTTCCCTCCTTATGTGCTTCTAATGTTTTTTTTTAAGCAGCTAATATCAGACTTTGTCAATCTGAATTAGACAACACAAGATTGTCACCTGACAGAGATAAAGCAAAAAATTAAGGGTTGATTGTCAGTTTTTGTTCAAAAACATTAGACGTACAATATGTAACATTTCTTTTAAAAAATAATGTATAGATAGATCAACATAATTCCCTTCAGTCATCACTTATGACCCGCTGGAAGTCTGTAGTGGTGTCTGTATAAGAAGAAGAAACCTTGTCCTCTGCCTATATTTTCTTATTTTCTCATTATATTGAGGTACTCAGGATGCTTTACCAACCCAAAACGACAGTATTTGACTTTCTGGCATCTTTCTGCCTGGAACAAATTCGACTCATTCTGCCTTTAAAGCCTATTTAAGACCCACTATCTGGTTTGTGAAGTGTTTTTTTTTTTTATTCACAAAAATCCAAAAAGAATGATTTCACTGCATTTTGTCCCACTAGATCACATTGTCACTGTACTCAGAGTAATTCAAAAGAGGAATTTTGTACTAAAAATACTGCAACTTTGGAAAATGCTCAGTTGAATTAGCTAATTCAGACTACTGAAGCCTCAACTTGGACAATGTCAGCTTAACCAATGACTGAATTTCTGCACAGAACGGGGACTGTGGATTTCATCCCATCACTTAACTTAGAAGCACACTGGGAATGGATTTCTTGATGGTCACTTCCCAGTTGCATAAACTACCTTAAGTTTCACACTTAAGTTTGTCGCTTTATTTCCCTAATATGAGGGGGTGTTGTAATACAACACACAAGCTCTTCAGTTACCATGGTTACTCTTCACTCACATCATCATCCTTTAATGTTACTAGAGAGCATCATTGTCAGTGTTTGCTGGCTTTTCCAAAATGGACACCAAGGGTAAAACAAAAAGAAAGAGAAAGCCAGTCTGAACCGAGGATTAGAATGTTGTTCTCCCTGAAGAATATGGGAAGCACAAGAACACACAATCCAGTAAATTTAAACCAGCAATTACAAAATACACACAAACACAAGGTGTAGCAAGAAATAACCGACAAAATCAATGTGAGAAATCTGCAGTGAAAAGAACCGCAAATGAAGAAATCTGAAAATGTTACTGTGACAGCAACAAAAGAGACAGCCAAACATGGTCTGAGTCGACAAAACCTGGTCAGTGAACCTGATTATGTTGACTTGCTCAGCTTTTAACTTGATTTTTTGTGCTTCTCCCATTGGGTAAGTAGGCTACGTAGTTAAATAGTTTCTTTTTAATACGATGATATGATCGAGCGTCTGCACATGTTGTTTTAGTGGAAAACTGACTGGATTCTCTTTGCCATTTCTGTTCACCGCTTCCTGCCCACCAGATCTGCTCTGTGCAGCTTCTGCTCTCTCATACTGTCCATTTCCCCGTCCCAGAAATGTGTCTAATTACCTCCTCCTCCTCTTAAACCACCATAAATTCAGCCATTGTCTTATTTTCCACTAATTATTGCACTTTTATGGGTCAGTTAAAGTTTTCAGAGGAAAATGGTCACTAAGGAGCTTCTAGCAACACATAAGAGAATATCTATAAGGGATCAAATTGTTCTCCCGACAAAACACCCTAATGAAATCCTAATGGTGATTTTATTCAACTCGTTTCTTTTCCTAAGGCATCCTCAGTTGTTTTATGCAACTGAGTGCAGTATTATAAACAAAATGAAAGATTACAACAAGCAAAATCTGTGTGATTGTTCATGTGGAACCCTGACTATTGTTTGACAGACTTACTTACAACCTTTAAATAAAAACACTCTGCTTTGGATGATAACCTCTGTTTCCTCTTCCTCCAGGCTGCTCCAAGGTGACATGTATCAGCCTCACCCAGGAGGCCTCGCTCCAGCTGTCCCCTCTTCACGGCCAGCAGATCTCCATTCACTACCTGGACATGACCGACTGTTTTTCCCTCGAGGACGAGGGCTTGCGAACTATCGCCTCGCACTGCCCCCGCCTGACACATCTGTACTTGCGCCGCTGCACCAGACTGACGGATGAAGCCTTGCGCCACCTGGCTCTCCACTGCCCCTCGATAAAGGAGCTTAGTCTCAGTGACTGCCGCTTGGTGGGAGATTTTGGCCTGCGCGAAGTGGCCCGCCTGGAGGGCTGCCTGCGCTACCTGAGCGTGGCCCACTGCACCCGCATAACTGACGTGGGCATGCGCTACGTGGCTCGCTACTGCCCGAGACTGCGCTACTTGAACGCGAGGGGTTGCGAGGGGCTGACAGACCACGGCCTGAGCCACTTGGCCAGGAGCTGCCCCAAACTCAAGTCCCTGGACGTGGGTAAGTGCCCGCTCGTGTCAGACAGCGGGCTGGAGCAGCTGGCCATGTACTGCCAAGGCCTGAGGCGAGTGAGCCTCAGAGCCTGCGAGAGCGTGACGGGCAGAGGACTCAAAGCTCTGGCAGCCAACTGCTGCGAGCTGCAGCTGCTCAACGTGCAGGACTGCGAGGTGTCGCCAGAGGCTCTGCGGTTTGTTAGACGCCACTGCCGGCGCTGTGTCATCGAGCACACAAACCCCGCTTTCTACTGAGACGGGGAGCTGTTGGACTGGTCCTGTGACAAGTGGATGTTGTAATATTCCTGCTATGGAGTTGGCAGCGTTCGGCGGCCGATGTGTCAGAACTGGTTGAAAACTGGTGTGCAATACTGGCCAGAATTTGTCTCTTTAAATCCGCTTGGTGGCTGTTAATGCTGTCCTTTGAAAATACTTCCTAGAATGTATTTAACATATTTATCTGTAAAAAGGCAGAGAAGTGCAGTTTTTCAGTATATTACTTGTTTCAACATCACAATGTAACAACACGCTACGACACTGAGCACTGGGTACAGCTGTGTTACCATTTAAAAGCATTGTAATATATTTTATTGTAAAGGTCATCAGCTTAAAAGGATAGTTTGGATTATTTAAAGAGGGGTTGTATGAGGTACTTATTGATAGTCAGTGTGTTAGCTACAGTAGATGGCGGTCGGCATGCCCCCAGTTTCTAGAATCAGAGAGAAGTACCAGCACAGAAGCTAAGGAATGTACTGCTTTGGACGGGGTCAGCAGAAAAACATATTTTAGCCACTTAAAAAGAGTCAGTTTAAGCGTATATTTTCGCTGTTTTACCATGCTGTCGGACAGCCTTTTCTGATGGGAAACCGCTGTCAAAGAAGCCAAACATCACTCTCTCCAAACCAACCGAACTCCACAGGTGAAATCAGTGATTTCTTGCAGAACATGGGAGGTGTTGGTCTACTGCTGCCTCTAAAGTTTGGTTGGCTTTAAGAGAGCGATGTTCGGCCCTTGTAAAGTTGGTTTCCCATCAGAAAAGTGCCCCTCCTAACTGGAGCACTGCAGCTGACACACTGACTATCAATAAGTACCTCAGACAACCCCACTTCAAATAATCCAAACTATCCCTTTAAGGCCCTGAAACATAACCATTATCATACATTACAGTACTACATCTATTTATAGACAGCAAGTATCTTCAGACTAAACCACTAAGAATGTAGCTACGAAGCAGCAACTAAAGCAGATCTCAGTTTCACTTTCCTTGTCTTGTGTGCATGTGCACTTTACTTTCAATTGTGCTGACAATCACTTCAACTGAGCTCAAAGTGCCATCATCGTTTTGTCAACCGATTTGCTGTAAATTAAAAGTTACTATTAGCCAGAGATTTTTTTTTGTTTTTTTTACTGCCAAGTAGAAACAATCCGTTATGGGATCATTGTCGAAAACAAACAAGAACACATTGCTGCTATAACTGTGCCAATAAATTTCTTCAAAATCCGCCTTTACAACTGTGAGTGTTTTACTCAGCCCCTCATTACAGTCTTAAAGGATTTAAGCCTGCACGCTTTATGAGTCATTACGGTAACCAAGGGATATCTAGGGATACCATATATGGATTTGTAACACGTTGTGTTCCCCTTTTAGTGTTTGGGTTCAAAGAGCAGTGTGTTGCACAGGTGGAAAAGGTGCTTACAGGCCACTGACTGAATTAAACGTGGCACGTACCGGTCTGTCCAGCCCAAAGGTACCGTCCACATATACTCTATATACTTTGCACTTTGGGTTGCAAGATTGTTGAGATGTAAAACTGATCTGTAAGTCATTATTGCTGCAGTTATATTTCCTGTTTCTGTATAAAAGTTTTGCAACTGCTGAATGTGAGTTGGGTCTGACTTTACCAGAAACAGGCATCTGTCAGCTATGGGAAACTTTCTCCTCCACCTGTTCTTGATTGTTGTTCTCCTGCAGTGTTGCTTGGCTCAGAAAGGCAAGTATATGCACAACACAAAGAAAAACAAGAATCTCTCTTAACCCATTTGAACTGCTGACAAATGAATTGGTTATAGGGGGCAAATGTGAATCTGCAAAAGAGTTTCTGCAACTACGGACGTGTTTGACTGTCCAAAATAAAATAAAAAAAATCAGCCACTATGAATTTTATCTATCATAGTCTGTAATACATATAAACAAATACCAAACGTTGCATATTGTCATTAAGATTTTAATGTGTAACATGTTTTCTTAGTGGTTTTCACCGCAACATTACAGTAACTTTAATTTTATACATTTTTCTTCGTTCACTTCTATAAAATATTAAGACTCTCAGTTAATACTGGAGCAGGTTCCAATATTGTTGTTGAAAAATGCTGAGGTTACCTTTTGATTGCCCTGAAATTGTCTCTACCGCAACAAGGTCTTCACCACAACTCCTAACACCTGTTGCAGTGAAAACATGAAATGCCTTTGACTCCTGACACATAATATCCACAAATATAACTATAATATGAACTTATTTTTTAAGTGTAGTTCATTACTAAGCTGCAGCTTTTAACGCAAATCCAAAATTTAACTGCCTGTAGTTGCAGAATCACCCGAAAACCTTCTTTGCTTCTGTGTATCAGAGAGCTCTGGACCTGTAGTGACTCTTAAGACCGGAGCTGTGCGAGGACATTACAGGACAGTGAAAGGTGCCAAGCAGCAGGTGGAGGAGTATGCAGGCATCCCGTTTGCTCATCCGCCTTTGGGATCCTTACGGTTTGCTGCCCCTCAGCCAGCTGAGTCCTGGGAAGGCGTGAGAGATGCCACCAAAATGCCTAAAATGTGAGTAAACACTGGTTCCAGTACAGGGTTCGTGCAAATGAACTTATTTGCTGTAAATCAGATGCGTCATTGGGTTAAACATTTAAAAATGGACTGAACTTGTTCCAGCTCATTGGTAATTGGTAATTGGTTCCATGTTTGGCAGGATGCAGTCAGTAAACATATTCAGACACAGTGAACTTACTAATGAGGCAAAATATGTGTAACATCTATAAATATCCATCATACATGGATATGATTTGAATTTGTATATCGGTGATTTGAGTTAAAGCTGGTTAATAATTCATCTGGAAATGTGGTCAGAGAAACAAGCTCAAAAAAAGCAGCTTATTGACAGGTAGCTTTATCATGAACAAGACATTCCACATGTAGAAAAATCATCATATGTTGATGTAAATATCACAATTAAATTGACAAATGATGAGTTACCTATACTTATACGTGATAAAATACACAACAAAGTATAGTTTGAGATATTTTAAGCATAATAGGAATAAACCCAACTCATAAAAAAGGGAATTTGTAATTTGAACAATAAAAGATCTTAAAATATATATTTTATCTTTTTATATATTAAGTACAGAACTCACGTTGGTTAAAGGTAGAGATTTAAGTAAGGTGTCATTTTCCACTGACCTCATCACTTATATTCTGACCACATTCACTATTAATACTGAATATTTCATAGTGATAAAAATGTGAAAACAGTGAAATCACTGTGGAGTACAACGTAGAACAAAATTATACCAGTGACAATGCAAGAACAGAAAATGAGACTTGTGTCCATGAGTGTAATGGCCCAGTGCATGCTGGGAGGGCTCCGAACAGACCGAACTGCAATCACATGATCAGCAACCAGCCAATCATATGAATGCTGATCATGGTTTCAACTCTCCACTGGTTTGGCCTTTATTTCAAAATAAGAGCACCTTGTACACTCGAAATAAAATCACACACAATTAGAGAGAGTTCACCCCAAAATCAAAAATACATATTTTTCTCCTGTCTTGTTGTTCTATTTATCCAGCTAGATTTTTTTGGTGTGGTGTGGTGTTTGAGCTTCCCACCCTGATTGTAATGTCAAAGGAAGATGGCCGCCCTGTGTTATCTGATTCACAGAGGGGCCGGCATGGCTGCAGAGTTTTAGTCCTGTTTAAACCACTCTGTCTGTCTCTTCGTAAAAGGTGTTTACAGGATACAGAAACTGTGGAGGAAGTCTGGAAAACCTTCCCCGTTTCATATCAATCAGTAGAAATGTCAGAGGACTGTCTTTACCTCAGTGTGTACAGACCCACTGGGGCCGCCTCTGGAGACAAACTACCGGTTAGTACACGCGCACACATGCAATATGCAACAGTGGAAAAAATATGCTCATAAATAAATGGAAAATCAAGGGTTTTGCTAAAAGTAACGAACACGAAAGGAAAACGTGTGTATGTTTGTTGTGTTCTCCAGGTGCTGGTGTGGATCCACGGGGGAGGTCTGGCTGTGGGAGGGGCCTTCCAGTACGATGGTTCACCACTGGCAGCTTATCAGAACGTGGTTGTGGTGGTCGTTCAGTATCGACTCAGCATTTTGGGATTCCTGAGGTACGCATCAGACAGAAATGCATTTGATGTTTTTGATTTACCGTCCAGGACTGGGATGTCTGGCTGAACACACACACTTGAATTGTTCATGATATGAAAATTCAGATTAAAAATAACTTGCTACAATTTTATAACACATAATAAGCTTTTATTAAGCGATTATACACATGTACAAATCATTTGAAGGTTTATTTCTAATGAATATCAACTCAAATTGACTTCTGGCTTATAAGAAGTAATTAAAGCTTATACACACGTAAAGGAGGTTTAAACAGTGTATAAATGTGTTTCCAAGGGTTACAAAACTTTAAAAAGTCGGTAGAACTATGTTGTACTTGGTTACACTGTTATCACTTATTTATTAACTGTTTATTCACCAGTCATAACTGCTTCACATTAATTAAGACTTATCGATGTCCTTATATCTGTTTACAACTACACTATAGTGTTTAGAAGTGCATTATAATCCATGTATTAGTTGTATATATACTGCTTATGAATGCAAAATAGTGTGAACTAAGATAATGTGCTCACAATATGGGACATCATAATATTATCCAGCATCTCATATCATTATATTTTGGCTCTGTGGTGGGTTTAATTACAGGATTTTATATTCAAAGGAGTGTTAAGTTGGGGTGAAAATACTAGAAAATGTGTAGCAGAAAAAGAAAGTTGCACTACGTTCTGTCTACCAGTAGAGGTCCCCAGAGATCCTAGATTTCTCAGTGCTGCTGCTCAGTTCTGGTGTGGATTTATTTGTTTGCTGTTTTTAAATAAGCACTGGAGATGAACATGCACCCGGTAACTGGGGCTTCCTGGATCAAATATTCAGCCTTCAGTGGGTTCGTGACAATATAGCAGCTTTTAATGGAGACCCAAACTCAGTCACCATCTTTGGACAATCTGCAGGGGGCATCAGTGTCTCTATGTTGGTGAGTATGAAGAAATAATGTACGTTAGGAGTGATGCAAGCAGGGTTATTTTACTTTATTTTACTTAACTTTTACACGTGTTTCTGTATACAGGTACTGTCTCCTTTGTCTAAGGGTTTGTTCCACAAAGCTATTGCCATGAGTGGAGTGGCCCCACTGGAAGCCCACTACACCAGCAACCCACTGTCTATGGCCCGGGTAACAGCTTAAACTGATAATAACAATCATTATAACTTCCTTTAAAGCTGATAATTAATTTCAAGCATCCCTCTTGCAGATGATCGCCAATTTGACTGACTGTGAGAGCAGCAACAGTGAGAAACTCGTCCAGTGCATCAAAGGCAGGTCTGAGGAGGAAATACTGAGCACCATGAAAAAGGTGCAGAAAGTATTACACTCAGGCCTTTATTGTTCATATGTATTTGTCCTTTATTTGCTAGACATTATGGCAACTTTCTTGGCTTTTTGAAGCTGCATGAGATACAATTTGAATGTGATCAAAATCAGAGAAAGAGCCTCCTCACACTGCAACTCAAAGCACGCTGCTGTTTTCAGTGAAAAAGCTCCAGAACTGTATCTACCTACTAAATGACAGACAGACACAGTTAGCAACTACCTTAGGAACCATAGTGGAACATTTATGTCCACAAGTGCTGCCCCAAAAAGAACAGTTGTAGATGTAAAACTTAATTTTTTTCTCAGCATCAATGTGTTGATGCAGGTTATTGACTGTGTTATATGATCTCTATCTCAATTTAAAATCTCTTAGTGCCATTAGGGATCCCCAAATCATATAGATGTTCATTATTGTGACAGCACCGACAGGGAAGCATTACCTGAATTATTTAAATTTCAGTTTAAGGCCTTTTTGGGTCCAGCTATTGATGGCGTGTTCCTGAAAGGCCCACCTGAGAACGTCTTAAAGAAACAAGAATTCCAGAAAGTTCCTATGATGATAGGAATGACCAATCATGAGTTTGGATGGATGCTCCCACAGGTAAAATCAAGACCTTTAATTTACCTGCAGACAGTGGTAGTACTATCAAAATTGCTAGACTAGATCATTGTGACTATAAGTGAAACTTTAATAATATAGTGTTTCCAATGTTATGGTACAGTATTTTTGTGCCTAAAATGTACTTTTTTATGTGATTAGCTCCTAGGACCTCCAGGATGGGATCAAGGTATGAAAAGAGAAGATGTGATATCAGTCATGGACATGTTCTTTCCCTCTCATGTAAGAGACAGCCAGTCCTACTATTTTATCTGTATTTACTCAACTGTGCAAGAAAGTCAACACACATGTATACACAATGCTTTATTTTTAGGATAAATAAACAGGAATATACAACAAATTCCTTCATACATTCATAAATATACTGTAAAAATAAATGTTCCTATATACTATTTCCCTTTAATATATCCTCTCTCACAGGCCTCAGGTGCAAATGAACTGATTCTGGATGAATATCTGCAACAGAATGACTCTCCGGAGAACATACGGGACGGTTTCACGGAGGTACTTGGCAACATGGTCCTTGTTCTTCCTATACTTAAAGTGGCTGCATACCACCGAGGTGAGCATGCTTAATTTAATATAATGTAATGAATGAGAAACTGTGAGTCTTGGTACTTGAAAGAACCTTGGTAAACTTTATTCTCTTCTGTTTCCTGCACTGCTATGTGCTAGCCCTGTCTATGTTAAAAATAAAAACAAATTTGCTAGGTAGTTACAGAGAAAAAAAAGCAAAATCCTAGCTAACTAGCTAGCTAAGGACTGATGTAGACAAGATGGCTAGTTAGCTAGTGTTTTGCTAACATTAGCTAACTTAAGATGTGACCTTCAGCAACATCTTTTAAGCATCTTCTGTTGTATGAGGATAAATAAAGCTTTTTCTAAAGTTAGAAAAATGCTAGCTACTTGGATATCTATCAATTAATGTAAAAATTGGCTAGCATTTTGATAACAGCTGTCAGCTGTAACTAGCTAGCTAACAATTGATGCAGATTAGTTAGCTAATTGGCTAGAATATGCTACAGAATAAAATGCTAGCTAAGTAGCTATCTAAGGACTGATGCAGATTAGCTAGCTAGTTAGCTAGCATTTTTCTATCATTATCTAACTTAAGATGTGACATCTTTTAACCATCTTCTGTTGTATAACCAGAAATAAATCTCCCTAATGTTAGAAAAATGCTAGCTAACTAACAAGTGATGTAGATTAGCTAGCTAGTTAGCTAGTGTTTTCTAAGAGCCATCAAATTTTGGTAACTAGCTAGGGACTAATGTAGATTAGCTAGCTAGTTGGCTAGTGTTTTGCTACAGAGCAAGATGCTTGCAAGCCAGCTAGCTGAGGACAGATGTAGATTAGTTAGCTAGCATTCTGCTAACATTACCTAGCTTAAGATGTGACTGCAGTCCCCCCATCAACATCTCTTAACCACCTTCAAAAGTTGGTTTTCAGACAAGCCTAAGTTACAGGAAACAGGAAAGGAGAAAGTTGGCTGAGGTTCTGACAGCGACCAAGTTCAAGAGTTCAAGATCAACTGTGTGGTCGGTGGAGCACAGAGCAGCAAGGGGCTTGTAGTCGCTGCATGATTTGCATTTTATTTCCTCTTGTGACAGATGCTGGTGTGCCGGTGCATGTCTATGAGTTTCAGCATTCACCGCTGATGCACAGTGGAACAAGACCAACTTTTGTCAAAGCAGACCACTATGATGATGCTTTGTTTTTTCTTGGATCTGCCTTTTGCTCTGGACACACTGTAGTCACAGGTACTGGAAACAGGAAAATCCCTCATTCATTTAAGAAATATTATCCATGTCAATAGTGTTTTGGCAGTGCAATAATTAATACCTCCCAAAGGACCTGTGTCACAAGAAGAGGAGGAACTGAGCAAGCTCACAATGGCTTACATAGCAAACTTTGCACGCAATGGGTAGAGTATTTTATTTCACTCTTTGCTGTTTTTCTCCTCCTGGGAAGTGTTTAAACTAGAAGGTCATGTTTTTAAGTGTTTTATTTTTGTGTGTATTTGCTTCCTCCACACAGGTCGCCTAATGGGCCTGGACTGGTGGAATGGCCTCGTTACAACCACGACGAAAGCTACCTGAAACTGAACCTGCAGCAGACAGTTGGCCGAGGACTGAAACAGAACAGAGCTCGCTTTCTAGATGTTGTCCTGTCTGATAAATCGGCAAAGTCTCGCCCTGCTAGTGATGAACTCTGAGCTGAGACTTCCATAAAGTGCAGTGTACATCTCACACAAAGAGTAAGAATGCCAGCTTATTTCACAGTTTGTTATCGTGAGTGCAACGTTTTTGTAACTGCACGTGGTGCTGGTTAGTTGACCGAACCTCCCTGTCTGGACTTTTGGCTCGATGTGTGCAGGTGCATTCAAGTGCTGGCTGCGGTGGCTGAGTCCTAGTCACCTGGAAAAACAGAGACGAGCATGTTAAAGCCTTTACGCCTTCATTTAATATACTACAGTGAACACGGTCGAATATAAAGCACATGAACTCCACATGGTATGTTGTACCTGAGGCTTGAAGACACGTAGCTCACTGTGAACTTTTCTAAACTTCTTCTCCAGGTCCAGATACTTCTCTTTAAGCTTTTCCCTGTCCTTACGCTCCTTCAGGAAGTCTTCCTTGTAGACTTCAGCCTTAAGGTGGATGACAAGGAAACATGGTATAAGGATTCAAATGGGAATTTAGGGTAGCACATTAAAGGAATAGTTTTTAGAAATACTCTTATTTTATTTCTTGTTGAGAGTAATCTCTAAAAACAGATACGAATGAAGAATCTGTAGGCAAGGAACAGGATTTTGGTCTGGTTTGGTCGAAGTATTGACCAATCATGTTTGAGCATGCTTTTGTTGAATGCAGGTAAACAGTACGAGTAAGCGCAAATGCACTGGCTGAAATGCAATCTTGGGAGCCATCGGCTATCGTCTGATGATAATTTCGCTTTTTATGTCATCTTCAAAAGTTATTCTGAAATTCATGTGAAAATGCCTTCTCATCTCTCGAATCCAGCACCATTATCATGTCTCAAGTTGCAAATTGGACTGTAAACATGGAGGAGAAAGTCTCAGCGTGGATATCTGTAATCCATTTTCTGAATATTCGCTGGCAACACTTGCCGTTTGCTCCCCAGAGGCTAAATCGGCGTCAGATGATAGCCGATGGTTTCTGAGACTTGTTGAGACTCAGTTGAGAAGCTTGTTAGCGCTTTTATGTCTGTAAGCTAAACATGAAGCAGACAGTTAGCTTAGCTTAGCACAAAGACTGGAAACAGAGGGAAACAGTGAGTCTGGCTTTTCAAAACAAAACTCTCAGCAATAAATGCACATGTATGATGATGAATAACAAAGCTCACCTGATGTTTCCAGACATCCAGTAGTGTTTCTCTGCTCGCTTCAGGTTGAGCTTTCTGCAGTGCCTCCTCTAGAGCCTGTGCAAACAAATGAAAGCAACTGTAACACCGCTGGTGTGGCAGGGAACAAACACTCGGAAATGCCTTCTTGACTCTCATGTGGAAACCTTTCAGTTCCCTCGAGCTCACCTTGTTCAGTCGTCTGATCTCCTCGTGTTGGTGCTGCCCTTTTCGGATCAGAGTGCTGTTTTGCGCTCGCAGCTCCTTCGCCTCCTTCTCCGCTTTTAGCAACTCAGAGCTGAGATCTCCAGTCTGTGTGAATTATCCCACGAGGATCAAATTATTAGACGCATTTTACAGATTCAATCCATTAAAATGCATTAAGAATAACATTTTATTTACCCATGTGCTTTCTTTATCTTTGACTTTCTCATGTAAAGTGATGTTCTTCTCTCCTTCGTGCTTCTCCTCCTCAAAGTGGCTGTGATCAAGTTGCAGTAATGCTTTTAACTCAAGGATCTGAGCATTAGGGGACATAAAAAGCGCTAAAATGACATATCAGTTAAGCAATCAAACAGATAATGAGTAAGACTGTGGATCTGCCCCGCTCTTACCTTCTCCTTGTAGTACTGCTTCATGGTTCGGTACTCCTTTGACCATTTCTCATTAATAGAAAGAAGCTGAGTAAAAGAGAAAGAACATTAAGTACTGAAAGGTTTCATGTGTTTTGGGATGAATATAAATCTCAGTTCTGAAATGTACTCACCTCTTGCCGTTGCTCCTCCAAGATAAGAATCTGAGCTTTCATTCTGATGTCAGCGCCGGCAGCTTCTGACTGAGGCGAATAAAATAGACAAAAAAAGAGGAACTGTTATTTAAATGCAGCACATGGGCACTGATGCAATATGACTGAATCCACCGACTTCCTTTTGCACACTCTTGGAGTTTTTGTATTGGAGTGTTTCCAGTAACACAGATAATATGGTCATTTCCTTGTGGTCAGGGAATCAGACCGTGACAGCATGGGAATTAGTTTTCTGTCAGACGTATCTTCCACTGTTGCATCTGTTTATTTTACCTGAGAGTCTCCAGGCAGACTGTCGGGATGATGAACCGCAGCTGGTCGCTCTGGCACATAAACCTCATATCTGAAAACATTTGATCACATCACCAAAAAATGAATATTTGGCTTTTTATTAACATCACAAAGCCAGTGAATCATTAGAAACAATAGGCAGAATTCAAGCACTTGATCATGATTATTTAATGCTTGGTAATTTCCAGAGTAAGGGATCAACAGAGAACTTATCTACCTATGAATGACAAATATGATGATGGGATCACTTCATTTTTAAAAGATTTTTGCTTTATAAGAGTTATTTATGTCAATTAAGCATCAGATTAAGCTGAAAATCAAGCATTTTAAAGGAATATATTCAAATTCAAGGCATAATAGTTAAAACTAAGCATCTTCCAAACCCTGGAGGTGCTGATGTAACTTACGTGTCTATATCTGGCAGTGATGGATACAGTCTGTAGGTCTGTTTTCTGTCTGTGCTGACGGTTGCACCGGCCTGTGATCGCTCCACAGGTGGCCTGTCCTTTCTGTTCTCATGTAGGGACTGGTCAAAACACACAGGAAGAGACACATTATACAGGACAGCCATTTTAACATCCAGGCTTCTAACATTCATATGGTGTGAAGCAGAGATGCACCAATCCACTTTTTTTTCCTCAGTTTTGGATCTCATACTGAATTCTTCCGATACCGGTACCTTGACACATAAATTGTTTTTTCCTGCTTTCTGTGTGTTTTTCCTGTGTTTCCAAACTCAAACTGTGAGGACATGTTGAGTTAGCTCACTCAATTGCAGACTGTGAGTTTCACAGCAGGTTGATTTATCTGGGACTGGGACTACTGGATGTATTTATAGAACTGATTAAATACTAGTTAATGAATTAATCTGAGCCAGATTTGGGCTTATCATGGGCTGCATTGTTACCTATTTATAATTAATAAATACTTCATCATGTGGAATCGGGATTGGATTGGTGAAGTCTGTCTGCTTTTTGTACACAAAAAAACCTTAAGCTCACAACAAAGCAAACCGGAGACCTGCAGACGAGTCACAAAACAGAACAAGGTGTATTTATTTATCATTATGTAACACAGGGTTGTATAACGAGTTCCCCTTTTTTGCTAGAAACATTATAAACAGCCTGAGTCCTGAGGGAACTAACTGCTCTGTAATCTGGTGGTACAACAACGGATACTTCTGTATCTCTTGTCAGATGGCAGCTATAATAATGATTCATTAATAAATTATAATAACAGTGATGTTATTGAAATCAATAACCTATAAATAACCAAAATGAAGTATTTGAAAATTAGAAGTTAAATCATATTCATTTTGAGACTGTCAAAACAGTTGTTTTAAAATAACTTTGCTTGTAACATCAGACCAAGCATGTCAGAATCACTCTGTAGATTACAGTAAGTAAT
The DNA here is from genome assembly GCF_056507025.1 of Lutjanus erythropterus. Taxonomy (NCBI): domain Eukaryota; kingdom Metazoa; phylum Chordata; class Actinopteri; order Lutjaniformes; family Lutjanidae; genus Lutjanus; species Lutjanus erythropterus. The sequence goes on along the minus strand of NC_139337.1, from coordinate 25,174,955 downwards.
GCTGGGGTGGACTGGTGGTTTACAGGGGTTAAAGTGCCACCGATCATGAACCACAACGCCCCCACTTCTTTCCTCTGGTGCGTATCATTCCCCTCCACTCTGTCTCCTCATTTCCTGTTATTTCTCTACTGTTACTATCTAATAAGGTCATAAAATGCCCCCAGAATAATATATATATATATATATATATGTATATATATATATATATATGTATATATATATATATATATATATATCTTGTGCTGAAACATGACCAAAAAAACAGCTGCAAGTTTAATTATTATTTTAAGTGCTTAACAAGCACTTTTGATGAGCATTTTAATCAATGAAAATACTAAATAATAGATTGATTTACTAAAAAGTAAAACATTATTTCTTGCAAGCCTGATAGTATATTTTGAAGATGCGGTACTGATGATGCCTTTAGTGTGCTGAAAAGTGACAGCTGATTCAAACCCATAGAGGATGTGAATTATCTCCACATTGTCACGAGATCTCAGACTGAGGCTTTCAAAATATCTGCACAAAACTTCACCAAAAGAAAAACCATAGAAGAAGACAGAATGAGTCCCGTATAATCGAAATGCACAGAAACACAAACTCTTTGTCTCATTTATTGTAAAATTTGCGAACTCACCATGTTATCATCTCCTGCTGGCATCTACACGTGCAGAGAATTAGTTCCTACAAAGCGCCTGGATTTGAAGCAGTGATCGCGCCGCATGTTAGTTATACAGGGATCCCATATGACGTGGCAAAACTAGCGTTGACCAATCAGCTGGCGGGATTCCCTCCTCGGGCCGGTACAGTCAGGGCTGCTGAGGCTTTACTGAAGGAAAGGAAAGTACAAGTAGCTGATCAGCAGCGCGAGCGGTAATTAACGACGTGTTTATGGTACGGATCGATGAGTAAGAGAAAAAATACGCTGCAAGAAATGAGGAAGTTTTCATTTTTAAAAATGAGTGTATTATGGATGACTGACGTTTTCTAATAGCTGCCCTGTATTTCTTCTTCTTCTTGCTTTATTTTATTTTATCATTATTGCTTAGTAACTCATCTTTCAAATGTGATTAATAGTAACATATTAATAAATATCATATAGTAATTATGCAATTTATGCAAGATATAAATGAGAAAAAGAAATTAATCAAGCACCCATAAAATGAAATATATTAAAATAAATTGAAATAAAATAAAATCTATATTTTCAAGATTAAAATAGCTTTATTGGCATGAACAAAAAACAAAAACATAGTTATTTAATTTTTACTTTTACTTTTATTTTTATTAATCTAATTAACTGACTCTTCCATTTAGGGGCCCATATTTTGTACAATATTTTTAAAGAATATTTTACACTATAATTAAATGTAAATAATAATTTATCTAAAATATGTTTAGATAAATTAAATAAAATAAAACACATGACTTTATTAAATTATTATTTATAATATATATACAATTATTATTTATAATTATTTATTTATTTTTTTATTATTTATTGGAGGCCTATATTTTGGATACATTTTAATGAAAATAAACATTATGAAGTGATTATACACTATGACTAAATATAAATAAATAAATAAATAAATAAACCTGCAGTATCTTTTTCATTGTCCCTCTTTCAAAATTAGAACAAAAATATTGAAAATCTCGTTTCAGTAAAACTGAAACAAAGTAAGATTTTCAAAATAAAATACCGGTAGAGCGATACATGCTGGTGAACCTTTTTTTTTTTTTCTTTTTTTTTTTTTACAGTGGGCAGCCGGCAGCGTGTGAACTTGCTGAGCGCACTACATCTTCCTTGGTGGGTGAACTGAACAAAGCGCTTTTTAAGACACTCATGTCAATTTGAAACCAGATGAAACTGTCCACGAAAGAAAAAAAAAGTCTTCAGTAGCGTGCAGCGGGGAGTGGGAAAACCACACATCTCGCAGGCTTAACATGTTACTCAATCAACACTTACAGGCCGTTCTCAAAGGTGTTGACTCAGAGCGGACTTGTTCAGGGAAGAAGGAGAGGGGAAAATACGCCGCTGCTCCTCCTCCACTAACCCACACTCTCTGCAGGGGACTTGACCCTTGGCTGCTGAACTTAAAGCCTAATTTCCATATTTCTTCACATATCAATCTGTTAGACCCACGGGTTTCTTAAAGACTTTATACCAACCTGATGCCCAAAGATAAAAGACTTCTCACACCCGAATAACTTCAGTTATGAGCGTGGATATTTTTTGGTGAAGTTGGAGCTTCCACCTCCATTAATTTTAGCAGATGATGGGAAGGTTTTAGCAGGGTATTCTGGGATATCCCAGTTCACCAAGAGAAATGTTTAGAGACAAACCCTCCCAATAAAAAATACTTTTAATATGTCAGCTAAAAACCCAGACGGCTGAGTGCCAACAATGTTAGTAGCATATCACCGCATTAAAAATAGACTTTAAAGCACAAAATTAGACTGTTTTTGTTTGGTGGCGGTTGGAAAAAGTTCTGTAAAAAACACATCATGTAGTTTAGCTTAGCTTAGCTTTATTTAGCGCAACCTTTGGACAGAGAAAGCTTTTCCCATAGCAGTTATACTACATTAAGTGTTGGCTATGTAAGGGATAATGTACAGTGAGCTGGTCATTATTGCAAAATAAACCCCTGACAGGGTGATGCAGGACCCTGGCGCAGAGCTACTTAGCAAAAAACTTCAATAAAGTCAATAAAAATCAATAATTTGAGACAAAATATTGAGTTAAAAATTACTTTAATGCTCCTCCAGAGTCTATGATCAGAACTGTGTCCATAGCAAAAGTCTGTTATTCATAGCAACGGTCTGTTATACAGAAATAACAGACCTCAGAATTTTGTGATTAATCAATCAGAATCAAGTACTCCCTCAGGGTGATTTAAGACCCCTCCTCTTCTCCTCAGGTTCACCCTGTCATGGTTTATTTTGCATTATTACATGGCTTTGTTAAATACTTGATTCTGATCGGTCAATAACAGCATTCTGAGGTCTGTTATTTCTGCATAACAGACCATTGCTAAGAAGAACAGATCATTGCTATGGACTTCAACGTGGTTACTCACCAAAATAAATCAATAATTTGACACAAAATATTGATTTCAAAATGACTTCATGGATTTAAAAATGTAGCTGACCAATCAGAATCAAAGATTACTCCCTCCGCTCAATGGTTAGCTAACACTAGCTAACAAGTTTTGTTGGCTTGTTTCTTCACATTGAAAAGAGATCTTTGGTCACTCAATGACTCTCCAGGTGTGCGGATGTTTCTTGAAAAAGTTCACATTAATCGAAGAGACCAGACTGTCCCATAATAAACCATAAAGCCACAGTGTGTTGTTTTAACAGTCTGGTTAGCTGGCTCCCCCTGTTTCAAGTCTTTATGCTAAGCTAAGCCATCTGTGAATAAGTCGTTCTTACAAAATATCCTGATTTTCCAAGGAGACTCTTGTTTTTCACAACCCTATTATTTGTTCCTAGGATCACAATTCTTCTTAATTCTTAATTTTTCTTAATTTTTTAAATTTCTTCCAATTTATGACAAATTTCCTCATCTTTTTTTTTCTTTTTCATCATCACAACCAGTTTCTGGCGCTGTGCAGAGTTCATGACCCATATGACTCCAATACCACAACAATACAGCAACACAAAACCAGACTTCCTGGAAATAATAATTCCTGTTTCATCAAGAAACAGCACGCATCTTATCAAATCTGCTGCGTCGATTTTCCTTTAGGCACAAGCTGAAAACAGATGCATGAAAGAAAACAGATGAATAGATTTAAGGGAGTCCATGCCAGAGGGGCAGATTATTTTGTAATTATAATAAAAATGCTGTTGCAGTGGACTTGCGTTGTCCAGTATGGAATGAGTGCTGTGACCAGAATATCAAACTGTTCCTTTCAGTCAGGTGAACGGTCCACATAGCCCACTTTTTTGGGTCTTTATTCAGTGTTTTAAGCCCAGAACATAACTGGAACTCCTTTGTTTGATTGACAGGTCGCCCAGCTTGTCAGCTCCATCTAGGCTTGACCAAATCTTCTGATTCTAGTTAACCAAAACTGGTATCTTAGATACTTAACATTAGTTTTTACAGTCCCATAACCAAGATGATACCTAAACTTTCTGCTGTCCAGCTAAAAAGTTAGGCTATTTGCACTTCTTCTTGTATTCAGAAGCCAGGTAATGGATTAAATTCACTTTAATTCAAAGCCCACGGTAGACAAGTATGTGAAAATGCCAAAAAAAATGACTACATAGTGTAAAAAAATGAGCTGAAACCACGTCAACACTTTGTTCTTAGAGGTGCTACATAAAGATTATTATTAGTGGCGTGGTGTTAGTGGCAGCGGCAGTGACTAAAACCGTGACGATGTTTACCGACAGTACTGTACTGTCACAGTTATCCCATGTTGTGGTTTTTTTCAGAGGGGGGCCTTCTTCATGTCGCACCTGTGCACAGAGAACCCCACACGTCTCTTCCCAGCACCGACACAGCCTGTTTACGGTACGTGTGACACAGCAGCATGTCTCTAGAAAGGAAAGAGGAGGATATTACTCTGCTTGACAAGCCTCCTCCTTCCTGCCACAACAATCTCGCTCTGAAAAGTTCACACACACACACTCACATTTTTAAAGTTCCTGTGTGTGTCACCGTACGCACGCCTCAGATTTAAGACATTTTGTGGCCTACACCTACGAATATAGAACCAAAAGCAAGTGTGATTTTGTTAAAAAAATGATCACTTTCTATTCTGTTCAGTGGTTTGGTGGTTTTGTATATTTGCATACACCTAAGTTCAACCTGAGAGAGCAGGTATCAGTTTCACATGAAACAAAAAAGAAAGTAAAAATGGTATTTTTAGTTTTAATTACCTAAGCACATGTTTGCTATAGTGTACACATTAAATGATAAATGTATTTCTCAGAATTAAAGTGTTTCTGTCTGGTTTGAGGGAGTCCACAAATCACACCAAATTACTGGATAGAAAATAACACTAAAGATGAATTTATTATTTCAGATTCAGAGAAACATATTACATATGTGCTTGTTTTCTCTCTTAAATGAAACCAGACAAACCAAATGATTATGTTTTAATCTTTGCTCGCTTTATTTTACAAGTACACTCAATTTTTACACTTTTCAAAACTGTCAAACACCTGCATGATTTGTTCTTATGCACATCAAAAGTCATTTCACACGAGCAATATCACATTTTACAAAACATATTTTAGCATCTTACTTAAAACATAATTTGGGTTTTGCCACCAAATATTAAGTTAGATCATCCGTCGAACATGATCTTATAGCAAGACTGATATTATATGATCAGAAATGAAGAAAAAAAAGAGAAATGGGAGTCAGAGCCAGAACAGTTTTATTTTAAAAATACAAAAGCTATGTCAGATGTCAAAATAACATAAAACAAAACTTCTTTTCTAATGGACTTCGCTGGACAGAGGTTTGCTGCGACATTTGAAACATCAGACAAAATTCCAGGTGAAAAGCCCAAACTGTAAAGAACACTGGATTCATATTTTTATCCAAAACACATCTGGCTGAGACGCTGCAGCATCCGATGGATTTACCCTCAGCAGCTGGCTGTGGCAAAAAGCAACCCTCACTGAAGAAAGGCGCCAAAATCTCCTGAAGAATCCATTTTAAGCCTCAGACCAAGCGACTGACAACTTTTTTAGAGTTTTGCCAGTATGTAAAAAAGTACATTAATATAAATTAAATATGAATAAATAAAAAAACACTGTCCCCCAGTGTAGTAAAACATAAAAATAAAGTCTAAAATGGAATTGAATGTTTTACATATTCAGTTAAATGTTCAGTAATGTTTCTGCCTGAAAACAAGGTCCAAATGCAGTTTCAATGTTTGGGCCTTGTCTCTCCCTTTCCTTGTGTTTCATGTTTCCCCTCCCCCCAGTGTCTCATGTTTGTCTCTGTCTGTGTTGCTGGGCGTGGACTCTTGGTTCCCTCCTTCCTGCTCATCCATCAGATCTTCTGCAGCTGCTCTCCTGCTCACCTGCACCCAATCTCCTAATCAAGACACTGCAGCATATACCTCAGCTCAGACGTCCAGACTCTGCCACATCGTTCAGTCTCCTTTGTGGTACAGACATCTAGGCTCTTGCCTGCTAAAGGTTTTGTTAGTGTCAGCCTTGTCTTCGTCCTCTGCCTCCAGCTCCTTTGCCTGCCCTGCTCAGCCCTCTGCAGCCTGAACCCTGTTTGTCTCAGCCAAGCCTTCGGACAACCTTCAAAAAGCAACACATGATAAACTGTCTAAACCTCTCTCTGTCTCCAGGCTGTGCTCGTTTTTTGGGTCCAATATTGAATGGTTACAACATTCAAAGCCTTTTTGTCATCACAAAGTTAGAAGTTAGATCTTCAGTTGAACATAATCTGACAGCAGGACTGATATTTTAGCCTGCAGGACATTATATTAGTCCAGAAACCAAGATTTATTTATTCTTTTAAGACATGAAAATTTGATCCAGACCCTTTTGTTTAGTTGTCATATGGTGAATGTATATAAACAGACAATGCAGACTCTTCAGGTCAAACAGAACTATGAGCACAACAATAATTTAATTTACACCACATGTAATAAGTCTGTAATGAATTTGCTGAAAAGAAGTCAAAACCAAGTGAAGAGAGTGGTCGTCTCACGTAATCTGACATTTTAGTCAGTCATCTTCAACAAACAAGCTCCGCAGCCCATATTTGTATACGAGGCACACTCCTTGATCCGAGATCTGAGAGACAAAATAAGAAGAAGTTAATCTACTGTGTCACAAACATGCAGTAAATGTATACATGGGAATTTTCTACGACTGCTCAGTTATGCTTATAGATATACATTGTGGTCGTGGTCAAAGTTGAGATATGTTTGCCGTCATGGTTAAAGTTTACTGATGGACGTCTGCTGCTCTGAGTCAAAGTCACGTGCTCTGTTATCCTAATCATCCACTCTGACATCCATTTTATCAGCTATATAATTTACTAACAAAGAGATAAGCAAAGGTCGCTGTAAGAGTCTGAATGAATGACCAGTGCTTGAGGACCGTCTCTACTCTCACACACATGCTGTACTTACTCTGGTACATCCTTGCAAGTAAAACCAACTCCTGGATTGACGCTGTTCTTTAAAGTCTGTAAATTCTGAGAGGTGCAATTTGACCTAAGTCAGAGAAATACAGGAAAAGAAAGCTTTAATGTTAATTTGCTTGAATTGCTGCCAAAACAACCACTGCGCATACAAAATTTAGAAAGAGTAAAAAAAAAAAAGTAATGTGGAAAAAACTTGATGTAAAACAAAAAAAAAAAGGTAAAACATACTTGGGTCCGTTGACCAGAATTGCATTCAGGTGTGTCACTTTAGGGGACGTGAGTCTCTTCAGCTCAACACTTCCAAATGTGCTACCAGCAAAAAAACAAACAAAACAAAAGGACAGAACTTAGAAAGATTATATTAGTTCATTTTAAAATGTAGCTCTTACACAAAGCAGCATTCGAGTAACTAACTCAGCAACCCACTGGATATTTTTTATTGAGCTGGGAAGATCTGCTCTTAGACCATCTGGAACTCTATAAAACACTAAAAATCAATATTCTGGTATCACTATGTGAATCCAGATCCATGATCAATAACCACGTTTTACTAATCTACTTCATTATGAGCTATTTAAGAAGCATTTTCTTTTAAGCTTATTGTTGTGTGCAGGTACACGTCGTCACAGTCTGGTGTTAAAAGAACAAACTGTTTAGCACAAAATATTAACCTGTTCTGGATGATCGATTTCACCAGACAGTGATGATATGTCCAATATGTGATGAATATCCAGTAGAAGGTAATAATCTTGGTGCATTAAATCAGTGATTGATTGAGGTAGATGCATCCTTTTTTTTTTTTTACTATGCAGCGGTAATTATGGAGCTGACTTTTTCCAAATAATGTCAGATAAAATAAATACGTGTCTCTCATTATTTGTGCTTTCCAGAATAACGTATTCAGATTCAGGTGCGGCCCTAGACAGGTTTACAAGGTGTGTGCACATTTTTCTTCTAGGGCACTGCAGTTAATCCGCAGGTCATAAAAATTAACGTTCTGATTAATGGCAGATGGGTTACAAGTGGGTGAAAAAGGGCGACGTGTCTCCCTGTACACACAGACAGGATTGGTCAGGATCTGATAAAACACTGCCTCAGCATTTTATTTGTAGAGCTGCGTTATGCATGTTATGTGTCCTAAGCGAGACTGTCAAAATGTTTAGGTTTATTAAAATAACACACCGGTAGAGAAAATTAAATTTCTTCTTATCATAAATAAATGTTTGTAAAGTGTTCAGAAAAACTTCGACGTGCTAACCTGTTGGGATAAAATGGGTTTTGTAGTGATCCGTCCAGCATGACTGCGACTTCTCCACAGGCATATTCTGCAAACTAGAGACATGAAGACATTAGGGTTAAGACATGTACACATTATTTCTGGACTACAGGTCCAACACAGCTCACTGAAGAGAAAAACAAAAAAACACTAAGTAAGATTCTGACAATTTGTCTTTGTGCACTGATGAGGCAACACAGTGTTCGCTGCTGACTTATTTTATATCTTCCTTACATTTTAACATTTTTATGGTTAAGTTCTTCAGTTCAGCCATCTTTAAATGCTTTCTTTAAGTTTGGGAGAGCCTGTGATTTTGGTTAAATACTCACAAAATCAGCACATCTCATGCTTCCTGTCATGTGTTTCTGTGGCCTGGTTATTTTGCTCCTCTTTCTCTCCTTATCCTAACCCTAACCCTGCTGATTTTTCTTGTCGGGCGCTTACTTCAGCCGAGGCTTTGTCCCAGAATGAGCCAACAGGGTTGTTCTCACAGTCATTGAATCCTGGGCAGTTGGTGGTGTACGTTTCTAGAACAACAACACAGATTCAGTGGCTTTCGGACCCTGGGCGGTCGGCTGTGAACGTTTCCAGAATATAACACTTTTTACGCAGTGACCATATTCAGAAACATCAGTTTTGTTTGTGTAAAGTAAGTTTCTTCATTCACTTATCTGCAGGATTGTCTTGCAGCTACTGTTTTTTAAAAAGTATATTCACACGTGTCACGTTGCTTTTCTTCTGTCATATTAAACAAACTAAACTGCTAAATATTAAACTTTTTTATCATCCAGCATCTGAAGTGTCTTACCGTCACTTCCTGTTTTTCCACACCAGCTCAGGTCATCCAGGGTGTATCCCAGCAGAGTGTTCTCCAGGGTGAAACAATCCTTATTTTCACTTGTGTACTCGTGGACCAGACCTTTTGTCTTGCTCCAGAGCATCGTCTGACAAGAAACAGTTGATATCACATTGTTTGATATATTAATTCTAGATTGCTCTGATTAATGTGCAAGAGGATGTGATTGTTGATGTTTACTTTGTTGCATGGATGTTCGAAGGGGACCAGGGCCATTAATTCCTTATAGTCTTCCACATGAACGCTACAGGGTGGCTTCCCAACGTAGGCTTTTTTAAATGCAGTGAATATTTTTTGACATTCATCTCTGAAAAATAAACAAAAGCACACATTATCTAAACTGTCATATGTCTAAAATGTCTCATTTCCTATATATTAAAAGCAACAGGTCATTGGTACCAAGCACACATTAGTTTGTTCAGTCACTGCTGTACTATTAAACTTAATATACCAAACTTAAAAAGTTTCCAAAGTATATGAGGATCTGCAGTCTCACGTTTTCTTGAACCTCTCGCATCTGTCCATGAAAATGTCTTCGAATGATTCTCCAGGGAGCAGCACTGCCAGTGGAACCGCGATAATTATCACTAAAATCACTCCAATGCCTACAGCTATCCCTACATACAACAGCTTTGCCATGTTAAGAGTGCAGCTCTCTTCATCCAAAAGGTCTGAGGAAGATCTCAGACCTGCGTGTGGTTCGTTGTTATTAATCCAGAGCTGTTTTACACAGTGTGGCCGCCAAAGTGCAAGGTACAAGGTCCGTTCTACTAAATCTGGTTGTAAAAGAAAAGTATTACACAACTTAAATTGTGAGAGAGCTGCTTATCTAGTCAATAAATATTTAATCAATTATATAACAAAAGTAATATATGGTCAAAATTCCACTGATTAGCTTTTGAAGGTTTTCCTCTGCAGTTGTCTGCTGGCTCAAATGTACTTAGATTTGTCTTTTTCTTTTGGGTGGTTCCTGTAAAATGTGTTTCGTTATCTCATAAAATATTTTAAATCAAAATGATTTCACACAGGCAGTCATTACCACACTTTCGAATCCAAAAATAGTTTATTTAAAAAACACATTCTGTCACCATGTAGGAGTGAGATGGTCAGTAGTTAGAAAGCAGCGCTGGTATTTTACCCTACAGTACATGACTTTTTTTTTATCTACTACAGCTCTTTTACACTCGATAAAACGCTTCCCCATAACACCCATAAACCTTTCAATAAAAGATACAAAAATGCATTATCTTACTGTAAAAATATATCAATGACATTTATATAAAAAGACACATTTTAAGTGAAACTGGTCTCAGGTACAAAAATAATTACATTTGCAATAAACTGTAAAATAAGACATCATTTCATTCACAACATCAGACAGATATCTTCTGTATGGCTGGTTATTGTTGTGTCTGATCTCGTCAGATTTAGTTCACATGTCGTCACCAGCAGGCGCCGCAGGGTTTCTTTGGATCAGAGCTGCAGGCCTTGATCTGAGCTCTGCAGAGAGACACAAACAACATGCAGTCAACAAACTGTGTGAGGACAGAAACAAACATGCAAACACGCTGTACTCACTCGGCCACTTCCTTGCAGTTGTATTTAATCCCTTTATCCAGCTCTTTCTGTAAATCCTTCAGAGATGCAGTTTTGCAGTTTGAGCTGAAGAGGGCACCGAAAAACACACCTTTAGCATCAATTTTTCTGTTATAAGTTTTCCATTTCTGTATATTTGTGTGTTGTACCTGAAAAATTAACTACCGTGAAAGAACATTTATGTGCTTATCAGACTGAAATTTAACAACAAAAAAGGACAGCAGTGTTGCAGAAGTCTTACACAGAGCTCTTCTGTGTGACCAGAACAACATTCAGGTTCTTCACGCTGGCGGACTTAAATCTCTTCACCTCGATGCTCCCAAAAATACTGACAAGGACAAGAAAAGAGAGATAGAAAACTGTGAAGGACAAAACATTCACTTAAATGCAGTAAGTACAGAGCTACAGAGCATCTTAATATTTTTTCCACTTGTATTTTCAAAGGGAAATTGATCACAGAATTAAATCCCGAAAGAATCAGCAGATATCTAAATGAGTCAGAGAAGAAACGTGATGATTTAAGGCTGCAGTTTGCTCAAAAATTCACTCAGTTTTAGAAAATAATTGATATCATATTTAATGTAATCCACAAAAACAGTCTTATAGCAATGAAAACGAACTCAGAGCTGTGATTCAACAATCATCTTCCTTAGTGAGAAGATACTGTAAATATCATGAGACTTACTTGAACTGAAATAATTAGTCTTACAACAGAAAATGAAATAACACTTTATTGACTCAAGGATAAATTAATGGAGAAAATAATCTGGAGATTAACTGAGAACAAGTTGCATTCCTACACTGCAAAGTTTGTGGACATGATGTCCAGTAGGTGGCAAACTTCACCGTTTGACTTGCAGCAAAGACAGAGACAGAGACAGAGACAGCAACCATCATGTCTAGAACATTTTCCCTGCACAAAGTCTAACCAAAGCTTTCAGGATCACTTTAAAAATAACTGAACAACAGGACCTCATTATTTTTTTTTTATAAATAGGTAACAATGAAAAGACAATGGTGTGGCTTTCTTGTGCTGTTTCTTAACAAACCACAACACAGACATGGCAAAAGAACAAGATGCATAGGAAGAGTATCAATTTTTATCTTTAGTATCGCTGTCGAAATGTTTGGTTTCATGAAATGATATTAGAAAATGGATATTTCTTCTCTCAATGTTCTGATTAAAGCCATAAACAAAGTGCAGGGCAGCTTACCTCGCAGGACTGAATGGTGTGGCGATGGATCCGTTTAGCATCGCTGTGACGTCACCACAGGCAGCCTCTGAAAACTACAGACATGAAGATGGTGTTAAAGACAATATATACTTAGGAATTAGATTACAGACAGACTTCAGCTTCCTGAAAGACACAACCTAACTATTGGACTGTATCTTTTGGTTTTACTGACAATCTTGCCATCATTTTAGGGATCACTTTTTCAATGCAGCTATAAGAATTCAGTGAAAATCTGTCTTTTAATTTGCTTTGATCCACCCTGAGGTGCACTATACTTGTTAAATCTGCGAGCAAACAAACATTTCCAGCCACAAAACAAGACAAAGTCCTTTCAACTGCTGCCCTCACACTGATTTACTCTCTGATAAAGGTTGGAAAACAATCAGGTTGTTTAGAGGAGCTTCCCACACAAGGAAATATTACACCGAGGAGATAATAAGAGGGTGAGCAGCAACACATTCCAAACATAACAACAACTCACTGATGAGTTCACAAGTAGCAACACTGGTTGAAGTTGTGTGCAGCAATATTCGATGATATAATTTTATCCAGCAACAACTGATCTGTAATAGTATTACATTTGCAAAACATCTTTTCCTGTACTGGATATATTTTTATGCATCTTTCTCTAACTTTGCGGCACTGCAGTATTCTCAGCACGCCCTCTAGTGGTTGAAGTTGTCATGCTGAAGAAACGTGCTCCCCAGTGTTGCCAGATGGAAAATTAAGCAATATCATGCTGTGACTTTAAAAATGATCATATTTTAACAAAATTATCCCGTCAAAATAAAAGCCCCAGACTGTGTCACTGCTCTACCGGCTGCAGTTGTGGTTTTATGCCATTTTTTTAAATGTCAAAATTACCTTCTGCCTTTTTTTTTTCTGGAAAATTACGGTACAAATATGATAATTATCATAAATCTGGCAACGCTGATGCTCCCTGACATCACTGTCAGGTTTAGTTACAGGTGCAACTGACAAACTCACTGAAACAATGCTTTTCAACTTGAATTTAATCTTAAACACATATCAGTTTCACTGAAAATACACACATGCACGCAGCTTTTTTTAATTCTGTGCCACTTAAACAGTAGTATTTTTAAGATAAATCACCTGTAAGTCAGTAATCATGTCTATTTTGTGTTTATTGAGTGCTGCATATCATTCTTAGCATGCATTAAAAATATAGAAAAAGTTAAGGACACAGTATTGACATGTCAGCACCTTTTAAGCAAACAGTAGCTCATTTCACACCCTGCAGTTGTCACTTGGAGTCGTGTTTCTGGCCTCCCGGTGAATGTAAGTCTAATATTTACTCTGTTTAATCTCTTTCTGCTGTTTGGTTCTGAGCAGGTAGTGCACAGTGGGTTTAAAGAGCTTTTTCAGCTATGAACAGCTAAACAATGAGCTGAAATTCACTACGAAGCCCAGTAAAGCTGCAGATTGGAGAAGTAATTCTCCTCTGTTCTTAACGAAGATTTGACAATTTGTCTAAACCTTCAAAGATGATGTGAAGTTTGCCTCATATCACACCAACTCTGCAGCTTTCGAAGTTGTCAGCAGTTAATGTGAATCTGTGCATTAAAGGGATAGTTTGGATCTTTTGGGTTTAGGTTGTATGAGGTACTTATCCATGGTCAGTGTGCAGAAGATGGAGGTTAGTTTGATCTCAAATTGGAGAAGCAGCAGGTGTAGTGGTGTAGGAAGAAAAGCTATGCACTGCTGTGGACAGGGTCAGCAGCAACACATATTTTAGCCAGTTAAAAAAAGGCAGACCCAAAAAAAATGTAGATTTCGTATCGATGAGGAGGAGGACAATATGCATTTAGTCCTGTTGCTGCATCTTTCTGGTAGCAGGTGGCAGATTGGTTAGCAATCCTCCTTTACCTTTATCCCACCTTAATATAATTTGAGGTTTTCTGGAGGAAAATACACTACTGAATACTGTTTGCTCCTTTGCAAAGTTTATATATTTAACTTTTAACTTTAATATATTTTAACTTTAAGTGTTTTTTAGTTTTATGTCTAACACTTTGCTTATTTTACATGCTGTTCTGAGCTGTTTTATTTTAGTCATTTTGTGTTTCTGCACCCAGACAAACCAAAGCGGGGCTCCTCTGAATGTGTGGGTTGCCACTGCTCGCTGAGGAGAGAGCTACGCAATGTGGCTCCATGGAGACCAGCACAAAGCCTCATTGATGAAGAGCCCGGCAGAGTGGCCTTTTTCTTCTCTGCTCCCCATCATGATCACTTATATTCAGGAGAGATTTGCCTCACCTTATGCTCCAGATGTGTGTTATTTTAACCACTGCTTGATGCAGTAGTAGAAAACTAGTGAATTCTTGTTGTTAACTTACAGCAACTGAGACTCTGTTCCAAAAAGAGCGAACGGGGTTGTTCTCACAGTCTGCCCATCCTGGGCAGCCGGACGTGAGTGTTTCTAGAACGACACAAAAACATGCAACACTTTTTCTTTTTGCCATTTCAGTGTAGTTGGTGATGTTTTCGTGACTGTTAGCAGGAAACAAAAACAGAAACATCAGGACATCACATACCAGCAACAAGACATAAAACTGATCAACCTTAATGCATAAAATCATAGAATCATAAAAACATGTTTTGGGAGTTAAAGAAATTGTTCAACATTTTGGGAAATGCACTTGCATTTGCTTTCTTACCAAGATTAAGGAGAATATGATATTTAGTTGAGATGATCAATACCACTCTCATGTCTGGTCTTTAAATGTGAACCTACAGCCTGCAGCTGGTTAGCCTAGCTTAGCATAAAGACAGGTAGAAAGCGAGCCTGGTCACAACAAAGGTAACAAAATATTTTACCGGCACCTTTAAAGCTCACTAATAAATATGTCATATACAAGATACACAAATGAGAAAGCAAATGTGTAATTCCCAGAATATCAAACTGTTCCTTTAAGAATAGCCTCTGGAAAAGTTCTGTTACAGAACCTAGCTGCACTAATACTTTTTAGTCTTTCTTTAAAAAAGGCAGGAAGTTGAAAAGATGTTTGGCAGGGAGAGAGAAATCTTTTTTTTCTTGCAGCCAGGGGATTTAGCAAGGGGTGGCAGATGATTTTTGATGGTGTTTCTACAGCTGGGGTGTCGTCTTACCGCACACTTACAGCGAGGTGAGAACAGCTTCATGTAATATGTGAACTTTTTATGTGCCAAGTTTTTTATCTCTTTTCTTGTTAAGGTCAGATTAGGAACTGTTAGTTATGGGCTTAACAAAACTTGACATGACTTGACATGCTTTAAGAGAACAGGAACCCTTGGCCTCCCAAATAACACGTCTGGCATTTTACATCATCCCTCTGATGTCGAAAAGGTATGCAACACATGAGCACATGCAAGGTGCTTAAATGGTGACAAACACATTTCAGGTTGCTGCCACAGATCATTGAAAACATGTTTTTAGATGTCAGATAACACAAATTTACATACAGTTACAAAAAGTTAACTAAGCTGCACCAAATTTAACCCAATTATGAGGCTGTCTTTTTCCTTAAAAGTCTTACCGCTGCTGCCCTCCTTTCCACACCAGGTCAGATCATTCGCCACAGATCCCAACACAGTGTCCTCCAAAGTGACAAAACAATCTTTCTTCTCAGTGAATTCATGGACCACATCCTTTGTTTTGCTCCAGAACATCATCTAAACAAAAAAAAAAGTTCATATTGCATTGTTAAATGTGTTATTCAGCATTATAAAAGAAGTCTGGAGTGGATAATGTGCACACAGAAAGTGTTGTGGTGAGTGATCTTTACTCTGTTGCATGCAGGTTTGAAGGGGGCTGCAGCAATGAAGGGGTCGTAGGCTTGCATGGGAACTTTACAAGGGTCCCGTCCGACGTAGGCTTTTTGAAATTCAGCCCATACCTTCTGACAGTCATATCTGAAAAATAGATGACAGTAGATGTGCAATAATTAGTTATTAATTATCAAATATAATACAGAAAAAAGATCATTTAGAAACAGCTTGTTCATTACATTGCATGCACAGTGGAGACACAGTGTACAAACAGAGAGTGCAGACAGAAGGCCAGTCCTTTAATGATTGATGAAAAGTGGCACGCCGACCAAACCTTGGGCTAAACTCCAACTTTCAATTGAATTTTCTTAACAGTACTCTTCCAAGGTAGAAGCACTTATTGTTATTACACCTCTCCCAAATTATTAACACAAATGTGAGTCACTGGTACTTGCCAAGGTTGCTAAAACTTGCTGGCACACACTCGCACATTCCAGTTCATAAAACCACAACTTCTGCATTTCCATGGAAATTGTCATTCAAAGTACACTCAGCTAAAACTAATGGGACGGTCATGCAGTTAATCTAAACCTAATTCAACTGTTTTGACGTTATGATTATTTTCCAGGCTGCTGAACTGTGCTGCATGATACAGAGGTGTTTCTGTGATTTAGACTTCCCTCGTTAATATGAACCGAATGGAGAAACCAACAGAAACGCCCGTCAGCATGACGCACTACAATTTAACAGCACCACAAGTTACATCCTCTTTCAAAATGACCAGGAACTTGAATAAAAGTTGAACATAAACCTGTATTTAAATCCTTTTCTTAAACAAATTTATGTGAGTAATATCAGTAAAATGTATAAAGTGGCAAAAGTAAAAACACTTTTTATGCACTTAATCATAATTGTAAAAGTACTAAATATTGGAGCTGATCAAAATTGTGAATATATATTAAACATATCATTATATTCCAAATTTTATTATTTTCAGTCTCCAAGCTGTGTGAGAAAACAGTTTGGCAATAAACAATATTCTTTACATAAACATAAAATATAATAAAATAAAATCTCTTACCCTTTGAACTTCTCACATCTTGAAATAAAAGTTGTCTTGATGTCGCCGGCTGCTGTTATCACCCTGAGCAGAAGAAAATCACTGCTGCATTAATGTGCACATTGCATTTTACTGCTGGAGATGTTTAACGCCGTGCTAATTTTAACTCATTTGTATCGGCGGCTGTATTTAGACATTTGCAACAACAAGAAAATCTTACTGTCAATATTCAGAATTTTCTGCTACTTTATGCTTCCACTCTATTGAATTTCTTAGTGAAAGATTGTACTTTTTTTCCTCTATATTTATTTAATAATTTCACTTTGCAAATTCATATTTTTAGTACAAAATATAACCAAACTATAATGAACAATTATGATGTGTTATTATACATTAAGCTACCCAACAGCCAAATTAGTGCGCTTTTAAACTAATTTAATTTATCACAATCTGATTTTTTTTTAAATGATTCCAATAACTGTTAAAGTACTGAATACTGGAGCTGATAATCAGCCAGGCTGATAATTGATCGACTCTTGTTGGGTAGATTAATCATCAATTCATCATATTCTATAAGATTATCATATGTGTAGTGTTGCTGTCCTGTGGAAACTAAAAGTCAGAAAAACAGTCCTGCTTTCATCTTTTTGACAGCACATTTTCCAGATAATCCAAGGTTGTTTTAGCTTCAGAAATAGGAGAATTTTCTCAATCCATAAAGGATTATTAAAAAAAACAAATCAAACTTAGACATACGGTTTTCACCATACAAGAAAATTAGGGGGGGAAAAAATTAAATCTGAAAAGTAACTGGAGCTGTCAGAGGAATGTAGTATAGAGTAAGAAGATCAATATTGCCTCTAAGATGTAATGGAGTAAAGTCACATAAAATGAAGACACTCGGCTGAGTTGTTGAGTCTGCTGTTGACCTGACTTCACCTCCTGACACAGATTAGAGGTCAGTGAGCAAAACTTTCAGTTTAATCAAAGTAAAGTAAAATAAAATAACATATTATTTAAAAAAAAAAACAATTAAAGAAATATATATTTTTTTGCAAAAGCTGGCTTGAAAATCTCCAGTACCATTTTTTCAGACCTAATATGTTATGTATAATTCATCTATAGACATTAAATAGATATATATTTTTAAATAAGTTAATCCATTGATTTATCCAGTCATTTTCAAGAAAAGTAACAAACACCTTGTATTTTTATTTAGGTAAATGTGATTCCGTCAATGCTCGACTGCATTAGTTTTAGCAAGATATACCAAATAAAACTGTGACTATATATTAAACATATATTCCAGATTTAATTATTTTCAGTCTCCAAGCTGTGTGAGAAAGCAGTTTGGCAATAAACGATATTCTTAAAATATAATAAAATAAAATCTCTTACACTTTGAAATGCTGAGTCTCTGAAGTACTAAAACTTGTATAGGTGTCGGTTGTCTTTCTGAGCGTCAGTCCCAACACCAGAGCCAGGATGAAAATGAGGAGCAGCAGGGCGAGGACAATAAAAATCACCCAGCGTTTTATCTTTTCCTTGTTGCGAGGACGAAACGTTCCCCTCTCCATTTCTGACCCTCTTAAAACAATAAAAACTAAAGCCAAACTCTTGCTTACAGTCAAACTGTCACCTTGTTTGTTGTCAACTTGTCACGGAGACGTCGCTCGCGCTCTCACGTTTATTTACGGAGGAGCGCGCGCACGTGCACACGTGCGCTGCATGTGGTCCTATCAGGATCCGTATCTGTCGGTGAAGTTCCTGAAGTGGAACAACAACTCAAACCGTGTGGAACAGCAAGAGCACAACAGTGCAGAGATTTTACCAAGCTGAAGTATAAAAGCTAAATACATCAAAATATAGTTCAGGAAGTAAGTAGTAAAGTAAAGTAAAGTAAAGTAAAGTAAAGTAAAGTAAGGGAGAGTGAGGCATCTTGTCACACAGGTAAGTTGTCACACTGGTCCTGTGTCCAACACCAGAGGGCACTATCTGAAAAAAAATCTAAAAGATCAGTTCCAGGTCTCACTGTTCTGAAGTAATTTTGCTCTTGACATGCAGCGTATGTCAACTGTAACCTGAGAATAACATCCATGTTTTTCAAACATAAAAGTTAAACCATGCAGCACTATTTATAAAATTAAACCTTAATATGTAAGTGTGTTGAATTATATTATTTATTATTATTTGTGCAGACAACAGAGCAGGAGAGAAGGGGTGTATTGTGACAACAAAACCAAAGTTCTGCAATAAGGGTTGCAAACGGGTTCTTCCTGAAGAGCTGAGGTTCTACCTGGATTTGTTTGCTTCTGAAGAACCCTTTTTTGAGGACAGGGTTTGCATTAAGAACCCTTTCCATCCAAAGCACCATTTTTGGAAGAAAGAGTTCTTTGAGGATTGTTGAAATCCTGAAAGCACTCTTTTGTTCTTTGAACCATAATATAACATGGTACTTCGTAGAACCTCTTCAGTGGGTTCTAGATAAAAACCCTTGGAGTATAAAAAGGTTCTCGGTAGAACCCCCTGAATGTGTTCTAGATAAAGCCCTTGGAATATAAAAAGATTCTCGATAGAACCCCTTGAGTGTATTCTAGATAAAACGTGGAATATAAAAAAGGTTCTGGATAGAACCCCCTGAGTGGGTTCTTGCTCGCCCCCTTAGAAGGTGAAAAGAGGAGCAGGGTTCGGGGTGGAACCATTACACCATAGGAGGGTTCTCTGCAGAACCTCTCATACAGTTCTGGGTGAAACCTTTCACTGATGGTTCTAGGTGTAACCCTTTATGTTTGGTTCTATGTAGAACTCTGAAAGGGTTAATAACAGGGTCTGCCAGGAACTGAAAAGGGTTCTCCCATGGGAACAGGCAGGTATATAATTTCAGTTAGAAATACTGAATTGTTTGTTTTGTGCTGACCCTGATTAGTCAAATTTATATTATTTACATTTATATTTGTGTAACATCTAAAAATTATCATTACTGTAGTTGTCCTCTTCTGTTCAGTGTCATTCAAGAAGCAGAAAAATATACTTGTGGTTCAGACATAAACAAGTTTAAAGCCCGTCCTTTCTTTCCTTCATTTCATTCAGACTCTGATCTTTTTAAAAGCTGGCTGCTTTTACCTTTTTGTATCAGGCAAGTAAGTGATTTAATTACAGGAGCTGTTACAGTAGCTGAGTGAAATTAATGCAGTTTCATCAGTTACTGACGGATGGTTGTGAGCTATAAGTAAAGGGTCATGCAAAAGACAGTCGTGTGCATGTTGAGAAATGCTGGAAGATCAAAACTAAAGGTTAACTATTCCAGTAAACAGGTTCTTCATCTCTGTTTTGCAAGAGGTGTAATGACTTAGTGATCCACTAATACATGTGTATAATTTGGCGGATGTGTCCTGCTCTAATTCTCTTGTACCATAATAAATGACAAGTTCAGTGTTAAGAATGTTGCGGTTCCGAGTTCAAATCAGGCCGAGGCTCTGATATTCCTGGGAACTACCTTTTGTGAAACAAAGAAAAGCAAACAGGTCAAGTGGCGCACTGTATCCGTGTGGGTGTGTTACAGCCTGAGGGTTGATGCTCATGAAATGTGAACACACCAAACAAAACTTATCAAGGAACCAAAATGTCAATAATTCATGAGTGAAAAAGCAAACAAAAACATAATCAGTTATGTCAGCCTATTAAAATATGAAGTAATATTTCAGTTTATTGAAACTCTTATCTGTTCTTGATCAGGGCCTGCAGAGTTTCTACTGTGACCTTTAGTCCCGTAAACACTGTCAGTGAGAGAGGCATGGCCAGATATAGCTGTTATGAGGTCCAGGGGCAAAAAATAACATGCTGGACTAAGCCCCGCCCTCCTGAGCTACTGTTGCTACACCTGTCAGGCTTTCCATTCTCGTGCTGCACATGCGCCACACTTACAGTGATAATGGTGGCGGATTTTCAGATTCTGACATACGCTGCTTTTATACTGGGGACAAATGACCCATCTTGAGGTCTTTATCATGTCAGCTGATATTCTGCTTTAGTGGTGCAGCCCCTCAACAAAAATATCTTTACATTAGCATGCAGCTGGTAGTCAAGTAGGAGCTTGGGCTTCAGAAAACATACATTTCCAAGAGCTATTCAGACCTGATCTGCTAATGAAATGGGATCAATAAAGTATGAGGCGTAAATAAAACATTCAAGGAATCTTTTGAGCAGCCAGTTTCATTTAATGCACCATGAATGAGCACAAGACTACAAAATAACAACATCGGAAAACACGATAAATCTGTGGGTGATTCAGTCAAATGTGAGGCTCCTTCTGTGTAACAGGCTGTTAGCACATGTTTGGCAGGAGGACTGTTTGGGGTTCTGGATGCACTGAAGGATCATCAGGGTCCTGTGGACAAATATTATATCTGTTACCCCAGGGTACTTTCATCAGGAAGTTCAGCATTAAAGCATGAACACCATCTGTCTCATACGTCTATCTGACCCTGTCAGGTCTGAAAGTGCTTCTTCCTTAACGTTCAATTTGTAGGATTTGCTGGACGCCACTTACTGGTCGTTGTCTGTGCAAGTCCAGCGGAAACCTCTGGACTGGAGGATTTGGATCAGGTCTACAATGGATCCTCGACTACATGATTCTCTGTAGAAGAGAAAAAGGTAACAGTTCATTTAAGGGGTCAAATTTCATGCTAAACAGGTGCTAATTAGCACATAATGACCACCATATAAACCCATCATTTACCCCTGAATTCACTCATTCCATTATTTCCCAATAAGCACATAAAAATAATTATTTCTTCAACATATTTAATGTAACTTTTTCCCAACTAGTTTCTGTTTAACTTCTGCTGATCATACCAGCTTAACTTACAAGTAGTTTCTGTCTAACTGTTGCTGAACAGCCTGAAAGAAAGCAAATAAGACTTTTTTTTTTTTTTTTTACACATATTATATTATAACTTGATTCTTGATTGTAAACTTGGATGTGTGTGGTAATTAATTTATGATGGCTTACAATAATAAAAAAAATAGTTTTAGGAAGTTTGTTTTACGGTTGCATGAGGTCAAATGAGGTCTGTATGTTATGTAAATGATATTTCATCTTAAACTACTGATATGTGGAGCAGCTATAGGAATCAGTCTGACTAAAGGAACAGGACACTGATTACAACTGTATAGAAAATAAAAACAAAAAAACCCTACTGAAGGTACATATCAAGTTATTTGCAAATTGTTACCTCTTTACCATTAAAATGTAGAGCCTGTAAAATAAAGTTTTATAGAGAAAAACATGGTACTTGATTTGTGGATGCAAACTTGTACCACTTCCTGATAAGTCACCATATATAAGCTGTAACTAATTGCAATATCAAGGTTGATTAATAAGTTCCATGGTTGCCAGGTTGTGAAAAATCCCTCTGGCAGATGTTCATCCTTTCTATTTGGTGTTAATTCAGCTTCATTTTCATAATACACGCATAAAACAAAACATAGCCTTGTCATTTCAAGCTGGTTAAAGTCATAAATGTTGGTGAGACAAGTTTTCCAGCCAAGGAACATAGCAGATGATTTTTTCATAACCTGGCAACCCATTATTTGTTCTTATTCACTATTTAGAACTGATAGAAAAAGCAATGGCATTCAGGGACAAGCCCCTGTGGTTGTTTTTACAGGAATCACGGAAGCAATAAGCGGTCACGCCATGTCGAGGCAGCTTTAAAAGCTCTTTATAAAAGGTGACTTAAGTTTTGCGTGACTGTAACATTTCACAAAGTATTAACTGTTTCAGTCCTCACATGTAGGGTCCCTCTAGGTTGGTCACCACCTTGATGTTGACATAATCCACCCTGCGTGGGTTCAGACCGTCCAGTTCAACACTTCCAAACATGCTGTGGGATTAAAAAAAGAAATATCTATATATTTAATATGTACTCAGCAAGCACCATTGCTAAAACATTTGCTTAATTAATTTGTTTTTACCTTTTTCTATTGAACGCATTGACAATAGACCCATTCAGTAATACAGTGATGTTGCCGCATGCCATTTCTGCAAACTAACAAATGGGTGGAGAAAATCACATGAGAGTTATATTCCACTGCTGGTTTTGGAACAGTATGTTGCATATAAATGATAAACAACTGTAGACACTCACATTTTGTGAGGCCTGCCTCCACAGGGAATACACGGGATGATTTCTACATGCTGACCACTCCGGACAAGAACTGAAATCAAAACCTGTGTGTCAAATTCACAGCTATCAGTTAAAGGACGGAGAGCATCGTCACCTTCATGACATTCAAACGAGACAGGAGTTAGTAGTGAGAAAAAACCTGTTCAGGTGTTGACATGCAGTTGGCAGGTTAATCAATGAGGACTACAACTCCAAAAAAAACTAAACAAAACAAAATCCTAAGGGTGTGACAAAACATTTGGGAGCACAGCTGCAGCTGCCTGAGCAATGTTTCATTCAAATCCCTTGTTATTATAGGTTTTATTTGAGTCACTTAACGATGCATTAACAGATTTTTTAGCCAGCGGGTAGAAATGAAAACACAATATTGATGAACTTTTAAGTCAGGGATTCTCAATAGTGGCTCTCAGAAAGATGTTTTGTAGTCCCTGAAAGTGACATGATATGCGTGCATCATATTTCAACCATTTTAGTACTTTAACTTTCAATATCCTACATTTAATACACTACTTTCTACTGTGTCAAACTCAGTCCCTCCAGGAAGTTGCGATCGCAACCTTGCAGTTTTGTCCAAATTCTGCAGCTTTCCCCCAAATTTGACCAATCCTCTGTGCTTCCACTCTGTTCTGCACCACCAAACAGCAGCCCCCCCGCGCTAACATTACACATGTACATCTCAGTGAACCGACTTAATGTTTTGTTTTATTATTCACTATTTTTTACAGGCACTGAAAAGCATTTGTCATTGCTATTATTCTGTGAATGTTAGATGCACTTTTTTTAAATAATTTTTGCTGTTTTGATGGTTCAAGCTCCAAAAAGATTTTTGGAAAGGTTAGTTTGAACACTCAGAGTTGTCTACAATTTTTAGTGAATTATACAAAAAAGGTGCAATGTTCCTTTGAAATTTCCATTTGGTCCTGCAATTTCATAGCAAAAAAAATGCCTAAAATCATCTCAACATACGATTTTTTAGAAAAGCTGCCGTGAAATCATTTTAGGCTGCAACAATCCCAAAAACAGGCCTGCGAATTCCTGGAGGGACTGGTCAAATCGAATGAAATATTAAACGTCATTATGAGAGCAATCACAAATCCTGCGACAGGCTCATGGGTTTTCTTGTGCAGCCCTCAGTCATCAAAACTTTGAGAACCCCTAATAATAACTTGATATATGGGGAACTTGTTGAAAAAGTGACTCTTAGATACATAGCGATTCTCTCTTGGAGGCTTATGAATTGTTGCAGGAGAGTCAATAATCTGCATTATAATTGCCTGTAATTGTTTTATATCTGGCCACCTGACAAAATAAGTCCAATATTCAATCTCTTTTAGCTCTTTTTTTTTGGTCTCTAGCAACTCCTGAAGGAAATATTTGGATCTTTAGCTGCTAAATGCTCCTAACTAACTAACTGTCTGTCTGCTGCCTGCTGTAATCACCTGAAAAAACAAACATCATTATAAGAGACCCATTTCATATTACAGCACAGTTGGTCATTTAACCCGTTATCAGTGTAAACATATTGATTTGTGCAGCTTTAAGGAACATATATGTATCTTACTTTTTCCCGGTGCCTTCCATTTATTGTGCACTCTGCATTTTATCTTGATATGATCTGGTAAATAATGAAAGGACATTGCAGATTCTCATGATCCATCATTACCATAAAAATATTGACTGTAACAGCTTTAAATATATACTTTAATATATAGTTTGTATTGCATTGTATTGTCTTTGTTTGTGGTATTCATATATAATGATAATACACAGTAACCAGCAGCACTGTGACTCACTAATGTTGATCGAAGCTAATTCTAACATTAAATGCATGAAAATATATATGACAGGGTTACTGTTAGTGGGCTCTATTAGCGATACCTCAAATGAGCCAAAATAACATATAACTTAGTTAGTAAATGATCACAGTTTTATTACATTGTACTTACGTTTTGTTTATGTGTTTCATCTAAATAAGTAAACTCGATTGAGTCCCTTTTGGTACACCGTGTCACAGGAAACAAATTCAGTTACAGCTAATGTTATATCATGATTGAGTTACTGCCGCGTTTCCCAACCTGGGGGTCAGGACCCCTTAAATGGTTCGTAAGATAAATTGAAAGGTTTGCGTGCTCATCTATTATACAGGGAAGAAGAAAATTGTTGTTCTGCTGCTTTTTTTTTAAGACATCAAAAGGCAGAAAGTTTGTGAACCACTGGGTTCTCCTGTGTTTCCCGCTGCTCTCCTCAACAAGCATTCTGTTTTAGTTGTTTCTGTATTGTTGAAAGATCTACCTGAGTCTTCCTCTTGTCCACACCAGATGAGGTCGTTGAACATGTAGCCGACCAGCGTGTCCTCCAGTGTCCAGAAGTGACGTGCGACAGCTGCGTAGCTGTGCATCAGTGTCCTGGTTTTACTCCAGAAGAGGAACTAAACAGAAGAGGAGGGAAGAGATTCTCCATCTGATGAGATTTCGGTGAAAAATTATGAATGTTATCTAATTTCCAAAGTTGTTGCTCACCCTATCACAAGGCCAGGTTTGTGGCATCGCATAAAACATCTGATGATAATCCTCCACCGTGACATTACAAGAGGACTGACGGACAACCGCCTCCTCAAACTGTCTCCAAATGTCCTCACAGTCATACCTGCAGGAGAAGATGAAATATATATTTATGGTTTTATGGCTGCAGAGATTAGTCAAACAATCATTCATAAGGCTGCAATTAACAATTACTTTCATTAGCGCTTGTGTCCACAACAGTCCAAGGTGATGTCTTTAAATGTCTTGTTTTGTCAGTCCAAAACCCAAAGATACACAATTTAATACAACAAGAAAAAGAGAAAAACAGGAATCTGGTAACACTTTATTTGGAGTGTTCATGAAACTGTCATTACACTGTCACAATAATGTCATGACACCTGTCACAAACATGTAGGGGTCTTGCATGTTTCAGCCGGTCAGTTATGTCATTTCTAATGTAAAGTTTACATTGTTTGAGATGTCTTTGTTATGACTTGACATAATCAGACTTAAAGAAATTGGTTCGACATATTTGTCTTGGTTAATGTCAACACATCTCAAACAATGTAAACTTTACATTAGAAATGACATAACGGACAATCATAAACATTCATAAAGACCCCTTCATGTTCATGCCAGGTGTTATGGCAGTGTAATGACAGTCTTATTTACACACTTTCAACTAAAATGTTACCAGAAATCTCCATATTGGAGAGGTTTAAAACTTGTGTGCCTGAAAATTTACTTTAATGATAAATACATTTTTGTGCCATATCAGAGTCAAGTGTTTCTGCAGAGGGAATTTTGGATAACCTGTACTACAGATATCAGAAAATACTTTCAACAGCCATAAAAAAAAAACATTGCTGTGTTTTTAGGAAT
Organism: Lutjanus erythropterus; assembly: GCF_056507025.1. Classification (NCBI taxonomy): domain Eukaryota; kingdom Metazoa; phylum Chordata; class Actinopteri; order Lutjaniformes; family Lutjanidae; genus Lutjanus; species Lutjanus erythropterus. The sequence continues at coordinate 25,148,440 of NC_139337.1, read as the reverse complement.
AAAACGCCTTTGTAAAAATCTTCAGAGTATAGAGAGGAATAAAGCAGGAAAGTTTGGTGTATATAAGGGCTACTAAATTGGAAATTTCTGGCTCAGCGGATGAAGGCAATTAATGCAGCAGCTATAACAGTCTGGTAAATTCAGAAAATTATATCACTTTACTGTAATGCAGCATTTAAACGTAGGAAAACAAAACACTTATGCCATATTATGATATAACGATATTAAAAATCTAGGATGATATCTGCTCTCATATTTTATTTATTTATTTATTTTGTTTATTACACAGGAAAATATTAAAAGCAACATAATAAAAATCAGTTACAATTAATCGGGCCTGACTCAGTTAAAAACTGGTTTACAGCAGGTTCTTGTTCTGCAGCACATGGTAATAAACTTGATTAATACTGCCCAGCCCTATTTCAAAAGAAACTTAAACAAATATGACTAGATAATGAGTTAAGTTGTGTAACTACAAACTAGAATTTCCATCATCTTCTCACACAAAGCATATCAGTACAAGCCCTTGTTCCACAGTAACCTTCTTTCTTCCTGTGTCTTTTTTCCACGGAAGCACAGAAAACAAATAAAACTCATTCAGCATCACATCAAACAAGTGTTGTGACACTGGCTTGATAATTTCCGCGGTTCTTTAATATGCTGCTGGGGCCAAACAAACATTTACAGCTTTGGGCTTTCTGAGAAAATCAATTATTTCGGGTTTTTAGGCTCAAGTCACCGCTGTTCAGTGAGTCCCACTCGGGACTGGATGAGTAAACATCGCCGTAAAGTTTATTACCTCAAGCTGGGGTTAACTAGTGTGATATAACTGTAACACCTTCCAATCACAATGTGTTTAATGTTGGGGGTAGTTCCAAGCTGTGCCCTCAGTTGACCAGGGCAGAGCAGGAGAATAATAAACCCTTTGAAAGAACAGAAGAAAGGACACATTATCTTTCACATTTGGGAAGGGCACATCAAAAGAAAGAAAAAGAAAGAGCTGTGGAAATGTGACTTACATACTGTCACGCCGATCATTACAAAGGACGCAGATGTTTTAGGGGAGCTCATGACCGTGAGACCCTGGACCGCTTCATCGCACCTCAGAAAAGATGCGTGTTTGCACATGCCTCGATCCTCCTCGCTGCAGATCAATAGCAAAAAACACTGTCTATCAGATCTGGATTTGATTCCAGGCCAACAGGTATCATCATGGGAACTCGTGCGTTTGCTACTGAGTAACCGACTGGAATGTAGTTTTCTTGTGGCACGTTCAAAACTTCCTCCCACGTTTATTTTTTTTATTTTCTGCAGAAGCTGTCAAAACTGGCTGCTTTTCAAACACCCTGCAGGAGATTTTACAGCCTTCAGAAGAAAATACATGTTTTAGCATTTCAAGGAGGCGCACAACAGATATCGCTCACACTTACACTTAAAATACACAAATAAGACGTAGCAAGCTTGATTTTGTATCAGATTAGACAAAAACTAGAAGTAACATGTTCTTTCTGAGATATTAAACAAAAACAACAATACACTGTACACCCAACGGTACACCGACAAGACATAACACGGTATCCTTTGAATAAAATCAGACAAAAACTAGAAATAATACAGTTTTTGTTAGACAGTATGAGACCCTTATTAGACTTTATTATACTGTAATTTGGGACACATGACAACAGAACTGTACGACAAACTAAAATGTATTATTTCCCACTGATAGACCCTTACTAGAGGGTACTTTAGGGTACTTTACAATAGAACTGTACTGTAAACTAAAGTGTATTATTTCTCATGGTTAGACTCTTATTAGAGGGTAATTTTGAGCACATTACAACAGAACTGTGCTGTTAACTAAAGTGTATTATTTCCTACTTTATTAGAGTTTCTTAGAGCACACTTTAGGATACATTATAACAGAACTGTACTGTAAACTAAAGTGCATTATTTCCCACTGATAGACCTTTATTTGAGGGAGATTCGGGGCACATTGCAACAGATCTGTACTGTGGACTAAACTGCAATGTTTCTCACCATTAGACGTGTATTAGACATTCTTAGAAAAACATCAGGGACACATTACAATAGAACAGTAAACTAAAGTGAAATCACCTATGTGCTGCTTCCCCTATGTGTGAACTTGATCTTCATAGAAGTAAAAGAATATTTTGTTTATAGGTTGCTAATTACTCCTCTAAGTCTAATAAAGATCTAATAAAAGGTTTAATGCTGTCTGATAAATAACATATTTCTAGTTTTTGTGTAATTTGATACAAAGTCTGGCTTGTTAAGTCTTTTTAGTGTACCGTTAGGTGCAAAGTGTCTAATCAGGGTATAACCACTGACTAATAAAGAACACATTATTTCTAGCTTTTGTCTGATTTGATATAAAGCACGACTTGTTCTGTCTTATTAGTGCACAGTAAAATAAAGTGCAACCCACATTTCTTTTAAATTACAGTAGTTAGCACATCTAATTATAAAATATCATGTGAGTAAACCGGTGCACATGCCTAGTTTTGTAAGTCTGTGATAAATGCATGCTCACCATTTTTAATGCTGAAAGTTGTGCTGCTCCATGGCGTTGATGTTAAATACTTTGCTCCAGTCAGATTTCTGCCCAAATCGAGTCCCACTGTGGTGTGATCTGATGTGTGACCTCCTCGAAGGACTAATGGTTGTCATGCCTGCAGGGCTTGTCTTCATAGGTCAACAAACACAGCTCCTTCCCAACCCACAGAGAGATTCTTAAAGGAGGGATGAGACGTCTTTTTTCCAGTCTCCTCTCGCAAAAAGTAGATCCGCATGACTCCCATTATGGTGCCATTAAGAATGTCCACACATAGAGCGTGCGCTGTTCTCTGGGACATGGTACCATGGACACAGGACAATATGCATGTCTAAAAATCAGTATCATATTGAAGATAGTAGATAGCATGATATCCGACTGATCTGTCAACCCGTGTGACAGATACGTGTACTGTATTTTGATAAAAGATTGTCCATCTTCCCCTTTTTAAAAGACACACTAGCAAAAACCCTTGAATGATGGAATCTTTGTTGGTATTTTTAGTTCAGTTTCTTAAACACAAATTAGTGCACGTAATTTTATACTGTCATTATTTGTTCTGTGAATGCAGGACTTTAAAGTAACCCTTTCTACGTCTCGCCCCCTGTTGCTCAGTTCTTCAATAACACTTGTGCGAGTTTGGTACACGGCAGAGCCTCGGTCAGCTTTCTCTTTTCCTGTTTTCATTATGCACTGGGCTCTAATTTTAAAAAGAAACACAAATTTTGAGGATGCTGCTCGAGGACCTGCGAAAACGACATATAGGCATATATAGTCACACCTTAACTTAGCTAAAACGCTAACTAACTAGGTAGCTAATCTACATCAATCGGTTTCATATGATGTAAATCGAATAAACAATCAAATCCATCACGGTCTCTGGTTCCCCATCCTTCCTGGAAAGGAAAGAACCCCAAAACTAACTGTTACCGCTGATAGCGAGCTAACGTTAGCTTGAGCGTGAGGCTGCTGGAGCTCAGTCACAGCGTTACAGTACAGCAGAGTCAGACTGTCGTCTCAGACAATCTTAAATCAACAGTTATCTATTGACAGACAAAAAACATGGCCGTTTAGGTTGGAGGAATTAGATTTAATGCATTCCAACTGTTGCCAGACCTCTTATCAACTGTGACGTGGTCGCGGGCGCAGCAGACCCCGACGGCGACGGTGCGAGGGCCCATACAATGCTGCTTGCAGCTTTAATGTTTGTTTGAATTTCTATTGAAAAAAACAAATCAGACCCTTAGCTCCATAGCTCAGTCTCATCCAAACCAGATTACAGTTACGTCTTATCCATTCAGAGAGACAAGATAAACACCTCGCCAGCCTTAGCTGCCATAGCAACTCTATCAAATTGTTCCCTTGTTTATCCGAAAGGAGAAGACAGCAGCATGTACTGTCCAGAAGAGAGACAGTATGTCTGTTAAAAGTTAGAACAGGCCTCTCAATCACTCCAAGCCTCTGTATGATCCTAAAATTGGAGAATTCCCTAACAGTTGAGTTGCATTAAGTTAGACAGAAAAGTTATTTGTCTTGTAATAAATTGCAAAATACATTATAAATAAATGGTGGTGTGATCTGCATAACAGAAAAATCATTCTTATTCTCTTAAATATAATTTGTGTTATTTCAAAGACAAATAAATTGCAACTTTAAGGATGATCTGAGACCGACTGTATGTGAAAGTAAGCTGCATTTTACCATTATTCTGATAAAGACGTGGCATATGCTGGTATTATTCTGGTTTTATAAGCATTCTTTTGGCATGCAAATAGCAAATCCAGAATACGTGTCTCAGTTGGGGTGTTTATGGGAGTTTGTGACACAAGCTCTCCTGCTCTGTGCTCTAAACAGACCAAACAGCAAACAGTTTGCAGGACGAGAGTAGAGATACGTGCACAGAAGAAAACGTCACAGTCGTGATCGGAGGGAGAAACACACCTACTTTCAAACATTATTTTAAACATCAAATTGCGATATTTGTGACATGCACAAATATCGCAATGCTTTTCAAGGAAGTGATTCAGCGAATGAAAGAGGGAGGATGAGTTTGCATGCTCAAAAATCTCTGCTTGAAACTTTGAAAACTTTGAAAAAAGTACTATCTTGACAGAAAAAAAGCAGCCATGAGTATACACAGCTGAACAGACACGTACTCATTCAGAGAACATCCAACATTAATTTGATCTCTGATTAATGTGAAACAGCCAAACCTTTTAAATGTCTTTTAAGACATGTTAAAGTATTTAAAAGTTCAATGAATTGATGAAGTAAATTATTTCTTTCTGATTAAAGTGCCTTCATTTTACAGTTTGTAATTATTAATGTTAAATGTTAAAATTAATACAGTGATGCCTTTCACAGTAGTTGAATTAGTGCTGTGATGAAAAATACAGCATGCTGATTATTACTGTAACAACAATTAAAGTACTGTAGTACTGTGATTAGAATTACAGTGATCATACTGTGAAATGTATTTACAGAAACTGACCAGCTACCTGCTGCTGGTAAGTTACTGAAAATTTGACAGCATTCTTGTTACAGTGCAGCGAATGTTTTGTATTTCACTTGACTAAAATGAAAAGAGCACGTTTGTTGTTCTGAAATGATATGTCAGGTCTTTGCTCAGTAGGTCAATGGGACGGGGACAGGTTTTGGCATGTATATCCTTAAATGTCAACTCAATTTTACAACAATACCCAAAGTTGCCTGCAGCACTATAATCTTTTGCACATCATGTACACACAGTATCATATAACACAGTGTTGCTGCTGCCACCTTGTGGCTTAAATAAGGTACGTGTTTGTGTCTTTTTTACTGTGAATCCACTCAGTGATTTTTTTTACAAGGCACCCATAGTTTCTCATAAAACATGCAGACACAACAAAGATAAAAAGTCATAATTCTGATTAAAAAAAGGTAAATTATTAGATATAAAAATCAATTTTGAGATAAAAAGTCATTAGTATGACTTTAAAGGCAAACTGATCTTTGAGATGTATTAATTTCTTTGAGCTCTATTTACAGAGAGAAATCTTTCCACGGTTGATATTTCTGACAGCGGTAAACAAAGAGGTCACCTGCTGGAAAGTGTGTTACTATGACAACCAGCGACCGTGATCTGACATCTGTCACTGATCTCAGCTGCAGCATAATCACATATTTAACAGGGTTATTAATATACTGATTTCAGCGTTTATTTCTTATTTATGCGGTTTTGATGTTTCAAAACATGAGAAAAAAAAATAGAGTAGCATGTTTTTCTCTAATGGGGTGAAACGTTAAACATTAAAAAAGATCAGAAATAAAATTAAGTGTCTCCTTCGGCTCCTCATTTAAGGCACCATACCTTGGGAATCACCGACCTGCACAAACTAGCTGAAGTGTAACTGTGGTATGTTTCAACCTGGACTTGTGACTAACAGAAGCAACAGTTTTTGAAAATGGTCCAGGATTTATCGAGACTGCTGCAGCCACAAAATGTAACCTCTGCAGATAATTTGGCCCTGTCAGATTTTAGACACTAAAAGGGCTTTTTTTTCCAGTGACATGCTCAGAATTTTATTTTAAGTGTCTGATAATATTATGGAAAAGATCCCCGCAGAGACAGGCCGTTTTGTTTAACCATTAGCAGCCGTATTACTGCTCTCACAAAAGCTACCAGACGGAAACAAAATAAAACTCACCTAAAATATCTTGGCTCGTCTTTCAGCTGTTCCAACACTCCCAAACTCCGGTGCTTTGGCTGAACTGGACCCTTAATTCACTACAGTGGGTGTGAAAATATCAGGAGAGGAACAAGAAGGAAGTCAGACATCAGAGAAGCAGCAGGGAGAAACGACGTGTACAGCCAGAATATTTTCACATCTAATAAAGTAAATGAAGGGTTTATTTCCTCCAAACTAGAACTGGTGACTGCTGGAACAGAGGAAAGATGAACCAGGATGGTTTTGGTGAGTTTTGTTTTGTTTCTCTCGAGTTTTATGATGTTAAAATGACTGTTTCTATAAAGTATGGTGGCACCGGGGAGAGCAATACATCTAAAAGGCAAAATAAAGAGTTTGTCAGTGGCAAAATGAGCACTTTTACTTCACGTGTTTTGATGGTTTGCAGCCTGTTTCACAGCTGACAGCTGCATGGTCTTTTCAATGTCCTCATTCGTCATTTAGAATCATAAACATGGGAAAATAAGGTCCAGGTTTAAAAATACCAACGTTACCCTTTAAAGTTTTGATGTACCAGTTCTGTCCATGAAACCTGCACTGGAGCTGTTCATCATTTCAGATTTTTCAGATGACAAAGTCTAACAAGGTCTCCATAATAATAAAACTCAAATCCTGGATACAGAGGCTCTGTGAAGGTGGTTTGGACTCTGTGGATGAGAGCTGCTGAGTCAGAGATGCTGTAAAAGGACAGAGTCCCTGCTGCGTGGTCCAGAAATACTCCTATCCTCGAAGAAGGCGGTGCTTTTATGTCAGTACGTTCATTGTTGTGCCAGAAACTGAAACTAAAGTCAGAGCAGTCCAAACTCCAGGAGAGCTGATTCATTCCGAACCGGCTGTCGTTGCCCCCTCCTTTCCTGCCTACACCTTTGTAGGAGACCGCTGCACAAACCTGCTCCCCTTTCCACTCCAACTCCCAGTAACATCGTCCTTCCAGGCCCTGGCTGCACAGCACCTCCTCCCAGTAGTCGAATCTGTCTGGGTGGTCGGGGACTGGCGTAGGGTGCTGGAGGTATGTGGCTTCAGTGCAGTCCCCAGAGAGGCCGAGCTCGGGGTGGGCTGTGTCTGGATCCAGAGTGAGGTCTTTCCAGTCTGAAGAATAAAACATAAACATAAAATAAAACACTGCTTCACTGAAGAAAAGGGAAACTTTCCTCTTGAGAACACCCTTTTTTTTTTTTTTTTTTTTTACTTTTTTTTCATATTTCAGATGAATATTACTCCATCCATTATGGATTTCCACCAATATTATAAAAAAAGACAAAAAACATTCTGTAAGTCATTATAATGGGAAACTCGAAATAATAACCTAAGCTAAAAGCTCAAAATAATGTTAAAAATATTTCAAAAATAATGAGTTAGAATATCAAAATGAGAAAATTTCTTAAAATGACTTATTTTGAGATAAATCTCTCATTATTTTGAGATGTTATTATTTTCTTTCTCATTATTTTTAGAATTTAAGTCGTTACTTTGAGAAAGTTTCTCATTATTTTGAGAAAGTTTGTGATAATTATTTAGAGATACCACATCATTTTTTGAAATATGAAGTAATTATTTTGAGAAACAAAGTCATTTAGACAAGGTTTTTCATTATTTTGAGCTATTAAGTCATTATTTTCAGATGCTATATCATTATTTTGAGACAGTAACTTATTATTATCACATTATCATAGAAAGTTCTAATTATAATGACTTATGACAGTTTTTACATCACATTGGTGGAAATGGGCTTCCATACTGTACCCAGACACTTACTCTAAATTGTGCTGAATAAATCATGTTCCCTACTTCTTCCATAACATTTACAGCACATGCTGACACTACTGAAATAGAACAGAATAGAATAGAATTGTTTTTGTATTGCTACCAATGCATTTATATTCACTTAATGTCTTGCTGTGTTTGTGTTAAAAAGAAAAAGACACTGTCAACTGAACTTGAATGTCATTTAAAACAGTTTTTTTTTTACTTTGTAAAAAAGTCTGTAATACCTGGTATGTACCTACAGCTTTAAAAATCCAATGTTTATGGGTACCATTAAGTCAAACGACATATAAAAACTCACAGATGCGAAAATCATCCATTGTTGCCTCCTCTTACAAGGGAAAGCACGCCAGGAAGAAATACGACTTTATGCAGTAAGTTAGCAGTTTCCTCTACGGAGAAATGACAGCGTTCTAGCCAATGAGAGCGGCGAGTTCACGTCCGGTGACATTTATTGACCAATGATAGTGAGACTTGCTTTTGGTCCCACCCTTCATTGCTAGGAGAGTCGGTCGTGTGTAGAAGGGAATCCCAGATCCGCGAAAGATCTCGCGAGAGTGATCGGTTCAACCCAAACCATGATCTTTCCCGAAGCCTTGTGTCATAAAACCTCCTCAGATTTTAACCATAACGTTGCCACATCATAAACATGACACGAGGTACAAGACGGGGCACAATTAAGGAAAAGAGTGCAAATCTCGCGAGAGGTTCCCAAATCGAGGGTTCCTTTCTAAACACGATAGTAAAAGTCAACATTGAGAAGTCAGTCCCCCTCCTGCAGGTGGGTAGAATACGCTTTAGCTCATTGAAACTGTCTTTGTGCTGTAGTTTAATAAAACTGCCGTTACATTGCAGCCCGGCAAAACTGCAGAATTTTGTGTTTGTAGCTGTGCTTGTCATCATGCTCAGCAGCCGTTTATTAGTGTGAAAGCTAACTAGCATAGAGAGCTAATTTAGCTACAGAGGAAACGTTCGCCATCAGATTGACTCTCTTCTCAGTTATCTAGCCTAGTTTTTCCACCCAGCAGCTCACCGATTGAATCTGTATCATGACTATTGAAACGCCAAGAGGAAGGTCCAGTACATGTGAATGAACCTGTAAGTGAGTGTCGCTTTTACCTCCAACAGGAACCTAACGTTGTAATCCGTGTCAGTGCCTCTCCTACCTATCAACATGAGTGATGCCTGGCAAGAGTGTATGGATCACTGTGTGGAGGTCACCAGACAGGCCGGGAAGGTGAGGAAATAAACCACTGTACTGACGGTGACATGCTTTTTTAATGCTATGGTCTTGAAATCGCTTTATTTTGGATTGAAACGCAGTAATTACAAAATTATATTTTGCATTTACTTTATGGCTGTATAACAACAGTGATACAGGTATTTATTTCCAACATTAATTAATATGTTGTTTTTTAATTTAATAAGCAATTAAGTTTCAATTACTCCCTTAATCGTTGCTGTTCTACCTAATGTACATGGTTATCTTTGCCAGTGATGTATTGTTTTAGTTTGAGTTTTTATTAGTTAATAAAATAGAAAAATACACTGGGCTCAGCTGTAGATTTCAAAACATGATTGGTTTTTAAGGGAGAGCAGGGTACAGTATGTCAGAAGTGACATCATTCATTCATTCAATTTCATTATTCTAAACGTTATAACATGTTATGTATTTACTGGAGGCCAGTAACAGTCCTAGATTAGATTTTCTGTCATTTAGAATGGGAGCAACATGGCAGTAATGCAGGGCTGGAGACAAACTTTTTCACCATTGTCCCAAAACTCACAAGGGGCGCAGCTAATGTCATCCCTCAGCATTCAAACTGACAAAACTGCTGGCAGATGTGTCTGCAGATGTTTTTTTGTTTATTGCCCTTGTGAGCGCAGTCTGTCTAACAGTGGCAGATAATTTGCCCAATTAATTGGTCAGCCAATTATCTACTCTATCACTAGTTTGAATGCCTGAATATAAGCAAAGTTTCCACTGAAGTTTGTCCTTAATTATTATTATTAGTTATTCTGTGCTCAGGGTGTGATGTACAAAAAATTAAGTTTTGCAAAGTTGAAAACAGACTGGCAACATGGATGACAATCCGTTTTGATGATTGGGTCTTGTATTGTCAGAAACAGGAGGTGGACAGGACAAAGAGGTGGGCAATTCCTGATAGCCGTCATTCACTGAGCCCTCTACCACTGTAACATCATGATTTAAAAGTGCCTTAGAACTGAGGAATATGTACTTGAAGGCGTGTCAGCTAGAGAGCACAAACCTGAATGATGGGTTTATTATAATAGCACCTTGCTTCTGATTTACTAAAGGAAAAACAGAATCATGTACTGCCTGATTTGTAATCAATATCCAAAATACATAGATATAAAGAGTTTTTCTTTCTGCACAGAGGACAACAGAAAAATATCATTTCATAAAACAAAAATAACAACCTACATTGGGTTTACAGTAAGTTTCTTTTTTATGTTGCGAGCATGGAAAGTTAAATTGTCATCCTATTTTATTCCAAGGTATTAGTATTTACTAATTCACATCCATTTATGGTTTTAAGATTAATGTTATCCATCCTCTAAAAAATAGGTATAATTTCAGGAGAAAGTTACAGTAATGTGTAATAAACATGATTACGATGACACATAAGGATAACTGCGTTCTGGAGCTGTACCCTAATCATCTCTGACCCGTCATTGCTGACAGTATGTTATCATAACACACAACATGTGAGGCTAATTAACGGAGCAGATGTGGTTAGTCATCCACAAAATCCCCACGCTGAGTTTGTCATCGTTGTCTTTCTGCCAGATGATACGCGAGGCGCTCCAGAAGGACATCGCCGTCATGCAGAAGAGCTCACCGGTTGACCTGGTGACTGAGACGGACCAGAAAGTGGAGCAGCTCATTATATCCTCCATCAAGGAGAAGTACCCCACTCACAGGTACTCTGCAAGCAAATGGGGAGATGAGAGGTTTTATATGAACTGCTAATATTTTATTAGACTATTTTTTTCAGTCTCTCAAATATCTCAGAACTGTTTTGTGATATTTAATGCTTCATATTTTGATAGTTTTCAATAATTTACATGTATTATCATGCATGTTTTTTCTTATTGCTATTCCTGGCTTTGCTGTAGCCAAGAATTTAGAAATATAGATGTCATGAGCCACAAAACACAAAAAACAAGTAGAAACCAAAAGTAAAGCATAGAAATGTGATAATATTTTGCATTTATTCAATTAACTGTAAATATAAATATCTTAATGCTGTTGCAAAGCCTTCTCTACATGACCTGAAGTACATTCTGGTGGGGAAATACTGAATACTTGATTTGTTTGTTGATTTATTTCTGTTGGACTCAAAGTAGTCAAAAGTAAATGGACTCAGTCTTAAATACTGGAATCAGGTTGTCAGATATCCACCAAGTATAATTGTAGAATGTAAATGTCGTCCATGATGCTAAAGTGCCTGAAATTAGGGCATTAGATGATTAATGAACAATGAAATTAAACTCGTGTCAATCATGTGACGTGAGTCAGGTGTGGAGGTTTGTTTTTAAGGTGTCCGAAATGGTTAGCAAAGTTGCTACTTGCAGTAATTGCTCAGTGTTTAACTTGCGAGATGGAGCTAAATCACATTCAGCCAGTGCTACAGATTTAATCGCCCATAGTCATCATCCTGATCATTACAATTAATTTGTGAAGAACAAAGAAAAATGCATCAGAGAAAAAAATGTCAGCTGCCTTTTTCTGATTTTGACCAGTGAATTTTTTTCATTTTGAAAATAATTGTAAACCTCACAGTCGGTATAATCGTAAATTAATTCCACTACAGGAGAGACTTGATGTTCTCTGCAATTAGGTGAAAAAAATGTGCATATATTTGCATCAGCAATTGTCCAAAATGAGTTGGAAAGTACTGACATATCGAATGTCTGCAAAATCAATATTGTGCTTCCCCATGTGAAATTAAAGAAATGTCCTGAGGATGTGACCTCAGGGGCAGGAAAACTGTACCTAATAACACATTTTATACTGGGGTTTCCCTTGATGTTTGTAAGATAAAGCTGGCTGAATGGTGACCAGTTTTCAAACAAAGAAAAACAATGCTTGTCTAGTGTAATCCAAGTCTCCTAAAGCCGCCTAAATCATGGCTGTAGATCCTTCACTTGGAGCCACGCACACTATCTGACCTGTGTATGTGTGCAAGTGAATGGCACGTCGGGGCTTTAGGAGACTTGGTTTATGCCAGACGAGCAGTGTGGAGGCATCTCCTGTTGTTTTTTTCCCTGTTGTCTTTCTTTCTTGTTTGAAAATGGTCACCGTTCACGTACGTTGTTGGGAGATGCAGTGCTGTTTTCCTGTGAAACTTCAGTCGGCATGAGAGTGAGTAGATAATGACTGAATTTTCACTTTTGGATGAACTATCCCTTTAATGGAAATACAGGAAAGACTTGATGTACTCTGCAATTAGATGTAAAAATATATGTGCATATATCTACATCAGCAATGGGCCTAAACAAGTTTGAAAATATTAGCATATGTGCAAAAAAAAAATCCAATATTGGTGCATCCCTACCTGAAATTGAAGAAAATGTCCTGAGGACACAACCTCAGGTGTCAGGAAACTGTGCTTAATATGACATTATGGACTCTAGTAGAAAAGTGAAAGTAAACAGGTTGACGGCATCGAGTGCAACAGTATCCTTCATTTTACAGTCCAATTTGTTTATGATCTGTTTGTCTGTGTGTGATCTTGAAGCTTCATCGGTGAGGAGTCAGTAGCGGCGGGCGCTGCCAGTGTTCTAACAGACAATCCCACTTGGATCATCGACCCTATCGATGGAACCACCAACTTCGTTCACAGGTACCGCCTGCGCTGAAACACTGTAAGAACCATCGAGAGCCCCGATACGGCACTGGATCCATTTTATCTCTGTCGCTCCTTAACTATTTTTATCTTTTAATTAGGTTCTCTCTTGGATTGTCCTCTCTGTCAGGGATAATTAGACAATGTAGATGAAACTGAACTGATAATAGAAATTGATTCCTCCGAGCTTAAACCTAGAGGGAGTTCATTAAATGAATGTTTTATATTGTTTTATGTGTCTTTTATGCAGGTTCCCATTTGTGTCTGTATCAATTGGCTTCACTGTGAAGAAAGAGGTAGGTTTTATTGTTGTGAATCACATATTTTTGACACGGCAACATCTTAATTATAAGAAAATCAACATAGTAATTGCCCCAATAACCCAGTGAATTTCTGATGTGGAGCGCTGTAGTTCCCTCTTTTCTGCAAGGCTCTTGTTCTATTTTTAGCCTCCACCCACTCCACATTAATGCCTGCTGTTTTCTGTGCTGCTCCTCGGTCTCAGATAGAGTTCGGGATCGTCTACAGCTGCATCGAGGACAAAATGTACACAGCGCGGAAAGGCAAAGGATCATTCTGCAACGGAGTCCCGATAAAAGTGTCTGGCCAAGAAGGTGAATATTGATAATCACATCAGGCTGCAGTGTTGCAGTTTTTAACACATCCACCAGGTGGAGGCAACGTAACAGCAAGATTCTCCGCTTGTACCGACCAGCTCTGCATAGCGAAACACCAGGTATAGAAGTTGTTTTCAGACGTGATAATTATTAATTTTGTGTTTTAGATATCAGCCAGTCTCTGGTGCTGACAGAAATGGGCTTCAAAAAGGATCCTGAGCATTTCAAAACAATGTTGGCCAACATCAAGACCATCCTCACCATCCCTGTACATGGGTAAATATACACTAATGACCAAATTGCAATGACCAGTCCTATTTAATCTGGTGTCTCCTGTGGTTAAAGGGACAATTTACCACTTCTTATGTGGATGTCCAGTAAGTGTTGGTAATTGTGGTCAATTGAAGCTGTTCTTCCTGCATCCAGTGATGTCAGCTTTGATATCTAGTCTCCACCTCTGGGTAGTAAGGAGGCATGCTGGATGAGTGTTTCTGAAACCTAATGCACAAGCTTGTGCACGGTGTGTCTTGGTACATTTAGGCAGGAGAACAAAATTTCTTGGCCAATACAGAACACACGCGTGAATTTATTGCTTCAGTTGACATCCACATAAAAATTGGTGAATTTTCTCGTTAATACTTGAACAAACACTCCTTGAGCAGCTACTTGACGGAAGTGCACCGCATTAGCAGCTTGTATATCTGCAAAACAAAGTCGTGTTGTCATAATAAATGAGTCTGTCAAAAATAATTGCAACCTAAATATGATTTTATGCGTGCAGTGTTTCCAGACAGAAGCGGCTCACTGTAAGTTTGAGGTTTGCTGTCTGTTGAAGTCTCTGTTACTCTTCCATCACTCCCTTTTAAAGAGTTTGAAATTATCCAGCAATGAAAAATGCTGAAAATGTCCAGGGACATGTTTGTAGAGACGTGTAATGAATGATTGTAGTCAACGGTAACCTCAGTGACCAGTTTTCTGTCTGCTTCATGATCAAAGCCACCCTGTGTAACATTTGATTTGGTATTATACAGCTCTGATTACGGCTCCAAGGAATGATTATTTTCATTACCCATTAATCTGCTGATTATTTTTGTGATCAATCAATTAACTGCTTAGTTTATAAAATGTCAGAAAAAAAACATGAAAAATGTTCATCACAATTTCCCAAAGTCTTCAAATTGCATTTACTCTCATAAATGACAAAGAAAAGCAGCAACAGGCAACGTTTGTACTTGAAAAATGAAACTATGACTCAATTATTGAAATAGTTGGCAATTAATTTTTCTTTTGATTGACTAATCCATGCAGCTCTACCTCTGTTTCAGCTGTAAGAGAGCGAACAGTAAACAGTGAGACTGATATCAATGAGGTAAAAATTTAAATAGCTACTCTGGAATACGTGCATTCATCTTTCCTGAGGATCCTTTGTGTGGGAGGACAGTTTGGTCCCAGTGAACACCTTGTATATAGATGAGCACCTTGGTAGTCTAATGGTGAAGCCACATAACACACAATTCCTCTCTGTCTCCCCCATGTTTCTCGTCCACATCTCTATGGACACCATCTAATGAGGGCAAAAATTTTGAATGAAATCTAATAATGGAATATAATATTCTGAACTATGTTTTCATTACTGGATTACAACTTTAAACATTCACAAACACGCTAAACTTTAAATAAAGTGTCTGGGAGTTAACAGTGTGTCACGTGCAGTCCAGTACAGAGCAGATATCCTATTTGCATCCACAGTATCCGCTCCCCGGGCAGCGCAGCTGTCAACATGTGTCTGGTAGCGTGCGGATCGGCTGACGCCTACTACCACATGGGCATCCACTGCTGGGACATGGCTGGAGGGGCGGCGATTGTCACTGAAGCCGGAGGAGTCATCATGGACATTTCGGGTGAGTCACTGAGAAAACGTGAGCTCTTCAGACGCCAAACTTTTCGGATGCTGCTTCGCTGAGTCACCGGATGAAATGAGGGAAGCGGGCAACAGGGTGATTGACTTGTGGAGGAACTGCAGGATTGCCGAAGGAGATTGCTTCACAGAGCAAAGCAGTGAGAGCGAGCCGCTGTTCTTTCAGTGCAAACATAACTGAAGTTATTAACCCTCTACTGCACATTATGATTTTTCATAAAAAATATAATTCCTCTTATTTTTTGGAAAATTGAGGCTCTTACCCCCCCAGTAAGGAATTCAGTGTTGCTTCAGGGCAGAAAAACATCAAGGAAAATCTGACAATTTCAGAATATTTTTAAAGTAAAATACATTAGAAATGAGCACTCTTTTAATTTTTTATATAGTATTTGTTCAGAACGTTTAAAGTATATTGCAGTAGTCAATGTATGGATCAGTTAAGCTTCTTTTGCCCATAGAATGACACTGCTACTCTGATGTGTAGCCTAACTTTGCCCTGAAGCAGTGGAAAAAAACGTTATTATATACATTATGAATAAAAACCTATGAAAAATGCTTCTTTAGAGGCTCATATACATATTTTTATTGTCAAGTTATCGCTATTTAAAAATGCAAAGAGTGACATTTATCTCGCCATCCACTCAGACTTCACTTATCATCCTGAAAGGAGCTCCACTGGATTGTTTCCAGATATATTATAACACACTGTCATGTGTAGGAATAAAGAAATGCTAAGGGAGGAGTGAGGGAGCAAGAAAGGTTTTCTGTTGCCCGAGGGCAACGGTAAGCAGCACAGGGTTAATGTTTATGAATTATTTATTGTAAGTAATTCTCGATGTTATTGGTTTTTATCCTCTTTCTGCTCACAAACGCGTGTGAAACAGTCAAAGACAGAGGAGCAGGGCAGCTAGCGGTTTTGCATTTGAATGAGGAAGCAGAAGGGTTTGAGAAATTTGATCTAAAGTTTGGGCAACAATGCCACTGACATAACAGCTGGCCTGGGATTTAAGATGCTAAGGATGCTGTTTGTCGAGTGAAACCACCACTGACGGCAAAGACAGTGGTGTTAAAAGAGCGAACATCCTCTTTCTTCATTTTCTACATGTACAGTGAAGGAGTGCATGTTTGTGGTGGAGCAAACGTAGATAGCATAGATAGCATTGACTTTCAGGGCACTTCCTTCATAAAGGGGTCATGTGGGCTAAATTATTATTTTATCTGTCTGGTTCTACTTCAGACTCTCCCTGGGTCCGGTTTCACAGCTGCCTTTAAATGTCTTCACCGAACAGACAGGACCACTTTACGGAGTGGGATGATTTAATCCCAGAGAAGCAGCTCCTTCTTGTCCCCTGTTCTAGGCTACACTGCACACTGACCGACAAAAACCACACAAGATGAAGAATCCCAGTCGACTGAGGGGCCTCCGACTGATTATTCAAATTTTTGACTCTCAGGGAGCAGCCTTACTAAATGACTGAGATATCATGCTCTTGGAAATTCGTCCCCATGCATTCACCATGTATTTGTGTACAGAGCATGTAACTGTTTCCCCCCCTTGGCACTTAGCAATTCTTCTGATACACACGAACATCTCAAAATGAATGCATTGATTTAAATAAATAAAATATTATTACTCCAGAGTGCAGGAGCTCTTTGACTTCACACTAAATCATATATTTGCCATTAGATTACCTGCTTAGTCAGCAAGGTGAAACCACTTTCAAAATGCAACATTAGATGCTTCATCATATTTGCTGTTAGTTAAACTTTGAGAATGTGTGGATTATTCACATTAAAGCCTGCTTACATTGATATGTGATGCAAACTGTGTGTAAAATCCCAAATTAAACAGTGCAATACTAAGAAAATTGAAAGTTTATTTTTATCAGGAAACAAAAAAAATTTGTAGAAAAATCTCCATAAGTCAGCAAAATGGTTCAGTGAGGAAAAACATTTTTAGAGAAATAAGGATCTTTCAGTACTGAAAAGCCGCCAAATGTGCAGCAATAACTTGGGGACTGTCAGCTGGTTTTACAGTCTTTAAGAAAACGTTACTGCATGCATCAAGAAAAAAGTGATGTTCAACTCCAGTTGTGTCATGTTCTTATTATTTTCTCTCTTCACCCAGGTGGACCGTTTGATCTGATGTCTCGGAGGCTGATCGTCGCCAGCAGCAGGGCGATAGCAGAACGCATCGCCAAACAGATAACAGAGTTTCACGTGGGCAGGGACGACACAGATGGCTAATAAACACCCATCGACTCTTCAGACAAAACCGAGCAGTTATTTCAACATGCGACTGTTTAGGATTTGAGAGGTCACAGATCAATCCTTGCCTTAAGAACCAAAACGATGAACTTACCTCTGAAGAACAGCTGAGTGGGTCTGTTAGATATTCAGCGCTTTGACTTTCAGCCATCTTTCTGCTTACTGTTGTATTTCTGCACTGAGACATTCACATATTCAGACTTTCAGCACTCTTGTTACTTATTTGAATAGCAATTATGTGATTAATGATA
Source organism: Lutjanus erythropterus (assembly GCF_056507025.1). Lineage (NCBI taxonomy): Eukaryota > Metazoa > Chordata > Actinopteri > Lutjaniformes > Lutjanidae > Lutjanus > Lutjanus erythropterus. The sequence goes on along the minus strand of NC_139337.1, from coordinate 25,130,451 downwards.
GAGGAATTAAGTCGTACAGGTGTGTTTTAATACACTGGTTTTTACGGTATTGCCAGTTTTTAATTGTATGTGTATTTATGTACGCAGTGCAGTCAGAGTAAAATGAATCTCACTGGTAAAATACCTCCTATCATCACTACAGTACAGTGATGTTCGTATGAATGTGTTCAGGTTTTGATCAAAAATATTGCTTTTTCATATAGGACTTGTGGGCTTGATTCTTAGTTTATTGTAGCTAAATTTGTTTTAAAAATAGATTTGTTTATATGGTAAGAAAATTAATTTCAACCTATCACAAGTTTGCACTATAGTTAATGCAGGAATATGTACACCAAACACTGTGTACATGTAACTACTGTAGCGTATAACTTCTTCTTTATGAAGACCAGACTTAAATAAACTGACAGTGTTCTTAAAAATTGATGCAGTTTGTTTAAAGTGTTTTAAAGCAACACAACGTGCATATTTTACATTATAACAACAGCTTTAAAGTCATTTTGATGGTGCAGTGACATGTGATGGGGGGAAATGGCCCTGGTCTATGGTGCCAGTATGAACCAGTATGAACACGTTCTATATGAAAGATTGCGACGCAGGCTGTAACATTACTGGGTTCTGTCATTTTCCAGATGCTAAAAATTGTCTAAGCTCAGTTCTGTCTCAGGATAACATGCATATAAATAAATTCATCTTGCACCAAAAGGTTTGGTCAGTCTTTGTCAATGTTGTGCCAAATAACATTTGCAACTCTGTCTCAGCTAGTTTGTAGTAAATTACACAGTCCATTGTATAAAATGTGCAATTTAGCCAACAACATTTTGTTAAAAGTGGGCGTATTAGTCCCCAAAGTATTGATGCTACCAATAGGAAGTCTTGATTTGAGTATTGTTTGTAGCATCAATAGGATTGATACCATCAATCCATCACATGAACATTTTTAGTGCTGCAACATTTGCATCTCTGCTCTGCTGTTTAAATATTCAGAGGTAGAATAGCAGGAAAATATGACATATTTCCCTCTCTTACATGATTATACATGGGCTGCTTTTATCAATAAAAGTACTGATGTGGTTTTGGATTGAAACCAAATTTTGTGGTATCTTCCACCCCTACATTTTATTCGATTACACACACAATCCACATACAAAGTAGAGGGGAATACTGAAGTCCACTCTCACTCAAACAAAAATACTTCTGCCCCAATCCCATGACAATTAAATAAAAATCCCTGTCCCATCTGAATTCTGGACGACTGACTTCCATCCCATCCCGGTCCCACACATCTACACACATCATGCACTGGTCAGATGGCTGCAAAAAGATTAAAAAAAGACAACACAGCAGCTAGCATTATGTTTAAAATAAACAACATAGTGTTTATTCATATTAGAACTGCATATTTATATATAATAAAATATGTTGTTATCATGATTTCAGTTACAGCCCGCTCCCCTTTTTATTTCCTGTCCCGTCCCAGTCCTGTAATGAAATTAACTCCCATCCTGTGGGATTCACGAACAAAAGGTCAGCTTCTAATTCAAACGCTTAGCAAACCATGTGTACGGCCTGAAAACACACAGAATAGTATTCCAGCAAATCTTAAACTTTCTGTCATTATTTCTGTTATGTTAGTGTTCAAGTGGGATTTTGTATTTATGACACTGATCTAAAAGTCAACTGCACTGGTTGCCAAGTTGCAGAAACTACACATTTTTGCATAACAGGGCTTTAATAAGTGTTTAATAATACAATCAAGTTTTGTAAGGATGTAAAGAAGACAGCAAATAAAAAACCAAAGTGAATAGATCCTGCTCATGCCCAGCCTCTCTTCAAGACCTGCTGAGACTGGTGTCAGCCTGCATCCACATGCTTGGTTGTACTCATAAACTGAAGACAGTAACTAGCAACAGAAGGGAGAGACTGAGTGTGAGCGTTTGTGCAGAAAAGTGCTGACATATCAGTTTGAATTTCTTTAATTAAATATGAGAGTTCAGTGTCATGACTTGTTCTCACTGAAGTATGTACGGCGTAAGCCATTCGCAAAATTAAGAGAACAATGTTCAATATAATCTGCACTGCTCCCACATTATATCATTGTAAGATTCCTGCAGAATGTCAATGCATAGATTTAGAACTACATCTTCAATCTCCAGCAAGGCTCTTAAACACCTAGATGACATTCTACCTGAATCGGTGGCCTGAATCAGCCGTGTGCTCAGGACATAAATAAATGTCCATATTTGCTGTGACCTAGAAAAATGATAAACTGTCTTTTCCCTTTATAAAACCTATAAAGTGAAAATCTGAAGAAAGAAAACCCATCTCTTGCGGCAAAGAGGAAACCAAATAAACAGAAAACAGGCCTCTCAAACTCCATAAAACACGAGAAAAAAACACAGTGACTGACTGCTACCGTTGTGATTTAGTAGAGAGATAAAAGCTTTCACAGCCATTACAGCATGTAAAAATTCTCTGCTGCATTTCCCCTGCCCTTTCATTCACTGCTGCAGATGCTGCACATGCAGAGCGGTGGACTGCCCCCTGGGCTGATGTGCTCTATGAAATAGCCTCGAGTTTTGCTCTCCATGGACCGTTGTCTCTGCTTTTTCAGCCTGTGTTTGCTGATGACTAACAAATGGTTTTAAAACACTTTACTTGAGCAAACCCAGGTCTTAAACTGCTGCCGCCCCCCTCCACAGAAATCAATGGTCCATGTTAGTCTGCAGCAGGGGGTTCAGACGTAATCACCAGTGTTGGGAACGATTTCCAGAGTCAGAGAGCTGAAGGCCTTCTCTGTCAACTCCACCTTTACACCAGCAGCTGCTCAACAAGTCTTGTTGAAGCTCTGTCTGTTTTTTGCTCGTTTACAGTCATAATGGCACAATCAACCGAGTTCTTGCGCTTCTACTGTACGTCCTGCTTGCTGTTAAAGGAAGTGCCAACTATTGTTCTTTGTAAAACTGGCAAGGCTATTTTCCTGCTACGTCCCAAAAATGTGCCCCTGGAGACTGGAAAGTGAGGTTCTGTAAAAGTTGATGAGTGTCTGGTTTTTCATTTGTTTCAATTACTTCTACAGTTTTGTTTCATTGTTTTTGTGCTCAGGCATTGGCTTCACTTGCCATCATATTATCATGCATTTTGTTTATTTTATTCACACTAGCAGTGCGATAATACCAATACCATTAGAACAGAGCAGTTGACCGTACATGAAGATGGTCAACACCTCTCCACTTCCTCCCACTGCACGAAAATAAGGCCAAAATATCTTGGATATGAGCACTGACATCCTGCGCTGGTGACCACATTTGGTGCCAGAGTCTGTGCAGTGCTGATCTGGGTTGGAGCCACAGTACCCAGGTCCTAAACTTATAAAAAAATGAACCCTTGAACAACCATCGGCATGATAAGAACTACCTAATATCTTGGAAAAATTTATTAAGAACTACCTCTGCTAACATGGAGGGGGTGGATTTTGACCTATGCTGCAGCCAGCCACAAGGGGGCGATCTTTATAGTAAATAGTCCAAATTGAAATATCTTAAAACCTATTAGATAGTTTGTTGTGAAACCTACTGACTGGTTATTTTATGCCTTTTAGTGCCACAAGTAAGTTGACATTTTGTTTTTGATGAAATGCCCCAAAAATTATAGAACAGAACCCTACTGACTTTGGTAATTGCCTGACTTTTCATATAGCGCCACCAGCAGGTCAGGCCCCATTTTACAAGGGTGCAAAAGCATGTATTGCACCCTCAGTTTAATATTTTTTTAAGTTAAAATCTAAATAATAGGTGCATAGTGTAAGGTGGTATGTCATGCATCCGTGATGTCTGCAGTTGCCCATGTATGCGTCCATTTGGGGCATGTTCACATGGACTGTGCGTCTCCATGTGCAGCTTCTGGATGTGCAGCTGCGCAACATGCAAAAGGGCTGTGTGAGGGTGAATATAGATCAGTGGATGCTGTAATTATCAAATACTGTCTGAGCCAGGCAAATAACTGGTCTCATAGCTCTGAAACAGCTGAGCCAATCACAGTTAAATGTGATAACGAGCAAACAGAGAGCCTTACCTCAGGAAATGTCTGGATGGTTCAGGACGTCATGACATGAATACACACAACCAAATCTGCACTCAGAGACAGATGGAATATGACTTAGCATCAGGTAATAATGATAAAAATAAAAATAAAGAAGCTGTGCCAAAGCAAGAGTATTTTCAATGTGTTTTAATGATTAAACACAAGTAACTTTTGCTGAAAAGAAAGTTGGAGAAAAGGCTATGATGAGCCCTGGGTATTAGACGTCAGAATATGGAGTCATAAATGACCAGTCTGATATGTGTACAGGTCTATATTGTTATACTGAAGCAGCCTGGTGTTGTTTTCAGGTGATTTAATGAAGGTAAGCACAGTAAACAGATGTGTGTAACATGCACTGCACTGTAGCGCAGCACTTTTCAGAAGCTGTGGATTTATCAACACATCATTGATGCCATTCTGACTCATAAAGCAAACTGTTGCTGAAAGGGAACGACACACTGTGCTCATCTGAGACTGTTGGGTCAAAGCATAATCTGTTCATCACGGACCACAAAAACTCAGTCTTGTTCTGTTAGGGTGATAAGGTTTTAGTATGTGAAGCACTTTCAGTTGCATTGTTTCAGTTGCATATTTGTATGATAGTACCTGTAAGGCAAGATCTCTGTAGGAGCAGTAAAAGGTTGTTAAAAAACACAGCCCTTCCTCAGGAAGAATTCCTGCTTGCTATACTGTATAGCATGACTCTGCCCTCAAGGGAAATTGGAGGCAGCCTCTCTACAGGCCAAAAAATTCTAATCATCTTATGAAGATGAATCTTGACTTCTATCCAAATTTCCAAGTACTTAATTCATTGCTTATTGTATTTTCGTCTCATCAGCAGCAAGTCATTAACAAATCTAACGCAGGGTGAAGCTGACAGTTTAAAAGAAGTCATCCAACATCAAGGCTTACATTTTCATCTATACAGTGATCATCCCCCAAAGATTGTGTTCAGTGCTAATTAGCAATTGTCACTAATGCGCTAAACATGACCTGCTGGACATCTGTGTGTTAATATTGTGAGCATGCTGAGCTCAAAACACCAATGTGCCCATGCACAGCCTCACTAGCATGGATTTAGGCTCAAAACTCTAAAAGGCGTTGATGGCAAGATTGTAAAGGACTGTAGACAGGAAACAGCCTGTCTGAAGCTCCTGATCATCTTTCATGGTGCACCATTGACCTTCAGCAACTTCAGAGATCATGGCAGGCCTCAGTTACAGCTGTGATTCCAGGGAACCAAACATCCAAAACATCCGTCATCCTGGATAAATTATTCATAACAGGCCTGCCAGGGAGATGGCAGGACTGATGTATTTGTTTTGCTTGTCCTATCACTTCCCTCTGCCTGTCTCTCAACATTTTAGAGAACGTCTTATATTTAGTGCACAACAGGGACGACAGGGTGACAACTGCTCTCCTGCTGCTCCCGGTCAAACAAAACTTTCAACAAACCCTCTCTTCATGATGATACCCCATACTGATGTGTGAAGTTCAGCAGAGGTCTGTTTATTTTAGCTGTGCAGCTTGTGAATTAAGTAACTTGTATAGTAGGATGACAGAGTTTTCTGTCAGGTTTGTCATGACACTCTTATGTGATGATCAACATCAGATCACTGACTTGTTTGAAGGGGTTCATATCTTCTTCCTTTGCTTTAGCACTCATGCTGTGCGAGAGCAAACAGCCAAAACAGGTTTAGGGTATTTCATCACACAGAAACTTGAGTTATGTAAGGTGTGGTGGTGATGAACATCGTGTCTGGGCAAGCCTCGGCAAAAAAACTCAGACAATTTCTGCTTTTTTTTTTATTAATGCAGACAAGGGTATCAGACAATGCAGAACCTAATGTACATTTTTGTCTATTTGTAATCTGATGTCTTAAAATATCTCTTCAGTAACACAGAAACCACAGCCATGCGCTCCTGCCTTTACATATGCTACCCGCTTTTCAAACAGTTAAATGAGCCACATACATGTATCACCATCATCGTCACGTTTCAGGTTGTAAGAGCCATAATGTAATTTTCTTGAGACATGCAGCGTTTGCCACTAATTGAACAATCCGTCTTGCAGCAAGGTATGACTTCCTGCGAGACAACTGTCTGGTGTTTTAAGAGAAGTAGCCTGAAGATTCAGAGAGTAGTATTTTATAATCCTAAATTAAGTGCAGCATGTATATGAATGAGCATGAGAAGGATTTGTGAGTTGCTGTTTGTAAGAAAGACAGTTGATTGCCGAGTCTCACTCCCAGGACGTCAACTATCAAAGTTTTGGTTTGGTAAAGCCTGAACACAGCAAAATGATGGGAAAATAAAAAGGTATGGGTGGAGTGCAGAATCTCTGCGGATGCAGGCGCTGCCACACACATCTAGTGGGTTTAGCGGTTATCATAGCAAGCAATCACGTGTGTGTGCATGACTGGCAGACCTGGAGCTTGTTGTCAGCTGATCTACAGGATCGATCAGGCAAATTTTTTTTTTTTTTTTGGTGCACATTTATGACTGTACACCGAAGCACATTTGTGATTCACATTTTTTGAAAAACCTCTTTTTAATGGCTGGAGGCATTATGTTTTCAGGTCATCCGCCCATCCGCTCCATTCAATTTTTCAAGAACGCCTTGAAGGAATTTCTTCAAACTTGAAACAAATGACCAGTGGGACTCAAGGATGAACTAATATGATTTTGGTGGCTAAAGGTCAAAGGTGACTGTAACATCATCCCCCACAAAAGTATTCATAAACTAATTATAACAAGATTTCACATAAAAGAAATAGGATAGTAGCAGTGCTGGAGAGTAAGTACTTGCATGCATTTAGTTACATGTAAATACAGTAAATTACAAAAAGTATGTCATTAATTTATAGTTACTAATCACAATGTTGGTGATCGCATCCAGAACTTCTTTTTGGGCTGCCTGGCAGAGATCTGCACCAGTGACCTCACCTTACACTGAGAGAAATGCACGCTTTCACAAGTCAGGACAACAACTGTTGGAAGGGAATGAACAGTTACGATAGTTAAAACGTTTAGACATATAAATGTACAGTATATGTAGATCTGTGCATCAGCTTGTGCTTTCATTTAGTTCATGAGGATACTGTTGACACTTTCAGCAGCCACAGTGAGAAACGGGCATGTATGCACACATTATCTGCGCTGACTCACCAGGGGACCTCTCAAAGTATTTTCCACTAGTGGAACACAATAAAAGGACATAAAGGGAAAGCTCAATACCTGTGAAGCTGTCAGGAAATATAAAACTGACAGGAGCTTTGTTTTGTCGTGCCAAATCCCATGTTAAAACTAGTCAGGACCTGGAATGTACACTTAAGAAAATTAAAGATTTTCGCCTCAGCAAGCTTGGATTATGTGTGAAATATTTATGAGCTGATATAAGAGTAGAACATTTTCTATACAGGACTAATTACTAGTCATGTAAGCTGTTGCATGCGCATATATGACAGAAATGTAGCCTACACAGCCGGGTGTGTCTTCCTATGACACCTCCACGTTGTTTAGAGAGGGTGGCTCAGGAGAATTACTGTGCAAAGACACCCAGAAATTTTCCACTTATATGCACTAAATGTACAGAGACTGTGGCATCATGTTGTTGCAAGTCTGCCTTCACGAGTACAGAATGTTTTTTTCTTTTTGCACGGGCTGCTATGAAGAAACACAAAGGGGCGGTGCTAGTACTTTTCCCACTCTGTCATGCCAGCTTTAGTTGCCTCATCTCTCCGGTGAGGCAACTTAAAGTTTTTCAAAAGAAGGTGCACTCGTATCTCAGAGCTATACCTTTGACAGCCCCACCTGACTCCACAAGGTAAGGTTTCCTTTCATTTTAGACGCACATGGATGATACATGTGTGCATCCAGGTGTGTGTTTATCGTCACAGAGGATGAATAATTACCTAAAAACTCCTTGTTTGTCATTATTGTGTAACTTTTCATCTCCAAAAACTCTTTATGTGTGTGGATTCTTCATAAAACAGCCTCTGCTCTGACACAGAGTGGTGGAATGCTCTCAACTACTGTCCTTAGGTACAATTTTGAGGTACTTGTACTTTACTTGAGTATTTCCAGCCAATATTGTACTTTTTACTCCACTACATTTATTTGATAACTTCAGTTAAATGGCTTTTAATGTTTTTAAAACAGTTACAGTTATAGTTAGACTCTTCACCTTCTTATACTTGTTTTGTGAGTGTGATTTATTCCTAAAAATGAGACATAACGCACAATACGCAAAGTTAAAGGAACAATATGTTGAATTTTGAGCAAAATAAGGATAAAATAAGAAGATACAAGGGGAGGGTGTGACCTTTGCAGATGGAGGTTCATGGATGATGAGAGAGGGACTATATTTATTATTAGTTTTGTATGAACCTATGCAGTTTTTAAAAGAAATATATATAGTGATAATATTATCATAAATTCTTTTGTCCACAACAATCATGTCATGAAAGTAGAGGATCAAATTGGCGTTTTTCTTAGACCATAGTGCAGGTATACACAAGAACTAAAACAAATCGACAAGGGTTAAAATACTAGAATAAAAAACTTTTTTTTCAAAAAGTACTACAAAGTTATATAAGTACAAAATAAGCTGTGGGTTGGAAAGGAGCAAATAACAAGGCACAGATGAACAAAAACGGTAATTAACTAATGAACAATTATATTGCAAACAGGACAAATATAGTGCAAACAGGGATGAACAGATGTGCGAGTTTAACATGGCATCCACAGGATGAGTAATTAGCAGCAGTTTTTGGAGGGCTCTGTACAAAGTGGCCGGTGCTCAGCGTAGGCGTGTGTGTGCATATGCGCTTGTACTTAAAAGTTCTTATAGCCGGCGCTGTGTAGGATGGGCAAGTTAAAGGTCAGACTTTTTGGAGGTACAGAGGAGAGAGTTCAGCCTCCAGACAGTCTGCTGTATAAAGATGTTACAGCGTCTGCTGAGTAGTTAAAGTTAGCCCCACCTTCATCAGCTGCAACATTAGTGATTTACACATTAATGCAACAATAATTATAATCCAGTGTGGGCGATTCTGCACAGTACTTTTACTTCAAGGATATTGTGATGCTGTACTTTTACTGAAAGTTTAGTTCAGATTACTTGAAGTGGGGTGTAGAGATGAGAAGCAGCAGGAGTACCATGCATCATAGCACATAAAATAATCTATATTAGTTTAAATGTACACTATGTTCTAAATACTTTCTGAGCTTCACCTTCCGTGCTGGTACTTCTTTCTGCTTCTCCAAACAACTACGAGGTAATACGCTAATTATCGATAAGTGAGACCACTTCAAATTTCAAAATAATGCAGGAAATAGCATTCACATATTTTAATTAGTGTTTACATATTGGAGAACTTCTGACTACCTCTGTCCTGTCCCCACTATGAAACCAAACCTGCAACCCTGCTAACGGCTGTTTCTTAAGTGCAATGATTATGAAGTCTTTTAAAACCTCTGGCCTGTGGTAGTGATTTAGGATAATGCAGAACAGACAGACAGCTGCGGAAGTGTTACGTAACTCATTCTTTTGTACTAGAAGTGTGCCAAGCATGCAGGTTTAGAAGTATTGTGCCTGTGGGCCTCAGAGACAGGGCGTTAACACTTTCCCACGACAGAAGTGTGACCAATAATACAGATTAGCCTTAAATTACTTTCGTCTTTTATTTAAGATGCACTTTTATGCATTTATGAGTCACTGTTGCACTTTTACGACCTTTTTTCATATTACAGGCTCTCTTCAGTAACCCCCTCATACACACAATGGCAAACACAGTGGATGATCCATGGCAGAGGGCATACGACATTGCTGTTGCAGTGGCAAGAAAAGCTGGAGCTGTAAGTAAGAGCCTTTTGTAACAGGGTGTTAAATGCATATCTTCTCTGGTGCAACACTGGGTACAACTTGAGAATTCAGGGAGATTTTGTGATGTTCAAAATATCCCTATTTTAACCCAAAGATCCTAAACATGTGCCAATAATATACCATTTGTTCAGGAAATTAGGAAAGCTGGAGAGAGCGAAATAAGGGTCATGACAAAGAGCTCCACTGTAGACCTCGTCACTAAGACTGATGAGAGGGTGGAGAAAATCATCATTACGGCCCTCAAAGAAGAATTTGGAGAAGGCACACACTGGTGAGGCATGCACACACACATATAAACCTGTATACATGGATGTCAGTATGTTTGGCACAAAATGGCTCTGTCATGTTGTGATATTGGTCCATCTGTTCCTCTGTGATGCAGTTTCATCGGAGAGGAGTCTGTCGCCAAAGGAGAGGCGTGCATCTTAACGGACAAGCCTACGTGGATCATAGACCCCGTGGACGGCACCACAAACTTCGTACATGGGTAAGATGTCAGTGACAAATTATATAACGACATAGGTTTTTATTGCTACATGGCCTAAAATATTCACAGTTTCTGCATGGCTTATTGTTGATCAGTACATTTAAATCACTGAACAGTAATATACAGTTATATTTATATGTCGGCCCTTTAATATTTATGGGGGTCAGAAACACTTCCCACCCAGTAAAATTTTAGGACATGAAATTCAGGATTTTCAGGATAGTTGTCTTTGACCTAAGCAGAGTTCCATCTGTGCTGTTGCATCTCTCCTTGATACCAACAGAGCCACATAAAAGGGATCATATCACAGAAATGGATCATTTAGGCACATTTTTTACAAATTTTCAAAACCTGAACAAATATGAAGATGCTGTTTTTTTTATTGCCTTAATTTGATAGGACAGCTGAAGATAGACAGGAAAAGGGGAAGAGAGGGGCGCAGGATGCAGTAAGGACCACAGGATAGAATCAAATTTATGCACATGGGGTGCAGGATTTACCAACTGAACTACCAAGACATCCCAAACATGCAGATACACTCTGTCAACTTTATCACAGTGCAGAAGGAGGTGTGCATCTACTCATGGATGAGAGGCTTGTGCACGTGACAGCATGGGATGTAAACATTAATGGTGTCCTCCTTGACTGAGCTGTAATGTTAGCACTATTGAGCTAGCTAGCATGGTGATACAGTTGACAGCATACATTGACCCACTGACCCTGATATCTACCAGCCACTGACACTAATTCCCCTTCCTGGTTGGTGGGTGTAGTTTGGTAAAGAAAATATGTCCTACAGGGTTATTTTTGATTTGGGGGTGAACTATCCCTTCGTCTTTGCGTTTACTTTGAGCTGATGTTACTTTGAGCAGATTTTGTGAGCCCCCTGCCCCCACTTCTGGTCTTTATGCTAAGCTAAGCTAACTGTCACCTCCAGCTTCATATTTCTTCATGTTTAACGTACATTTTTGGGGGCTATGTAATAATATTTTATGTACATGACACCTCTCATTCACAGATTCCCGTTCGTGGCCGTGTCTATTGCCTTTGCTGTCAACAAGGAGGTATGCCAAATCATACAAGAGAGTCAATAAAAGTAGTTTATCTGTATTTGAAAGCTGACAGAATGATGTTTGTTTTCAGTTGGAGTTTGGTGTGGTGTACAGCTGCTTGGAGGACAAGATGTATAAAGCAAGGAGGGGGCAGGGAGCTTTCTGTGATGATGAGCGCATTCAGGTGTCTGATGTACAAGGTAATACAGTCATATTTCTGTCTGTGCAGCTCCAGTCGCAACTTTGGAAATCATATATTGCACATTTGAAAAGGGAAACAAAGACACGAAAACCTGGCAGTATCACAAACTGAACCTTCAGTGACCACAAACTTGTACCATCATTGGCCTTGCTTTTGAAATTGAAATAGTATATCTGGAAACATGTCCATATACATGATCATTACTTTCACATCAAAGACCTCAAGGTTGTCTTTCTAAGAACATATTACTTAAAGCATTCAAGCAGAATCCTCTAGATCAAAAAGGTTACACACATTTACATTAATGACTGGTCCTGTATGTGTGAATGTGCTGCTTTACAGTCGACTGTCACGTCTGTAATTACATAATAGGGATGCCTTTGGCATGCTGTCATTGCAGAAATCAAAAAGTCCATCATCATCTCCGAGCACGGAACTGACAGGAGCCCGGAAAAAGTAAAAAAGATCTTCTCCACCATGCAGAAGATCCTCTGCATCCCTGTGCATGGGTAAGTGGTATGATTATTATACAGTGAGCTGCCCCATGGAGCCAAAACAGATAAACCACTTTATCTTCCTTGTATTTTTTTTGTCAAAGTTAAGGGAGGACAGTAACTGATCTGGTCATCTCTTGGTTTAAAAGCCACTGTTGCACGTACTGCAATCACAGAGAAACTGCAAACTACACAGAGAAAGCAAGACACCTTTCAAGTGAAAGCTAACAATTGAGATAGCCGCGGCGAAACCTTAGCTGAAGCTGAAACTTAATATATTCATTGGTTTGTTCCTTGCTATTATCTGTTATTGAAGAATACCCATTTTAATAAGCTTACTTCTTGGTAATTCAGTTTGTCATCCCAAATTACTAAAGAAGACTACATGCAATCAATTTAGAGAAAAAAACCCATGTAATTAACTACTATGTATATAAAATTATGAATTAGTTCATTATATTCATTTCAATATTAATATAAGATAGACAGAGGTACCTAGTATTTATTTCTGCAGATATAATATTTTTGTGGGCCAACCTAGAAGTTTGCATCGCTCTGGTTCTTACCACAAAACACTGATGGGAATTATAAATTAGATTTTGGATTAGTGCAGAAAATAAGTTCTGTAGTGCGCAAACGTTTACGATACTAAGTCACATAACTTAGAATAAATGAACACCACGTTAATGATGTTGATGATTAAATGAAGTTAAAAGGTAACGGTAGTCTATAATCAATAATGTAATGATGTTTGATGTCCGTGACAACCATATGGTCTCATTTAGCCACATGTTAGTGCCTTTTTTAAGACGTTAATGGGGTATAATGGGGTATCCACTAACATTTTTTATGTTGTAGAACAAAATGTGAAAATCTCTTAAGCATTTGTGAACCACAGACCTTATTTCAGTCATCTAACCCTTTCAAAAAACCCATTAACTTTGAGACAAGGGAACTTGAAGTGCTAATAGCTGACTCATTTGCTGGTTTTAGGACTCATTCTTCTGACCTGTTAATAGTCTTATCAAAATAAAGTTTATTCTCTTAAACAAAGTAGTTTAAATTGACTTTTTGGTCATTCAGTTTGTTTTTTTCCACATAACTAAATGAGGCCTGACCACTCAGTGAAGAAACCCGGCTAGCTAAACTAAAGTTGACTGGCTTAGCTGAGTACGGCAGCTTTTGACATCAGTGGAATTCATGCCATTTGGTTTTAAGCTACCATGAATTCATATCAATCAATATTTAGATGCGTTTAAGTATAAATCATTTCATTATATTGTTTTGAATAGGGATATTCGACTAGCAAAACAGCCACACACCGTAAATAATCAAAATGAAATAATAAACTGATTAAAAAGGGACGATGAAATAAGCCTATCTGTATTTTTAGGCATTATGTAGATTATACTGACAATTATGTATGTTTACAAAAGAATCAGCCTTAAAAAAAAAAAAAGCAAGAAGTTAAGGCACTGCAGCCTCTCTGTGTGTGCAGTTTGCCTCCCAGACGGAAATTTTTAAACCCTTTTTTCTCTCTACTTTACTACGTCTACAGTAACCTTTTGCTGCCTTCGCAGGGCGCTGTGTCCTACTTGTATTCATTCATCTCTGATCTCTCCTGACAGGCTGCGTGGGTCCGGGACAGCTGCCACTAACATGTGTTTGGTGGCATGCGGAGCGGTGGAGGCCTTCTTTGAGATCGGGATCCACTGCTGGGACATTGCCGCCGGAGCGGTTATAGTCAAAGAAGCCGGAGGAATACTAATGGATGTTGATGGTGTGTATGCTTTCAAATCTCTAATCAGATCATCAAGTGTTTAAGCAGCACTGAATGTCTTAGAGACTAAAGTTAATGAATGAGAGCGTTATAAGTGAAAACTGTGCCTGTGAGCAGGATTTTTTTGTTTCGGTGAAACCCTTCTTGATAAAAGCTTTATTTGGCAACTCAGGGGGACCATTCGATTTGATGTCTCGGAGGATGGTTTCAGCAAACAACGACATCATTGCTAACCGGATCATCAAGGAAATTGAAATATTCCCAGCGGAGAGGGACGACGCTCCGGTCCAGAAGAAAAAAGAATAAATAAATGCATTTCAGGTCCGCTCTATCATATCTGTGTGTCGTGAATAAAGTTGCTGTGCTGTGATCAACGCTGATTGTCTTCATTTGCCTACCGGGTGTGTTTCGTTGGCTTCGCTGCACATAATTTTAATCCAGCCACCGACTGAAGTGACCTCCAGGTTACGATTGATTGTGCTCCTCTGATTTGTCAATCAAAAACATTGATTGAAGTGGGTAACAGCTGTAATTTTACACTCAGCATTTTGGTATACCAGTATATTATAATTTGCACATACGTCTTTGATGCGCATCTGTCCATGTGTGTCCATGATCTTACACCAAACATGGGTTATTCAGTTTGTAGATGCACACTCACAACTGGCTGAACTTTGCATCAAATTAGACAAAAACTATGAATTATATGTTCTTTTTTTACACAGAATTAGACCCTAATCAGGGACACATTACAATAGAAATGTGCTCAAAACTAAAGTGTATTATTTCCCACAGTTAGACCTTTATTAGATTTTCTTAGGGGGCAATTCATCCTTTTAACAGGCACACAAAGGAATACAGTTGCATTTTTTTCCTTTGTGATAAAATGGTCTTCTTGGCACCACATTTAGCAACTTTTCAGGGTTTTTCTCTCTCTCTCTGCCCAAGTGTACCTTAACAAGCATTAGATTTTTTCATTAGTGCAACAAAAGTTTAAAGTTTTTTTTTCATATAAAAACATTACAGATAGTAAAATATGTTAAAGTATTCAATATTCAATCAATTTATATTAAAAAATGTCTTACTATAATGCACATAATGAATGCATTGTAAAAAGTGAATGTAATGGAGGGTTAAGTTTGGTGTATAGTGTCTAATTAGGGTGTAACTACTGTTTAATAAAGAATATATTACTTAAATTTTTTCGTCTAGTTTGTACAGCTTGTTACGTCTTATTAGTGTGCTGTAAAATGAAGTGTGACAGATATCTGTTGTCAACTCTGCTCCACCCTCACTGCCGCAACAGATTGCAGGAGAAGCTGTCCTCTTGTCTGAGACTGATGGTTATTTTGACTGGATTTTCTGTCACTGGATTTATCTCTCCGCCCGTCTCATGTGACTCTAATGCGTAATTATCTGATGGAAATGAATCAAATTCTGCCCCTAATGATTACCCTCATTAGAGGCAACAGTCCTTAGCGCTGAGTTAAGTCAATGCTGAAGTGACTATAAACACTGGCCCTGTCAAGTGTCATATAATTTACTTACAGTTAACATCACCATATTGCCTGAGAGCCTCTATTTCAGCATTATTGCAGTTTACACAATTCATTACACTCATATTATACCGTTCGCCACTAGAGGCCAGTAATGCATCAGCAATTACATGCTCTCATGTCACTTTGGTGGTTGAACATGCAGTATTTTTTATTTTATTTTAGAAGTATTATAAGTTTGTATCACGGTACAGTCCCTTTATGTTTGATCACCACCTTTTCTAGCATCACAATGAGAAAAAAAATGACCCCACCCAAGAGATGAGGTCATTTTTCAATTATTTTCTGCTCACTTAGACTTTATCATGATCTGTAAATTAACATCCGGCTCTGAGATCTGTCAGTAGGATGCAGGATTCAAAGGCGGAGGAGCAAGAAGTCGACGAACAGCAACGACGATCGGAGCAGCAGCAACACAAACAGCAGGAACAACAATGGCAACAGCAGCAGCAGCAGCAATAACAGCAGGGGGGTTGGTTGGAGGTGGGAGGGGGTGAGGAGTCTATGAACGTGTTTGAACTGGCGCCTTTGAAACATAAATAACCGCAATTTCTTTGTATAATTATGCTACTATACATCTGCCACTGCTGTAGCGTGTGATGTTCTGTTGTTTGTCCGTCTTTCAAATGGTAAAAATGTAATTCCACGCAGCACTTTGAGCATCACATGTGTAATATGTGGCTCTTTTTTTGTCTTTTATCATGCATGGGAGGGAGGAATTATGTGCTGTTGCAGCAGCAGCAGCAGGAGACGCGGGCCAGATAATAGTTGCAAATACAGTGCATCTTAACATTTGCTTGAACTTGCCCGAAGTACCAGATGGCTGGAATTTGCCTTGTAGGACAAAACAGTAAATGCCACAGAGGTCAGAGAGCCACACGCAAGTTCATAAAAGTCAATTTACCATATTTAGCTGAAACTATCAGTGTTTTCCTTGTGCTAAATCTTGCAAAAATGCCCGTGTGTTATTTTGAAACGTGCAGCAGTTACACTAGCGGTATTAGCTCTCAGCCATAGGGTGACTCAAGTATTAGTTTTATTGTGAAGGAATACAGCAATTAAACAGCTTCTTAGAATGAAACAGATGATTTTATATCACACCAAAGCATATGTTATAGAAAAGATTTAAATATTTGCAGGTTTTACACCAAGGACCCACTGATGTTTGCCCTTTGGAATAATATGATCTATTTGTTATGTAAAGAACAGCACAAGAGAAATGTATAGAAATATATTAGACATTTATTAAAAATATTTGCACCATGTCATCACAGAATATCCAAAACATACATTTTTTCTTTTTTTTACTTCTTATGACAACTGAGCAAACCTCATTCACTGTGATTCTTCAAGTGATTCTTGAGGTAAAGTGCAAAATGTCATCATGTGACATAAACTCTGAGATGGTAATGAAGGTTTATTTCGCAATAATGACCCGCTCACTGTACATTACCCCACTTACTACATGGCCACTTACTAAAAAAAATCAATAATTTGACACAAAACATAAATTTAAAAATTATTTTATTGACTTAAAACGATTTTATTGCTCCTCCAGGGTATATGACCAGAACTGTGTCCATAGCAACGGTCTGCCATACAGAAATAACAGACCTTAATGCTGCAATGGACCAATCAGAATCAAGTACTTAACAAAACCATGTAATAAACACATTTAGAAGCAGTTAAACTTTTAATAACACACTGTGAGGCTCAGTTCATGTGTAATCAATCATCATTAAACAGGCCTATGATTTATCCTTAATTAACTTACGGAGGATTCACTGAGGAAGTTTTTTATTTACAGTGGTTACGGTACAAAGGAGGAGATATAAAAATATATAATACATATAAATAAAAATTAGATGAATGCAAGGGCCAGTCAGCCTCATTATACAGTATAATGTGGGCTATTATCTGCAGTAATAAAGTGGCACATAGCATGTAGGGATAAATAGATACCATTTAAAGAGTAAATATGAAAACATCATAGTAATCATGCTCTAATCGACCTTTATGGCTGTGCAAAACATTCAAATTGTCTTAACAGCATTTACATGTGTTGTGAGATTAATTATTTGTGTTTGCAGAACATCAGGTTTCCAATGGTTAATTGAGAGCAGCATTAGCACAGAAATAAAACAGCAGGTAAAAGGCAACTCAAGAGTGGTGGAAATGAGCGCCTGACCCGAAGGACCGACTAACACAAAGCCAAGACTCTTTAAATATAAAAACCTGAACACACTTAATAGAAAAGTAGACCTTAAATGGGACCAAAAACCTTCCACATGTCAGACAAAGTGAAAAAAAATAAAAAATTCAGCCCATGCAGAGAGTTTGTGTCTGTGACCCTTTCCAGCTCAGAGCCAGCTGAAGGGAGCTGTGATTAACAACAAATTGGTTCTTAACGGTCTCATCCAAAACCCCAATTGTCAAGTTTGCTTCATTATTTCAGGAATTCTCTCACTTATGGGAACTTTCCTCTCTGGCACATGTCATTAATGGGCTACTGTGACTGCCAAACTCACCATAAACAAACAAACAAACAAATAAATAAATAAAATCAATAGTCGCCGTGGCTGTGCCTCGGCCCGAATACTGTAACAGGTACAATCTCTACCAGGATTAAGCCAAGTGAGGAGTAATCTGGTGGTGTTTTGATTGCCTGACTGAAGATGCAGTGTGTGTGGCTCATGCTATCAGGTGATTTTCAGGTCCTTTCAGGTTCTTTCAGGTCCTGTCGGATTCAATCACAGTCTCACACCTACCCCGGGCCTGTAGCAGCTTCAGCTGGAGCAGGCAAAGAACAGAGGTGTACGTGAGGTGATAGCGTGGACCTGATAATATTTAGACGGATTTGGTTCCTGAAGTTTTCAGGATGGTGCAACTGTTTGGCCTGTGAGACACCAGAAAGTAAAATGCACATAAGAAATTAAAAATAGAGCCCAAGGTGACATTTTCAAACCCTGCCTCGTAGAAATTATGTTTAAATGGCACTGATTTGTTTTCCAAATTATGTTATGATGACAAACGTAATTGCTGGCTGAGTTATTTTCAGAGGCAACGTATTTTTGATACAATGAAGCACTAAAGATTTTAGAGTTTGAATCTTGTCTGTGATTATGTTCAGGCTACAAAAGCACTTTGGTTAAGGTTAGGGAAAGATCGTGATTTCGGTTAGATGTCAAGACACATGCTGTGTGTCAAACCACTGCAGACTTTTTCTTTACTGAGTGCAGACGCCATGACCTTTTATGTTTGTGGTTTTTATGACATATGTCTTTTATGTCATATATATACCAAGTGACATAAATGCATTGAATAAATACTTGAAATAGCTAAAAGAAGTGTATAAATGAAATGAAATGTCCAACTCAACTCAAAGTGGTAGAGAAAGCAAACTTCACTAAACCACTTAAACACTGACAGTTCACATGTACAATAAGATAAGATAAGATAAGATAAGATAAGATAAGATAAGATAAGATAAGATAAGATAAGATCATCAGCATTGCAGAAAAAAAGGGTAAGGAAATGGTGTTTCAAACTTTCAGTCCCATAAATTTTTTGGGAGATTCTCCAACGCTATTTTCCTGTGAAACTCTAATCTAAACCCGACCTTCAGTTGGCATGAAGGTGAGTGGTTTTTAGTTGAACTATCACTTCAAGTAAACAGTAAAACATAAATAAGAAAATGAATAAGAAACAAGTAAGATGTTAACAAGAGAGAATAAATCATTAACAATGATATAAACAAGAAAGAGACTCAGCAGTTGAGTTAACTTCATTGCACATAGTTTTGAAACAGAGACGTTGCACAGTTAGGAAGGGTTGCACCTGAGTGAAAACATTGCACAGTGTGGTACAAATTAGACCATCACTTAACTGCATCAAATAACATCCAGTTTAAAAACAAGACAAATGAAGACATTTGTAACATTTGAAACTGATCTTTCCCTGATGTTTCTAAGTGCTGCCAGTGGTGCACAATGAAACCATAAAGAGTTTAATAATGCTGGAGTCGCTACGAACTCGTATTTTACTGCAAGATTGGATATTTTGGTGGAAAACAAATGAAATGTCGTCAGTGAATATTTTACTGATATGTTCCATATCAACGTTTTTGCACCTTGCATGAAACATTAATTAACAATACTATGTAAATAGAGAACATAATCCAGCTGCCATTACATGTCCTTCAATGCTTATTTGCTTTGGCAAATAAATGAAGTTGTATATGAATACAGGAATTTCTAGGAGGAAAGGTTGTATTTTCATGTCTTGTTTTGTCCAAAATCCAAAGATATTTCATTTTAAGGTAAGGGAAAGTAGGTTCTAACATTTTAGAGGCTGGAACAATCAAAAGTTTGGCAGTGTTGCTTGAAAAAAGCTCCGGTCTGGAGCTCCAGAGTTTAAATCTTACAATACCGTGATCGGCAAGTACCCAACATGGATATATAGGTCATAGTTTGAAATATCCAGGCAAAACCATTTCCAGATTCTGGGGTATTTTAATGGGAACAGCAGCTTTTGAAATTGGTCCAGTATTGAGCGAGACTGCTGCAGGTGTAATCCTTAGGGGCAATTGCAAAAGTGCGTCTGCTTGTTTTGCCATCCAACTCGGAGAATCAAAGGAGAGAATAAATCATAAAATGACCATGACTTGTCATCAGAGATCAGGGAAGATGGAATGAAGTGTGTTTTACGAGGATAAAATTACTATTTCTGTGAATGCTGTCTGTGATACATTGGCTGGACATTCTGATCAAACAAAAAAGCTCTTCCTCTTTGGGTTACAAAAGGTTCATCTCTGTAGGGATCCTTTCCAAAATCGGTGGCAAAAACAAGCACTTTTACTAGATGTACGTTGACCATTCACAATTGCCCATATAGATTAATTCAATACCTGCCTAATTTCAAACACTGTTATCCCCATATAGTCACTTACACAAAAAAACATGGATAAATGGGGCTGAAAGTTGGGTCGAAGGTTGAAAAATACAGAAATTATCCTTTAAATAGATTATATTGATTATTTAAATAGCGGCTGAATAATTTTCTGTCGATTGACTGCTTGATTAATCGACCTAGCATTTTAAAAGCAGCAGTGTTGCAGTTGCCACTGCATGCATCATCGTGACAAGTAAAGAGAGACCTGGCTGACAGATCCTCCATCATTTTTTTGTTAAAGTGGTAACATGCCATTTAGAAAGGGAGCTGTGTGAAGACAGGTTTATTTGGGGAAATGGTGAAACAGTGAAGGTAAAGGGGGTAGTGACTGAAGCAAGACCAAGAAGATACTGTCACAACTTAGAAGGCTGAAACCTGGAAATGACAACATGTCTGTCATTTACATCACAAGACCAGAAAGTGTGACAATCAGAGCCGTTTTCAGGTAAGTGCAGCAGTGATTGTAGGCTCCAGATCTGAAGAATAAAATTATTCAAATAACTTTCCTGTCTTGTTCATGCAAAGGAGGAAGCAATCATCCAATCTGTTGAAATTACAAATGATGTAACAGTTAGATTATAATGTATGTATTCAGCAATCAATAGTGCACTGTACATTATACCCTGCAATCAATAGTGTGGGGAGTTTAAGAGAGCAAAGCAATGGTCTGCGATGGCATTGCTGCTTGATTTCCTAATTTCACACAGTTAATGTCTAGAAGTGTGTCAGTAAGTGTAATGAAATTGAACACACAAAGAAAGAGGGAAAAAAAAGGACACCATCACAAGCAGAAAAGCCCCCAGATATCCACTAAGAGTCCATCTTTTCTGGTTCAATAGAGCCAGAAACAAAGCAGGCTGCAGGAGATTGAGTCTGCAGATCCTGTGGGTCCAGCATATAAAACCACGGTAAACAACAATAACCATAATCAGAATGGAAAAGGCAGGAACCTTTAATTTGTACTTGTTACCATTAGCTGTCACCATTAGGTAATAGAGGCCTGTGGTTGCTATAAATGCACGGCAATAATACAGCGCTGAGCACCTAGAAATATACAGTGCAGCAGTGGCAGACTCAGACTATCTGAGGGGCAGGGGAGCTGCACGAGGTGGGGCACCAGTGCAGTGCAAGTCTTTATTTATTCATAGTGACATATAGTTCGAGTGACAGGTTTAGACTGCAATGGTTTTCATATGTGACAACAAATGCTACATAAACACACAGGGAACTATTAACAATTTAAACATCTAGGCTGCTTTTTTTCCACTGGAAGGCACCCAAGAAGGAACTTTTGCATGTTTTCTCCACTGGAAGGCACCTTATATGACAATTCACCATGCTTTGTCCATGAGAAAGACAACCTAGAGGGGAATTTATCAAGTGGTCCTGGACATCGGGCCACCAAGGAGGGCACTTAACCACGTTTTCTCCACTGGAAGGACACCCAAAACGCCCTGGCTCAAATTTCCTCCACTGGAAGGCACCCTAGAGGGTTGTCACCATGTTTTCTACACCGGAAAAGCACCCTAGAGGAAACTTTGTCATGTTTTCTCCACTGTAAGCCAACATTGAAGGCACTCACCGTGTTTTGTCCACCAGAAAGGCACCCTACATGGAAATTTATCAAGTTGACTTAGACATTGGGCCACTAAAGAGGGCATTTTGCCATGTTTTCTCCACTTGAAAGACGCCCTAGATGACACTTTATCATGTTCATCATGTGGGGCAATTGCCCCTTCCACCCCTTTGGGTCCACCAGTGCAGTCTTTTTGGTGATTTGCAGGGATTATTACACACAGTAAGCTCTACTTCCATTTCTGCTTTCTCTCCCTTTTACTTTCTGTCAGTCAGTTTCACTCATGTTATGCAAAACATCTGAAGCAAAGCCAAAGAAATTAGCTTGTCCTGGCCGGCAGCCATATTGACTTGGGGGCTCCCAGTCCCAGTTGTTTTTGATGCACTATTACACTAATAAAAAAAAATAAAAAAAGAAGTGGAGACACATTTCATCAAAGCATGTGCTGAACTTATGCTTCCTATCTAGATCGATATTCATAACCCTCCTTGAGGAAATGAGGGAACGGTCGGGACATTGTAATGAAATCTAAAACTGAAAGTTTATGAGAGGCGGCGCGTGAGCAGTGTCTATCAAAAGCTGCTCAAAAGTGGTGAATCAATAGGAATATTAACATCGCGCTCACACACAGATATAGACAAAATCAATGGTGATAATCCTAAGTAATAGCCCTTGAAGCCGTTCTTACATTTATTTTAACGGATTTTTTGTCCCTGCGAGGTTTCCTTGACATATTAATTGCTTGCCTAAGTGCTCTATTTTCTAAGCACTTTGATTAATCTTCTTTGTCTTGTCTGTCCATCATTATTGATCCATTAAACACACTTAATCTTTGCTTTTTAATACTGAAGATTTAATTACATTTGCTGATGCTGTACTTTTCTTCCAAGTGAGCACATCTCTTGCACTCGCCTTCCTCACCAACCACTTGTCACCTGTCCTCATGTGTTACAGTCTCAGGAGTTTTCAAGTGCGAGCGCAGCAGTAGCCTATATGCATGTGTGTACATGGTCCCGGTGAATTAAGCTCCTCCAGTGCCATGATGTCCCGTAATGCGCGGGTCCATCACCACTGGTTTCTCGGTGTCATTCAAGATGTTTGCAGTGTGAGGATGAGGAATCAATATCCCTGCCTGGTGCTTGTGTAGGCGTTTGCAATTAGCAGTTACAGCCTCAGACCGGTGGCATATGGATCAAACTGCAGTAAGGGAGGGTTTCCTATTAGTCGCTAATTTGACAAATAACCATGCAAAGTGTACCAGCCTCACCTTGCACTTTTAATCGACAGGAGTGGTAGATCTCGGGAAAGTTAAAGAGTTATTTTTCTCATTATGAACAACACATTGCATGAAAACACCAAAATCTACAATGAATTATGTGTGTAGCTGAAACCTGATATAGCTTATTCCATTCTTCATAGGGCTCCGTTGTTGTTAAAAAACTATTAAAAACACATTAATGAGCCACAGCAGAGCGCTACAGCGACACGTTGCTTCATTATCATGAACACGGAAACTGTAGTTTATTTGAAGTCGATCCTGTACCCTGCCAAATTATAGTGATTCCTTACTAAGGGCACTTCTGCTTTAGCCAGGGGTTATACACACTGAACAGCAGCTCAACTAATTTGAAAAAACAAGTAGACATTTTACAACTAACATTGATAATTTGATTTTACATATTGGGTCAGCTGTAACACCTGAGGATGACATGCTGTGACTGAAAGTGCATGAATATTTAGGATAAAGCAGCAACAACAACTTCTTACATTTAGAAAGTCATAAAACATGGTTTTTAACATCAGTGTAAGAAATATAATGGCACTATTAAGTACTCATACTGGTACCTGGAATCAGCAAGTAACCAAATATAAGTACTTATAGTTGTACTTGGTCTGAAAAATAGTGTTTTTGGTGCATCTGTAATTGCCAAACTCTAAATCCTGGTCAAGAAATAGCCTGGCATGAATTGCTGTTTATATTGATTAGACATTAATTAGTGAGCTTTTTTTTTGTCTTTTGGGAGTATTATCAATCCTCTTGTTTTTTTTACAATCAAGAGTTTTGAGTTTCTCTTCAAGAAATCTTTCTTCCAATTTCAAAAACTGGAGACTGTCACGCTGAGATGTTTTGGATTATTAGTCTTGGGAAAAATGAGCAAAACGACAACATATCTGCAGGGTCAACAAATTATTTTAACTTTACTTTTAAAACAGCTTCATAAATTTTGCCTTTTCTGTTCCTGCAAACCACCACACACACATGCAGCTTATTTTATGCCAAAATGAGTTTGCACATTTTTTATTTCCAATAAGCTCCACGTCTTGTGAAATTCTAAAAAAGGGACGTCAAGCAGCCACTCATCCATTCAGCTCTTGTGTGGGTGGCCCGTGAGGCCACCGGCTAGACCGCGTCACCTTGTGTCACCTGTGTGTCTGAAAACAGTCACCGCTCCCCCACCCCCGACTGTGGAGAGGAAACACATCACAAGGGGGCTATTACGCACGGCGAGTGACCACGGCCCGGCAGCGGGGCGACCCCAAAGGCAAAGCATCTATGCATTTGAATAATCTATTGCACCGACTCACACATTTGCATATCTGGGCACTTCCAAGTCACTGGGGCACTATGATTCACTCCCTTCTGCCAGACTGTGTTGTTACTAGTATGAAACAGGACGGATATTAAGCTTGTTTGAATGCAAGTTCCCTCATGAATCTTTAAGGCCGCTGTGTAATAAGAAAAAAGAAAAAAAAAAAACACAGAAAGCGACGCCATCAGACTGCGGAATTACTTTTCTGTTTCATTCAGAGACATCAGTGACTGCCGGGAAGTTTTGTCCACAAGGAGATACCTGACAGGGCTCTAAATTGTGAAGAAGACTGACACGAGTGTGAATTTAACAATTGCCAGTTAGAGTGTAAAGAGAGGTTGTGTGGTGTGCAGTGAAGCAGCCCCTCCATGCTCTCTGCCTCTTACCCACCTCTCATGGATCCTGTAATGGATACAGCCTCTGAAGGATTTAAGGATGGCCGGGCTGCTCACCTGTTAAAATAGAGCTCGTATGTGAGTCTATCCTCTGGCAAACTTTGACAAAGCATGACTTTTCTGCTGCGAGCAAATGATGTGGCTTGTTACACTCTTAGGCTGGGTGGTACCAACAAATACTAATTTAATCTAAGATTAGTTCTAATCCAAGTTGAACTAACTAGGATTAAAATGAGTAAATTAAGATTTAAAAATGTGTTGCGCATCTAAAAACTAATCTCAGTTTAGTGATAACAGAAGTTAAATAGTTTAATATGGAGATAACACAAAATGGTTCTACCAAAAACCATTTTACGTCCCACAGGTTTTATAAAGAACCCATTCAGGAAGTTCTCCCAAGAACCTTTTTATATTCCAAAGGTTTTTTCTAGAACACACCCAGGAGGTTCTACCAAGAGCCCTTGTATATTCCACAGGTTTTATCTGAAACCCATTCAGGAAGTTCTCCCCAGAACCCAGCCAGGTGTTTCTACCTGGAATCCTCTGATACAAAAAACCCTTGACGAAATATTTCAACAATCCTTGAAGAACTCTTTCTTTCTAAAGATTTTTTTTTGGATGAAGGGGGTTTTGAACGGAACCTTTGGTCTATCAAAGAACCCCTGATGAACCCTGAAGGGTTCTTCTGAAGCAAATGTTTCTGGTCTCAGCCCTTTAGGAAAAACCTTTTTGGACCCTTTACTCCAAGGATTGTAGCGCGGATATTTGTTGTTATTCAATGTTGTACACATGTGTGGTGCACAATAAAAAGTAATTAAATCTGTATCCTCTGACCTTTTGTGATGTTTTGACGGCTCTCTGCTGTGTATTCAACACGTTTTTTTAAATGAACGCGGAGTGTTCCAGCGCTGATATCCACCGGTGCGCTGCACTGAATCAACAGAAAGCAACGGGGAACACTGTGTAGTCATGCACTCACCAGCGAGGTTATTGTGAGGATTGTCTAGGAAGAAGGAGAAGAGCACAGAGGAGCTACAGGAATGAAAGATGTTAGTCTGCCAGTTTGTCACAAAAGCAGTGTGCTCCTGTGTGATAGACTGGCAGACCGTGCTAGCTCAGTATCCTCGGGGACACACAGGCTACTGTTATAGAGTCACATTTTTTGAGATGCTCCTCTCATTTTCTGAAGCAGAGAGACAGACAGAGGGAGAGAGGAGCCGCTGCTTCGCTGTCTTGAAGCAGACATGCTTAAGTCTTGTTAGGCTGCTTGTGTCTGTGAAGGTTTATGGCCTGTGTCGAGCAGAAAGTCCACAATCAACCATCATGACACAGAGGATAACAAAAAAAATGTTCCACTGGATGGATCCTCTCAGCAACGTTTGAGTGGTGTTTGAAGAGCTTCCCAAAACTTTTGTATAATGACATCGGGCAAAGCATCAGGATGGTGCTGGAGGTGGGAATGAGAGCCCGGCCTCCGAATTTTCACTTGACTCTGCGGGTTGTCAAATCAATTCCAGTCTAGTCAAGTTTATTTTTATAGCACAAAATCAAAAGTGGATCCCGGAGGGCTTTGCAAATAGAAAACCCTCCATCCTTAGATAACGAGAAACTCCCTGTGTGCATTAGGTGTCGCATTAAGAGAATAGACAGAAGTAGAAAGTGATACAGATAAAAACAATTACAATATACAACAAAAGAGCACAACTACAACATCACATTTATTTAGCTGGTGCTTTTATCCAAAGCTACTTACAATAAGTGCATTCACCCATGTGGCCAGTACCACGGTGACCAAACATCCTGAAAAATTCAGTCCTGAATTACAAGCAGTTGTCCTGAATCCTGTAGTGTTTGTCCACAAAAAAAAAAAAAAGTAGAAAAATATATAATATCAACAAGAGCTTTCCTGTATGTCATATCCCTGCAAAGACAGTCACGATTGGCACCACACTAATGAAATTAATAATATATTTATCATTTACACATTGTTGCCTGTTGAGTTTCTCATTCCAAGTCAGACGGACAGAGAGCTGACTTGAGTAAAAAAAAAATAATACTTTTAAGCATTGAGATTTTATATTAATGTATTTTTATTTATACTAGAAACCACGGCCATGTAACTAGTGCTGGGTATCGTGACTCAGTGCCTTTATGAGATGAATTGAAATAATCCAGTACCAAGTTGTATTGAAATGTCTCTAGTCAAACGACACCTGCATTCAATTTTTTCGGTAGCCAGTTCTAGAAAAAACAACGATTTATGTGGTTTTGTTTGCAGTCAGCGTGAGCATCCTTCATAAAGAACTTTCAAAGAAGGTATCAGATGAAGTACGTCAGTGGTATCAGTATACCTTTAAGGGTTCTGGTATGGGTACTGTTGTCGTCAGTTTTTAAGTGATACCCGGCCCTAAGTGTGACCATTCCCATCCCTAATTCCCTGTCCCAAATTTCACCCATTGTCATCTTCTAGGGATGCACCAGAATAGACGTGTTATTCAACAAAGCACAAATAAATCATATCATGAGTACTATTTTTTAATTTTATTTTTTAGATGCATATAATATTCTAGTTCTGTGAACTACAGTAACAACAAGGAAAATAAACACAGCATTAAGATTATTCCCCTCAACTGAAGGATATTTTTCATATCTTTACTGAAAAGAGTTATTATTTCCACTGAAAAACACAACTTGTATATAATATATAATATATTTAGATTTACAGTTTAAAAGTAGGTGGTGGTGGGGTTCAGTTCATAAAACTAAAACTTTAACTTTCATTAAAAATAAAAAATAAAAGAGAATGTGAGAGACAGATGAAAAGTAAAGTAAGAACACGTGGAAAGATGTTTTATGCCAAAATTAAATCAACCTGATGCTAGAGGAGGTCACTCAGTAGAGTGCAGATCTCTGCCAGGCAACAGATGGTGAAGCACCTACTGCAGTGTTATCACAGCTGCCCCATGCAACCATGTTGTCACTAGCTGACTTCAAACTGAAGCGGGTGTTGATCACATGTGGCAACTAGCAGCTGGTTCAGAAGAGTGAGAAGTCAGCTGCCAATGATTATATAAAACTGCCTACTGATCATTTGTGTCAAGTTTGAAGAAATCCTGTCAAGGCGTTCTTGAGATATCACGTTCACAATATTTAGTTGAGCAATTTAACGTGAATTCTGGTCTGGTCTTTCATCTGAATACATACACAGACACAAATAATTTTGTTTGTTAAATAGATACAGTTACTGATACAAATAAAGACATCTCCATGCACCTCTACTCTGTACCACTAAAAGATTCAGTGATGGTACACAATAACAGGAAGAGAAGACAGCAGCTGCCTGCCAACACCCACATACAACAACTCATCATGATCCCATTTCCATATTGTAAGGTTAACAAAGACAACGGTTAGTTTTCTTGTAAATTGTTCCAGTGTGTTTTTGCCCGGCACAGACCTGTAGGTTTTTAATCCGTGCTGAAGGGGAACCCTGCTGCCTTTCCAGGACTGTTAAGTTACTGCTGGCTAACATCAAAAATGAAAAACCTCCCAAGTAAAATGTCAAACAAAATATGCTATGATGTTTCTTGATGTTCAGTTTCATTCCAGCAACACGGACAGCAGGTCAGGCAAGCGATGCGACTTCCATGGTAACTCCGGCATAACAACTAAATGGCGTGGGTGCATATCTTTACTTTCTGAACACACACGGTGCCTGGAAGGGCTTCATTTACTGATCCCGTACTTTGAATTTTTTCACGACCAAATCAACACCAAAGTGTTTTGCTTTGATGGAAAAAATGCTTGAAGTTATCTTCCGTTTTAATGGGCATATAAGAGACATTTGAGGCTTTTTGCTCATCATCATCTCCTCTTTCATTTGTGTGCCCAATGCTCTGAAAATTCAAAGACTGAGGCAGAGGCCGGTCAACAGTTCAAATGTTCTTTGATTCGGTTGCAAATTTCTTCTAATTTTAAACAAAACAAAGTTGAAAGTTTTGTCAAGATCCACATACTATTTGTCACTTAAAACAAAAAAATACTTTACTATCGCCTACATGATGTTCTTTCTTCTGGTAGTAGTAGTAAAAAGCTGCAAGAATCATGCAAGTTCATTAACTTCATCAAACAAGCTGAACTACTTCAAGCGCTACATTTAGAAACACTAAAAGATTGAGATTGAGAAATATTTTTTTCTTTTTTATTCATGGCCCAAGGTTCAGTCTGAACAGATGAGTTTTCAGCCTGCGATTAAAGAGTTTTTGCTGTCGTGAAAGCAGTGAAGGGTTCATTGCACCATTGTGGAGTCAAACCAGCAAACAGTCTGGCTTTTGTTTGGCGGTAGCTGGTCCCTCCTCGTGGTGCGGAAGCAGAAAGTTTTTTGGCAGTAGCAGAGTGCAGTGGACGGGCTGGTGTGTATGGTTTGACTAAATGACCAGAAAAACAGTTTTAAAATACAAGTCAAGTAGTATGTGGATAACCAAGTAAGACTGTTGAACATCTTGTTCCAAATCATTAATCTGCAGCTATAACAGCATGATTATTTTTGCAACCTGGCTGCAGGGAGTTGCTCCCATTCAAGAGTAATAGTGAGTTTGACCACAGAGGTCGAAGGGGGGTGGTGAGGCCTGGCGCGCAGTTGCCGGTCCAGTTCATCCCAGGTCAGGCCTCTGTGCAGGCCAGTCAAGTTCCTCCACACCAAACTGAAAAAAAAAAAAAGTTTTATAGGCCTAAGTTGGTGAACACAACTTCTCCAAACTGTTGCTGCAAACTTTGAAGCACGCTTTGGTCTAAAACAGTCATACACAAACTTGCGAATGCCACAACCCACTGTGAAATCTGAAAATCTTCTGCAGCCCACCCAAACCTTTAATCACAGCTCTGATCAGCACGTGAAATTAATCGTACCGTCGTATGACAAGATATAAGTAATGTACTTTTATGGTAGGTCAGATTACATTGATTGATTGAAGGGTCGCCTGGGGGTCTGGAGCCTATCACAGCTGACGCTGGTCAAGAAAATGTACCTGTAATCTAAATACACACTTTTTCAAATGTAATCTTGTCTGATTATCAGTGCTTATTTTTTGTAATCTGATTACTTGAGTCTGATTACATGCACTCTGTACTCTTGTACATAGCTTTGGACATACAGTGTAACAGAACTACAAATTTACTTTAGCTATGTTCAAATAATACTAACATAGATGCAAATAAATAAAATTCTATATGTGAAAAAGATGATGTGTGTTTGTCATTATGGCTATTAGCAGTTCTTGAGAATAAATATGGTTAACCACATAATTGCATGATTTCTGTTTCCCTTTCTGCTTGAATCTCTGATCTGATCTCAAGTTCAAGTAACTGCATGTGACAATTTTGCAGTATTTTTAAATCCTTGGTTCTGTATTTTTATTTATTTAATTATTTATTTTTTGGAGCGTTGCTGTTTGGCCCTGATGTGTTTAGCCAGTTCATCCGCTGGGGGAAAAAAAAAAATAAAGTTACTGAGAAAGAAAATAATTAAATAATAGTGCGAAAGTGTAGCTGAGGAATCACGCTTTCAGTATCTGGCAGTAAAACATGATGGGTGCAGAGTAAGTGTCTGGGGCAGAGGTCAGTTAGGAGCCAACAGGAGCAGGATGGCGCCCCACTAAATAGCTAATTTTGCTTGGTGCCGTGTTACTGTTGCTTGGATACTGTGTGGTTCTAATTAACAGTTTTGTGATTCACATGCTCTCCTGTTAACCTCCCGTTTCCCACACTTGCTACGCTATTACAGTTTATGAGCCTCATTCGGTGTGGTGATGGATGCTAAACTAAAGATAATATTCAATTTCTCAAATCATTGCCTAAATTGTAACAAAAAAAAAGAAAAAACTGAACGTGCATTGTCTTGAGGATAAAAGCTCAGTTTGTGGGTGGATCTGTCTTTTAGGGTCATGGACTAACAACCTCTCTGTAGATACCTCTTGCTTGCTTGTTATTTTTCATATTATAACACCACATGATTATATGAAATCACCATGGTGAATTATTTCACTTTTTTTGCACACAATAAAACTCCTTTATATTTCCTGAAAGCCTGAATGGTGCCCCTGGGACTTGAGCTCTTTTAGCGATTAGGATAGCTGAACTCTCACAGAGTCTGCTCTTTGAATTAAGTCCCCCTCCTCTTTCCAGCAGGCCTCTCACTACGCTGATCTTGCAGGCTAATTGGCCTCGGGGTTGACGTGCAGTGTTTACCAGCGGTCCTCGGGGAGCTGGATGAACCGGTAGAGGGGAAGGGGTGCTGCGGCTCCCCTACCATGAGCGCCGGCTCACGGCATGGACCGCTACTCCTTCTAACTGTCCCCCGCAGCGTCTGGTCAGAACCAGGCTTTAGCCTTAAGATAAACTAGAAATTCTTCTGAGTTCATGCTAGGTGACTCCAGCAACACAGCACCAAGAAATGTAAGAAAACTGAAAAACTCTGAACCCCTGATTGCAGACTGCAGACATGAATTATGTGAGGATTGCATTTTTTCCTCAAGGTAGTAGTGTTATAAGAGCACAGAAACATACAATTGGCATCAAGGCTTGAGGAAAACAAGCAGCTATTTCTTTGGAATCAATAAGAACTAAAAGGCAAGCATATTTATTTGTTGAGCACATTTCATGCACAAAGCCATCCAAAGAGCTTAAAGAGAGATTAAAATATTTAACAGAAAATACAGTAGCCCATGAAGCCAGTCAGTCGATTGCTCTCCCAGCTAGTTAGCTTATAGCTCAGTTGCTGACAGGAAATTAAGTCCCTTGTGGTTAACTGTCTACAAATAATGCCTCTACTGTAAAGCAGCAGCTACTGAACATTAGTAGCCTTTTTAGCCTGATGCTAATGTTCATGGTGCTCCATTTGGAGCCAGAGGTTTTCAAAACAGTTTGTTAATGGTCAACAACACAACTTTGTGTGTCAAACCAACCAAAGTTGAACTCAATGCTAAAGATTAATGCAGATTTGTTCCCTGCCCTTCAGCTAAGGCGGACCACTAGTCCTTATAACTGCCTCCCACAGTGTCTTGTCAGGACCCCCTAAGCTTTAGCCATAAATTAAATTAGAAATCCTTCTTAGTTCATGTTAGGTGACTTGAACAACCTAGTACCAAGAAATTATATATATTAAAGAAACAATAACAACCCTGACAGACTGCAGATATGTATTATGTGAAGTTTAGGTGAGAGTCCTCGATGTTATGTTAGCATGGAGAAGAGCCCAACTGGCATCAAGGCTTGAGGAAAACAGGCAGCTGGAATCAATAACTAAAAGCCAAGCACATTTATTTGGAAAGCACATTTAATACACAAAAGCCTTTAAAGAACTTTACATAAAACATTTAACAGAAAACAATTAAAACAGTTCCTAGTCAGTCAATAGCGCTCCGAGCTAGTTAGCTTGTAGGAAAACAAATTCTGCAAAGCAGTTTACTCAGGCAGAGGGCTTTAAAAGTTGATGGTGCAACACAGCAAACAGGCAATGATAGCTTCCTCCATTTTGGAGCTTATCAAGAGAGTTTGATGTCGGTCGGCAGCATAAATTTTAGTGTCACCCAAGCTGATCTTTATGCTAAAGATTATGCAGATACCTTTCATAGCAACTATGACATGGACCACCAACAAAATTCTGAGTTCATGTTTGGTGACATGAGCAAGGCAATACCAGGAAATGCAAGAAAACAAACAAACAAACAAAAAAGCCTAAATCACTGACTGCAGACATGAATTATAAATTGCATTTCTTTCTACGTGATAAATTGTTTTACAAAATGACATGTGTATAAGAGCAAAAAACATACAACTGACATTGAGGCTTGATGACAACTGGAATCAGTAAAAGGCAAACACAATTATTTGTAACACATTTCATACACAAAAGCATCTAAAGAGATTTAAATAATACATTAAAAACATTTAAAAGAAAACACCGTATACTGCTAATCAATCAATCAATAGTGCTCCAAGCAAGTTAGCTTGTAGCTCAATCACTAACAGGAAAACAAATCCTTCATGGTTTATTTG
Organism: Lutjanus erythropterus; assembly: GCF_056507025.1. Classification (NCBI taxonomy): domain Eukaryota; kingdom Metazoa; phylum Chordata; class Actinopteri; order Lutjaniformes; family Lutjanidae; genus Lutjanus; species Lutjanus erythropterus. The sequence continues at coordinate 25,097,349 of NC_139337.1, read as the reverse complement.
AAATGTATTTATCTACTCCTGTCTCATAACTGTGTATAAACATTAGATAAGAACATTTTTATTATTCTGTGTATTTGAGTGCAAGTGCATGAGACTTGTAAATTAGCATAATTAACCCCAATAAAACTATGTAAGGCTACGCTTCCTACACTATATGTCAGGGAGTGTTCATTCATGAAAGTGGCATCAAAGAGAAAAGAAAGAGGACCTTTTCGACTTCAGAGTTTCAAGTCAAGTCAAGTGCTTTCAGACATCCATAAAGGAAAATCATTTCATTTTAACAGCGTCAACGGTGGAATTAAAAGACCTGCTAAAGCAAAGAAAGGGAGAAAACAAGTGGTGTTAATGCCGTGTCATCTGAGGGTCACACTGTTACTGAAATAAAGAAGAAATGTCTTGATATGAAAATGTCTTCAAAGAAGAAGAAGAAGAAGAAGAAAAAAAAACCCTCTCCTCAGCATGTGGCGATCAATGATTGCAACAGGAGGAGGTCAGGGGAAGTTTCCATCACAGAGATGGAGGACAGAATAAGTGATTACGTTCCCATGGACAGTGGCTGCAGAAACCTGCACGTTAAGATACACAGCAAATACACCTGACAGTTGGTAATAATACATCATTAAATTAATGATGATAGGCTTTATGTGTAAGTGTATAATTATAGTATAACTTGAAATGCAGTCAAACAGGATACTGTCAACTTAATTAATGTAATTTATTTCTCAAACTCAAAATGTCTTCAAACTAGTAAAATATAATAATTAGTGAAAATCTTTGGTTTGGATGACAGCAAACTAACTGCACATCACTCCTACAGCAGGTCTGGACCGCTCCTAAATTGCGTTTGTCTCAAAATATTAGAAAATTGGTGCATGTGACAAATTCTTCTTAATCACTCATAAAGTATGAGTGCTTCTTCTTGCATGAGGCTCAGTGTGTCTGTAGTTGAGCCTAAAGCAGTTTACTCCAGGTGGTGCAACACAGCTAATAAGAAACAATAGCTTTTTCCATTTCGGAGCGTGTCAGGACAGTTTTTTATTGGTCAACAACACAAATATCTGTGTCAAAAATCACCTAAACTGAACTTCATGCTAAAGATTATGTAGATTTACTCCCCTACCTTCGGTGTGAGCTCACAGCGTGGTGTGTTGTAACAGTCTCCTGCAGTGTCTGGTCAGGCTTTAGCCTCAAGATAAACTTGAAATTCTTCTGAGTTCATGTTAGGTGATTCAAGCAAAAAATGCAAGAAAACAATAAATCCTGTACCGCTCATCGAAGATGGAACTGCAGACATGAATTATGTGAAGACTGTATTTCTTTGTCGGTGTCAAGGCTTAAGAAAAACAGAGCTTTTTCTTTGCAATCAGCAACAAGTGAAAGTTAAGCACAACTGTTTGTATAGAACATTTAATACAGTGTTCGAAGGTGGTTCAGATGCTATGACAGGAAATCACACAGTTTATTCATGAAATCTATTTCCCTGCTCCTGTTCACCGATTTTATTTTCTGCACTAATCCAAAATCCAATGGAAAAATCCCATTGTTTTTTGTGGAGGGAACCAGAGTGATGTTAAGTGATGGGTTAGATTTCTGTTTTGCACATTAGCTGCATGGCTAATGTGACAAGTTTCAAGAAAATGACGCAAAATTTAAGCTTTTTGTCAATGTCTACAATTTGCAAGATTTTTTGTCACAGTTAAATAACCTAAACATTAACAAGAAATATAAATCATTACCAGTAGAAATCATAGATTTAATAACTCCTCATCCTAATAACCCACATTTGATACTTTTATCTTTTAAATTGCTGTTTTTTTGCTGAAATGTATCACCTGACAGAAATACATTTGTATGCACTGGAATGTGAAGTGAGGGATTTCGATGAAACACATAAGTAGATATACATAAAATACACACATATTAGCATAAACATGTTTTTTAATAAGTATTTATTATGCAGAATGGCCCATATCAGAATAATATATTATACCATTAGATCATAACGATGGACGCATTACAGAGTAAACATCACTAATGTTGTAGCTAAAGGCGGGATTAATTTTTAATACTTTATATACTGCCGGATGCCTAATCCGTAACAATGCATCAAAATTCATTAGCTGATTATATTATGTACAATGTATTAATAATCATAACCTGCAGAACAACTAGTGACTAAAGCTGTCCAAAATTTACAGAGAGAAAAGTATAATTTTGCCTCCAAAATGTAGTGAAGTTGAGGTAATATCTAGTACCTCAAGACTGTTCTCACCACAGTAGACCGACCACTGTCATCACAACAAGGCTTCCTCTATCAGTGTCACGCTACAGCTTGTTTCTATCTCAAGCTTTAGTGGAAAAATGTATTTTCCTTCACTTTTTGAGGCACAAAGCGTGTATTTTAATTTTGAGACAATGTGCTCATTTCACAAAATTGAGGTAGACCAGACTCCAATTAAAACTAATGTATTCTGATCACTGTTTTCTGTTTATTTGTCAGCTTCTCAGAAAGCGAGAAAATCTTCATCTGTTACATTATGCTCTTTTCTCGCTTCAGATCCGGCTTTGAGTGCAGCTACATTGTTAGTGTTTATGAATGGGACATACTGATGGAGAGTTGTTGCCTCCAAAAATGCTTCAGAATCACATTATCTGTAAATTAAGCAGACACTCTTGCTTTCAAACGGGCATTTGTTTCAATTATCTAGATAGAGCGAGAAGCTGTGCAACTCTGTGCTTTCTTTGAATCTTTGTCTGATTGAACGGGAAGCCAGATGGGAAGCACGGCAGACAGAGAGAAAGAGGAGGGAGAGAAAGTCAACGAATGTGCTCATGTTGTATGGCATTCACAGTGGCTTGAGACAAATCAATCGCAGATAAATGCCATGTGCACCAAAAGAATGCAAAGGCTTTTCAGTGGTTTTGGAGTCAATCGAAGAGGCGCAGCTTGAGTGTCAGCAGCCTTGTGAAGAGGAAATATGATAAAATATCAAGCACCTTTTGTTTTTAAATTGTTGACACCCTAAAATCATTCACTCGGTGTAGGGTTTTTCTCTGCTTCAGTCGATTTTTGTGTTCCAGAATTGGTCTGAAATCCTTCCAGACCCAAGCATTTCCCAAACAGAACTCCATAGAAGAAAGTCTGAAAATTAATGAGAACATGCGCCTCAGTCCTGTGGGATTTATAGCATTATTCAGTAAGTCCTGGATTATTATATTTTACAGACAGCAAGAACGCCACCTCCTTAACAGGAATAGCACCCCTAATTTCAAATTAAAGGGGCAAGTGCAAGATTCGGATGAATAACGGCTCGCACCCAGCTGCCTCCAAATGGTGAATTTTAGCCTTTCCTTCCTTGTTTGTGTGACAAGTGAGTCCACTTTCTTGTTGCTAATACCCAATTAGGGAGATGATTATTGATTGAGGTGTTGAAAGTTGACCGCTAATCTCCCTTCTGTCGGGATGCAGCGATCAATAGGTGAGTGTAATGAGCAACCTGGTTTCTCGATGCTAATAAATAGAATTAGATTTGGACTGGATGGGCCTACATATTTAGAAAACAATGGAGGGAGGATTTGAGGTGCAGATCTCAGATATTTCTTTTTTATTTCACAATCCCAGTTCCAATAAAGTTGGCGCATTGTGTGAAACATAAACAAAAAGAGAATGCAATGATTTGCAAACACCTTTGTTGCTTTACTTTTTTGAACTGAATTCAATTGAATATGAGCCCAGATTGTTTTTGGGAACTCATGACCTCTGTGACCATCAAGATTTATGCCAGTGCTGACTTCAGAAGCCAGTATCTGTGATGGTACGGGGGGTGTTTTAGTGCCCATCTGTGAAGGCCCCATTGATGCTGAAAGGTACATGCAGGTTTTGGAGCAACATATGCTGACATCCAGATAATTTTCTTTTTCAGAGATGCCCCTGCTTGTTTCAGCAAGACAACACCAAGACACATTTTGCACGTGTTACAACAGTGTGGCTTCGTAGTAAAAGACTTTGGGTACTAGAGTGTGTGTGTGGCGCATTATGAAGCACAAAATACGACAACAGAGACCACGGACTGACCTGAAGTCATATACGAAGCAAGAATGAGAAAGAATTTCACTTCAAAACTTAGCTAATCTTATTTGGAATGTGTTGCACGCATCAAATTTAGAGTGAGTGTATATTTACACGCACAAAAAAAACAAGAAAGTTAATCATTTTTAACCTGAAATATCCCATCTTTGTACTTAATTCAACTGAATATAGGTTCAAAAGTTTTTGCAAATCATTGCATTCTGTTTTAATTAACAAAAGGAAACAGTGTTTTTGTCAGTAGCACAAAAATAAGTTTGCCGTTTTTAGCTAGTGGCAACGCAAATGTCAGTAAAAGTTCACCAATTTCCTGCCAAAAGTCATTTCAGGACCCTGTGTTCTGTTGCTTTAAAATGTTCCATACATATCCACAAAGCCACCATTGAAGTTTCAGTCCTGTGCTTATATTTAAATTTTTAAGACCCTTGGGTGCTTATAAACAAACAGTGATTAAGAGCGAAGGTAAGCTAATGCCACCAATAGCTCCAGCAACAGCATGATTATGGCTAATTACTTCCAGAAGGCAATTCCCCCCCCCCCCTCCTCGACTTTGTTTTACCAACTTTGTTATGATGAAAGGGGCTCATGAATGAGTGACTGAGTGTTTGTTGCTGACCCATCAAGGGCAGCCAAACAATCAAACAGCGCAATTGCAGGGCCATTATTGTAAAGAGGAATTTGCTGTTCAAGGACGACACAATTGTTCTTGACATATGGGTCCTACACAATTCGCGTCTTGATTAGCGTTAAATACCTCTCTTTTGATTTTCAGTTGCCATTTTGAATTTGTTTCCTGACACCAGAGTCTTCCCAGTGTCCTGTAAAACACGCTTTGTATACAAACCGAGGAACATCACCTGCTTTAGTGTAGAGAAGATGTCATGTTTGCCTCCCGGTTGTCACTTGCCTCTGAAAGGATGCTACACTGTGCCATGATGCAGTCTCTGTGGGCCAAGTCCTGTTTTCAGACATTGTATTAAAATGCAGGAAAACTTTAGGAAACATGACACATACTGCAGCACATTAAATCTCAGACTTTTTGGCTTCCAGATTCATTGTACAGCGTGTGGCAGTTCCAAATACAAAACTTCTCTACTCAGTGTCTTAGTGATAGATGCAACCAAAGAAGTTTTAGGCTTAGCTGTAAAATCACAGCATTACAACACCAGAACCTGCAATATCCTTGCATACTGAATTAGGATTAGATGCAAAATACCTTAAATCATAAGAGTCATGTCTAATATGTTTCTTAATGCTGCACTTGTCAGCAATGGGTCAAATGTGTCACTCGTAGTAATAATCCCACAGAGAATTAGCACCTTTAGTTTCCTTAGTCCTATCTTCTCATCGTCTTTCAGCTTTTGTTTGTTTGTTTGTTTTACTGTTTTGGTTAAAAAAAACAAAAAGCAGGTAGACACAGTAAACACAGCAAAAGAAACAGACCAAAACTGAGCTAAAACAAGAGTGATTACTGGATTTACATTTGTTGGGTCAAATGCATGCAATCTCAGAACCCATCGGCTATTGTGTGTCAGTGATTTGGCCTCTGGGAGCGATGGCCAGTTTTTTGGGGCTTCTGGTGTCGTCAGCGGAAATCTGGATAACAGACATCCAGGCCAAGACTTCCTCTTCTATGCACCAGTCATTGTTTACAGTCTGATTAGCAACTTGAAACATTACAGTGTAGTTTGAGGTTCACCTCTATGGACAAATATCAGCATATGAATTCAGATAAATTCATCATCAGACAGCAGCCAATGGATTCTGAGACTGATTTCCTTGGAGTGGCAAGCATTTAGAGTTTGCTACAAAATTATCCGTGCCATCACAAGAAAAAAAAAAGTTATTTTGCAGATTCTTTCAGATTGATCATTTTGTCAGAGAACAGTGAGAAAAAGTTGATCATAGTTTAACAATTTAATCAAGCACTCATTTCAACTATAATTCCTTTGAGTATGCCAGTGGTTTTGCATGTACCTGACCCCAGTCCTCCTGATGCAACCATGCTAATGATCTTACCCTGACCTAACCTGACCTGACCTAAGCTAACAGTTTTTGTGCCACAGCCTTTCCAGACCTTAATGAATTTGCAGATCAGAAAAGAGTCATAGATAATTTTTGTATTAGCCGTTTGTGGTCATTTTGGAAGGCACAGACGAACAATGTAGAATGATCAAAAACACAAAAATGGTTCGTTTTGAAATTTCGTCACATTTTGCTTTTTAGTTTGGACAACTTAATGCACATGATGTGTAGGTGTTAAAGAGTGCAGAGACTCATGTAGGAATCCAAACCTGGCGGTCCTTTTCAATTATGAGGCTCTTCTCTTTCTCCGTTATCTCAGATTGCTCTTATTAACTCTGTTGTGCAACTGAAATGTGCATTAAAATATATTCAGATCTTCATGCTGTAAACAAATACTTTCAACTGGGTTAGCCTGCACTTTGCCTCCCTTTAAAGTTTGGACTTTCATCACTTGCCGACATCAGCGGAGAGTCTTTACAGGTACACTCCTGCAAAACTTTCCCCCCTCATTTGCAAAGCTAGGTTAAGCTTATGTAAAAGAGATGCATTCTGAGTACGTTGGAGGCCCGGAAACAAACATTTTCCCCTCCTCCCCTCCCCTTGACAGACGAGTGACAGCTATTTAAATGCAAACTGTCATTAACAAACACAACCCTGCGCGACACCTGCTTTAATCACGGCAACAAAGGCGCAGCAAGTGGCCGAGTAGGAGCCCCCTCTCTGTGTGATATTCAAATGATGGGGCGGTGCAACAAACAAAAACAACAACATCAAAGAATAGGCTGTGCGGGGAGAGAAATATGCTGCACTATGTGCCTCCTACCACCACTGTTAATCAGCTTCATTTTTAAAGTGATTAAAGTAAGACGGGCTGAAAGTCACTAAATCGCTTACCCTCAGAATTGCAGTGCTTCGCTTCACGTCTGTTTTTTTTTTTTTAACTGTGGCTATTTCCTGCAGCCACTTATGCACACACACTCATTTTATGCAACATTCATGGTGGCTTGGGGTAATTGTATAAGACCACCTTATGGGCTAAAATCTATAACTCCCCATGAAACACTATGAATTCTGGATGAATCAAAGCATCAAATATGCAGTGATATTAGTCATGTTAACAAGAAAACACCACTTCTGTAGTTAGGGAGAGCTAAAGCAGCATATTTTGAAATTCTGTGAACTGTTTTGCCTTGGATTATGGCCTGATGCGTCTTGGTTGTGGCCCTGTCTTGTTGTTGTTGTTCTGCCCGGTCATAATTTAAATGAGGAAGTCATTGGGCTGTAACATCCTGCACGCTCGCCAAGGCCTGGGCACTTGTAACTAATGCATGGCATTTATTTTGATTAGTTTTTGTCTTTCTATTTTTTTTTTTCTTTTGAAGCAACTTTGAAGCAGAACATCCAGCTGTATTTGCAAGAAATTCGCTTTGTTTGTTCTGCCACAAATTTGCACAGTTTGAGTTCAGCAAATTAAGATAAACATTTCTTTCAGCGTATGCTTTCGTTCATTTATTCCTCAGTGGTGTGCATCTACTGTACATATGCAAAACAAAAACTCTGCTGCCACTCAAGGGATCAAGTCTCTACAATAAGCATCTCTGTTTTTCTGCTTTTGTCTCTTTCCTCATGTACGAGCACCTCTTACATAAAAGGATCATATAATCCACCGAATGGTATCCTGTGTATGACATACTGAGCACATCTAACTACAGTCTGTGCACATCTGGCAAGAAAACCAGGAAGAAATGAGCAGAAATCCACCTTTGTTTCATTCTTACAGATCCTCTTTACCAGAATAATGCAAACAGCATCTGCAACACCCATTAAATGCTATTTTGATGCATTTAGCGAGCAATCCCGACAAGTTAAACCTATATGTTTACGCGCTGAGAAGCAGCCTATATATCAGTAGAAATCCACATAGTTTTCAGCAGCTATGTGCCACATTTAATTCAGATGCATCACTGATTAAACTAATTCCTGAAGTGAGTCATGCATCTGGGCAGCACATCTCATAGCAGAAAACATGTGCACGGGTGTTGGTTGTATCACTACAACTTTGTAACTGCGATTAGACATCTGGTGCGAGGACGGGACAGAATAAATCAGGAGCCACTCTGACTAATCAGATTTAATCACACAACCAGCCTACTGGATATAATTAATGGACACTGCATGTAACATACTGTATATCTACCTCTATCTGCTACGAGTAGTGATCACTACATATTGCAATTATAAACAACGTGCTTCATACACACATGTAGCAGTCATGCTACAGAAAATCTGTCAGACTGTCAAGATAAATAAATACTCAGATCCTTTACTTTAAAGGTAAGAAGCCACAATATAAAACTATTCAGACAAAGACAGTAGTTCATTAAACTGCTCACAATAAGGTCTGGGTATTACCTTGAAAAACTGGGTCATGGTTTTTGGAAAGAGACACTAGTTTTGAATTTTTCAAATGTGTTTTTTTTTTTTTTTTTTTTTTTGCTTTGAGCACCACAAGCCGAGCACCATTTAGTCCCATTATATTTGAAAGAAGGCAGACATCTCTACGGCCGATCTCTCCAAAACTCAGCAACTCTAGATGGATAAACAGCACTACAGGTCAGGGGTAAAAGATATATTTTTAATTTTGGGATGAACTGTCCTTGTACCGCTCTGCATTAAAACTCCCCCTGAAGTTAAGGCAACTGGACTTGGTTTAAGTTCTCATTCACAAAGCAAAATATAAATGTTCTGAGAGCAAACAGTAGGTTTAAGAGGTGCTGGATTATTTACATGATGTGTGTATTATTAACATGACGCCAATATTTCATTTTAATATCACAGTTGTCATCAATGCAGGTATAATGCGACGCCCCAAAGCCACACCTGTTTAGAACCAAGTGTAGCAGCTGGTGGCTCCAATTCTCCAATCAGATGCCGCTAAACCGCAGAGGAAAGGGTGTGACAAGATGATGTTATTAAAAGTCCATCAGTCAAACCTCAAATTATGGAAAACACTGTGGAAAAGGTGATAGAAGTATGTTTTCATTTTTGTTTTTGTGTATTAATTTATACCACTTCCAAGCCAAGTGGTCGCCCCTCTGGACCTCTCGACGGCTTCATTTAAATAAGTACTCGAAGTTCAACGACGTTAAAGTGTCCAATATTTCACAAAAAAGTAAAGTTGACAGAAATGATCCCAAAAAATTAATGCAAGCAGAGCTTTGTTCTCGGGTCTCACGACCCTGCAGATTAATTCTTCGACCCCAATCTCGACTAAACCCAAAATAACTGTAAGACTAGCTTCATCTCAACCAGCGATGACAGTAAAATGCTACTTACAATTTAATGCATCAATATTAACAATGTATGTCATATTTAAGTATGATTTTACATTTTGTAGTTTTGTACAGTTATGCTTACACATTTCCTCCATCTCCCTACACTCATATTTTATTAAAACACACAAGATTTTTTGCCATGATCTTGTTATATTGTTTGTTATATGACAATATAAGACTGACCCCAACCTGCACCCCAAACATTTTTTCAACAACACACCTTACTGAAAACAATGCACTGAAAGCTGGGAGATCAGCCTCTATTGAGCAGAGACTGACTTAAGAGAATCTTATGTCATTGTTGTGAACTCTTTTTCAGGATAATCTTTCACAGAAAATTTGATACAGTGAAAGCCCTATTGTGGATGGAAACATCAACATCCACTCTTTTGCTGATTTTCTTAAAATTTGATAAAATAAACAAAAGGCTCCAGTTAGACAGCTTTTTTTGCAAGCGGTCACAAGCCACAAAGTTTGGGAGCCTGTTGTTTAATCCTTCATAATGTGCTCTGTTTTCTGAGTTTTATTGTATCCTTGTTAACAGAGCAATATTTTGCAATTGCATGTGCAAAAATGACCAATTTGTAGTAATTGCACGTCAAAAAATGAGTACTGCAGTCCAAATAGTGAGTAGGAGCAATGGACGGTATATTAGACAGGTTGAAATCCTGTTTAATAAACAGTCTGCGGTTGAGGCAAATTCTTCCCCGGAGTCAGGGACGCCTGGGCCGGCTGCAGGAGCCCAGGACACGTGCAACATTGCTGACAATAACGAGCGACCATGAGTCCTCCACTGTAAGTCGATTAGATGTTTCTAAGTGTCAATTGTCTGTCAATGTCGAGTTAAGCCTGTTATCCTGTAAACAAAAGCCCACCACTCTGATAATACACACTCTGGAGTGTTATTTCAGTGGCTGCCTGTCTCACTGCCTGCCAGACAACATTAAGATTTTGCTCAATTTAACAGTTATAGACATCTAATACTTCGACGAGATTATGAATGATTTCTTACGATGATTAAACAGACACCTACTCATGCAGCAAACATTCAGCATTAATTTTTAACACTAATAAAAACGAATCAGGCAAACAAGTAAAGTTGTTACCACCCTGAACTTGATCTCTCACTTCTCAAGTTTCTCCTTTAATGCAATATCTTAATCCAAAAAAATGACATATAACTGCAGCTGTTAGGTAACAATAGTGGAGTGAAAAGTGCAATATTTTTCTCTAAAATGTTGTGGAGTACAAGTGTATAGAGTAGGATAAAAAATAAATATTTAAGTAAAGCACTTGTACCTCAAAATAGTACTTAAGTAGGCCAACAGAACTGAAGTATTCTTCCACCAGTGCCACAGTTCTTTAGTTTTACAGAGCTCTGGACATCAGATGTGATTTCCCAACAGCTCAAAGTTTAAACACTTCCACATGCTTGCTGAGGAAACTCTTCACACTATAAGATTAGACCTTCAGTGTGCACAAAATGCCCGAGCCATGACAGTGAATGATGGCTTTATTTAAAATCATAATATTTTTAATAAATGAAGTACAGGGTGCACTGTGAACTCGTAAGACGTGATTAAATACTCCGGTCCCTTGTTAATTAGATTCCTTCAGGTGTTAACTGCAAATGCCAAGCCTCCCAGAACGCACCGGCGGTGGAGACGGCAGACTGCAAAGAGGCCAGTCGCCGCATAGGGAGTAAAATCTCCTATATATGGATTCACGAGGCTCATGAAGCCTTGATCAGATGAGGATTTGGAGGCTTTTCCTTCCAGCAGATGTACAAAAATCTGCCACCTCCACGAACAAGACAATCCAGGTGACATTTGGGAAGAGAACCTGTGGAAGTGACTTTCATATAATGTCATTGATCTGTACACATAGAAACATTTGTGAGAACGAGTGAGGGACTGCAGTTCTTTCACTCATTGTCTTTATTATTATTTTATTTCCGACAATCCCCTCACACTGAGAGCCAGGCTCATAAACAGTTGACAGAATTATACAGAAAATCTCCAGGGCTTAAGTGGATCACTGCTTTCCTTTGGAAACAACTTGCTATTACAAAGAAAGACATTAAGTCTGTGACATGATACAAATCTATATATCAAGGATTTAGATGTCTCAGTTGTCCCTTTGGGGGCTATTGAGGATGGATTAAAAAAACAGAAACAAAAGAAAAGGTTTGATTCTGTGCTGAATTTATACCTCACAGAAAACACCTGGACAAGAAAATCTTGTGGTTATATTGTTCTGAGGTTGGACACAGGCATCCGTGGGTTCAATTTACCCTCCTGTGTGCATATAAAAAATAAATAGATGCGTTCTTTGAGGTGGAAAGCATCAAGTAACTCTGAATATTGAATAACAGCTCTGCGAGGAGGCAGCTATTTTCTGCTTACCTTTTTCTGTGTGCATGCGTGTTGCATTGAAACGCGCTCCTCGACACTCTTTGTTCTCGTCACCATGAACTGTATTTAACTCTGCTCTCTGAACCCGTCTCCTTCCAGCCTTCAGTAAAACTCTTAGCTTGAACGTTCGCAAACCGCGTTTGACGTGGTGAACGACGGCGGTGTTTTTGTATGTGGCGGCGAATGTGAGAGGAATGCAGGATGAGCAGGAGGTGCTTTAATCCAACCACCACGGGGGCGATATGACACCCAGGCTGATACAGTTTATTGTGGGTTTTAATATTAATGTTAAATTAATATTATATTATATTAATGGTTGAACCGGTGAGGCCTTAAGTGACTAAGGCAGCCAGGTCTTCTGCATGAGTAACCCTGCAGTCTGACATAACGGGTGAAACAGAGCGGGGTGATGAACATCAGCTGGTCGTCTCGCCCAGTTGGAAGACTATCTAATAACATCTTCCTGGTGACTGGTGGGTTCAGAGTGGGGGGGTGTCAGAGGGTTGATTTTCCCCTGGTGCCCCAGTGTTTGAAAAGACAAAGCAAAACTGTCCCCCTTGTAGATAACACACCTCTGTAGTGCTTTGTGTGATGCAGGACCCTTTAGGGTACACTTCTAGTGGACAAAATGTGATGAAGTGACCTCAAAGGTGCCTTCACGGTGTAGAAAACGGGGTGAGGTGCTCTCAAGGGTGTCCTCCAGTGGACAAAACATGGCAAAATGCCCTTCCTGTAAAAAGTGCCCTCTTTTGTGGCCCAGTGTTAAAGACAATGTGATAAATTTACCTCTAGGATGCCCTTCCAGTGGATAAAATGTGATCGGGCACCCTTTATGGTGGCCTACTAGTGGACAAAATGTGATGCCATTAATAGAAAATTAGTTTTTTTTTATTACAGATGTGCAGTATTTGTTGTACTTTAAATCACATAATAAAACAATTTTGTAACCCGGGGATTGGCATTGTTTCACTATAGACACATCAGGACTTTTGGTGCACATACACGCTCTAAGAAATGATTAATGGGGTTAGTAACTATAGCTTAAAATCAAGAGCTTTTTCAGCTTAAAAAATTAAGTTTGTTACATGCACACATTTAATGAGTTGATAACTTATTTTATGAAGTTGGTCAAACACAAAGAAAGCTGTCTTAACTCAATAGTATCTTGGTTTTCAACAAACATTTCTGCCTTTATTCAGCAACAGAAAGAATTAAGTTGGAGCAACTTTAATATGTAGTGAGCAAACTTAAAAAAGAGTAGAAGGATTTGAATTTGCCCAGACTTGTTTGGGCATTACGATGAAGAAATGTTTACTTTCACTTTGAAATTTCCCTCGGTTTGAGTGGACCTTGAACTCATCAAGTGTGTATTGGGTAGCCAGGTGTCAATTTGTTGTTATCAGCCAATCATTGTTCGAGTTCAGATGAACGCTGTAACCTACCGTATTCCTTTAGGGGCGGGACTAAATCTCTGTGCGAGCGGCAGACGGAGCTACAGCGACACGGCGGAGAAATAAAGACATGGTGAGCGGTTGATTAGTTCATGTTATGTTGTTAAGTTACTGTCTCTGCTTAAGTTAAAAGCCGGGGGCTTTTATGAGAGTTTGTACCCCGTGTGAACAGAGGAATAAGATGACTTTAGAGCGAGTGTTCAATGAGTAACTTTGCTAAGTTAGCATATATGCTGTAGCACTTGTGGACGGTTGTTAGCTAACTAGCTAATTTTCGCTCTCGCTTGTCAGGAGGAGGACGGATGAGAGCGAGCGTGTGGGAAACACGGTTTCATGCACCGAACATCTGAGTTAGTATGAACTTTTATATGGACATGATATGGATATTTATGGTTAACAGACATGATATTCATCTTTTATTATTTTTTTTTTACTTTTGGATAGTGTGTTTCGGGAGACTGCGCCGCATGCTGCTGTAGAGGTGTTCAGGGTTTGCCACTGCAGAGAAACTTGCTTTTTGCACATGGAGCTTCAGGACGGGTTTTCTTCATCGCTCAGCAGGCCGCTGGATGGAGGGTTTGAACAGACTGTTACTAACAACTCTTCCTACGTTTACAAGGAACAGTGAGTACAGACACAACCTTTCTGAGGATTACATATGACCTCCAACGTACATACCACCATAAACTGAGTTAATGAAAACCTCAGGCATATATTTTTATTTCATTTTCATTGTATTGGATTATGTAAACAAATATCTTTCTATTATTTTTGCAATGAATCTGTGTTTTGACATTGATTCACATTTGATAATGATGTAACTAATGTGGTGTAAATGTGATTCATGGTTGAAAGTGAGGGCTATAGGGTGATAATGGGAGTTAATACTCACATCGAATAGTATAGCAAATTAATAAGCTAACTGGGCTTCTCTGCACCCTAGTAGGAGTATTATACTTAGAACTACTTATACTTGTAACTGTATCCACATCCCAATCCATGCAAATTGTTATCTTAATTTTTTTAAGTTGAGCCAGGGTATTATTTTTTGGCGTACAGCTGATGCCCTTTTTATTTTTTTGTCCACTCCTGTCCCTCAGACAGCCTGAGGCCACCACTGTTCCTCATATTCATGCATGATTTCTTTTTGTCTTGCTAAGTAAGAAAAAGGACCATGAACACCCACTATAACCAATTCTTTCCCAAATGAGTTCTACCACAACTTCTATGATGAATCCTTGGTCACAAACAGCTGTGTTTGTTTTCCATCTTCACCCCCCCCCCTCCCACACACTCGGCCCTTGGTGCTTTGGGTCTCAACCTTGGCTACTTGTCAAGTGCACAGGGTTCGCTCAATTTACTTGGACTTTTTTTTTGGTTAAGAAAAGCAGTCCGATGCAGCTGCTGATTGTGGGGAGGTGTAGGACGTGTTAAGCACCTCAGGGCTGAAAGGAAATAATTGATTTTTGCCAACAAGGTTAGCAAGAGTGAACTTTGAAAACCTACACAGGCCCAGCAGTAGGCCAATTAACAGTTTGGTTTATAAAAAGCGTGAAAGAACCTCTCTATTTGTTTGCTGTTGCCTGAAAAATTGTTAGGTTTCATCAAGCAAAGACAGTATGTTAAACAAAATCCCTCACATTCAACCTTCTGTCTCTTTGTCTGATCATCTTAAGCTCACAGGAAATGTGTTTACACAATCCTAAAAAGTATTTTTCTTAAAAACTGCACATATTTCCTTTGGCATTAACATCAAATGCAGATATTTTTAGCTGCCTCTCCGTCTCTTACCTCGAAAGCAACTGCGACTTTTAGTGAAATTAGAGAAGTTGCTTCACAATGCCATCTCCTGTGACTTCTGTTTATACTTTTCAGCAACATATATTATTAAGCATCAAAGGCTTTTGTCAGCATATTTATAATAATTTTGATTATTTCATTGGGTTGTGCATTTCATTATATGAGGGTAAAAGGGAAGAGAGAGTTTTCTTGTCTTGCACATAAAAGAAAATATTAATAACTGTCTCACTGTTGGTCACTTTGCATGCTGTTATGGGCTTTAAATAAAGTCTCTTCGGATATCTAAGCTAAATGCAGTGGTAAGCAGATAAACTCACATATATTCTAACAGAATTTACTGCATTAAGTGGAGAGTGCTCCAGGTGAGGAGGCTTTTTACCCTAAGTTTTCATTTTCTGTGATGGATCGGCTTCTAAAAGCGATGATTCACGGCTGTAGCAAACGCAGCCAGCTCGGTGTGCTCGTGTGAGTCCGCCCATCCGTCTCTTCACCCCTTCCTTGTTTGCACGGTAAAGCAGGTTGCGTCAGGCAGCTCAAGAAAGCAATCAAGCTCCCGTCTATGAAATGTTGGTTTTATCTAAGCCCTTCCATTTACCAGAGTCCTGTAGAGCCAACAGAGGGAAATGCACCTGGCAGTTTAAATGACAACACTACTGTTGGATCAGCGTATCTTAATACTTAAAAGTACCTCACATAAATCCACCTCAGACTGTACTGTTTCATCTGTATTTTAATCAGTACCGTAAATACATAATGTAGTAAAGGGTCGAAAATATGACTAAACACATGCTGGTGGTTACTGTACATAATTAAAATGGAGTGTAAAAAGGAAAGCTTTATTCTTGACCTCAGAGCTCTTTAACTTTCACCAGCATCTCCTCCTGAATTGAATAAAATTTGCAGTAACTGTATAATAATTTCAGCAATAATGATAATAATACTAATACTAATAATGCCTGAGCATTTTCAAAACTAATTGGCTACAAGGTCTGTGTGCATGCGTTAGCTTTCTGGTTAAAGTACTTTAGCCACTGTTACACCGTTATGTTTATAGCGATGCTACAGGAGCACGGGGTATAAAGATGATTAACATAAAATGTATTTACTGGTGCTGTTTTAGAGATGAAACAGTACACGATTATAGTGACCAAAATAATCATGTTTTTTTGTTCAAAAGTGTTGAAAATGTTCATAAAGTACTGATAGTGACACTGAAATCATTTCACTAAATTTTATACTGAATACCTCTGAATGATTTAAAATGGCATTGTCCTTTGTGATGTGACGTCAGTGTTTTACTGACACAAAACAAACCCATGTTGCTGAAGCGCCTGCATTTGCGAGACTGTTGCTGACTTCTGGTTGATGCTAGACTGTGTTTACTATGAGTTTGTTATTGTACAACAATCAACCATAGTTTTAATGGTAATTAAAACTTAAACAGTAATACTAATTGTTGGGAATTTTATCATGAAACTAGTAACTGTTTCATCCTTATGTGTTTTTATGACAAACGTTAGCTTCAGCAAGGTAGCTAGCTAAAAAGTCTGATGTTCACTGTGGTTTCAGTCACGCTTGCTTGTGATGTAGTCCTCTCAACTGCTTAACCAGGGCGGACAGCTCACACAGTTGACACCGATGTCGCTAACTTTTCATCTTCGGTTCCGCCAACGCTGTTCAGACGGGCTGAGGCGCGGCGCGTAACAAGGTTAAGGCAGAACTTTTCATGGATTGTCCGTCACCAACATTAGACATGCAGACATGTTCGGGTGGAGATATATGTGCTGTTTAGCCTCGTGTTTGCACTTAATTTCTGAGGGCGTTCGCAAAATGGACGCAGGATATGCGAGGCAGCCGTGATGTGAACGGATGTGTATGTGAAGGCGTATTTAAAAACAAGTGTGTCTCCAGCCTCAGGGGTGAAAAGAGAAAAAGGAATGTGTGAGCAGAGAAAAACAAAAACATGTTCCAGGGGTATGCTCCCTGGAGATTTTTTTAAAAAATATAATTAAGCTACTAAATGCTAATGACTGATGACTTACAGGATGTCTCTGGTGCTGGTCACGTAGAAGATTCACTGTGATGTCACACTCAGGTTGAGAAGCTAAAATGCGCAAAAAGATATTGTTGCACTGCTGTGTTTCAGGTTGTATAACCATAACAAAACTGACTCATCTTTATTAACGGTTATTGCAAAATAAGTTTGATACATGATGCAACAGGAAAGGAAGAAATTAATTCAACGCACACATTTATTTCAAGGGATAGTTCACCCAAAAATTATGAAAACAGAATTGCACAGTCAGAAAACAAAAATAAGTAAAAACCTAAAACCTGTTTTCTTGTTAAACTTGAGCAGTGTTTTGCAGACTTAAAACCCAAACCCTTCTTTCAATCAGCATGAGGGTGAGTAGATAATGATTGAATTTTCTTTTTGGGGTGAACCATCTTTTTAACATTGGAAGTAAAACAACCTGGTTGTAATCAAGCTCGCAATGTAACGTAACAAAACACTTACTGCCATGCGCTTGGAACACGTTACCGACTTTAAAAATAATTTGTCTGAGGTCTGGTAAGAGACAGAAAGACAATTAACGTTAATCAGTCATTTTGAGTGCCGACTGGGAGCTAAAAAACAAAACCAGTTCCAACGTAAAAAGAGTGAGAGAAAGATGAATTGAGGAGTAAAATAACATAACATTTGATTTATTTTATCAACTGATTGGTGGCTAATCTCCTTTTCACCAACTTGTGGGTTAAAAGGAAAGTATTGATTTATATTCATGTATTCACCTGTAATTTGGACGTGTCTGAAAATGTTTCAGGGCTCCTTATAATGGTCCACGCAGCATGTGGGCTTAGAAAAGGAGTCCAATCTGAGAAAATAACCCGAAAGAAGAAGGAGTGAACTCTGCAATCATCGTTGGGAGCCGTTGCTTGGGGGACATTGAGTCAGATTTATGTGAAATGATTTAGGAGATAAAACCAGGATGTGCTACATTTTGGCGTGTACATATCCATTTATGTAATTAACTAGGAGTGCTCCCGTTAGCGACAACGGTTAATAAGCTCCAGTGGGAACGTGGCGAGGCAGGTGAACCCGTGGCCCTGGAGATGTTAAACACAGATGAATAGATGCCATAGCACACACACGGCCTAGTAAATCAGATAAAATGAGCAGTGGAACAGGACGCAAATGGGCCTCGCGGTGAAAACTCAATATCACATAAATGGACAGGCCTCTCATAGATATTGGAAACTGGTAACCTTGCCACTGCGAGCTCACCTTTTCTATTGCTCACACACGCCTACTGTACATTTACGGGCTTTACCTTCTTCAGCTCCATTTTCGCCTTCAAAACCTTTACATGTGCAGGGTGGCCATAATGGGCAGTTGGCTAAATTAATGTATAATTTTAATAGCCTCGGTAACAAGGCAGCGAAAACAATATATTATGTAGTCGCCTGTGGTTTTCCTTACTCGCTGCAGAGCCTGGCCGAGTGATCAGGCGAGGCTCCGTGGCTGCGGGTCAGAGAGGCCAGAAAATTAAAGAAAAAGCAAGGACACACGTTTCATTTGATGTTCATCTGGAGGAGAGGCAGTGACCTCTTGAACTCTCTGCACCTTGTGAAAATAAAAGCTTTTATAGATAGATAGATAGATATACAGCTATGGATTGATTTGATCAATCTGCTTTCAAGCTCAACTTGAATCACGTATTTTGAGGTAGATTCCTTTGAGACACTTGACATTCCTTTACTTCTACCTCTTGCTTGGAGTGACTCTCAAATGGATTCTCTTATACACCTCCTAATACATTTTTTTCTTGGCTACTTTTACTTTTTTCTTACTCGTGATATATAGAGTAAAATGTTTTGAAATACTGAGGCTAGCAGGAGGAGAAGGCCCTGGACATTTATACTAAAATTCACATCGAGCATCATGCAGAGAAACACTCTTATGGATGGATGCATTAAATTGAACATACAGGTAATTTAAAGTTATAGTATGTAACATTTCCACAATAAAATTAGAGCCCGACCAATATATCATTTTGGACAATAAAGGTTATTGTTATTAGTATCCACATTGGCCACAAAAATCCAATATTGCTTGGGCTTAAAATGTCTATAAATCCCTCAGCATATGTTACATATTTTGTTAAATTTTGTGTTTGCATTATTTCAGATGTTTCCAATGATGGTCAAACCCTGAGAAATCCATAATATGTTCAAGGTAATGAGGTGTTTTGCTAAAATGTGGGATACATCGGATATATCAGAGTGTGAGGAAGGAAGTCGTGAACATGACTAAATTAACTAACTAGAGTAAAACTTTAAAACATTACTTGTTGTGTTATTTATCCGTTTAGATTGTTTTGGTGTGAGTGGCCAAGTTTTGGAGATTAGACTATAGAGATGTTTGTCTTCTTTGGACATGATGACACTCAGCTTGTGGTGCTCAACATGCCAAAAAAAAAAAAAAACACTTGAGAAACTCAACAGCAGTGTCTCTCTCAGTGAGCAGTTTCATGTAGGAACTATTTTCTTTCTACCAAACTACACCCATCAACTGTATCAATGTGCTTGCACTGCAGCTACCAGTGTTTTCAGTTAAGCTAGCTAGCCACGTCATCCTCTCCGGTGCTCCACTGATTTTACATTTACACACAAACTGTCCAAAATCTTTTTTTTTATTGCAGTCATGGAGGAAGACAAGGGACGTGCTTGGACATTCTTTTTTTTTTACTGAGAGCACTGTAGGATTTTGTGATTTTATTTGCATATTTTTTGCAACTTATGTCAACTTATGTAGTGAGTAGTCGCCAGGAAAGCTGTCTCTGTAAAGACAACAAGCTGCATTAGGTTGTGATTCAATAAGTAGTTACGTTACAGCAATAATTTATGACTATGATTGTCTAATCTGACACGGTGCTCTTAATCTCAGAACATGAAAATATTGTGTGGCCTGATCCCGGCATCACGGGTCAGCAACAGAGTAATTGCATGAAGCCTTTGGTTGTGTTGATGATGATGCATAGTGGTTTTATATGGTTGCAGGGTTATATATTCTCTCCAAACCATAACACTGTCATATATCATTAGGAAGTTATTCTACTCAGAAATGCACCAGCGAGAATAGGGAATAATTAAACTGTTTGATGCCAGAAATACCCATTTAGATTCATAATGCAGGAAAACAGATCCGAGAGTGTAAAGAGAACTGAGAGGAAACAGACCATGAAGATAAACATACAGTTATATGTTATAGAATTATGCTGCTGATTTAAATATGACTTTTAGTTAAATTTGCATGGTTACAAATCATGACGGATAAGTTCATTTTTCTGTTGAGAGCATATTTATGCATTTATTGAACAAAACAGAAAACAGTGTTACAGATCCCAGAATGTCCTTTAGGTCATCACTTATGTGGGGGAGCCCAGGGACAATTGTAACACAGGGGGCAACTGCAACACATTCAATTCCTCCAATCGGAAACGAGAGCGACGACACTTTCTCACTGTCGCAGTGTTTTTCTTCTGTTGGCCAAAGTTTAAATGACTGTGAATTTAAATTTGCACCACTATTTTGTTCATTTTGGAGCCCCCCTTCGAGAAAAGTGGCAGACTCCACCATAATAACCACAAAATATAATAAGCATAACAAAATTATCTAAATAAAAATCCCCCTTGGGTAGCAGGCATTAGGAATATATATAGAAACAGCCGCTCTTCTTGTCGGAGGTCTTGTTAATGTCTGTATATTATAAGGAGGCATCAGTAATACAGTACACTGAGACTATTTGATAACCATTTAAAAACTCCTTGTAGTAGCTTTAAGGAATATTATTAGATGCTACAGCTGTGATGTGAATACTTTGAGGTGTGCTTTTATTTGAGACACAGTGGTTTAATATGACTTTTTTTTTCAGTGTTATAATTGTGGTTTCTGGTACTTCCAGCCTTTTTGCACACTGCACCTCGGTTATCTCTCTATTTTTATGACCTTTGTAATTACAAAATAACTGCTTGAGTTTCTCCAGCACAACCATCTTCACTTACATTGTTGTAATAATAAAATAAAACCCTGTAATAACCCTTTAACAATGCACTTATCAGAAAAGTGTCTCCCATTTAAGTTGGCTCTAATTGCGTAGAGTTATGGTCTATTAGACGGGGTCTAGAATAGCTGCACTTGGCACTTTTATGAAGTGGAGATATGAGAGAGAGGAAGTGTGGGAAAGAATGCTTTTCGTGGTGTTTTTTATTTTATGAGCTTTTCAGTAACTGAAGGCTAGACATCCCCTAGCCCTGCCCTTTTACTTTGTCTATTCATTCCTATGATTTAAATAATGAAACTCCCGTGTTTTGCCTTTTAGCGGTGCTCTTGTACATCATAGTTGCACAGGAAGAGTGCTTGGATCACCGGTCGCTGTCACAAAGGACTTTACTGCACAGCGGAGACGAAGATGGAAATTTTTTTTATTATTATTATTTCAAGCAATGTCACCTTGATAGAATCACAAGACTGGAGTTCAGGATTTCTCTGCTAGTCACCGTGCACCACGTTGTGTTTTGAGCACTTTGATGTGGTATGTCATGTAAGGTGTCAGCTAACAATAAGACTTCCAAATCAGAAAGAAAAAAGAAGTATATTTCCTGACTTCAGGTGCACAGAGAGGCACTGCAGGCACTCATCTTTTAAGCAGCAGTCAGATGAGATGCCCTCCCCAATGACCGTTAATGTAGAACAAGAAATATCTTCTAAGTTATGTGCTCTTATTTTGGGAACACAGCCCTGATTTGCATACTCTCCCGCTGCACGGGTCCCTTTGGTGGTGTTTGGATGATTTGCACGGCGGTTCACATTTGCAGATCCATCGCACAGATTCAATGAAACAAGAGTCCGGTTGCTTCTCCTCAGTCCAGACACTGCAGGTACTCATTCTTTAAAGCAGCAGTCAGATGAGACGCTCTCCCCAATGACCATTAATGCAGAACAGAGGCAGCAAAAGTACACTCTGTACTCAAGTAGAAGTACAGATACCTCTGTAAAAAACAAACAAACACACGTTCGTAACAACAGAAGTACACATTCGACTTCTTTACTCAAGTACAAGTGAAAAAGAACAGACTATAAAATGTACTCAATGTGAAAAAGTTAAAAGTATCCCTCTGAAAGACATTTCTACCAGCAGTGTCTGTGTTGTGTTGTTGTCTTACGTCATTTTCCTACGTGTTTTTGGTCCTGTTGTCTTACATGTAATTTTAAGTTTGGTTCATTCTTTTATGTCATTTACATCTTTTACACTGTCTTTTGTCTTGTTACGTCTTTGATCATTTTTTTGTCTTGTTATGTCCTCTTATGTCCTTTTTTTTTGGTCTTCTTTACATCGTGTCTTGTTTTGTCATCTTTGACTTCTTACGTCTGTTTTGTCTTGTTACGGCTTTTTTCAGTCTTGTTAGGTGTTACGAGTCATTCTTCTTCTTGTTCCGTTTTTTACTTTATTTATCTTAATAGGTCATTTTTGTCTTTTTTTGGTCTTTTACAAGATTTTTTGTCTTGTTCCATCTTTTTCAGTGTGTTAGGTCATGTTAAGTCTTGTTATTTGTAATTTTTCATCTTAATCTGTTATTTTTGTCATCTTTTCTGTTGTTTTTTTTGTCTTGTCAAGTCTTTTGGTGTTGTTATGTCTTTTTCATCTTCTTAAGTCTTTTATGTAATTTAATATCTGATGTCTTCTGATGTCATTTTACGCTTCATATGCCCTGATAGATACACCGAGAAAGTCTATTCTATGTTTTATTATCCTATCAGTTTAAGTTTGAAATCAGCATTGGTGGTCGAAAGGCAGCACGCACTGATGCAAAATAAAAATAATCAATAACTGCACTCGAATGCATTAAAACTAAAATAACGACCCTGTTTTGAAAATTTAAGGAGCAGATGCCAGATATCTGGTAAAATGTAGGGAGCAAAATTAAAAATAAATCCTCAAGGAAAGTTCAGATACCTGAAAAATCTATAAGTCAAATTATGAAGCATTTGTACTTAGTTACTTCCTACCTCTGATGTAGAAAATGAAATATCTTCTCAGTGGGAACACAGCCCTGATTTGCATACTCTCCCACTGCTTGAGTCCCTTTGGTGGTGTTTGGATGATTTGTACGCCGATTTATATTCGCAGATTCATCGCACAAATTCAATAAAACAAGAGTCCAGTTGCTTCTCCTCTCCTCTCTTCCCTCCGTCCTTCACATTGCTCGCCGCTTCACTCTGCAGCGGTAATTAACAGCAGCGTTACATCTAGGGAGATCCTGCGAGCTATGTCAGAAAATTAGGCTGCGGAGTAATGAGGGTTGAGGGACATGTACTGCTGGTCTGTAGTGTTGCATTAAAATCAAAGGACTTCCACGGCTAATTGGAGAGGGGTTAAACTGCTTGGCGGCCTCACCCCTGTCCTGAGCCCTCCGCCCATCTAAACCTGCCCGAAGGAGATGAATGCCTCCTTTTTTACTGTAATTTTGTATTTCATTTCCATACCAAAGTATGTTTTTTTTTTTCCCTCTCTTTTTTTTCACAGGGGGGGAAAATCTGTAGTGAGATAACTTTACTCTATATGGGGCCAATTTAAACTACAAGCAATTACTTCTTGTTATGAGTTTTTTTTCCCTTCTCTTTTCCAGACCGGATAGGCCACCCAGCTGGGTTGTTTTCTTCTGAATGGTCACCAATTACCTCAATGTCCTCGCAATTGACCATAAGATACACACAGCATAAATCAATGCGATGTGGCCGGTACATTGACTCACACAAGTGGAATTAGCGCAGCACGACGAGGAGGATACACCCTCCCTCTCCCTGGTTACAATGATGGCATCAGCAGCGTGACACTGTATAATGAGCACAGACATGGTCCACTGCTCTGAGGAATACAGTAAATACACACCCTCTTCATTGTGTTTGGGCCTGTGCGGAGCAGCTGCATTCTGCCCCCGAAGATGGCTAATTACGAGTCAGCAGTTATATATTTAATGGGAAAATCAAACCAAATTTTGTTATTTGCTTTTTGAAATCAAAATATACATGTGCAGCAACAGTGCATTGGTTTAGGGAGCCACTGTTTGTTGCTTTGCACCCTGCATGCAGAAAATGGCATTTGTGCTGAATTGCCTTGATGAACAAGTGATATATTTTAATTGCAACAATGCCTTTAGCTAGATGAGTGAATTCAGTAGAGTGCAGATCTCCGCCAGGAAACAAATGGTGAAGCGCCCACTGCAATGCCACCATAAACGGGTGAATTCCACCAGGCGCGGTTGTGTCGTGTTACGGCTCTAGACGGTGCTTGTGAGTCCACCAGCAGCTCTTCGGCATTTCTCCCCTCCACTCCACTTCAAATATGCGCTGAGTCTGTTTTTAACGGATATTGTGTCAATTAGCACAGAGCAGATCGAACTGGCAGGAAGTCAGACACAGAAAAGGCAGGGAGAATCTGGTTAATTTTCAAAATAAAAGACCCAGTGCAGACTCACAATCATAAAGACAGACACAGAAGGAAGTATTTAATTATGTAGCCCGCCTATACATGGTAGAATCACAAAGAGCAACATAATCAACAAAATCAGAGGAAGTAAACATAATCAGATGAGCAAAATGCTCCGCTGCTGAAATGCCTCTGAAACGCTGAAGCCGTGTGGAGGACGGATCAGAACCGTGGCGCAGACGTGCCGTGCTTGGTGGAATCAACCGGTAACTGTCGGGTGCAACCAGGAAAGATTTGCAACATATGCGTCCCAAGCCGAAACAAGATTTCAGACTGAAGCCGTTGTTAATCACATGCGACCCCTAGCAGCCAGTAAAGATGAGTGAGAAGTTCAAAACGGAGCAGGCAGAAAATAGAATTATCACCTCACTGTTGCGTGAGTCCACCAACCAGTCAAGTTAGTTTACTTCCATGTCTGTCCAGAATCATAAAATGCATGTAGTGAAGAGTTTGAAGGAATTTCTAGCAAATAATTTCCAGTGAGAAACATGCTGTCTTCACTTAGAGACTGTTTTTGCAGAGGAGTACAGACGGCTGTGCCAAGTTTGAAGACATTTCCTCGAGAGATTCTTGAGACATGGCGTTCATAAGAATGGGATGACCTGAAAACATAATGCCTCTGGCCATGGCTGTCACTGGCGTGAAGCCTGAAAAAAAGTTTTTTCGAGGTTCTTCAGAAATTGTGAATCATAGACGCCCTTCAGCATACAGTCATGAATTTGCACAAAAAAAAATTATGCTGATCAGTCTGGGTCTAGTGTTTAAAGAATAGCTCACACACACACACTCACATACGCACACATGGAAGGCATCATACGATCCCCAAAAATAACGATTTTTAATAAACTAATATAAAAGGAGATTCACAGGATCACTGACCACAGTAATTAACCACTAATTAAGACATATGGCATTGTAAAAATGTGTAGAAAGTAGAAAGTAACCAGTTATTTGTTAGCAAATGAAAAATGTAAGAATCATGTACTGGAATGACTCTGTGGCAATGAAATGTTTTTATGAACATGTTCCTTCTTCTTACCAAACATGTGCTCAAGAATGACATTTTCAATTAACCTCTTCAACTCTGCACAGACGCCTACATCCACGACCGACTTTACTGTCGTTCAGAGGCTGTAGCAGGCTCAGTTTAGTCACGTGAAACTAGATTTAAATAGATTTAAGAAGGCATCTGTTGGAACCAACCATGTGATGCTTGTTGGAAAAGGGGTGTGTGTGTGAAAAACTCCGCCCCCCCTTTACAGACATGTCCACTTCATCAGAGTCTGAATTAGATTTATTCACAACTAAATTTTCATGTACAATTAAATTGCTGTGGTATGCATGTGCATAACAAACATAGTACTAAAAATAAAAAAGATTAAGTCAAGTACTGTCAGATAAAACGAAAAATAGACAGGAACTTATGAAAAATCAACACTATAGAAACAGAAACTATATGTACAAGTGTGGCTGTTTTTTAAATAGATGAAGGAGTTTTATGCAGGAGTGCATAATAATTGACAAGACGTGCAAGTTCACAGTATTAAGAGGATATTGCAACATGCAAGATGGAGTCAGGTGACTTAACTTTATGTTCATGTAACGTGTAGAAGGTGGGAGTCGGTGTCAGTGGGGGCCCTTATGTTACTCCAGTGCAGTTCTGGGCAAAACCCATACAGTTTTTTTTTTCATGTGGTATAGAGTTTTTTCCCCCATACAATTTGAAGAGTCCTGCATAGTGTAGTAATGCACAGTCCCCAAGCAGTGTTGGAATTGCATGAACCGGGCCTGACTGACAAGCTGAGATTCTTGTGGATTCAGTGAGTCTTACTGTATTCATGCATGTGAGACACTTTTTTTCTGTCATAGTCACAACCTCATGAAACAACCACAATCAATTTTTTTCCAGAGATCTCCAAATGTCAAAAAGTTTTTGATACCAGGGCGTTCGTATTTTGGAGGGATTTTTTGACCGTTTTAGCGATTCCCGAGTGGTCAGGACTTATGAGCATGGAAATAGCCATCATATAGTTTAATCATAATGCTATAAACCTTTATACACTATAAAGTAATTTGAATAGGTGCCTAAACAAAACACAAAATTTATTACAATTTATTATGGGTACTTAAGTGCTTGGCTGCATCTCAAATTAATCTTGAGGTTCCCAGTTTTCAGATGATGTTAACCACTTCTACCTGCTGTCTCCCACTAAAGATCCCCTGTCTCCCCCCAAAAAATGACAAAAAATGGTCTATGGTAGTGAGGACTGGAGCGGAAGAGGATTTATCACAATGTATTGGCATGTTTGTAACTTATAAAGATGTACAAATACAGCATATTAAAGTAATTGTGCTTGTGAGGTAGAAATGTGTCAAATCAAACATCATTAAAATAACAACAGCATGTGATATTTAATGAAGGTGATATAACCTCAAAAAGTGGAAGAGAATAAACATCTTTGAACTATCTTGTTTATAATCTGTGGGAAATTACTCTGACAGTAAAAACATGTCTGGTGACTCACATGACAACAAAAGCACACAGCACACACACAGCTCAGTATATCAGAATTTTAATAAAGGATTTTTGCAGTATGGTTGTACCTGCATGTCACCACAAATATTCGAAACAACAACTTTATTGTCAGTCCGCTCTTTACTCCAGACTCACAGATGGGACATTACACAGTTATTGACTGTTCAACTCTGCTGCACTCTGCAACTTACAAAGAAAACCGGAGACCAAAACGAGGCTGGTGTTGAGGAAGCTTCTTCGGCTGTTGCCGCTGGCCTCCAGCTCCAGATGGACTTTCAGGTCAAGCACAAATATAATCACTCTTTTTAAAAAATGTAATGTGGAATTTTAGACTTGCGATCCACTCGTGGCTTCAAGGTTTCATCTTAAAGCAATTTTCAGTGTGGTCATGTTCTGTGGAAAACACCTGCTGATTATTGATCTCATACATCCAACTGAACTAATAACAAGTGAATATTCATGATTTAATTACATCCTCTAAACACACTGAGATGTTAAGGTGTTTACATTTCCACTACTCTGTAAACTGATGCTGTACCAGTGATATAATCTACAAATTTGTAAAACTAGTGATTTACAGCCATTAACTGGGCAAGAGCAACATGTTTGACTGTTGGAAAATCTATTTTACAAAGTACTACCTACAGGCTTGTGTCCATATAGTGTTTTTTTTTTTTTCCTCTGGCAGAAAAGTGCTGGCTGTGCGCTGTGGAGCGCCGGGTTGAACCGCTTGTGACTTTGGTTTTGTTTCCATTGCAGTTAAAAAAAATAATAATAATAGGCTGTTCATAAACGTCCATCACTTTTTTTTTCTGCTCCACCTTCTGCCCCCGCATGTTCTCCTCAGCCGTTCTCTCTTCAAATTGCCGCAAGTATTTCCGTTTTGATTGGCAGCGTTCAATCAGAGAAGTGTCATGTATGTAAAAGGAAGCAGATTGATATCAGCTAGGAGGCTAACTTTACACTACTTCAGCAACGAGCTTAAAACACGTAACGTGATAAAAGCACAACAGTCCTCCGGCTGATCTGCTCCTATAAATGGGCTTTTCTGTCTCTGTTTCTGTCAGGCGTCATAAATCTCAGTATAGACAGACACGGCCAGAACAAGCTTATCCTCCATTTTCTTGGTTGCCAGGCTTGACGAGTCCCACCCCATCTAATGTACAGGCTTGGGGAGTAATGGATTACATATAATGTGATTATATAATCTGGATACAGAAAAAGGTAACTGTCTTCCATTACAGTTACAGAAAAAAATAATAATTTAAATTAGTCAATCAATCAATCAATAAATTGTGCACAGCAAGGGAAGGAACAGATGGATAAACTACTACAGCTAACAACAAACATAAAACCTCTCTGCAGATATGTGATGATTTGAAGGGATTATGTTTATACGAGTCATTGGAAAAGGATAAAGGATATAGGAAATTGCCGCATATTTACCAATAACTTAGACTGTCCACAACTGGGGTGGGAGCTGGGCGGGTAGGGCATCTTTTAGGGGTGAGAACTGTGACCCCACGCCACCCCTCTAGCTCCGTCCCTCGTATTTGATGAGTTGGAAGTGAGAAGATGTTGTCTTAATTAAAAATTTTAATAGATACTTTTGGTAATATTTTATTTTTCTGCAGATTTTTAAAGTGAATTTCTGGTCACTGTACATGGGAAATTCTTCTGCTTGTGGCATTTTCTTGCCGAAACTGGCAAAATCCGGAAACCCCAGAACAGGGTCATCACATCACACTTGGCAAAGAAGGTGAAAATGAGGGGTGATAAAGGTTTTCTCTGTGAGAGAAAGTTGAGCTTTTCTCTTTTCATACCTCAAGCTGGCATTTTATGGCTCCACAAAGTCAGCGACCCATTCATTGTCTGTGAAGCAGCTGATTTTACGTTCTAGTGGCTGCACAAACTCGGGGTTTTCGTTTTGAATTCAGAAAGATTGGTTCAAGTTCACAGACACTGACTGAGTCCTGGGACACTGGGAGCAACATACTGACTGTAATTTCTTGCAGGCATCCTCCTCTTTAAGTGCTTAAATAAAAACACACCGGCTGCTGTATAATATATTGAAAAGCACCTTGGAAATAGAACTCCTCATGTTTGACTTTACCTAATAAGGTGTTGTGCTATTTTTCTGCTGCTGCTGCTATTGTTAGTCTTTTTTTTATTATTTTTTGTGTGGGCGAGAGCTTCTGCTGTCACTGTCAGTCATTAACAGAAGGCACAATGGGTCCTGACAGATGAAAGAAGCAAATTAATTCAAGACCGATATTAGAATTTGAAGTGTTACCATCTTGGCATGAGCGGGCCGTGTTCTTAGAATCTGCTTATTGCATTGGAAATGCGGCCAGAGCTGGAAAATGAACAAATCAACACAAAATGAACAGGAAACTTGTTTTTTCCAATCATTCCACAGTGCATAAATAGCATCAACATGTTTATCAAAGCTTTGAGAAATAAAATGTGCGATGTCAAAATGGCAAATTTTTCAGATATTTTTATATGTTCCCTGGCAGTAAATTGTTTCCTCTGGTGTGTGGATATAGTTTGAGATGATTTTGCATGTTCAAGCAAATAAATCCTGGCACATGAAGGTTTGGTTTTTTTATGCTTTACATAAAAAATGCTTTAAGAGAGAATCCACTATAATTTTGTTCTGCATAAGTGGAAGAACAAGCTAAAATATTCTTTTAATGTACTAATTCATCAAGTCACTCCTCTCAAAATGTCATGAGACTCCATTATAGCTGCCTTCCAGTCCTTCCAGTCTCTCTATTCTGCTTCCCGATTATGTTCCCGGTCCAGGCGAGGCGGTTGATATGGGAGGGCGGCCATAGCTTTGTTCAGTCCCAATGGGAGAGTGTGAGGTCTGCACAGGCTGAAGCTGCCTTTCTCTTTTCACAAGTTTTCTTGTTACAGTCAATGAGGGCGGCCAGTGAAAGCAGATTTTTTAATAAAAAAGTCTGATAGTTTGGACTCTAGTGGAATATAAGTCTATTTTAAAATGTCTTTCACATTGTCTAGGACAGTCCTGTGTGATAACACGAATCACAGCTGCCTTTCCCAGAGATATATCTGTAAAACCACTCAAATACTCAAAGCAGTGCTTTCATCAAGATGTAAAGCCTTTTGCTGATACCTAAAAATGAATAGAAACACTACAGTAATCTAATTATAAAGGGCTTTGCTTTGGTTCAAAACTAATAATACAAGTGTAGAATACAGTAGAGCTGTTTTCATTTAATCAAACTTGGAATACATTTTATTTCTTTTTTTGCACTGACTGTCGATTCAGAGGCTTCATTCTTCCCACACTAACTGTGAGTGTCTTGTTAAAGGGATCAGTGTTAAAAAGGTTCATTGGAACTGAAACTGTCCTTGATCTGTGCAGTTTTCTACCTTTAATATTAAGAGATCCAATAAAAACCCAATGAAAGATATGCCTGCATTAACCTGACATGGCAGATGGTTTGTTTCTCAGAACCGTCAGAAAAGCAGCCTTGTCTAAAAATGACGTTTATACAACTGATGTGCAACAGCCAATACATTTTGAGGGAAAAGTAATACCAACCGAAACACGTTTTCTATCAACATAATGAGGAAATGTTGTTCATCAATGCACCTGGCAAAAATGTTGAAACTGAACATATCAGTAAAATGTTCACGTGCAACATATTTCATTTGTTTTGCACCAAAATAGGCAGTCTTGCAATGCACTATCCAATTATACGATTTTTAATCAAACCACCTCTTTGCGACTGGAATTACATTGTCACCACAATATATCTATGAAGACAGTTTATGGAGACAAACGTCATTTCTAGGAGACTGGGCTGCGAGAAGTCGTCCTTGGAACATGTTTGGAAAAGGGCAGGGACTTTAAAAAATCAGTCAGATCAATGAACCATGTGACACCGGTTGGGAGAAGACCAACAAGAAAAGCCTTCAGTGTCATTCTTTGCACTTCTTTCTACTTTCCAGTTCTGATAAAACTGATGCTATAGCAACATCTATGCTAACCTTTTTAGAAGCCGCCAAAGATGTTTTTAGATCAAGCAGTTGCTTCTCACTAAACCAGGCCCGTAGCTGCAAGTAGTTCCTTATAAGACTCTAATTGGCCTGAACCTCGGTGATTCAGCCACAAGCTCATAACTCAGAACAACTGGGTGGTGAATGTAGTGGAGCATCCAAAGAGGCAGAGGTGGTGGAGACCAAAAACAGCCAAAAGACGGGGACTTACATTTGTCAGGGGGACAAAAACATGAGTTCAAATGCTGATGGTGTAAACAGGAAACAGTTTGCTCAGTTCAGCATTTCAACTTTATAAGATGATACAGATTAGAGGCATCATTATTTGTATCTGTTCATCCAACAAAATTATTGTTTTAGAAGTCATGTTGAATCAGGTAAATGTTTTATTTTCTAACTTAACAGTGCACTCAAGGAATATTAAAATGGTTTGATATAAGCATGTAGTTCAGTAATAAATATATTTCCACATCCTCATACTGTACTTATCATCTCTCTATATATTTTAGCTAAACTAAGTTTTATGAGCTGTACGTAGCCCGCCACCGCTTCCCTTTTAACTAGATGATATTGAAAAATGAGAAATCAGAGATTTTGTGTTACATTGGGAATAGAAACTCTACAGTAAAGGTATACAAATATCCTTGAGTTGAAGGTAATAATCTTGGTGCATTAAATTGGTGATTGAATAAGGTAGATGCAACCTTTTTTAAAACAATACTGAGGTAATAATGGAGCTAACTTTTTACAAATAATCATGAGCAACTTTGTATCTGTTTCCATTGCATTATTTGTGCTTTCCTGAATAATGTATTTATATTCAGATGTGTCCTAATATATAAAGATAGTATTGAAAACCTGAGTATTTGAATTGCAAACGTATGAGTACTCGAACCAGTTACTCTGCAGCTTGTGAACCCAAACACAGTTTATCATTATCTGTTTAGTCCTTGAATCACGGTTACAGGCTGGGCTGGGCTGTCTTAATGCTAAGCTTAGCTAATTGGCTTCTGACTCTTGCTTTTCATTAGTGTACAAACATGAGAGTGGTATCGATCTTTTTCTTCCATTTCTCACCAAGAAAGCAAATAGTTTCCCAAATGTCAAATTATTCCTTTAAGCCTTATTGTACGTTCTTATTCCACACCAGCTCCAAATGCATTCTCTTCACAAAAAAACGATGACGGGTGACAGGCGGCCTGAGCACTCAACAATCAAGTGAAATTATCGAAGAAGCCATCAGAATTTGTTTGTGACTGCAGAATCGAAACCTTAGTAATTTAGTGTATGGTGGGCATTGGGTTCTTTTTTTTCATGAATCCATTAAAATAGAGTGAAGAATGAAAAAAAATATATTATAAAACACGGCAGCATCTGCAGTAACTCAAATCTGCATTCAGTCTCAATAATGAAATTTGAAAGAAAGCCCTTGAGAGATTAGGGATTCCCCTTTGCCAACAGATGTTTGTGAAATGAAAGAGTTTCAAAGAGAAGAGGCCAGGGGGAGGGGTAGAGAGGCAGGGCAAGAAAACAAGCAAAGTGTAATCTTGAGATGGAGGGAAAATGTTTGGATTCTCTCGGTGGGGGTAAGAGGACAATGGATGAGGCTGATTTCTACATTGTAAATGTGCAATCCCCCAGCAGAGGAGTGCTGCATCAGGATCAAGACTTAAACAATGTCGCCTTGCCTTTATCTCGCCGCCACACTCTCCAACGGACCTGCTGGAATTGACTCGCAGTCTGTTATTCCCAAAAGCCTGAATCACAAACAGCTCCCTCTCATTCAAGTGCAACTTCATTACTGCTTGAAATATGCTCGGATTCAAGTATACATTGCTATCATACTCCTTGGCTTGTGTGACACTTGCATTATAATTTGGTTTACACGGAGCTGCCATTGAATCACGGAGGTGATTTCTTTCTGTAGCAATGAAATGGCTGTAAAGTGCCTCTCTCTATTAGGGATAAATATGGTCTGAAACAGATGTCCAGAGTTAAATTTGAACAGACTAAACACAGCCCAGATTTAAACATCTGCTTTTGGGCCATGTTTCAATGAAATCAGATGGACCGAACATGGCCCAAATTTCAATTTATTATTTTTGGACTACATCAGATCACACAGGGCCAAATTTTCAGCATCTATTTTTGAGCTAAATTTGGGCCTAATCAGAGAGACTAAACATGGCCAAATTTTCAGAGTCTATTTTTAAGGTACAGTTGGACAAAATCGTACGGACTAAGCACAGCCAAATTTTCAACATCTACTTTTGGGCTGCATTTGGACCAAACTGGACGGACCGAACACATCCCAGTTTTCAATGTCTATTTTTGGGCTAAATTCGGACCAAATCAGACAGACTAAACATGACCTAATTTTCACCATCTTCTTTTTGGCTACCAAATCAGATGGCCCAAACACAGTCGAGAATTTCAAATTTTAATTTTGGGCTGAATCTGGACCAAATCGACTGGACCAAACATGACTCTCTTTGTTTTTGGGCTACATTTGGGCCAAATTTTATGGACTAAACACAGCCCAATCATAAAACATCTATTTTTAGTCTGCATTTGGGCCAAACAGGAGGGTCCAAACACAGTACAAATTTCAACGTCTATGTTAAGGCTTAATTTGGACCAAATCAGACTAAACATGACCCAAATTTCAACGTTTAATTTTGGGCTAAATTTGGACCAAATCAGCTGGACCAAACATGACCAAATTTTCATTGTCTATTTTTGGGCTACATTTGGCCCAAATTCAATGGACTGAACACAACCCAAATTTCAACATTTTATTTTGGGATAAATAATGGCCACATTTAGCCCAAAAGACACCAGCGAAATGACATCGGATGGTTGGTGGGAAAGGCCTTAGTCACAAATGGCTCCCTCTCATTCAAGTGCAGCTTCATTACTGCATGAAATATGGTTGGATTCAAGCATACATTGCTATTACATTCCTTGGCTTGTGTGACACTTGCACAAGTTGAATCACAATGATATTTCTTTCTGTAGCAGTAAAAAACACCTGTAAAGTTAACTTTGTCATAACCCTGGACAGTCCAACTTTGACCTTCAGCTATGATAAACCATCAAACAACACAGGAATCCGAGAAAGAAATTGCTTCAAGATGGGGAGATACAATCTTCCATTCGTCCTCTGTACAAATTCAACTAAAAGAACACTTGTTAAAGACCTCCACTTTATTGGACCGAAGCTGTCACATCTGATAAAGCTCACTGTAACCGAATGGGCGACCCAGGGACAGCAGGGAGGGGTGACCGGGAGATTGGTAGGTGCCAAACTCTTGAGATACTGAAATGCGGCTTTCGCTCCGCTCTAGCCAGGTGATCATTTCAACATGGGGAGGGGGGAAAAAAAGGAGTCACAGCCTCAAAGGCAGCAGACCCCTACCTCAAAGCCTCTGAAAATTTGGTTTGGAAGTTTTACGATATCATAGTTGAGTTTCTAATTAAGCATCCACAAAAATCTTAGGAAAAATAAAAGCTCATAATAGTGAGAAAAGCTTTTGATTGACATCTCCTCAGGCATGGAAGCTAAGCGATGTAGTGCAGTGGAGAGGGTCAGCAGAAAAATGGATTTTAGCCGTTTAAAAAAAGGAGCACCTAAAAGGAAAAGAATCACACACACTGTATTTAGAATATTTTCACTTCTTTGTTGCCATCAGATGCCATCTATGCCATTTTCAAGTGTTAATTTTGACAAAAAGTTAGTTTTAATAAATTCATTAATTTTAGATTTAGTCTGTTGAACTTCATTTTACTCATAATTTCAGTCTGTGTTTTAGTCATAATTTTCACGGTCAGTTTCAACAATACTGTTAATGGATTTTGCTGAAGGATATTTCTGCTGGCTGTAAAAAATCCAATGAGAAATAAGCCAACTTTGAACTGTGTTTAGTCATGTAGGCTGAGAATGTATGTCTGACACATTTTTTCTTAGAATAATAATAAATAAATATTAATGAATGAATGGCAGACGACATTATCAGGGAAACATTACATTTATTCACTTGACATGAAGAAAATTAATAAAACTAATACCAAATTTTACTGAATGTTTGATGAATGAATTAGTGTTTATTAATGAGTGGTAAGACTTCATAAATATCTTTTAGAAGCAGTTGATGTTTACTGTTAGTTTGGCTTCATTCATGACATTACATTACATTTAACCCTAAAAGGAATTAACGAAGATGTTATTGAATCAGTCAACTTACATAACTGATATTTACCTTGGCAGACACTGCAGAACTGTGTCTTTAGGTGTCTTTTCAAATCGCTTGTGTCTTCTCCACACATCTTTATCCACAAGGTGCTCCATCTTAATTGGGACACACTCAGTGTGTCTTCGGGTTTGAAAATAAGAAGTGTTCCCAGACAGGTCGTCTCTCCCCTTTCTTTACTTTTCTTTCCACCTGACACGCCGCCGGCGAAGATGAGGCACACTCTTTGCTAGATTTATTGGTGCTTTGAGACGGCTCATTACTGTGATAAAACTTGTGTTGTTCGCACAAACAGAGCAAACTATTTTGTCTCAGCTTTAGGGAATTACGAACTTGAACATTCTGTTATAATTTTTGTTGTCAATGTAAAAATTTAGTTGTGAAATAAAAGGATGTCAACAAATATCTATTCACTAAATTTTTGTTGACAAAATTAACTCTGATCTCTTCAAAGCCACCAGAATTCTTTGATTAATTTTACCTCGGAGAACAGAGGAGTTGCTGGTCTACCGCTGCCTCAACTGATTGGTGTTTGTGTTATTTGGTGTCTTTTGTATTTTAACAGGTTATTTTGTATCCAAACTAACATTACCTGCTGTGAATCAAGTGTGTCATGTATCCTGCAAAATAAAATTATTCTTTTTGTCAAAGGAGTCTGGAGCGATATCATAGCTCCAGTTCCCCGTACTTTAGTCGGATCAGATTCAAAGAGGTAAATTAAGCTGAAACAGAAAAGTTACGTGGATTTTTTTAGGACTGGTTTGCAGAATTAATTGCATAATTTTCAACATCAATATCAGGAAACTGTGCAAAAACTAAAACCTACTTTCTCCTACTTTTTAAACGCTTCCTGTTGTGTACATGAGAAAACTAGAAGGCCATTGTGGATTTGAGTTTGCAGCAGCTTTGCACAATATTACAGCTATTAAAAATTAGCTCTAAATGACAGTCTTCACTGCAATCTGGGAGCAACATTTGCCGGAACACCTTGGACTTTAATGACGGCTATGAAACCACAAATGAGCAAGTGAAGACTTCCAGTGTGGAATCAGGAATGAACACATTAGCCTGTGCTGACAGATGAGTCTTAATTGTTACCTCTGGCAAATGGGACTTCGCATAAGAGAACAAAAGCTCTCCTCCCAGCGCCCTGTTTGATGCAATGTGACGATGACCTTGCTGCAATGCACCCTCCGCAAGATCCTTAAGAGTTTATCTTGACAGACTCCCAAAGACTGTCTCTCAGGTGTCGCACTGATAGACCAATTCATTTAACTCT
Organism: Lutjanus erythropterus; assembly: GCF_056507025.1. NCBI lineage: Eukaryota > Metazoa > Chordata > Actinopteri > Lutjaniformes > Lutjanidae > Lutjanus > Lutjanus erythropterus. Next base: position 25,060,590 of record NC_139337.1, on the reverse strand, counting down.
GTCACGATCCGGGGCTTTAGAGGCTGCCGCTTGATGAATCCCTATTGTTCCTTGCCTGTCTGCCTGTTTGCACTCCTTGAGGCGAGCAACATTACTGTTTCAATAGCCTTTAGACGATTACCACATGAAAAAACTGCACTATTTTCAGTGAGCATTGTCCTCTCTGTCCTATGTGCGGTTCCATGGTAACAATGATAGTATGCACTGCTGGATAAATGAGACGTGGATTGCTTGAGTGCTTCACTGCTTAGGCCTGTTAAATTAGTTTAGAGGTGTTGTGTCTACATGTGCCATAAGTAGATCAATCACAGAAACCTAAAATCTTTTTTTTTTTTTCACCATATTGCTATAAATTTAACACGCTGCCGTATTTCAGGTCTCAACAACCAAATAAGATGTCTAGTGAAATGAGCTCTGTGGCATGTTTGCCTTCATTATTATAGAAAAATAGTTTAATATTTGGGAAAAAAAACACTCAGTGGCTTCTTGCCAAAAGTGAGATGACAAGATTGATGCCACTCTCATGTCTGTATGCTAAATATAAAAATACAGCCTGATGATTGTCAGCTTACCTGAGCATAAAGCATAGAAACAGCAGAAAACAGCTCCGGCTGAAAGTAGCACCTCCAAAGTGCTCTAAATTACATGTTATATCTGTTCCTGGAGTCTTGGGAACTACATATTATAGTTAACTAAAATTAAACCAAAACTTAAATCTAATGGTGTATAAAGAATTTAGTGAAACTGAAATAAAAAAAATAGACTTTATGAAACCAAGAAGAAAAAGAAAACTGAAACAGTATTGTGTGCTTGCAAAACCAACTAAAATAAAAGAAAAAAAAAAAATTGGAAATGTCTTTAATTTTTGTCAATTTGGTCAAATTTGTCAACACAACCAGTATGAAGAGGCACTGGTGCATACATGTTTACTGTCAATGAGATGTCTACATTACTGTGAGTCAGCTGCTTCAGAAAGTGTTTGGGTTTGTTTGTATTACAGTAGCTATTAAGAATTTATAAAATCGTGCCCCTGACAAATGCCCCCCATATTAGAAAGAAACAAACAGACACAAACACACACAAAAAACCGAATGCCTACATTAATAAACTAAAAATGTTTAAACAATAAAACTAAACTGAAATGAACAAACCCGTTCTGGAAACTAACTAAACCCAATTAAAAGAAACAAAAGTTGAAAACAAAATAAAAAAATAAAAACAAATGAAAACTAAAAAGCTATAATAAGAGGGACCAGCAGTCTTGCTCTCTAGGAGTGTATCCATGTTCCTGCTAAACCCTAATACATTATGTGCCATATAGAGCTGTGGAACACAGGAACCTAGGATCTTACCCTGTGAGAACATGTATGTAGAACTGGGGAACATAGGAGCCTGGGGGATACAAAACATTAACTCACAGGCTGTGTGAGCAGGACATGTGCATTGTGGAATCTGTTGGCTTTTATTTTGGCGCCCGTATTAACGGTTAGAGCGGACACCCAGCTGCTCTTGGCAGACAGTGTTAATGATCTGCCATATCGACATCAGACCAGCAACCGGACACATTTCATTACAAATTTAATGCCTTAATATCTGTAGAATATGTCGCGGGATTAAAAAATCAGGTGAAGGTCATTATTTTTCCAGTGCACTCTCTTCCTTTGTATTTTCTGTTTTTGTTAGCGTTTCAAGGGGGGACAACTCTTCTACAACTCTTTTCTTCAGAACTCTTCCACAAACTCGATATTTAGATATTTAGTTTAGATTCTGGTAAGCTTGAACAACTTCCCATACCTTTTTCTTGAACAAACCGTCTCTACCACAGTAATTAGGCTGATATCATATCATCCAACAGTAAGGGTTAAAGATGGGGTTACTGAGTCTTAGCATAACAGCTTTTTCAGCTCAGAAAATGAGTATTAACTTTTGCTAATGCATGATTTGCATGTAGGCTGACATACAAGAATAGGAACTACTTATTTATTATGCTTTACATAACTTCTTTTTAAATATATTATTGATCAACTTCCAACATCTATTTGTAGACATATGAAAATGCCTTTAATTTATTCAGTCTGACCAGAATCAGGGATAATACAAATCCCCACTGAGGATAAAAATGAATGACCACAGGGGGGAAATATCAAAAGCACAGATGGAGAATTCGACAATTTGCACCCTGAGCTTTATATTTACTTCACAAACATGAGAGTGGTATCAATCTTCTCATCTGTATCTCAGCAAGAAACCGAATAAGCCTACTTTTTGTCTTTTTCAAACTATTCATTTAAGGGATCTCTTTATCTGTTGTCTTCTTTACTATCTCCATAACCTTACTGTAGTGAGGCTGTATGTGTAGGGAGTACAAGACCATGACAGGAGGAGAAGAAAAACAACCAGCAGATGATGATTCTTATGGCAGAGGACATTAACCGATAAAAATGATTTAATATCCATGTTGAAGGGTCAAACGCAAGTTTTAATATTTGAATTCTGCTTGGAAAGTAAGATTGCATCTTGTTTTACAGTAGCTTCCCTTTGCCCGAATACACCCTTTCTGTATTTTCTTCCTTGAATAACGCCGCATCTTCAACTAAACAAAGGTGGTTCATTTCCCCACTGGTGGCTGAACTGAGCCAAGTTCACTGAGATAAATACAGCATTTCAGCTCACATGGTGACAGCATGATTGGCACCCTTGTATTCCGTAACTAAATAGTTATAAATAGCGCTTTAAATAAAGTGTTGGAGCGAGACTTTCTGCCACACACACATATAAAGGCTGACTCTGTGTTAGAGGCTCCATGTGGTAGCCAGAGGTGTTCAAAAACTTATAAATTCAATACCTACAGTCAACATGATGGCGCTAAACTTCACACAGCATATGAAAAGATGGCAGGGGGATGAGAGAAATAAAAGATATAAAGCCGATACGTCCGGTTTTCTCTGGTTGAGTGATTTCCTCTTGATTTTTTCACTTTAAAGTCGACATGAGACTGAAATCTGAGTTTGCTTCCACATATTTATGTGTTTCCAGTAAAAACAGGCAGCCAAGGAAGAACTTGTCACAGTAGCCAACAGCAGTGAATGAGCATTAACGCTACGCCTTCACAGCCATGCAGCTAGAGGTTTGACAACAGGGAATACAGAGGTGGTTTTCTCAACCTGCTTTGCCTCAGGGCATGACAGGTGGCCAGGGACCAGTTAACAAACACAGATCAATCATATTTATCAGATAACATGAGTAAACATTCAAAGTCCCAGAAGTAAATTCTTTATTTTCAACTTTATGAACTAAATTAAGTTGTTCTAAGGATTGACACTAGGCCTATATTACAGATAAATCAGATGCTTTGCTGCGTTTAATAGCTGTATTCTGGTTATAAATGCTATATTTATACAACATTAAACATGGCTCTCCATAGCCTCTTCCATCATGTGCTGCATCACTGAAATGTTGGAATGATTCATAAACATAAACCGCTCCTGCCAGGGACTGAATGAATATTTCAGCACATTTAAGCTCTTTCAGTGTGTGTGGACTGATATGCAACGTCTCAGCCAACAGCCAAGGGACTCTGTTGAACATTTACTAAAATTCCTACTGTGAATTACTTTATTTTCATTGTGAATTAGAAAGTGGTCAGCGGGCCAAACAGCACCTGGTCGCGGGCAAGATTTGAGAATCACAGCCCCAAGCTAGTGGCAGTTAGCAGTTAGCTACTTTTTGCAACAAGTAAAGCTATCAGGATGCTCAGGAGGTCAGGAGATAACCTCAGTGATGTATTTCCTGTTGTTCCCGGTCCAGACGTGTTCACTGTGATGCTGATCCTGGTTCTGTTGCCATTTAGTTAGCAAAAATTCTGACCCAGAGTTGAAGCTCCTCCATAAAATATGATCCAGTTTCACCCAAATCAGTGAATAGAGTTATTAAGTTGTGTTTTTGTACAGAAACATAAATTAGAGAGGCCTGGACCCCAACTCATCGTATGCTCCATGTAGCTAACATTAGCAAATGCAAGGTAACAAGAGAACTAATAAATTAGCCTTATTTTTGCACCGCTAAAAGTTGAAGATTGATTGACAGGTGAATGTCATGATATTTTGTTTTACAGGAAAAAAAATGAATAGATCTTCCATGATTTTGATATAAAAATAAAATGACATTACCCTATTATCAGACTGAATCAGAACTTCATTTCCATTCAGAGAAACAGACAACTCAGTGGCACGGTGGAGTGGGTGGATTCGAAGGTCTGGACCCAGAATTGATTTTTTTTAGCATGTATTAATAAATAGGTGCACAGTATGTCTAAGAATGTGATCTAAAAGGGTTATATTGACTTTTATCTGCTGCTTTGACTTGCTAAAGACATTTCCAGGCAGCTATTTTTAATCTGAGAGCACAGAATGCGATGTGTATAGAGTGAAAAGTCAACTCTCCTCATTTTGTCGCCACCCTTCCTTGTAATACATCAACAAATCACCACAAGTGGTTGCATCTGACTGTGCACACTCATTTTGAGCAGCTGGACTACCTCATTGCCAGGCGGGAAATGTGTGAGCGGTGTGAGTGGGCTTGCCTGGTTCAGGAGTGGGCATGCGGGTGTTAGATGAGCCATTGATCCTTCCCAGCAGGCTCTTCCACCAGGCGATTCCTCTGCTCGCACAGCCCCTTCCCCCCACGCCATTGACTTTCTGCCATGACGTTCCGCTGTCACGGCAGGACCTGACATTTAATGATCCTCTGATGGAGTAACGTCACATTTATCACTTGCCGGCAGATGTGACGGAGCAGAATCTGAGAGGCCAGCGCATAGGCCAAAGCAAAAAACAAACACTATGAGCCAGAAAGGGGAGCTGCACTCTGACTGACAGTGGGAGTAATTTAGGATAAAGTCCCCAAAATGACTGTGTCGAAATGTCCTCTGCAGGAACCCCAAATAAGACAGATTTAGCCTGGACAGTGAGAAATTGCATTTTGAAGGGAAAAAGTCAAACCTAGGTAGTGCAGACTTGGTTTATATTCTGCTTTAAAAAAATTCTTTCTGTCCTACTGATACAGCAATAACTGACCAGTTGACCAAGTGTTAAAGTCCTCTCACGAGCAGCAGCTGTCCAATCATAGCCTAGCAACAGTAACTAGGCATGGAACAAAACAAAAAAAAAAGCGCTATTCATGGCTAGTTCATTCAACAGTTTTTGAAGTTTCAGTTTCAGTGGCTCCCTTCTGCTACTGTTTGGATTTGGAGAAGTTTACATCCAAGCGAACACAATGTTTTGGGATGGGATTACGTTCGGCTAATGTTTTGATCGTCTTCATCTTAAAAGCCTTTCTGTTCTGTGCTAAGGCACACTTGTATTCATATCTGTGTAAAATAGCCTCTATAATGCATGTCATCACTGTCACGACTCTGTTAACGTGAATTTTTATTCAATCATGCCAAAATAAAATTTGACAAAAAAAAAAAAAAAAACTAGTGAAATTTTCACAAAATAATTCGAGAATTAATTTGAAACTTTGGGAAGTTACACCAAAGCAGCAACACACTGATTTAAACCAGACAGGAATATCAAATACAGTAAATTAAAAATTAATTCATAGCTTTTTGTATAGTTGTATGCTGCACTAATAATGTATGGGTGTAACAAAATCTCAAGGCACACCTGGACTTGCCTCACGGCGCACCACTGGCCTAGGGCATGCAGCTTTAACCTCGGGCTGTGTTCCAAATCTCATACTAACATATTATTCATCATAGATGCACGTAGTGGATTTTGTGTTTGCAAGAAATGTAATAAATAATTATATATATATTATATGCATATGAGGACATATTGCTTGAGTGTACTGCAGTGTGAACCGTTTCCTTGTAATGGCATATTTAATCGTTTATGTAGTATGCAGTAAAAAGTAAACTGGAGACTTAGAAATTTATGTAAACTTATTTAGCTAGAATAAAATCTGCCAGTGACAGTTGTCATTTCAGTCGGCAAAATCAACGGTCGAAGAAGAGAGATGAGAAGCTGCTGCCACAGTCTGCAATCAAGGACACATTTCATAATTTACTAAGAAGCATTAAAAAGCTTTAGTCTGAAATTTGAACCAAATGATGGGGCTAACATTACCTTACTTAGCTGGAAAGTGACAGCTGATAAAATCCGCCAGTGACGGTTGTCATTTCAGCCGGCGAAATCAATGGTTGAAGAAGAGAAAATGGTAGCAGCATTTGCCTGTTGCTGAAATCAAGGACCCACTTTCACAATTTACTACGAATCTTAAGTGGTACTGTAGATCTGCCATCGTTATTGTAAACTGCATTACGTGTCATGCTTTAATGGGAAGCTTGACAGGCGTAGCAACAGTAACTGAGGGGGGCGGGGCATAGCAAATGGTTAAATGCATTTGAAATGAGACCATTTTAAAATAACACAGTTTTCATCTCTGTTTTGACGGTTCAGAACTGAGGATGAAAGCACTAACAGGCCTGGCCTCTCACCTAACTGCATGTCTGTGGGGAAAGTAAAAGAGAGAATATTCAATAATAGATATGTGGAGCTCTTTTTTGGAAGATATCTGTGTCTCTGTACAAGAATGCTGAGTCTGTCTCCCAGATCGAGATACTGAACTGTCCAAAATCTGCCCAAGTTCCCGTCCTGCAGTACTCTGAATATCAAAAATGGAAAAAGTCTCATATTCTGAAGTGATTCACACACTATTTGGCGAGCACAAAAACATCCCAAGTGCGCTTTGCCTCAAGCAAACGGTCTGACTTGCATCTGAAGGGAAAAATCTGCACTGTAAGTTAAAATAGTGACTCTAAGGTCGAATAATTATGCATCCCACCGTGTGGCATATTGCTGCACACAAAAAAAGCTGTCTAACAAATTTTGACCGGGAAAAAAAAAGAAAAAAGAAGAAGAAGAAAAGGAAAAACAATGTCGAAGGACACTGAAAGAGATGTGTTAATTTACAAAAGGCTTGAGGAAGAGTTAATTAAGCCAGCTGCAGGAATGGGAGAAAGTGCTGAGTCCTGGAGACACAAAATATTTATTCATCAGCCCATTAAAGTTTAATTCCTTTTTTTTTTTCCTATTTTTAAAATGGAGGGAGAATGGAGGAAAGCTTTGAACATTTGACCTTATATGTAAAAGTGTAGGGTGAGTCTGAGGAGCCTCAGGGATTGTTTTAATCATTAAGAACCAGCAGCAAGAGAAAAAAAGAACTTGCTCAATGCTCTATTGGAGCAGACTTACATATTATTCAAATCAGATTATTGCAGCATTGGGTTTTTTCCATTTTTTGTTTTCTGTAAAAATTATGAATTGTGGGATATTCTGGTGAGAAAACAGGTGACAGTTGGAGCAGGTGACCTCTTTCTGGAAGTTCAATAATTGTTTGACACACCTTTGACAGGTTAGAGGGACAGTTCAGATTTTTTGAAGTGGCGTTTTACGCCCCCAGTTTGAAGAAGCAGCAGCCGCACCAGTGTATGAAACTAAGCAATGTACTGCTGTGAACACGGTCAGCAGCAACATGTATTTTAGCCACCTGAAAGAAAATAAATATCACTTTAAGTGTGTGCTATGTTTAGAATATTTTCACAGCCTTACCTCGCCATCAGACAGTCTTTTCCAACAGCGAACCGCCGTTACATAAGCCAAATATCACTCTCTGCAAGGTAGTGATGTGGATTGCATTTACAGCTGTGGGTGCTGCTGTTCATCTGCGGGTCACGGGGGCCAGATGATAAAAATGAACATTCTAATTAATAGCAGATAGGTCAGGGGTGGGAAACAGGGTTGAGTGTTATGCACAAGGCACAGAAGTGCAACTTCATTGATTATTTAATTGTGTTTCCTCTGAAGGGTTTCCTCTGCCCTGTCAAGGTTATAACTATCGTTTTTAGCTTTGCTGCTGAAACATTAACAATATTTGCTGCAGTGACATCACTGTGCTCTTGAAAACGAAACTGAAAGCAGAAAAAAAAAAAAATGATACATCAGTGAAACTCACGAAAAAGAAATTACTGGGAAATCTTTTAAAAGGCAGTATAGACACAGGGATGAGAAGAGGTGAGGGTGGGAAATAGGGTGCATCTCCCCTGGAAGAGAGACATTTACACATGAGGCACCGCAGCGCAACTTATTTGATCGATCAATTCTGTTTCCCCTGAGAGTTTCCTCTGTCCTCAAGTTTTTTTTTACAGTTTTTTACTTTTGCTGCTTAAATGTCCCACAGTTTTTACTGCAGTGACATCATTGCAAGTATGTAAACAAAACTGAAAGCAGCCTCTCTAATCATCAAAATAAACTGTTAAAATACAACACACAAGCTTGCGCTGCTTGGCATTGTTCAATTTACAGGGCTGGGTAGAGGCACGGTAGCAGCAGTCTACATCTGAGAATCATGCAGACATGCAAATGCATTTGACTCCTTTGACAAAACCAGTAATTTTACCTCACAGAACACAGGAGTTCCTCATCAGCTCTTGTTTATTTGTGTTATTTTGTGACCTCTTTTAAAGGGTTAGTTTGGACTCACCAAAGTCATGCAATAGAACAAACTAACTAACCAATCAGGGCAGCGGTAGACGAGCAACTTGTGTGTTTCTGCGAAGTAAAATTTGTATTTTTGATAAAGGAGTCTGGTGGCTTTGGAGGGAGTGATATTTGGCTCATATAATGGCAGTTTCCCATCGAAAGGTTATCCCATCGAAAGGTGAAAATATTCTCAATATAGTGTACAATTAAATGCACAACATGTAAGTTCTGCCACTAGGGGGCTCTCATGTTAAAATAATTACAAAAAACAAAGTTTGACAATATCTTAAGTTGTGTGGGATCATGTTAGAGTTGTTTTCTTCATTGTGAAAATCTTTTATGATCAATTAAGTAAATTAACCTTACAAAAATAAATAGAAGGCTACATACAAAAGAAAACATTGCAACCGTTCCTAGTCTCCCCTACTTCATACACACCCACTTCAAAAAACTGGAACTATCGCTTTAAAGTCCCAAGAAACACACCTGTCCGAATTCTGCCCCAAACATCCATCACTAAATCCATTCATAAAACTTCACTGTACTGAATGTCTCCATCTGATGAAAGGATGGGGCCTGGCTGAGGAGGAAACAGTCATGTGCTTGATTTGTCTGCAGCCTAATTATATGGCAACAAACGAGTTGCCAATCATGAGAATATATTGTCTGGTTTTATCTCAGGAACTCATCAAGTCAACCCAATTAAAAGCTGCAATGAGAAAGACATCGGCAGTGAACAGGGCTTTCATTCAGTTAATTCATGATTGCCAATTAAAATAGAATAGCGTGCAAAGTTGTAAAGCTGTCAGGAGGGCCAAGCTAAATTACCCTTTTCCACTTTGAATGATGGATGCGTTCATTGCTCTCCCTTATCTTATTTATTCTCTGGGCAGAAGAGAAGAGGGGGGGGGGGGACAAAAGCAGGAACAGTTTAAAGAGTGTGTCGCTAATGAAGAAGGTCCCTCCTTTTGGAAGACCAAAATCTGCAAGTGGAAGATTGTTTTGGTTTCCTGGGGAAAAAAAAAAAACTTAATTAAATCACGTACAGTAGCCTAGATCTATGCAGACGGCCCAATTTTCTCACACAATGACTTATAAAAATGAAATTCAAAGACTGGAGATTACATGGCAAGTCAGTATTGATATTGATATTCCTCTGCTATAGGTATTTCAGTATGACATTTTAGCCTACCAATAGCACCAACAGAATCAGCTCAAATTCACCTAATTCAGATCTGGTATTAAAATGGGCTCTATACCTGGATATGTTATCTGGATAATAAATGATCCAATCTTACCTTTGAATTTATACCTGGTATTGTTAATGCACTCTTGTTATCCTCATTGAGATCGGATCTCTGTCCTCCAGAGCAAAAACCTGCGAGTGAGTAATTTGAAGTGGCGGCGAGCTTACAAAAGCACGCTCATCCAGATGCAATAAATACTAGATGCTGGACTGAATACATGTGGAAAAAGTAAAAAATAGAGTCTGCACAATAGATAATGCACCAATGAACATTTATTAATACACCACCATTTGACATCTCGAAAAGTCACATGTATAATAATAATAATAAATTAATAATAAAAAGGTAACACAATAAGGTAGAAAGAGTATAACTGACAGGAAACAAATGAGGAACATATGATAAACTAACTGCTAGTGAACCATTTGTTACAGTGTTAAGTAAATCCTAATCAAATTGTATAATAATAATGAAGAAATTACTGAGAAATGACTCAGGAAAGACTTGATAATTGATGAATCGTTAATAAGTACTTCCCTAATAACCCCTAATGGAGAACTACATAGTAGATAAAGATGAGTTACTAGAGAACAGGCTAAGAGACCCCATATTAATGAATTATTAGGTATTGGGTATTTTATTAGTATCATTGATAAAGCAGTGACTCAGTCACAACTCTGCATTATTCAGTCACGACTCAGTATTATGCACAATTCTGCTTGAGGGGACACAAAAAGAGGAAGTGATCACAATATAATGATGAAGTGTCGAGGGACAACTTAGTAACTACTCAGCATTACTTATCACTTTACTTGAAGGGACACAAAATGAGTAGGTAATCATAAAATAATGATGAAATACTGAGGGACTGCTTAGTAACTACTCAGTATTATGCACAACATCACTTGAAGAGACCCAAAAAAGAAAAGTTATCATAAGATAATGATGAAGTATCGAGGGAAAACTTAGTAACTACTCAGTGTTATGTATCGCTTTACTTGAAAGGATACAAGATTAGTAGGTTGTCATAAAATGATGAAGAAGTACTGAGGGACTGCTTAGTAATTACTCAGCATTTTACCCAACTTCACTTGAAGGGACACAAAAATGGTAAGTAATCATAAGATAGTGATAAAGTCCTGATGGACTGTTTAGTAACTACACAGTATTATGAATCACTTTACTTGAAGGGACACAAAAGAGTAACTTATGTTTAAGTAATTAGTAGTTAATGAGTCATTATTCATTTTGTGAAATTAATCCAGAACCACAAATATTCATGAAGAAATCACGAACAAATGATTAGCTAATATAGAAGGTTTTTTTTTTTTCTAATTCAAGGTGGCAGCAAATCAGCCCTAGACTCACTGAAAAAAAAAAAAAAAAACATCATGGAGTTTTATGACTTTTTAAAACACCCTCTGCTACAAATTCTTAATGATTTGTCCCCTCTTGGAAATTTGGCAAATGTAATAGACTCCATTAATTTATTCTCTTAGGCCAACATGCCTTTGCAACACTGTCATTTCTTACTGCAAATTATGTTGTGTATGGATACCAGCACATTGTATAGATTCTGTTTACTCCTACCTAAGAGCTGACCACAATGCCCACATTTTCCCTTATCTTTATCACGTTACATTTTAAAACCAGGTGTAAATGTGGTAATTAACTGCATAAATGAAGTTATTTTTCAGGAACAAGTCTTAAAATTCTGTTTGTGTTATCACAAGCACTTTGAATCCCATTTTAAATGTGTCCACAACAGTTAAAGTGAAAGCAACTTATCCTGGTTGTGTCTTCTGCACCATTAGCCAGTGTTGCCATACTATTGATGGCCTAATTAAAATGTGTCAGGCTGAAATGTGTCACATTTTTTAAAGGCTGAAATTGATAGCTCACATTAATTTTCACTTTCTCAAAATGACCTTTAATTTCGCTCGCCAAATGCAGGCTTGTGTCTACACCGGCACACCCTCCCGTTCCCCGCTCCTGAAACAATATGTCAAACGGCTTTGACAACACACGGAAGAAGCCGACCGTTCCTCAGAGCGGAGTGTCTCGCAGCTCAAATTGAAGTCACTCTCAGATTTCAAATATCCACGGGAAAATGATATGCCAAGGCCTCCCTGCAGAGTAATGGTTTCAGACATTTTTTTTCTGTTAATAAGTCATCACTGATAACCCTCCCTTCTTCTCAGCCAACACTCCCTTCTGCAATTTGCTCGTTTTTTGCTCTTTTCCGGGTAGTCCAGCTTTTATATCTCCCCCGTGGGACTCTCTCTTTATGAAAGCAAAACAACCTTCAGATCCAGAAGTGTCGCTGTGGCGAGGTTTTCATGACACAGCCAGGAAGAAGTGATAGTTTCCATTTGGGCTTCAGTAGCCCAGAGTTTGTTCTCATCCCCGGGAGACGTGCTCCACAGGTCAAGCTCTTTGCAGCAGATTAAAAGAGAGTGTCACTAATGTCACCCGGCCAGGGAATCAATGGCATGGCGTAGGAAATGAAAGCTGTGACGGACGCGGACGACCACATCAGCTCCTGTCACCGTGTGTCTACTCAGAGTATTCTCTCCATCTGGCAGCTGCCGGGACCTGAGGGGGGCCCTGTCAGCTGAAGCCGGCGTGGCCCCGGCACACTCCTGAACCACGGAGAGCCCGTCGGGGCCTTTTCTTGAAAAGAAACCCCACCATTGGGTCAATCAACTCGTGCCACTCCGGACTGAGCCCTGACGCTGCACCAGTGGAGAACTTTTCTCATTTCTCAATCTAGGGTTTGTCCTCACATGAGAAATCAAAGTGTTACAAAGTTAGAAACAGAAAAATTAAGTGCAAGGGGACCCAGAGCAGTTATTTTAGGAAGGGAATTACAAGACTTTCTCTCCTTTTTGGTCACATTGATAATCAACAGAGCTCATTGCTTTATTTCATATACTGATTGCACCCATTTTTCAGACAATGGATTTAATCACCATTTGTCATCCTCCTCCTTTTATTTATTTCTTCTTTCTCTGTCTCTTTGTGCGCGGAATCTCATAAATTTAGATGCATGCATTTGTTGTCATTTTCAAACAAGACAAATATAGCTCTTGATATTTCACAGCCCTCAAGTGTTCAAATATATCCCACTTACCAACTCCAAGTGATGCAAATGAGTGAAGATCGGATTGTTTCGGTTTTTCCCAATGAAGATGTCCTGTCCTCTTCTGTCCATCAGCAAACAGGGTAAGCGACATGTCGCTTCTCTGGAAAACCATTTGCTCTGGTTTTACTTTTGCATTTGCATGCATTTGCACCACCTCCAACCTATTTTCATTGGTCGAAATTGATGCTGACCTTCTTGGGCGTGAGCAATCAAGATGGTTGATGAGAGGTTAATTTACAAGACTGAGAAGCGGCACATCTTGTATGATCCTCAGCATAAGTTTTATTAGGATATCCTCAAAAGGGACGAAGCTCGGAAGGAAATCCAAGAGCTCGTAATATAACAATTCTTAGTGCTCCATCCAGAGTTTCTTTGCTCGCTTCATGTTATGAAGAGGTGTGGGACTAAAGGAATCTTGCTTACAAACCCCTGTCCCCGCTTTCCATCCTTGTGTGGCACAGTTTACATTGATAACAGTGGTAGACTTACCTCTCAAACTTCTAAATTTTGAAGAAGTGGGTCCTTGTTTGTATCCATAGGTAGACAAAAGCAAGTTTCTGATTATCAGTTGGTGATGACTGATTTTGACAGATGAAATGGCAACTTTTACCAGCTGCTAGCTAGCTAATGTTAGCGTCATGATTTGGTTGCAAAACAACCCGTCTCTGGCTGACTTCACCAGCTGACTCATTTTAAAGCAAGACGTCTGTAAAAACATTTGAATGTGCTTGGTTGCTGCATTAAAGAGGTACTTGCACTCTTAAATGTGTTTATTTTTAGCTGTAGCCCAAATTAATTTAATTGAATGACTGTACTGTTATGAAACACTTTAATGTGTGTTCTCATACCAAATAATGATAAAAAAAAAGATTTATCTTTTTATTTTTTTATTTAAAATCTCTGAAACAAACAATCTACAGTTGGGACTTATTCATATCATGGTGCACATTTTACCATTTTTTAAAATAATGCAGTGGGTGGAGTTAGGCTCAGTCCTAGATATGAAATTACACTTTAATATGGTAAAAGACTAAGACTAAAGCAGGCTAGCTGAAATGTCAGGCTTCTCACCAACTCCTGATTAATGTGGAAGTAAATACAGACACAGCATTGCTCTTATTATTCTTGTACTAGAGTCCAGAATTAGTCCTTTTATTGGTATAACAAGGAAAAATGTAAGATCAGACTGTTATTCAAAAGCACAGTCTGGCTGCTTAGCTTACATACTTGAATAAACAAGACAGAGGTGAAATTTCTGCTTTGGTGTTTGTATTTTCAAACAGTATGTTTAACTTGAAAAAGTTAAAAGAGAAAAGTGTTTCTATGATGAGGACTTGCCAAGGTGTTGGATGAATGTAATGTTACCTCAGAAACATCCAATGTTAACCATGTCCATGTCTTCTGCATTGTGGAAATTGCTTTGTAGGGTCTTTTTTTTAAAATATAGCAACCAAAACGCTTCCTTGGCGCTGGAAGTAACTGTAGGGAGTAAGCTAGTAAGCCAAATGTGCTAACATTTGTAGCTTATTTTTAAAGAAGACAAACACACTGATTAATCCATTCCTTGCACTTTTTCTTTTCTGTTTCGGTTTTGGACAGGCTGAAATTGGTCGTGGCAGATGGCACCCCACCCCGATCCTGGTTCTGCTTGAGGTTTCTGCTTGTTAAAAGGGAATTTTTCCTCCCCACTGTCGCCACATGGGAATTGTTGGGTCTCTGTCAATAATATTAAGAGGAGTACAGTCTAGACCTGCTCTATATTAAAAGTGCCCCGAGATGAATTCTGATTATGATTTGGCAGTATATAAATAACAATGACTTGACTGCACAAAAAAAAAAAAAAAAAAAAAAGACACCACCCTCCATGAAATCACAATTTGCAAATGACAGCTTTGGCAGTTTAATCCTTGATTCTCAAGCGGTACAGGTAGTCTCATAATCATGCTGTTTCCCTCTGGAAGTTTATTCCATTATGAAGCAGCACTAAGAAGCAGCATCATTTGAACAAATTGAGGTATTACACAGTTGACAGCAAATATTTGTCCCTGTTTTTGCATTTTGAAGTCTATTTTTACTGTGTGCTTAAAACAAAGCCTTACTTTATATTCACTTTCTGTCTTCATGAGGAGAAAAAAAAAAAAAAACAAGATTGGTAATGTATTTCGTTCCGCTCACCCTCCACCCACTGACTCAGCAAGTGTTCTTGGCTCATACAATCCCATTCACATAAAGACGGAAAGAAAATTTAATGGGCAGAATAGAAACTCCTGGAGTTAATGAGAAGCATTTGAAATATGCCCGATAAGAGGAAGAAGACCTGAGTTTTTCCACCGGCGTTCATTACCCAGTGTATTCAGTCAACCCGGCTCCTCATGCGTGCCTGTGTATTCCCATTTGACACTTGTTGGTTGATCGAGTCCATTAGATTATCACTGTTCATTTCCTTTTCTCTGTGAGACCGGGGAGTCACTTCTGTCACCAGCAGGACGGCCCGGGCGCGGCGGGAGCTCAAGATTCAGCTTGACAGGACCGCATTTGATTTTCAGGATCAGGACGCTTCGCCTGACGCAAACACCACCTGGGCTGTTGGCTGTGCTGTTTGTGTTCACCTGTGTCTAGAAGAAAAGAATGAAAAGGCGCTGCTTGTTTCCTTGTTACATGGTGGCCAGGAAACATTGGACTTGTTGAAGCAAACAGAATGCAGATGCTTGCGGTGTGGGAAAAAGGGATGTGGAAAGAAGAGGAGCAAGCAGATGAAGGGATGGGGGGATAACAAGCTCTTTGCCAACCAGGCAACCATGAGTGCTATTGCTCTGCTGGAGTGAATGCAACAGGCCTGGGTTTTTCAGCCTGACTACTGGAGCATGTGAACACACATCTTCCCCACCATGGGAGAGGAGACTGTCATGACAAAGCCAATGCCTTTGCCTCTTTTTTTTTTTTTTATTCCACTGTCCCTTTCCTGCTTCTCATCTATGTCTCTGTCTCATCCTGTCCTCATTTCTGTCTTGTTTGTGCTCTCTGTTTGGCTCTTTCTTTCTTTCTCATTGTATATAACACAAGGTGACATTATTTTCCCTCTTTCAGAATGGAAAGAAAAGCATCTGGGTGATGTGCAGTCAAGGCTTGCTGTCAGAAGCTTGGAACATTTGCCACCTTTCAGGGAAAATCCTAATTGAAAACCTTGGCTCAGGAGATACAAAAAATAAGCTAGAAATGTGTAAACTAGAAACCAATACATATGTGATCTGATATGCAGCCACGGTTTCCTTAAAATGATTGCGTGCCTTAATATAAAGGAGGAATTTTGAAACGGGATCCCACACAAATAATTTTTGTGTCAACACTCCCGGCCATGAAGGATAGAATTTACAAGTTTCGGGTACAGTGTGATTTTTGGGCTGTCCCAGACGATGGCTGATGTGAAAGAAACATAGTGACATATTTGATTGTCCCTCCAAAACAGTGGTCCTATGTCGCCCTGTGAGAGGAAGGGTGAAAGATGTCTGTTTGCTGTTTATATTTTATTGCATACAATAACTTTTAGTACTGTTTTTATGGTTCCTCTTGCTTATCTTATCTTGAATGGTAAATCTAATGTTGAGCTCAGTGCACGGATCTATTAATACACCTAAGGTTCAGCGCTATCACACACAAGACGCAAACACCGGCTCTGACTGGTTGACAGGTCAGAAACACAGCCTGTACAGTCTGTAGGAGTCTTTAGATGTAGCTCCTCTGCAGATGGCGGCAGCCGTGGTCACCTTGGGTTTTTACTAGAGCAGCCATCTCAAGCCTACATCAGAACCTGGGCTGTGTTTGAAAAGTCAAAAGAATTACGTTGTTTGTCTTTTTTTTGTGCTTTTCCTTGAACTCGATGGAAAACAACATGACCTCGAGGGAAGATGTGAAGACGAGTTCATAAGGATTCAGAAAAAGACAATGGCAGTACTGAGAGAATGCCACAACACTCACACTAGGATACACAATTATACAGCAATACTTACTGTTGTGAGTCTATACTCGTTGGTGAAACTACAGTTTTCTGAAGATGGACTACTAAAAGTGCATCTTATGGACTAAAAGCCATAAAACATCTTTATAAAGCCAGCATACTACCTTTTTTCTTTTTTTTTTCTTAACTGACTCAGTTACCTACCACAGAAAAGCAGGAGAAATGAAATAACATGAAACAACCCTATGTTTACATTTTCACAGGCAAAGTTCTGTTAGCTAGTAGAAGCTTTGTGAGTAAATTTTGTTTGTTGAAATCTAGTCTGATCACCAATCAAGTAGTCCAGCTAGTAGCTAGTCCAGGCTAGCTAACGAAACCAGGATAATCTGGAATACTGAAACAGAAGAGGTCTTTGAAACCTATTTAACATGTGAATATAGGATACAGGATAGAATAAAGTGGAATATTCTGAAGGATTCAAGAAGTTTCCCTCTTTTTTCACCGCCTGATCAATGGGTTTGAATACACATTTACTGTCACCCTCAATGGAAAATCTCTACCAACTCCTGAGGGAAATATTTGTTGTTGTTATAATGTTTGCTGTTAAGTCTTGCATAGTCAGATCTATCTCCACAGTGCTGTGTCAGCACCGGCTACATACATTATCATCCTGCTATAGTGTTAAAAAAAAAACACCCTGGCTTTAATTTTTTTAAACCAATCACAATATTTTTAGGTCGATTGATGCAGCAACCGTGCCTCTGCAAAAGAATGATGCGGGAACATGTTTTGGTGAATATTTGCACATGGAGGGGGGGCGAGCGCTGGCATTGAAATGGCTAAATTCCCGCAAATGAAAAGGTAACAGCTGTGAACGAGTTTAATTTCGTACATTAGCAACCAGGTGGGGTTGGGGAAATCTAAACTAAACCCCTGCAACAGACATGTAATCATTTATAATTTTGAATACTGTATTACATATACAGTACAGGGAGGTTTAAACTTTTCTTGTTATTTTTGGTCAGTGGAAAAAGAATGACAACCATGAATCAAATGCATTTTGAAGTATTTAACCTGAGGTTTCAGAAGCCATACCTCCACGCAGTGTGTATTACTATGTATTATAGTGGTTGTGTTGACAAGGAGGATCTCCTCTGACAGACTTATTTCCCTTTTGCAGAGATTTTGTAGGTGCAGATCTGAGTGTGAATTGAGAGCACAGCCCGAGCTGCCACGGCTCTGCCGCTCTGTGACACACAGACCACTGAATGCTAGCAAGTTGGTGCGTCATTAGGATGCGGATCAGGATGCTGTCTCAGTCGACACAAACTGAGGTGAATGAACATGTCTGTCTGCAGTGAGACGTTTCTCTTTCAGAACCTGCTGTGACGCGTCTGGAGGGAAATTGCTGAGGATGACCTCTGTACTTGCCTGTTATCTATCTCGAGTATTTACCTAGATTTTTTTTTTGTCCTTTAAGGGCTCTCTATCTTCTTGAGGAAGAATGAATGTCACTCTGCTCCTCGATGTGCATTGCAGAAGTGATACAGCCTCACGCTATATGAAAGATGCCACGAGTTCATGATAAACTTTCAGTAACATTGATTATTCACACAGATGCAGAAGATTGTCCTTGAAGAATGACTGTCTCTGCAGTGTTGGCAGCTAGTGTCACCAACCACCAAGTCATAATTTTGCTTGTGTGCAAAATTGCATCTGCAAGCATGACAACATTCTCAACACACTGTATATCAATGAGGATTAAGACAATTTATATATGGAGGGTGCAAGCAGAGGTAGTGTGCGCTGCAGAATCTCTTCTGACGGAAATATGAGAAAGAAATAAAATACCTAAAAAGGGAGAGGAGCTTATAAAAACCTGTTACATTAAATTATTCGAAATCTAACCCTCTGCAGGACAAGTTCTAAGCTGCAACTCAGCAAGATTGCCATTCCTCCCCCGTAATCTATTTAACCCTCAGGGGACCAGGAGAGGTATGGGCTAAATTAGTGTAATCTGAATGAGGGTTTCTTGAATATGGTGGTTTCAGCCAGTGAGGGATTGTATCCGCCTCCAGCTCCAGTGGCCTGACAGACAATGAGGATATGACCATCTGAATCGATACAGCCAATCCCCCATGATTAGGTCATCCATTAGTTCACTTGATCTTTCAACCCTCTTACATTGCATCTGATGAAAATGTAATCGCTCAATACTTGCTGGATGATTAGTCCAAATCCCTGCTTCTCAAAGAGGAGGAGCAGGAATGTTTTGATGCAGCATATGCAAATAAGTCTGACTTTTGTATTTTGGTCATGGTGCCGGAGTCAGGGGGACGTCAACTCCCCGGCCTTGTCCCTTGAACATCAAGGCCCCTCTGCTGCCTCTGATCCCCGGCTCTCTGCAGCCTTATGAACACCATGTACTGAAATCCATGTTCGCATACTGTCCGCTATGCAAAAAACCCATACTGGCTGAGCCTCGCTCAGAGAAACAGTCCCCCTGATGTGTCTGCTGCTCGACAAAAAAAGAAAAGTCAATCAGCAAAAAGAATTAAAATAAAATAAAAAACAATTAACGGGGCATTTAAACTTGTGTGCAAATGTCTTGGTGCAATTATGGAGCCGAGAAGGAGTCAGAGATGAATTAGAACAACCTCTAAATGGAATTCAGTTTGATGATAAATCAGGATCCCACTGTCAAGATCACAGTGTGAGAAAGGTCACCCGCTTTGAATCATTGCTCCACCAGCACTAAAGAACGCGACGGCCAACGCAGTGTAGTGAATTCTATTTTCATAAACTCAAAAAACTTGAATCAGATTTAATTAAACTGCAATTGTAAGGACATTACCGTATTTCAATGTGGATTTTCTTGTCCGCATAATAAGAAGAACGGGATCATGTGTGGCCTTTCATCATTATTCTTCAACTCTTGTTTTCTGTGCTTGACTGTGTTTCGAGCTTTGTCCGTGCAGTGCTGCTCTGAAAAGATAACATGTGTTATGACAGCTCTTTAACGGTGAGCACAGCAGCATGTTTTCTTTAAATGTCCACTGGGGAAATCAATACCTTGTTTAGAGCTGAAATTGCCTAGTCAATGTTACAATCATCTGTTTCCAATGACAGTGAAAGGCAGTTACTGAAATTATAATGTCAAATGTCTTTTAGCAGCACATAGATTGACCAGCAATTAATATGACTCATCAACTTATTTTGCTGTTATGAGTATTGATCCATACGTATCCATATCTGTCTGCAGTTTCCAGAGGGCACGTGTGGAAAGACTGTAGAGTGACACAGCCAATTAAAAAAAAAAAAGAGAAAATGCAGTTTGATTTTATTGCAATTGAGAATGTGTGAAAACTAGAAAGCAAATAGAGCGGTGTAAACAGTTAACTGAACATAATTGATAAATAATTGAAATTCTAAGCTAAACATAACAAAGACATTGTTGAAATAGATTGCTAAAAGTAATGGATAAACAGCTGATACTGTTAGCTGGAAGTAATGAAAGTGACCAGAGAGAAATGTAAAGTAAATGTAATGAAATGTAATTAAATAACAGTTGAAATTGTTTGCTACAAGTTGCCTAAATGTTTAAAATAAATAGCTAAAAAAGTAGGCAGCTAATAGGTTAACACTGTGCTACACTAAAAAAAGATAAATACAGGGAAGGATGAAACAGTTAAAAGAACTAACAGTAATAGATACACAGTACAGTTAGCAAAGTTAAAATGGATGAGCAGTTCGATGGGCACAGAGCAGTGAGCTTTCAGATTGCAAACACCCCGCTTCACCCTCCTCTTCCAATCGTGGTGGCATCTGTGGAAAAGGAGAAGCTAACAAAGACACAGTAATTGTTTTCAGATGATTATACACTAAGGAAAACATATTTGTGAATATTATATTCCATTTCTGTCGACTGTTCTGCACCTAATCCCTGTATCTTGCACGCTGGTCCCTTAAGATAGCTAAAACTATGGATAAACAGTGTGTAGGATTTAGTAGCATCTAATGGTGAGCTTGCAGATTGCAAACACCTTGCCTCATCCTACCCCTCCAAGCATGTAGGGGAACCTACAGTGGCCACAAAACTCTCAAAGGTCATATCTAAAGCAAGCGTTCTGTTTGTCCATCCTGGGCTACTGTAGAAACATGACGCTACAATGTGGCGGCCTCAGCAGATGATGGCTAATTCTAAGGTAAGGAAAACAGAACACTTATAATTTTCAGGTGATTATACACCAATGAAAACAGACAATATTATATTATATTTCCACTATATTCTGCGAGTAAATCCTTGTCTTCTCGCATGCTGATCCTTTTAAGTAAATAAGTAAATAAACAGTACAGTTAAGCCTGACTAAACAATGAATATGGATAAACAATTACGAGAGCTAAAAGAAACTGATAAATAGATGAAACTGTGAGCTGCTAGTTATTATTGTTTATAATAGTTAGCTTGACATTATGGATCTGGACTTGGAGAGGAGAGGAGAATCTATAATGTGTTTTTAAAATAGATACGGGCGGGTAAAGGAAATGCATTTAATTTATTCAGTCTGACCAGAAGCAGGGATAACATACATCCCCACTAGGGATAATAAAAAAAAAAAGAAAGTATGACCACAGGGGGAGATATCAAAAGCAGAGAGAGGAAATCTCCCCTTCCCCCGTAGCAAATCTCACCCCAGCTAAAAGTAATGGATTAATTAAATAGTTTGCCAAATATTGAAATAAATAACCAAATAGTTAGCTTAATTTATTGTATGAGTAGTTGAAATAGCTCGGTGTTGTGGATAAACAGGTGAAATAGTTGGCTAAAAATAGAGGAGAAAAATGTCCAGCTTCAGCCATTCTAAAGGCTAATTTATGCTCCACATTAAACATGCATACAGATAGAGATGGAGCCTTCTGTCTGTACTTTATGTCCATTTTGTCCATAACTCGGCACGTTTACTGAAAGCGTACAGATGTAGGACCAAAAGAGGCAGTACCATCGATTGTCATGGGGGGCGGAGTGGCAGCATAGCGAGGCGTTCAAGCGAGACACGACCGCAGGACACGACGAAGAAGTTTTAAAAATCCAAAAGTATTGTAAAAACTTTTGACTCTTCTTCAGGGCAATTTTTGGCTCTTCTCTGAACAGCGCCCTCTAGCGGATACATTGCTTAACATCCATGCCATTGTTATATACTGCAGTTTAAAACGTAGTGTCTGTTTTCATGCATAAACATGTTTAATGTAAACCAACGTCAATAATTCAACTGTGTGAAAAGGCTAAAAATATCAATGTTTGTACAGTCAATAGTGTTAAATAGCATCATTGCAGATTATGACAGGTGGTGTCGATAATCTGACTATTAGAGCAAGAACTACTCATGTAAATACTAAATGCAGCTACTGAGATGTAGTATATATTAAATAAAATCTGATTGTCCTTGGAGGTCATATTTTATGAACGCTCCACAAGCTGCTCCAGTATCCCTTCAGTGTGTTCCTTGTTAGTCTATGAACAAAAAGACCCATCAAGCGGCGTGTCACAGGGGAGCAGATAACAGTAAGGCCAGGTGAGCGGAGGTCAGAGCATCCCGATGTGGGGGTTGGTATAAGGGTGGAGGAGATGTAATGGAGGCACGGCTGTTAAATGCCGGGGCCGGCCGTGGGATCCGGAGGGAGCGGGGCGCGGGCCACATCACCTCAGGCATCTTCCTGACCGCGCGTGATTGATGGGGAAGAGCTGATGAGCCGGGCTCCCAATGTCACTCTCCAATTAAATAACTCTCACCACTGAACTGCAGCCTCCCCCCTCCTCCTCCTCCTCCTCCTCCTCCCTCGCCCTGATACACCTCCCTCTTCTCCTCCCTTTCACCTCTCCCTTTATTATCACACACCCACTCTCCCTCTGTACTCTGTCTCCCTTTAAGTTGACTTCTTATTTAGTCCAGCTTATGCTCGCCTTCCTTTTATCTCCTCGGCATTATCCCCCTTTAACTTCCCCTTTCTTTAGCTGCTCTCCCTTCGCCTCAAACATTATTCTCCCTCTCATCCCACTACAGTGTACTCAAGCTTATTTTTGTCTGTCCATTGTCCCGTGTCTCTAATTTCAGCTTTGCTAAACTGCTCTTCCAGGTATGACAGACAGAGGCTGCTCTTTCTATTAGTTTGGGTCAGTGCTCCCCTCCTAAATGACAGAGCAGAGAAGACAAAAGGAGCTGCACAGTGTAATATATTCTGCCTCAAAAATGCAAATAGCATGGAGGAAAATACACAGAAGAGAATCCACTGGTGACTAATGATCAGGGCTGTGTTTTTAAAGATAAATGCGGTGTTTTCTTATGTGAGAACAGGTGTATTTACTATGAAAAAAATGCATGCAAGTGTAAAGCACCTGCTCAGAAAGAGAAAGAGTCCAAACTGTTTGCTCTGACACGGCTTGAGGAGCGTGATATTCTGTGCATATTCTGTAAGTTTACTGTCACTAATTAGCAGTGTAACTAATGCTGGTTGGTTTCAAAGGTCTGCGAGTGTGGAGGTGCTGTAGTTTAGAGGAACTAGATTCATGCTGCATTCTACTGTCACCACAGGAGCACAGTTTGCAGCTAATTGGATGAAAAACAAATAGAAATGTGAGGCCAGATAACCATGCAGAAGTAGACTTAAAGGGATAGTTTGGATTATTTGATGTGGTGTTGTATGAGGTACTTTTCGCTAGTCAGTAGATGACAGATAGAAGAAGCAGGGAGGAGGACCAGCACAGAAGTTAAGAAATGAACTGCTGTGGAAGGGGTCGGCAACAAAAGGCATTTAAGCCTCTTAAATAAGATAAACCTAAAAATAATAATATCATTTTAAGTGTATACTGTATTTGGAATATTTTCACCCTTTTACTTTGCTGACAGACAGCCTTTTCTAAAGTGAAACTGCTGTTTAACACGGCAAATATCGCTGAAAATATAGCTTTTTTCTTTTCTTTTTGTAACATTGTAACATTTAACACAATGTAACACTTAAACTTTTTACTTAGCTATCAAACAATGGAAGATTATATCTTTATAGCTAGCTAGCAAACAATGCAATATTTTTTTAAAGAGCCGACGAAAGCTAACAGTTTCCTCCCCCTCTTAGTAAGTCCTGACAGTTTTTTAATTTATTCATTTCCATTTGGGTGAGCAAGCATTTCCATATTGATCAAACTATTTAATTTTAGATTTAGCCTACTATGCTAAGTTTTAAACTGCGCAACACTGCTTAATTTTTTATCTGGATTTACTCCTGTTAATACTAATCTTGCTGAACTCTGATTAGACCTAATCTAAGATTAAAATTAGTCTTGTTTTGGTGCAACCCAGTCTTAATGTACACAATCTCTTTATCATTTTGTTCAACTTTCCAATCTATTTATCGCTCCAAATCTTATGTTTTATGGTCACGATTTCATCTCATGGTTGTTGGCTTGTTTCCAGGCTTAAGACTCTTTACATAAGTTTTTTTTTTTTCTGATATGTAAATTTACTTCCGGAACCGGAGCCGTTGAAAAAGTGGGCGGTCAGTGTCAGGCTCTGTACCCTTATTGATTGTACCTTATACAACCCTACATCAAAAAATCCGAACCATCCTTTCGAAAACTGTGTATTTAAGAAGTCGATTTGGGAAGTGTGACTTGTGCAAGAGAAAAAAAAACCAAAACGAAGGAAAGATCTCCACTGGACCTTTGAATGAGTCAGGAATTCAACTTTTATTTCTTTTTTTTATTCAAACGTGTGACTTGCAGGATTTAATTAATTCTCAAGGTGAAGTGCGGGCTGTTAAATCCCTCTCATTGGTTGAAGGTGTCAAGAATTTTGCATTGATTTTCTTTTCAGCGGCAAGGCGATCATTTAACAGTACACATGCCATCTGCATGCTGCCAAAAAACTTGGCAGGTTGGAAAAAAATCGGTTCTTCTTCTCTCGCTGCCAAAAACGCTGCGTGTGTTTCTGGCTCCCTCATCGCCAACTTATTCTGGTCAAACTATTTCGA
Source organism: Lutjanus erythropterus (assembly GCF_056507025.1). NCBI lineage: Eukaryota > Metazoa > Chordata > Actinopteri > Lutjaniformes > Lutjanidae > Lutjanus > Lutjanus erythropterus. The sequence goes on along the minus strand of NC_139337.1, from coordinate 25,035,675 downwards.
TAGGCTCTCTCCACTCCAGTCAGCGAGGATTTGGCTCAGAGGAGAGCGTTTCCTCTTGACTCTTCTCTTCGCCGCCGCCGCTGCTGCCGCTGCGCGTCCCCCTGTTGCCTATGTAAGAGGAGAGAGATACATACCCCAAACCCTGCAGCTGGGGTTCCCTGCACGGAGCGGAGGCAGCACTGCGCAGGATACACAGACAGAGAGGAGGGAGGGAGGGAGAAAGAGAAGGGAGAGGAAGAGAAGGAGAGGAGGGGGGGATCAGACTTGTCACATCCCTGCCAAGGGTGAGAGCATTTTACGCGCCGATCTCCAGCAGCTCTGCTCCGCCATCAGGACTAATTTCAGCATGAAAACTTTCAAACTCTTTATTTCGAGATAAGCTGTTTTTCTTGCGTGGTGCTTGGAGAGGAAAAAACCACAACTTTTACCAGCAGCAGACCAGCACCATCTGTGCGGTGGTGAAGTTATTCCACCTTCTTCTGGTGAGTAATTCCGCTGGATTTCAATCATGTGTTGTTTTTTCATCCAATTCCCTGAATGCATCTCAGCTAATTCATGCTCTACTTGTGTATTCTGTGCATTTTTGTCCCGTCGCTTTATTCTGTAATTAGTATTCCGTGGACACAGGTTTCCTGCGGCGGTCGCTCACAGAGATTTTTACTGTCGGTGTTTGCGTGCTGCCCGACTCCTCTCATGTGTTTATTTGGCACCGTCATCTGTCCTCTTTCGCTTTATTTCTCTAAAGCCCGAAGTTAAGATGTCCAATCGATCTGTGTTAATGACGCGGGGTGTTTTTTTTATTGGACAAACGTCTCCTATCGATCCGGGAACAGGTGCGCCCTGCGAACTTTTTCTGCATTGTGCAGGTGTTGACAGCTAATGCGCAATGATTGATACTTAACAGGAGGGTCAAAGCAGTCAGGTCGAGGCCGAGCACAGGGGTACCTGCTGATTTACACTGCAAAGACTCCATGTCATAGATTACAGGCTGCAAAACCTTTTTTTTTTGTCTGTGATTGAGTGAGAAAAACTGCAAGCAACGTAAAAAAAAGAACTTATAATCAATCGAATTAGGAATTAGCATTTTCCAAAGCAAACATCCGCCAATTTTCAAGTTAATGTTCCTCAAATTCATGAAACTAATAACTGCAAAGGGAATAAGTGCCAGAAATTGGCAGAATCTTCCAACAAAAGATTACACATGAATCAATATACAATAAAATGACTCATAAAGATGGATATTTCTTGCAGTGCAAGTTTATTTTCAAGCAAAAAGGCATCATATTACAGTATATGAGATATCTGACTGTGCACAAATGATAAGCTGTGTTTTTGTTGCCTGTAAGCCCTATAGTAGTCACCAGAGTGAATGGGAAATGCAGTGCATGATCTAGTATTTTTGCACAAGCCATCAGCAGCATTTGTGAATTATATCATGTCGCTGCAAGGACAGGAAGAGATATTTATGTGTCTGAATGTGTGGAAGTTAAAGGCTCAGTTTTTTTCAAAAAATACTTGAGTGAAAAGCCTCATTACACACAGTTTTTTCTTTTATCGTGGGGAATATGAGTTAGAACAAAGGCAGAGGTATGACACTGACCTCAGGCTTTTTTTTTTTATTACTTATCCTCTTCATTCTGCAACTCTCGAGAGAAAAACCCTGCCTTTGCGTATGTGCAACATCTGTATTCAACTCTACTGAACTCTTTGCAGATGTTGCATTGTGTATTTTCCGTGCAGTGTGTAAAATGCACACAGTGTCAGTCAGTTTCAGGGTGCCAGATGAATTCAAATGAGCGAGGTTTCAGAAATCAGTAAGTGGAGAGTCCACCTTTCGACCGGGGGACTTGGGTTCAAGCTTGAGTAAGACTCTGGTCTGTATGTACTGTGAGTGTCCTTGAAGACTCGCCAGCTATGGGGTTGTTGTGGCTCTTTAGCTGACCTCGTGCTCCGATTTCCCCGAGAAAAAGACAAACAAAGAGGGGAAGGTCGAGGAAAAATCAATGAGGTGCCATGTTGTTATGATTTGTATGAAAACTGCTCAAATTCTCTATAAAACCCTGATCTACATCCTGATTTTCCTTAAAAATGCTTCAAAATTGGAAGGAAAATATACCATAAACTTAAACGACACCGTAAAAAGCCTTTATGAAGCGTCTCAAACCATAATTAACTTAAGTTTTTAGCAGTTTTAGTTTTGTATTCTGACCCACGAGTTGCAGACGCTCTGAACGTACACAATGATTGAAGAGAATATGGATCAGAGGAAGCGTGTGATTGGTTACAGAGCGCTGTAGCCCTGGTAATCCTGTTGTGAGACTGGCAAATGGGATTAGAACACAGTGTGTAAGAGAAACAGAGCCGGGGGACGACTGGGAGGCTTTACATTCACGCCTTTATCTCGCATTTTCACTTAATTTAGCGCCGTCACTTTGACACTGCCCCAACAATGAGTCTCTTTACAGGGAGTCAAATATGGACTTTGACCAGGCTTTTGAGAGGCAGGCCGGTTTTGCTAGACTGAATCTGCCAGAAGAGGATATTTTGTGCTGATATTTGAATATTTTTAAATGATAAGACAGAAAAAAAGGCACCAGTTTGATTTTCTCTCCAGGGTGGAAAACCAACTGAAGCATTGAGAGCGTTTGGCACCAAAACATTGCCAGTGCTTTAAGGCAGAAGGGTAAAACTGCCTTCAAATGAAGAATAATAGGAAGTTTAAAGCACAATGTCTCCATTTTTCTCAGTTTGCCCTTCTCCTTTACATTCTGTGTCAGTCATTGTACTTGCCAACATCAGGCCTGGTTTTCACTCCTGTACAGTATGAAAAACAACTTCCACCGAGCAAGATAATCCATCACTGTAAACATGACGCCTTTATTTGGTTTTTGCCAAAGTTTCTCTCTGTTTCGTTGTCACTTCATTGTGCCTGAGTTGAGTGTTTTCATATCAGCGCTGCGTTACGCTTCACTCACTGTCAATCACCTGACACCAACAGGAAGAAGAAATGGAAGTCGTCATGACAAAACACTCTCTTGTCACTTCCATCTCTTTGTATTTAAGATCAGAGATAAGGCGGAGGTTTATTAATCCTGAGGGAAATTCTTGCGTTAGAGCCCGACCGATACATTGGTCAGCAGATATTATTGGCTGATATGGAACTGATATTATGTGCTTCTTCCAGCTTAGACATATTGTATCAGTATACATGTTTTCCAATATGCACCACATGAAAGTGTTTTCATAGAACATATAATGCAGAAAATGATGCTCGGGGTGATTTAGATTTAGTACAATGGGGAACATTTTTGAGGACAAGAATTTCTTGTTTCACAACCTCATTAACTTAACATAACAAGTTTTATTTATTCAAGTTAATTAAACTGCTAATGTTTACTTTTAACTTGAAATGATGAGTTAAATGAATGTACTGCACAGAGTTCAGTCAACTCATTAAATTAAGTTTCTAAAGAAACATTATGTTGCATATTAACAGACTCCCAGCATGCATTGTTTGAGAGTTAAAAGTTTAAAGAAAAAATATGTGATGTAAACTGTCTCTAATACACATCTTATATTATCTTACTTTAAGATGAAACTTAGTGAGTTTATTTGACTAGAAAAGTTTGTCATGAATCATAAGAGATTTACCTCAATTTGTCTTAAAAGGCAGCCCAGACATTAATTTTTAAAAGTTAAAACAAATAGTTTATTTTTTACAGTGCTGGCAGTATTAAATGTACTGATGTTTATTTAACTCTTTATTCAGTTTTTATTTTTATCATTCAACATGTTAAAGAATATTTAACATAAATGTTCTTTAATAAAGTTATTTGTCTGTCATGTCTGTGCAGAATCGTTGCACAATCCACATAGAAAATGTCTTTTTCTATTCCAGTTCAGAAATTCACTGTATTTGAAACAAACATGCATAAATCATAAGTGAATTTTTCCAGTGAAATTTAATCAGTGAAACTGATTTGTTTGAGAAAGCAGCCAACTGAGTACCTTTGCATTGTCATATCAGTGAAAAATCAGTGCACAGTCCACATAGCAAAGGTATGTTTTCATTCCAGTTAAAAAATGAACTATATCAGGCACCATACATCAGTAATCAGTTTTCCTCTCAAAAATCTTTATGTGTATCAGCCTCAAAAATCCAATATCGGTCAGGCTCTAATTTGCATGTCCATATTTGCGAGAAGTTAATTTCAAGCTAGATTTGATGCTTTAATTCTTTAAAATGTATTGAAAAAAATAGATTTCTCTGCAGCATGAATTGCTTAAAGGTAGAATCAGTGGGATTAGTTCGTTAACGTGCCAGGAAGATAGTTTATTGCCTCATTCCCAGAAAGACCAACGTTTTGAGTTGGTATAATGTCCTGAGCATGGCAAAATACAGACAGAGGGCAGGGTCTCTGTAAATACAGCAACCATCACACACTTCTAGTGGGTCATGTTGCATATTATGCCTTTAAAGAATATTGAACCTAAATAGAGTTATTTATTTGAGAAAGCAGCCTTCTGCATACCTTTCCACAGTCATGTAGTCAAGTCCAGTTCATGTAGTCAAGTCCAATACAAGTCCAGTATTGGTTGGACTGGTTGGATATTGGTCTGGCTCAAATGCATGTCTTAATTTGCAAGAAGTTAATTTCAAACTAGATTTTATGCTTTAATTCTTTAAACTGTATAGAAAATTGATTTCTCTGCAGGATGATTTACTTAATAATTTGGAAAAATAACTAAACTATAAATGAGCAAAAACTCATTTAATAACAAGCCGATATCTGCTTTACTGCTGCACCCACAACTACATTAGTGCTATCTCCAGTCTGTATCTGACTCTCATCTCTTCTAATGTTGAGGGTTTAGTGAAATGAGAGGCATTAACTTGGCTGCTTGGCTCAAGCTGACCCTGCGCCGATTTTCTCTCTCCCACAATACCACCGCTGCAACCTGCCTTCACAACTCGTGCTGCCCTGCAGCCAGATCTGCTCCACTTTCCACCTCTACCACCAAATTGTCATGCAGAGGCAGTGACTTTGCGCGTGTTTGTCTGCGCACGTTCATGTGTTGCAGCCTCAGCGTGTCGGGGGTTATTGTCCTCTAGTACATGTTAAAAGCATGAGCAGATCATGAATGTTTCCAGAAGCGTTGTGGCTCCTTGGATAAAGTTTTGCCTCATAGGGATTTGTGTGCTTTATGCACCTTGACCAGCAAGAGAGAGGAGAAGAAAGAATTTTAAGAGTGAGACGTTTTTAAAATAGATTCTCAGATGTTCACGGTGCAAACATCGAGGTGTCTGCAGAGGTGACAATCACACGCTTATGATTTATTTCCGTGTTAATTATTAGCGCTGGGTAATGACTTTGCCGTGGCGAGGTACAACAAATCACTTCCACAGGATGTGTGGTGGTGTGCTGTTTTTTATTTTGCTGGGGGGGGGGGGGTGGAGAGGATGTAAAATGAGAACTGGAGAATCTGTGTGGGAAGAAAGAGGTCACTTTATGCCAAAGCAATTACCTTCCTCATCCAGGGCCCTGCCAATACTCGGCGTAGAGAAGAGAGAAAGAGAGGTCAGCGTGGAAATAAATATACGTGCGGTCAAGCTCTCAGTTTTCTAAACGTCTGCTTTTCAGAAGACCTCCTGAAGCTTAAATGGCATTTCTGAGTCAGTATCATCCCAAGATGCTGCATAAATTTGCCTCCACTCTCACCACTGTTGCTCCTTCACAATATTTATTGAGGGAATTTGTCGAAGTCATTGTTACGCGTCAAATTAGACAGATAACACCAGCGATATAATGAAGTTTACGTAATTGCTCAACTACTCAGGACTGCCAGGATGTGTTGTGACACGAAGAACATTATCTGTCAGGAGCCGATGCTTTTTTCTGCTCTGACAAGTCCTCATGTTCTGGCATCTTGGGGGATCTGTCACGGCATGACGACGGCAGGGAGACAGATCCCCCTCGCATGTGCTCGGCCCGGCAAACAGACCGCTGCTGCTCGTAGAGGAGTAGAGGTCAGGAGCGCTCGGGCCATCATGCTGCTGACAGCTCAGATTTATTTTTAATCTGGGCGATGAGAGCTCGCCACACAGATCATGTGGCTTGTTAGTGTTGAGTGGTGGACCCCGCCACCATTACGCCATGATCTTATACAAAGAAAATGTGACAAAATAATGACCTTGGTGAGGTAAAGCCCAGATAATTGGGAGGCAGCCTGACTGGCGTTTTTGATTGTTATTCCGTGCAGCCACTGTTGTTCCGCTCACTGTGAAATCTCTTTGCTTATGTGCATTGAAAACTCCAGGTCATTTTCCCCTCCATCTTACCCTGATTAACACTTTGACCTCCCCCCAGCTTTCCTTCGCCGTGTGTGTAGGTGAGTGTGTGTATGCGAAGGGCGTCATGTTGATTGTCTGTACCATATTTACTGTCTACTCATTTTTGACCAATTTCTTTATGATTGGTGAAAAATGTCATTATCATTGCATCAGCAGGCACATTACTTGCTGTCTAAAGTGACTGCGGTCACAGAGGCAATTTTGCTGACGGTACTTTCTCTCTTCTCTCCTCTGTGTCTTTGTCTCTCTCCTTTTTTCCTCCCCCTCTCTCCCTTTCTCTCTCTGTTCTGATAGGTGCCAATTATACAGCCTGTGTGTTGAAGCCTGCCCGGTCACCACTGACCCTGTTAGCCAGCTTTAATGTCAACTCCCTGGCTCCAAAGTGGAGGGAATTACCCCACTTTTAGTCTCCAATCAGGGAAAAAAGAAGAGCAACACAGCAAAATGCAGAGCTTGACTCTTTTTCAACCCGTGCGCAGGGTCTGACTGCTTTTGCTTTCTGGTGAAACACAGGGTCACGACTGTGTGGATAAAACCCTGAGGGTTTTGACATTTCAGCCTTACTGTCTTTTTTTAGTTTCCGCTCCTCTTCTGGCCTCAGTGCTTTTTGGAGGAGGCCCAGATGATGGGGTGGTGTTGCTCAGGCATATGCAGAGCCCTGGCTCTCCTGGCGCTCCTGTTTCCCTTGCGGGAGAAGGGCTGCTGGGGGTTGGATCCCAGCTCTGGGGATCTGGAGAAGTCCCCGCACTCTGATCCAGACCCCTGGGAGGTCCTGCACAGGCACAAGCGCAGCTGGGTATGGAACCAGTTCTTCGTATTGGAGGAGTACACAGGAAATGAGCCGCTCTATGTTGGCAAGGTAAGCGATCTGTGACTGTTAATGGATCAGCATTAGCACGGCTTAACGATGTGTGCACAAGAAAACACAGTTGTGACTGTATCTATTTCCTGAATCTTAAAGGGACAGTTCAGGATAGGATTTTTTTCTCTTACCTGTAGTGCTACTTATCCATCCAGATTGTATGTTTGTCTTCGCTTGAATATAATGGAACAACAGCCTGATGGATACAGGATTTTTGGGGCAGATGCTAATAACAATGTTGGGAAGTCACGTGATATTGCAATGATCCCTCAAATGTGGTTATCAAGCACTATTTCACAGTTTAATAATAAACTTTGTTGTCCAAAATCACATCAGGGCACTGAAGCTGTCATAGACACTTGGCTTGTGGCGCATAAAAAAAAACACATTTGAAAGACTCAACAATGTCTATCTTCAGAAATCGTGACTCGATAATTCAAGAAAATCCACATACCCTGTTGTGAGTAGCTCCATGTAGGAACCATTTACCTTCTACTGAACTACACCCACATTTCACTGTGCTAACTCGCTCAGTGGAGTTAATGTTACAGATCAGCTGACGAGGACGCCATTAATGTTTCAGAGTGCCTGTTCGCACCTTGGTGAGAACAGGCATACAGCAGCTATTTGGCTCATCACACCGCTCCATGGAAGTTAGTGATAACGCTTTGTTGACTTTGTCTTTTTTTATTCTTTTTATTATTATCTTTACTTGTTAGTCGCAGCTTGGTCGGGTTTAGGTGACAAAAACTACTTGGTTGAGTTTAGGGAAAGATCATGGCTTGTCTCTGTCATGCAGGGTAAATAGGCAGAAAGGCTATTTGCACTGCGGGGGCAAATAGCATTATTGGCTATTATTGGCTTGTGTCTGATGTGTTAGGCTATATAAACTTGGTTGTAAATAGCCACATTGGCTATTCTGCTCTAGTTTTGTTGGTTACTGACACCTGGTCAAAAACAACAAAAATCTACCTTAAGGGTGCAAACAGCATTGTTGGCTACTGACACTGGGGTGCAAATAGCTGTCCCATGCACGAGCCTTTCATCCATGAGTAGTTGCATGCTTCTGTGCTTTAATATGATTGGCAGGTGGAGCTACTTTCTTTCTACTAGAATTTTTTTTTTGGCACTTTGAGCACCATGAGCTTACAGGCAGACATCTTTAGACCAATATCTCCAAAACTCACACCAAAACAATACAGATAAATACATAATGGATAAATAGCACCACAGATAAGAGGAACAAAATTGATTCGCCCCTTTAAGATGAACTGATTCACACATTCTCACATACCCTATTTTTGCAGATCTGGCACCAGGTTTACTGCACCTGTACAGTGATACACATATCAATAACATCTTACCATAATGACCTGCAGAATCTGGGACACAGCAGTGTTTTACCGAGTTGTATATATTCCCAATGCCCTATATAAAATGTGAAACTAATGAAAAGACTAAAGCACAGACAGTGTGGGAAGGCAGTCTGCCTTTTATTCCAGCCAGGCTCAAGTATGAGCATGTACAAATGTACAGTTTTAGTTTAGAGGACGCTGTACGACTTGACAAGGTAATTTGCATCGTAATCATTCCCCAGAAAAGGTACATATTACTCAAATGTGTCTTTGTAGAGTCGGTGCTCTGCCAAGGTACAAGCAGATAGATCAAAGTAATGCATGTTTTGGCAGATAAATAAGTATGAAACCCTCCCAATGACACAAGTGGCGCAGTTAATGTGAGGGTACACCGACAAAGTGACTAATCATGCATTTGTGAGGTACGGAAACACTGCTTTTCTATTATGGATCACATTACCTCAGGTAAAAATGTATGCAGACCAGTGGAAGAGGTATTTAGATGTACCACCATTTATTAAGCTCAATTACATGTAAACGCCCTGCGCTCAAATTTGTATTTCAAAACAAACTGCATTAACATAAAGTGAACATACCTGTAAGCCCTCTATTTAGCATTTATAAGCTGTTCAATCAATTAATAAATGGTTTATAACACATTATAATGCAGTTGTAAACAGATATATGGGCATTTTTATGTGTTTATCAATGTATGTCCAGCTGTGACACTCTTCACTGGTATATAAACAGTTGATAAATGCTTTTTAACACACAGTACGGGTTGAAACACCCAAAATACACAGTGTTATAAAGCCTTCATCAACTGTTTATATACCTGTCATGGGTGCTAGATGAGTTATAATTATTGACAAATGCATTAATAAGCACTTCAGAGAATATGTAGCTAAAGAACCGAAGGCTCAAGGTTCAGCTTTATTGTCATTGTACTTCACAGGATTTAAAATGTATATTTATATTTTCTCAGAACTACATTATGGTGTTTTATAAATCATTTATGTGTTTTTTTGTCCTGCTTATAAATGTTAAATGGGAGGGTTTAACAAGTGTTACCAAAAAATCCATTATGCAGAAAAGCCCCTTTCAGATTATTAATTAACAAGGCGAGGCAAGATAAGTTTATCTTTTTTTAAAGCCCTTTTCATACACAGAGTGTTTTACATAATGCATTAAATCATTAAACAGCACTTTGACTAATTTTAACAACTTTACAGGCTTGGCAAGTTTAATCTATAACAATGCATCATATTTTATGAGGAAATCATATCTATTGCATGCAAAAGCTTAATTTATGAAGTAACGAGCTATGGAATCCATTCTTTTATTTAAAGAAAAAGTGGCAATGCCACAATATAAAAATGCCTCAAATGTATTTAAAGTAACAAAAGTAAAAGTACTCATAATGCAGGAAAATATTTCATGTGAGTGTTTTATTATTATTATTATTATTATTATTATTATTTATATTGCATTACATTGCACAGGAGGAGGTTGAGCACACAGCTCTGGAGGGCTCCGGTGTTGAGCACTAGAGTGGAGGAGGTGAGACCGCCAGTCTGAACTGGCTGGAGTCTGTTTGTGAGGAAGAAATATCCAGTTGCAGAGTGTCGTAAATAAATTAAATAACACACCATACCGGTGGGAGTAATTATGTTAGTTAAATGTCAGATGTACAAGACAAGAAAATGTAAAGAATCAGGTAAAATATTGTAAGTATTTCTCTCTAAAATGTAGTGGATTAGATGCACAATACAGGAAGAATCAAAGAAAATATGCAAAGGTGTCTGACATTGTACTTCACTATAGCAGCTGAATAAATGTACTTAGTTACATTCCACAACTGGAATAACTGGTAGCTTTGGATGTCAAATAAATGTAGTTGAGTAAAAAGTACATTATCTCCCCCTGGAATGTAGTGAAGTAAATATACAAGACAAGGGAACTGAAACAGGTATAGGCACAAGTACCTCTCAGAATCAACAGCTTACTAAAAGTACTTAGTTACATTCAGCCACTGGGAGTAACTAGTAAACTATAGCTGTAAAAGTAGATTATTTTCTTCTGGGATGTGATGGAGCAGATGCACAAGACAGCCAGAAATGAAAAGGATCAAGTAAAATATTTGCACTAGTACCTGAAAATGTACTTCAAATGTACAACACAAGTACATAAAAATACAGCACTGAATTGAAAGAATCGAGTGAAATGTTGACACATAAATATACTTTAAATAAGTACATAACGTGACTAAATGTTCGTAGTTACATTCCACAGCTGGAATTAACTTAATACTATAGCTGTCTAATAAATGTACCTCAAAATGCACCACTGTAACAGCATCTAGTTTTTTAAACTGTCCTGTAAAGTTGTTGTCGTACATCACAGGGTTTGGTGCACAACAAACGCTGCTCCCCAGCTTTCAGCACCACTGAGTAAATGGACAGCTCCTTGCCTGGAAAATGGCTCTGGTGTGTGCAGTGCAGGCCAGATGGGTCTTGGATTGGTCTCTAGATCCCTGTTATCTTGGAGAATTTTCTGGTCTTATTATTAAATTAGTTTTCATCTTTCCGCTCATCTGCAGGATAATCATTCTCATCTGCATGTATTTGCCGGGTCTGCTCTCACAAGCCCATTTCCTTGCTGTCTCTGAACTGGATTAGCGTCTCCAGCTGGAATTAGGATACATTTGACTGTCCTATTGTTCCCCTCTCTGTTTTTTTTTTCTTTTGCCAGAGGGATGTTGGAAGGAGAGCATCTAAATCAGAATGAGCCTATTTGTGACACTGCAGGAGTTCAGCTAAAGGTCGTTTCTTGTCCAAACGTCCACAGTATCTCAAAACACTGTCTCGTCTGATCTGTGTGTCTCCAGATATCTACTCTATCTGACTAGTGGGGGGAGTGTTTTGTTTTTTTTTTTGCTCGGGAACATCTGTTCTCTCATTCAAATATGTCCTTGTCCGTCCTGCGTTGGCCATGTGAAAGTTAGAAAAGAGAGGCCGGTACAGTTGCGAGGAATTTCGAGTGCTTTTCTTTAACACATGCTTGTGTCTGATTGCTTTTCTTGTTAGTAAATCCCGCAGGACATGAACGAGCTGATTACTTATTCATAGATGTGTGGAGATCTGCTTATCCACATGGAATATACGCAAACTCATTTGCAACCCGTTTTCTAACAGGTAGTCTCTTTTTCTCTTTTTCTATTTTTTCTGCATAAATGTATCGATTGATCTTTTGTTTCGTTTGGTTTCCGTGCATTTAGAGTGGTAGCGCACTCGTAGAAATTAAGGTTCCTAAAGGGTTCCTCCTGAGGGGCTGAGATTCTTCCCAGAATCTTTTACTTCTGAAGAACCCTTTTTGTTTTTTGAAGAAAGGGTTTGTTAAGGGTTCTTTATAAGACTAAAAGGTTCCATTAAGAACACTTTTCATCCAAACAACCCTTTTTAAAGGAAAAGAGTTCTTCAAGCATTGTTGAAATCATTGAAGAACTTCGGATTTGTCATAATATAAAGGGGTTCTCAGTAGAACCCCCTGGGTGGTTTGAAGTTAAAACACTTGGAATCTAATAGGAGCCCCTTGGTGGGTTCTAGCCGAAACTCTTGGAATGTAAAATATAAATACCTTATTGTGGTCTACATATGTAATATATATATATATATATATTACCTTTGTAAAACGAACAGGAACCAGAAAGGGTTCTTGTATGGGGGACATGCCAAAGAACCCTCAGTGGTTCTAGTTGGCACCTTTATTTCTAAGAGTGCGTTAGCAGTCTGGGGTGAAGACAACATGTAAAAAGTCAGACTGGCTCCATCTTTACATCTGACCTCGTAGCCTGAGCTCAATCTAACCATTCCAGAAATATGAAACATCAGATTCATTTACTCCCTGCGGGCAGAGCAGGCTGCCTGGGAGCTTGAGAAGCTGTCACATTATTTGTTCCCCGAGATCATAGTTGTCACATGGTGTGTGTGTTTGTTTGGCATCACAAGGACACGCTGTAAAAAGTCCGGGCGGGACACCCTGACCTCGTGACTCAGTGTGAGCGACATAGAAGGTCCTGCCATGTCGAGAAAATGACCTTACTAGAAATGAATTCTTTATGAAGCTTCTGCAAAAAAAAAAAGAAACACACACATGAAGCTATTTTTTTTTCATAAACTCAGCTCTAAAATTTCCAGCAGGTGAAAAACAAAAGAGTGACATGACCTGTAATCGCTTTTGTCAGATCTATCCAATGCATCTAATCTGACAAACAACATGAATGCGTGTCCAAACAATGGCACAGTCGCTGCACAGTTTGGCCATTTGTTTGGCTGGAAGCAAAGGGAAATATGATATAGTTGGTAGGAAATGGGAAGTCATCACTTTGGCCTGGCTGCTCTCTTTGCATCTGCAGTCTGCTTGGCTTTAATGCATTCTGTCAGATTCTGAATTTCACAACCAAATGTCTCATTATGCCTTGGCACTCCGCCTCGGGTAAGTGTACTGGCCTGGAATCCACCGCAGTCACATCAAGCCAGTGGAAACATACATTAAAGAAGCTTAAACTGCACAGCCTCCCGCCGCAAATTGGTGACGCGCATACTTAAACAAGCGAGAACGCCGGAGCAACTCATCCACTTAACAAACACTTACTGGTAAACATGATGCGATTAACATTTACAGCGGAGTGTTTGTGTGACTAAATATTTGGGACTGTTGAAATGTACCAATTTGTGGCTTCTGTTAAATAAGCATTGTTAGCAGGCGTCCGATTTTGCACCACATAAGCGGGACAATTCAACTGCGGGGCTGGGTGCTAAACTTTGATGATACCAATTTTAGGAGTTTTGACAGTTATTTATATTTTTTATATTGTCTACAGAAATATTTTAATTGTTGTTAAAATAATTTTAAAATAGCTATCGAAAAAAGTATCGTTCAAGATTGATATTTAAACCAAGGTGTCAGCACCGGTATCAAAATATAAAAATTGAATGCACCAACTCTGCTTGCTTAACACTCTGTGTTTTACCCTCATTCTGTATTTCCCTTTTACTGCCAGTACTGCTACATTTTATTTAAGTTCCTATGAAATCAATTTGATATTTAAGTGTTTTATACATCACGTATACACCAGTATCTGGCCCAACAATGACAAAAAAGTTGTTTTGATGTTCTCTGTTATTTTTAATTGTATTTCAGAGTTTCTCGATTTCTAAATTAAAAACTGTAGATGACTCATCTTGCATCAGGGTGTTCACTAAATTTGCATACAAGGAAATGCTTATTACACAGCAGCATACTTAAGAACCTCGAGACCTCAAAAATAGGGATGTTTTGAAAACCAAAGCGGGATCTGTGGGGACCTCTGTCTTACCTTGTCCAGTTTGACTATAGCACAGGAAATGAATATTCAAAAATGTATCTTATCTAAAGGTGTGTTAGATAAGACTTTTCCTCCAAAACTTTTTGTAAGAAACAGGAATTATTCTTGTCAGGATGTCTTTCTTTCTTTCTAGTTTCCTGACATGTGTGTGACATGAAAGAAAACCACCTCAGTACTGTAGCCTGTTCCCTGATCCTGGTCCAGCTGTGTTCTCCGGGCGCTCTTAGCCTGGAAAGAGTCAGCTAATAGAACCGCTCTCCCTCCTACATCCATAAACCACTGTGATCCTTAACCCACAGCGCTATTGGGTGTTTTAAACGCCAATCAATGTCTGCGACAAGTCCCTCTCCAGCTGCCTGCTTTATAGAAAACGCATGAGCAATAAACAGGCTGCAAGCCGTTTCATGGGAACTTTAAGGACATATCTTTTTTCATAGATCTGTTTATGTTCATGCGACTGGAGATGTTCTCAGCTTGTGAGGCAGAGTGCTGCTTCACATCACAGGTGGCACAGGCGAACATACTGACTCTCACCTTTTTTTAAAGAGATGTCTTCGAAATTGGTGTTCTGACTAACCATCAGAGTAATGGATGGACTTATTTCACCTTATAATTCAGGCAGCATGCGGGCGGCATTAGCCAGGGCTCTCCAGCTACACTCGACAAAAGGATTTCTTCCAATACAAATAAAAGGAGCTCGATGAGGAGCAGGGAAATGGAAAACATCTCTTGATGGAAGACTCTCTTATAGCTTGCTGTCAAGTCTTTGAGTGAGACTGAGGAAAGTAAATGACTTTTCTCAGCGAGTGCAGCATAAGAGACAGGACATTTTTTTCCCTCTCAACAAGTGTTGCTGTTTGATCATATTTATCACAACAATCATTACGCATTTTTTATGAGCAGGGATCATGAGTAATTACTGACCTGGAAGCAGGAACTTGGTGTTGTGCGTGACAGTAATTCATTTTAATAATCAAACAATATGCATCATAATGCATCAGGGAGAGTCCCACAGATAATTGCAATGGAGCCAACATAACATGTTACTATGCAAACTGCTTTATTAGCATTCTGTTAGACGCTCACTGTCAAATGGGTTAGAATCATAGAGCACAGGGCGCCGCTGCAAAGGTCAGTCTCAATAGCATCTACTCACACTCGCTGGTGCCGCAAACACGTCGGCGCAGCTGGGGAGTGGTGAGAGCAGCATGTTGAGCCGGGGAGGAGGGTGATTCGAGCTGACGGGGGGGGACATCATACACGCGGCACCCAGGGACAAGAGCTCACAGAGGGGGGAGCTCATGAGGCATCCTGGGGGCCTCTGGGACGGTGGGAAAGCCTTTATCTGAGCCGGGGAATCAAAGAGGATGAAAACAGCAGTGTAAACCAGACTAGAGGGTAGTTATCAGCAGGGGTGGGGGAAAGGACAGAAGAGGAACATTGTTTACACTTCTCTCCTCTCATACAGTATACGGCCGAGGCTGGAGTCGACAGCAGCAGGGCCATTTTTAGTTGACGTCCAGTAAAGTCCAGGAGGAGGTCAGGACAAAGTCAAGACAGAGTGGAGTCAAAAATGAGACTGGTTCAAGACCAAAACACGCAATAAACTGTACATTTCATCCAGATTATCAGTTTCTTTAATAGGTAATCATGCAACTAATGCCAACACAATACAAACGAATTTACTGTGGTGAAAATTATGCTTGCATTTAAATTATTTATACCACCTCATGCCTAATGACAAGCTCGAGAATCAGTAAAGAACCAGATAATCATACAAAGACTCAAGAACTGCTGGATTTTAGAGAGAACTGTTGCGAGTTTGAAGCCGTGCCAGATTTTTACAACACACTCATGGGTTCATCAAGTTAACACCAATGGGCTCCGACTACAGCTCAGCATTTAGACACGCATCTTTGTACCAAAAACTTTCAACAATTTGAGGATACCAAAAGGAGACAAACAGAAGTTGCAAAAAAAGAGGTGTTATTATATATGACAGATCCAGGCAGGGTCAGTTTTCTGTACTACACTGACATAGGTGAGGAAAAATTTAGAGTAAAAAAAAAAAAACCCAAAACAAAACAAAAATTTTCCATTTTATACATGAAAATACTGCCAAACCACACTGGTTTTATGTGATATCATACTTGTTCCACTTTCTACCTCGTTAGTTAACATCCATCCTTTTTTTTTTTTTTTTGCAATTGGAGGAGCTGTTGAATCTGCTGGCATGCCATCGTCCTGATTAGTTTATGTATAATGTTACTAGACTGCAAATTTCCAGAGTCATGGCACGGAAATCCGGTCTGACCAAGTGTTAATATATAAAAAAAAAAAATCTAGCAATTTTTGACCCATGTCACAAAAGTGCAATTGTTTTATTTGTTGTTTTCTTTTACCTGAAAAGGTTGTCTAAGTATAGACAGTCATGATACCATGTTGTATAAGGGCGCTGCACACCCACACAGGTGTTGTTAATTACCCTTTCTTGACCTTCAGTCAGGTGGAAGTTGGTTTGATGCTGTGAATTACATGATGTCACCGAACTGTGTGAAAATAATGATAATGGAGAAAAGTAGCAGGAGAGAGAGGGAGACGTCAATCAGGCGCAGTTTGTACACCTACACAGTCCTGAGAAAGATCTAATCAGGCAACATCAGCGCTGAAAACACCTGAGTGGGTAGACTGGGTCTGTTTCTAAAGCCAGAACTGCTCCAGTGGGTAGTTTAAACCCTCTGTGTGATAAATCTGTCAAATTTAAAAGTTGTTCTCCAGGAACGGCACATTAAGTAAACTAGAACCTGACATTTTAAACATAGTACCCTTTGTTTTTTTTACTAAAAAAAGACCAGCCAAGTCAAAGTACATTCCTGTAAACAAAGGTGCTCACTAGAACCGTATAGCGTTGTTCTGCTTATCCCCATTTGAGAACTTTTTTTGTTTCCTGATAGAAACCTTTACAAAGGTTCTACCACTTTTACCGAGAACCTTTTTATATTCAGAGGGTTCCATACAGAACCCACCCACATGGATCTAAAAATGCTCTTTAAAAAAAAATGTATAGGTTTGTTCGGCTGGTCCCGATAGAAGAACCCTTTCTGGTTTGTGGTAGACCACCTGGAACTCTCTCAAGGGGTTCTATTTAGAACCCAACATAAACCACATGTGAAAGTTCCACCAAGAACCCCCTATGGAAGGTAATACAGAGAACATTTCTAGGGTGCAGTGGTTCTACCCAGAACTCTCTCTATCCAGAACCCACCCAGGGGGTTCTACTGAGAACCCTTTTATATAACAAGGGCTTCATCTAGAACCTGCCCAGGGTCTTCTACCGAGGACTCTTTTATATTCATCTAAAATCCACCTAGGGGGATCTAAAAAGATCTAAAAAGGCTCTTTTTTAAAAAGGGTTCCATCTATAACCCTCCTGTCCTCTGAGGGTTCTACAAAGAACCATATTGTATTTTACAGAAGGGGCAAAAACACAAGAGGGGGATTCCAGATACAAATAGTACCATTTGAAACACGGATGAACAATTCAATATTTTAGAGTGAGAATATTTTAACGTCCATCCTTTCAACAGTCTTTGAAGAACTGTGTCTTTCAAAAAGGGTTCTTTGGATGAAAAGGGTTCTTGATGGAACCCTTAGTCTTACAAAGAACCCTTGATTGACCCTTTCTTAAAAGAAACAAGTGCTTCTAACTATTTTGGAGCTCTTATTTCTAAGAGAGAAGGCAGATGGTTTTTGTCTTGTACAGTGATTTACTTCTCATACAGTATGTTTGCACTTATTACAGAAGCTGTTTGTCTTTGAGGCAACTTAAGTTATTATTTAGAGCTCAGATTTATTCACTCTCACCTTGACTCACCCCTCGGCTATGTTCTTCAAATTTATGGCGGTCTCTTGATGGCTTGGTAAAAACAAAGGTACATCATTTTGGTGTTTGGATGTACTGTATAAGATAAATACTTGTAGCTAATAACACTGTCAAGAAATTAAATATTAAAGAATATTGTAGGCAGGGCTGTTGTGAGTTTGAATTTGCTGTGTATTTTATTTTATGTTTTCTGTCTGTACCGTCTTTTATGTGTTTTTCTTTTTCTTTTTCTTTTTTTTTTTTGTCTCAGTATTGCGTTGCTGAAGTTTCCTGAAGTGCTGATGTATTGAATTTTCGACATCCCCAACAGGTCTGATCCTGAATAATTCAGGAGAGGTCCTCAGCCTGTGCTGAGAGTGTAGACGTACCATGAATACACACAAAAGTTAAGTTTTTTAGATCTCTCTATTCCTCCTCTACAAAGTGGATAACAGGTGGCCTGGAGACTATTGTGTTTGGTATAACAGTGGTATCAAGCATTCTTTTCCATTTCAATGAATAATGTAAGCATGGCAGTTCATGTATTACAAAGAAGTTGGTTAAAAACAGTCTGCCACTTGTTCATCCTAGAAGGTTTTGCAGTTTAAAGAAAGGACCGTTAGCCTTTTGTGGAATATAAAAATTTATTTAGTTAGCTGGAAAGCAGGAAAAGGATATGATTTAAGAAAAAAAAAAAAAAAAGATGCCGGTCCAGGCGTGTACAGAGGCTACTTGACTGTTCTCCTCAAAATGTAATGAGGCACTATAGACCGGCGCTCGTTTTTCATGGGCTGACTAATTACATTTCACATGAATATCTGTAAGAAATGAAAGCAGTTTGATCTGAGCCTGATACACCAGATAAGATACTTGAGGCACTACAGATGTTTCCTTAAAGTGCAGAGATATTGAGTTTCCTCATCTCTGCACTCTTAGAAAATAAAGGCGCTAACTAGAACCACAAAGGGTTCTCTGGTTTTTCCCCATAGAAGAACTGTTTTTGGTTCCTGTTGGAACCCTTTCAGAGAGTTTTACCTAGAACCCAGCATAAAAGGTCATACCTTGAGCAATCTGTGAAAGGTTCTACCCAGAACGCCCTATGAGAGGTTCTACAGACAAACCTTCTATGGTGTAATGATTCCACCCGCACATTTTCACCTTCTAAGGATGCTAACAAGAACCTGTCCAGGTGGTTCTGCCGAGAACCTTTTTACATTCCAACAGTTTCATCTTGAATCCACTCAAGGGAACCTTTTTATATGCCAAGGGTTTTATGTAGAACACGCCCAAGGGGTTCTACTGAGAACCTTTTTGTATTTCAAGGGTTAAATCGAGAGCTCATCATGGGGGTTTCTGCCAGGGACCTTTTTGTATTCCAAGGGTTTTATCTTGAACACACCCAGGGGGTTCTACTGAGAGGCTTTTTGTACTTCAGGGGTTTAATATAGAACACACAGAGGGGTTTCTACTGAGATTTTTTTATATTCCAAGGATTTTATTTAGAACACACAGAGGGGGTTCTATAGAAGACCTTTTTATTTTCCAAGGGTTTTATTTAGAACCTACCCAGGGAGTACTGCCGAGAACCCTTTTGTATTATGGTACAAAAAAAAAAAACCTTGACAAAGTGTCCTTCAAGGATTCCCACAATCCACCAGGAACTCTTTCTTCTAAAACTGGTTATTTGGATAAAAGGGATTCTTAACGGAACCCCGAACCTTACAAAGAACCCTTTGGTTCTCCAGAAGCAAACAGTTGTGGGTAGAACCCTAACCCTCCTTATTTCTGAGCGTATTATTATTTTTCTTTTTACTACAGATGCCTTCAGAGAGCTGCTCATCGTGTCAAGTGTTTTTTGAGATTGATTCATTATGTTTTACCCTCCGTCTCTAACGGGACCCCAGGTTTAAAGTCTATCAAACCTCCACTGATTTAACAAACATTGAGGCTCCATAACTAATCACATTCCCCACTTTCAGTAGTGGTCTAATTTCAGAAACATCCATCTGAGTGAGAAACTTGGTTTCCTTTTTCATGTTGAGGGAGGAAGAATAATTTGATTAACAGCGCTACATTTGGGAAGGTGAAACCCAATTATGTGGTACAGTACAACCTTATCTGGGTTTCTTGGAGTTGTTGCTCATGTTGGAAAGTACCACTGAAAGAACACACTACAGAACTGATCCCCAACCACGGGGAGTTGTACCTAGTCAGTGATTGGTTAATTTTTAACAATAGAGGATGGCCTGATGGGAGCTCTTTCGTTCAGCAGGACAGATGCTACTGAATCATAGAAATATTATAGGAATGGTACAGGCAGAGGTGTGTTTCTGTGATCTGTGCTTTTGCAATTACAAATCGCACCATCCCATAGGGTATATAGGCTACTATATAGTGTAGATTTGAGTCATAATGGTTTATAGTTTTAAGAATATTATAGATCCAAGATGAAAAGTTGTATAGCACATTTCAACAACAAGGCAAGTCAAAGTGCTTTACATAAAACATAAAAGGCACTGAGACAAAGTCTAAAAGGAACATAATAAAATGATATGTCAATGCTTTAAAAGACTTAACAAGAGATATAACAGTAAATGAAATTTTGTATTTGATCCAATTCAAAATGCCCATGCAGCTGGATTACTCTTTTTTTATTCAACTGTATTTAAGAGACTTAAGAGAACAAATTAGCTCAATTTGAAATAATATGGGGAGAAATATAACAAGCTTTCACCACATAAAGAAAAGAGGAAAAAAAGAGTAGTTCATGTATTCAAACCTGATTCAAGGTTTTGTTTTATTTCATTTACTTATCTTTTTCATTTTTGGTGTGTTTGTTAAGGATAAGTGGACAATAATGCCACTTAGGACATAACTACTGCTTACAGTGTAAAGCATCGTTTTGTTGTGGAAGATTTGAGTTTATGAAGGGAGAGAGATGATCAGAATATACAGATGTTGAGTTTGTATGTGTTGAGCAGATGTGTGTTGGTGTAAGTTTTGTTTTGTATTGTCTTCTGTTTTGTTTTTGACCTTTTTTCTTTGTTGAGATTGTGTGTCTATGTTTTGTTATGGTGGAAAGTGTTAATTGTATATAATGAAATGAAATGAACAGAAGTGCGTGGTGGCTACTTCGGCACCACGGACAGAGGCATTGATTTATATAAGTTAGGCTACTGATATTTCAGAGCCACGGGTGGAGCCATATATTCTAACTTGCACAGTCCTCAGTGAGATAAAGGATCAATAAGTCAGGCAGCCCCTGCACACACAATTAGGCAAACTCCAACAACACTCTTCCTACCAAGTTAGAGGGTCACCAAAGCCAACACATCCAGAGGAGCTCATGAATATATGTACCAAATTTAATGTCAATCCATCACATAGTTGTTGAGATATTTCAGTCTGGACCAAAGTGGAAGACCCACATTTCCATCCTCAGAGTCAGGCAGCTAGCATAGCTAAGTATATTTTTTATCAATATCCGCTTGTATGTAGAGTTCATTAAAATTCAGTTCAAATGAACATGACAGTTGGTGTGGATGCAGGGGAGCTGGAGCTCATTCGACAGGGATATGGAAATACATCAGACAGTAAAGGTTGGGAACCACCACACAACCCCGTCTCCTGTTGACGGTAATTAATGGCTATAGCAAACAAGTAGTTTGTGTGATTTATGTGAGTGTTAGATAATAATTAATGTACTCTCTCTGCTGACAGTAGTAGTTGTAGTAGACTATTCTTTATCATGATTATCATGTGATTGCTTGTGCATGTGCATGTGATCAGGGGACCTTGAGCGACTAATCTTGAATACTGCTGGATCAATCTGCTATTTTTTTGCGCATATTCATGTCTGTGTGCTGAAGGGTCTTTGTGATTTACTGTCTGTGAAAAAAAACAACAACTTTTTTTTGTGCCTCTGTAAAAGGCATCAGCTGTGACCATCCTATTCTGGTAAACACGGTATCTCTAAAACCCATTGAGGGAATTTTTTCAAACTTGGCACAAATATCCTCTTGAACTCAAGGATCAGCTGATTAGATTTTGGTCGAAGGTCACCTCCATCTCGCCCTTGTGAAAGCAATGTCTCGTTATGCTTGGAGGGAAGAAATGTCCACTTGGACTCAGGACATTTGACATGAACTGATTACATTTTGGTGGTCAAAGGTCTTAAGATAATTATAATTAAAGTTCACTCCAATATATAATAGGATACTAGCAGTGCCAGAGAGTAATTACTTATGAGTAACTAGTTACATGTAATTAAATGATAAATTAAATATAAGTGTAATCCAGATACTTAGAAAACTATGTAATTAAATTACAGTTACTAATCAAAATGTGATTACAAAAAGGTTACATCCAAATATTCTTTTTCGGGTTTCCTGGCAGAGATCTGCACTGAGTGCACTCTTCTAGTTTGGAAATGGGAGCGGGATATACATAAATGAGTTATCCGAATTTTTCACCTTAACCTGATTACTCTGAGTAATCTGCTTTTATGTGTGTGTGCACGTGCGCGTGTTTGTGCATGTTAACATGTTCAAATTGCAGCTCAGCTAAAGTAACCTGAAGCCTCCTGAACATCCTCCCCTCCTCCACCCGCTTCATCCACACACACACACACACACACACTTTTTATCCCACCCAACCCCCACACCCTCCTCTAGACATTTACCATCCGATGGATGAAGGGACCCTAATATGCTAAAACCGGGGATGCATTGGCCACCTCTCGCTGTAATTAAATTCAGTCATAATGAATCATAGCCCCTAATCCTAAAACAGGCTATATTTCCACAGGGAGGAGAAATGACCTACATGTACTGGAAAAAGCTCTTAGTATAGCCTTTCTACTACAGCTTTCTTACTTGGCATCCGCTGTGAAAGCATGGCAAACACACACAAACCTCACTTTGAGCTGTGTTGAAAGTACTGACTACTGTGGCATGCTTATTTCCATATCAGTACTGTTTATTTATATATATCACACAGGAAGTAGTAAACAAAATCAGGTAGAAGCTTCAAAAGATTTATAGCAAGTCATGTCACAGTTTTGAAAGTATTTCTTAACAATGTGGTCAAATCCTTTTTTTTTTTTTGGAACTTTTTGTGCCCCGGTTTCAGCTAATGTTTTGTGACTCGAATAGCAATGTGATGTGCAACGGCTCATTGCTCTGTGGAGAAGAATCTGTGCATCGTAACACGAGGCAATTAGGGTATTGTATGAGCCAGTCATCGGACTAATGTTGGTGATTCACAACGGTGCCTCTGCACCTTTGCTCTTGGAGGTGTATTTTATCATTCGCAGACCATGTTGGTTGCAGCCCAAGATACTGTCACCGATTCATTGTGTAAAAAATACACTTGGCAGCAGGGGAGCACAGAGATAATACACACTTTGTTTTTCTGTTTTGAATGGTCACAGATAGAGGAAGAAATGGTACACTTGGTTGCAGTGCAGGGAAGTGTGTTAATTGCGATTTCTATCTTTGTTTTGCGTGTTTGAATCATTGTGTTGAATTCATTAAAGTCTCTTTTTTTTGTATTTAATTGCGCATAGTCACTAATTGCATCGTAGAATGTAAAATTTGAGCTTTCAATTCGAGCTTTTATTCTTGCCTAATAATGGGCCTCTGCTATCAATCATGCTGTACTGGAAAACAGATTTTTTTATTTGGGCTGATTGGATGGTGTTTTTGGTAAATAACATATTCCTTCCTCTGCTGTATGTCTGTCTCTTGGATAACAAGAAGACCATTTACGCCTGGTGCTAACATGGTGAATGAATAATGTCATCTGAAACACCAACTTTAGCATTTACACTCACTATAAAAAGGCTTTTTCTTATCTTGATTCTGCCTGCATTGTGATTGGATCTTAAATGCAAATTAGTTTTGCAGGGCTGACAGCGCACATCCCAAGTCAAGGGAAGCAATGCCTAAGGTTTTCATTTTTAAATTACATTTTGTGAGGGAAGACTTGCTAGGTACTGTGACTTTCTTTTGCTGGCAGCTTAATCTAGAAGGAAGAGGCGGACTTAGGTGACCTTTCAACTTGACTGGGTGATTTTTGTTTCTGAGAGAACGTGGTCACACTCTGCATTTATACTGTGCATTCACATGTGTTTTCCTTGAGCAGATAAGGTTGTAATTTAATGCCAAGTGTAAATGTGATCTGCCTGAGAGTCTACAGCATGGATGTATTGCAAGCTCTAGATACCAGACCCAAAGATGGCCAATGCATATGCCTAGGTTCACTTTCAGGTGTGGCCAAATGAATGTGCACAGTGGCCCTGCCTGGGAGGACATCACAGATTGCTTTTTTCACCTCAAGGAAAGTTTTACAAAAATAAAAACTCCATGGATCAAAAATCCATTACAGACAGAGGCATGATTCACCTTGTTTGCACTTCAAGGTGGCGTTTTGGGCTGCGGGGAAGGGAAATTTTTGGCTGCAATACCACAAGCCGCCAGTGGGAAAAATTCTAAGCAAGGCTGAGCGGCGACACTTTATTCAGTGTCTTCATTATACATCCATGGTCTACAGCCATGCTAGTGACTCTGTTTGGCTGCATGCATCACAGCCCTGCTTTGATGACTTAAGCATGTGCAAAAAATGGCATGAATTTTTAAATTGTGTGTGTACAATTCCAATTTTTTTATTGCGATATCACACTATTTAGTATATTATTATTATACTAAACCAGTACATCAACCTTGGCACAAATAACTATATATAAATAAGTACAATTAATGCTTATGATAATGTCATTAATTTTGCAGCTTTTTGGTCATCAAACAACATAGTGGACTAAATTTTGACCTGATGATAGCGCGAGATAAAAAGTTTAAGGATCAATAAAGTTCATACTAACAGGCATAAACATCTCATCCAGATTTCATGGTAATCCACCCTGTAGTTGTTGAGACATTTCACTTAAACCTGCAAATGTGAGGCTCATGGTGGCACCAGAGGAAAAGTCAGGATCGCTAAAGTGCCTGGATTCATTGTCTGAGAATCTTGAATGTCTGGACCAAAATTTGTGCCTCTTCATCTGAGAGATCGTGGGATATCTGAGCCTGGAACAAAGACGAGGGATGACAGACTGACAGACGTTGCCACCCCTAAAGATATTACAACTAAACAACGTCTGATCATGAGGGTGAAGCAGGGTAAACTGTGTTGTATCATTTTATTCAAAGTCTGAGTATAATGACCAAATTATCCAGTAAATAATCGGAATGCAAGGAGTGACCTTTGCCGCTCTCCCTCTTCATCTGAGGTGCAGGCGTCGCTGTAAAAGCATAATTGCTTCACTGAACAAAACTAACCCTTCTCATTACTGACTCCACATGACTGATTTTGGATTTTCGGAGCTCAAGGCTAATTCTTAAAATACACAATACCCAATAACTGTATTGGAAAGAGCTGGTGGGTGAATCAGTTATGTTTCTTTTCATTCTCTACCCCCAAAGCATTCATTCAATTTCAGGGACAACAGGGATAAGTGGATCTTAGGTAGTGCAGAAAATGTTTAGTAGTATTTTTTTTCTCTCTCATACAGACTTTATTTTTCTTTCTTTTTTTAAAAATGTCCATGAAAAATCAGGGTCATTTTTTGTGTGTGAAATCCAGCATTTGATATTTATCCTTCTGCGCCGGCAGCAACCATGGGTGGAGGGATTATGTTTTCAGCTTGGCTGTTCATCCGTTCCATTCATGCGAACACAATATCTCAAGAACACCTTGATGGAATTACTTCAAACTTTATAGAAATGACCACTTGGCCTCAGCGATAAGGTCAAAGTTCAAGGTTACTGTGACCTCATGGTCGTCCCTTTCTATCGAATGTGATAATTCAAGAATGCCTCAACAAATGTTCTTTAAATGTGGCACAAATATCCGCTTGGACTCGACAATGAACTCAAGTCAAACATCAAGATCACTGTGACCTCGTGTTAGGGGTGCAGCGGATCGCAGTTGTCCCATGTCCCGTACGGATCGTCCCCACGGCTCGGTGTGCATGTGTGTAACTGTCATAGTGTGAAACAGTTTTACCGTCCCTGTTACATTTATAGAAGTCATAATCCCACCCTTTTTTCTCTTATGCTGATCCGAAAAAATTATCAAAAACTCAAAACTCAAAACACTTCAACTTTGGTACTAATGACCTCTTGGAGTCAACAATGAACTGATTATATTTTGGAGGTCAAAGATCATGGTCACTGTGACTCCACGTCTGTCCCCGTTTCATGAAGTCTCAGAAACACCTGGACTGAATTCCTTCAAATTTGGTACAAACATGTACTTGCAATTGATTTTGAGGTTAAGTGTCAAGGTTATGGTGACCTCACAATACATGTTTCACTTCAGAATTCATACACTAATTATTGTTGCATCATGATGCTCTGCAAAAACACCTTTAAGGTCTATATCAGTCCTCTGTGCTTTTCTGTAAAAAATAGTTTATTTTCCACAGACACGTAACTTTCCAGAAAAATGTGTATAAAAGCAACTACTTTTCTAACATTTTCTGAAATATCTGTATTAAACTTCCAGTCAATCAGACTTTTGCCGTATGCTGATGATTGGTGAGGGCCTATGTTCAGTGTAAACTAAAGGTGCAAGAGAAATTATTTTCACTCCATTCAGACCAACTTTCAGCCTATTTTTCCCCTGGCAGCAGATATCACTTTGACACAGGCTGAATTCAGTTAAATTTAGTGGCTCCAGAGAAGTTTGAGGGATCTCTGTGAAGATATCCTGTTCTTGGAAGCCAGCCCATTCATTTTCTATGGAAGAGATGAGTTCATAGTCTGACAGTGTTAAATTATGCCGAGGGGCTAAGGCTATGCAAAGACTATGGGATGATTCAGAGATGGATTGGGCTATGATCTAAAGTTGTTATTGAATTTGGCTCCTGATATCCCTCAGAATGAAGAATGGAGTCAGGAGAATGATTTGCTCCTTTTCTTAGTGCAAGACTAAATATATTCACTACTGGAGGGATTGTGTACACATCAAAAGTCTTCCTTCCCAAAGGCCCTCTCATGTTGGGGTTTAATAAGGTATTTTATTGTTTGAAGTAGTACTGCTTGTTTGAGTTGTTTATAATCCCATTGGATCGGCGCAGCACTGTTGGTAGTGGAAAAGAGATGGCATTATCCTCGTGTTTTCTTTTCTTTCTCACTCACACTGGGCCGTGGTTACACTATAAATCCAGGTGGGCTTTTTCACCCCCCCCCAAAGAACTAAAGGAAGGTTTGAGTCACAGGGCTCGGCACTGGTATACTTCAATGCCAGTTGTGGGCGATGGACATGTTTGTTGGTTATGGTATCTAGGTGCTACACAAAGACTGGGAGGTAACTGGAGCATGAATGTAACATGGCAGGGGTCCTTGAAGGCCTCATAGCAGAGTGTGTTAGTCAGACTGTATGTAGTTTGTGGTTAGATACATGTGTTATTTCAGTCCTGTGAAGAATTTGTACTTTTTAGAGCACAGACTCAACCAATTACTGCAATTACAGAACACTGGCCAACTTCACCAATCACAGCAGAGTCAGCAAATGGATAACAAATTCAGAACCACTTATATAACCCAAATCAAAACCTAAGTTTTGTTTTTTTTTCAGGCAGTATTGTGTTGTCCATTAGTATCACTCATTTTCGAGAGTTGGGACAAAACCATATTTTGAGGGAGTTTTTATTTTTAATCTTCCACTATGTTTGGAAAATAGATTTTTTACAAGATCAAACTCTTGGCTGTTAAACCATGTAATGGGTCAACCTCCTAGTAATTAATTTTTTTTATTACACACAGACGTCAACTGTATCTGACAGAGCTGACAAAATGTCACAGCATAGTCATAGTGAGTAGCCATTTTGTTTTTTTCCCACATTGCTAAGAGTTCTCTTAATGCAAATCAAAATACACATTTTTAAACCATAATTATTGGAGGTGACATGTTATAGTTGAGACACATTTGAGACCAGTATTATTAAATGAATTTGTCAAAAAATTAGAAAGCTTTTTGGCGCTTGAGCAGTATTCCCACCATCAAATCATGTTTTTGTAAAAGCGGTCCAGGATGGAGTTCATGGAAATCTGGGACGCAACAGTTAAGAGCCAACATTTTCACTGAGAATACATTTGAAAACAAAGATGATTATTATAGCACATTTTTACACCCATATCATCAGTAGGTCTCATTAGTTTCAGATTCTGAAAGCGTTTAGCACATTTTTCGAGTCACATTTCGGCGAGTCACATCGTTCAAAAGCTAAAGTTGTGCAGAGGACTAGTTTCTTATAAGCAAGACACAGTTTGTGGTGTTTACCTCCCGCCCCCCCCACAGCTGCGTAAAAAGTGACAGTGAGCACATCATTTTTCAATTATTGGTGACCAGAAAACAAACAACAACAAAAACAAAGCCAAGCTCTCAGTGCCTCATCACAGTGCTAACATTTGTAGCATACTGTAAGCACGCCCTTGGCAAACTATTCAAAAACTGATGGCCTTGGTAAAAAATGCTTTCAGCCCTTACTTTATATGTTCGACAGCAGGGCCACTATACTATAATGCATACAAGCATGTCCATCGCCCACCACTGGCATTGAAGTATAATACAAATCCTGGACACTGTTATTCAATTCTTCCTTTTGAAGTATTCACAAAAGAGGAAACAGGCACAAGTCAGAAGAAAATGGTAGAACTTTGTGTCAAAGCACCTCACATTTTCTTCTTTCTTATCCCCTTAATCATCTTAAGCCTCCTCAGATTAACTCGTGACCCCTTTAGAGTCCCCGGCCAAAGTACTGGCTTATAATGTTTATTATGGAATTCATATCTCATCCATTTTGAAGTTCTTCTTCTTTTCTGTGATAGAAACTTGAGAAACTTTATTGCACATACAAACAGCGTCATTATAACATATGGATGGTCTGTTCCAAATGTTTCTTTAAAGCCCTTAATTTTGATTCTCAGTGCACATTCAGTGTTGACTTGCAATTTGTACAATTCATCACACACATAATAACACAAAAGCAGGTCATAATTGTTTCTTTGGGGTTTTTTTTTTTTTTTGCATTTTTTAGAAGAATAGAACAAAACCTAAGAGAGATATTAAAATGACTGTAATTTATTTCTAGAGCTTAAATGATAAGACAATGATTCATTAGACATAATCAAATTATTATAGTTCCATTATTGATAAAGTCAGTTTTCATGCAAAAATACCAAACAGTCTCTTACTGCAGTGACTCAGTTGTGAGGAATAGCTGTTTTTTTTTGTTTTGTTTTGTGTGACTGTAATTTTAATATATTTGGTTTTGGATTGTTGGCCACACAAACCAAGACAAAACAAGATGGTAAATTTTCAATATTTTGAGGATAAAAAGAGGGAAAAAATCATCTCATTGCTCGGTTATAAAATAAAATGTATTCAGTTTTGTAACCTAATGAAAAAAAAAGCTATTCCAATAAAGACTAATGTGGAAAACTTACTCCACTTAGTCTTTTCTGTTACATTCGAAACATACAAACAGCTTGAGCATATAACTAGTCTGGTCAGAGGGGTGAGTCCCACATGGCCGTCTAACATGAGCAATTGGTATTGATACAAGCACAGTTTGACTTCAGTCAACGTCCAGCAGAGCAACGTGTCAAACATTTGAAATATTTCCAGGACAAATATTATACATGACTGCTCCTCTGCTGAAATTCCTGCACAGTTTACAGCAGCAGCACACAGTGAAGATGACACTGTCGACCTCTGAAATGTTCAGAGCTGGAGCGATAAGTGGATTTATCAATTAGTCGATCGACAGACAAATAATATGCAATTAAAATATGGAACAAAAAATATCATTCTTCTCTCAAATATGAAGATTTCTTGCTCTTCGTTTTGTATCAAAGTAAATTGAGGTTCTCTGGGTTTTGACTACTGGTTGCACAAAACAAGACGTTTGAAAATATATATTATTAATCATTATCTGACATTTTTAGACCACACGATTAATCTATAAGAGAACTGGCAGCTTAATCATTAGTTTCATCCCTGCAAACGTTTGCTCAAAATTAAAGTTCAGCATCCTAAAATGAGAATAAATCTTCACAAAGAAAATAGAGTTATGTGGTAGAGTTTAATGTGGATCACTGTATTTGTCCCTGAGACAATTTTTGTGTCAGAAAAATTCGTGTGGATCCAATCATACGCACACAAAAGCCTATAGAAGGCAATGTGAAGGTCTTTAAAGTGAGAGAGCAAAAATGGCATCATCTACATTACTGCTCAAATGTTTTTGGAATCAGCTGCCACAAAAGCTTGATTCGGTAGAGTCAGATGGCTGAGAGGACTACTCTATATTTTTTAAAAGGTCTTTCATACTTTAAGGTTGAAGTCCTTTTTTACAAATCAATGTTATTTTGTATGAAGGGTTTGCAAAAAAAAAAAAAAGTTTTGTACAAGTAGAAGTATATTGAACTCTGTACAAAGAGTCAACCAGACTGACACCTGAAAGGATAGAAAGAGACAAAGATCCCTCTGAGCAACAGTTATATATAAACTCACCTGTCAATGGTAAAATAAATTGGAAGGTCAGCATCAAAATCAGCCCGTTTTCAGCTTCAACTCGTCAAATAGGTCTGCTGATGATTTGTTACATCTCCATACTTTAACTGGTTGTATTTGCTTACCTTACTTTGCAAGATTTTTTCGTAATGCAAGAACTGCAGACTTTGCATACCGTTGTTCTCTTCCTTCAACCATCACAGATAACATAATACTTGAACCCAAGTTTTATTAATTGGTGGTGTTCAGTAGGTTGCCAGTTTTGGATGCCTTGCACTAGAAATCACCCTTCATCCCCCCAAAACAAAACGCACCTTCTCTTAATCAAAAAATATAATTATTTAATTATTTCCTTTGGAGTCATCTCAAGTCGGGAATACCAAGTCAAAGTCAAGTCGAATCTTTTATCTTTGTTAGTAAAGCAAATCTCAAGTCCGAGTTAAAAAGGTAGTTTAAGGGGACTTTGTGCATCACTATGAGATGCTTTGACCACCATTATCTGATTTGTTCATCTGTGAGTCCAAGTGGACATTTGTTCCACGTTTGAAGAAAGAGACGACAATAATGCTGGAATTATCAGACGTTTTGCCTTTCAAGCTGTTCTTAAAACTTCAAAATAGAGGGTTAGTCTAGGTTAAGCACTACTTCAGTCCTGGAGTGTCTGGGAAGACTTATTTTTGCAGGCCAGTCTGGAAATTTGCATCACTTTGGTCCCTCTTGGAAAATTGCAGAAAATAAGTGTTGTGATACTTACACGTTTTGTTCAACAAAATCACCAGAAGTAAAAAGCTGATGTTAGGCTAAAAAACAAACAACACCACTAACGTCCCTGACAACCTTAGCAGTCTCATTTAGCCACTTGTGAGCAGTTAACACCTTTTAAAGACGCAGAAGAAGCTTCAGAATTCATGAGCGGGGTATTAACTGATGAATTTAATGTTGCAGAACAAAATGTAAAACTATCTTAAGCTTGTGTTCAGGCATCTAACCAAAACATTGCTTAATTTAGAATCAATGATTTTGAAACACAGGAACCGGAGATGTAAATATTCTAACTAACTGCGTAAGCGCCGTTAAGTGATGAACGTTCAGTGTTCTCTCCTGTCATATAACACTGTGGGGACATATTTAATAATTCAAAAGTCCAATATGAAAGTACTGCTGTTAGGGGTCTTTCTTAAGTTAAAAAAATAACAAAAGACGTAGTTTGATGATGTCATGAATTAGCGTTGGATCGTGGGAGTTGTTATCAACCACCAGAGCTGATGAAAATCTATCTGACATGACTCGGACGGATTATTTAGATCATTTATTTGGAATAAGGTAACAACACAACATAACAATATATATAACACAAAATATATAGACATTTTAATGTGGGAATGTTACATAGTAATTACTCATTTGGCGCCAAAACTATTTTATTTGCAAATAATACATTTGGTGTCTGAATTATAAAGATTTAATCAATGTTAAAATAACCGTTATTGAAGGAAAGAAGAAAATGTACTTTGACTTTTAGCTGATATTTAAGCCATAAATGTCTGCGATCCCCTCCCCTGTCAGAAACTGTGGAAAAAATGGACTTCATTTTCAGCATTTTTCACACATTTAACAATGTTACACGCGGAGAAAAGAGTGGAGAGCACAGCATGATGTAGTGAATGTGTCATTCAGTAGTTATTTAAGAGACTGGCATCAACACACACACACACACACACACACACACACACACACACACACACTCACTGATATATAGGCGCGGATATGCATCAGCCGATTCTGACTGCAAGCTATAGGCTTTCATTATAATTAGCTGTGAACTGTATCGCAGCTGGGTAAATGCTTTGTCGGGTCATTTGCGCCTGTTTTCCCACAGATGATCAGATCTACTTTACATGGCATCTCATCAATTAAAGTAGATCATATGAAGCTGTCTGCCTGCCAGGAGCTCTTGGGAACATTTACATATTGACTGTATAAGCAGTGGACACACTGGCCAGAAGCAGATATGTACAGTAAAGGTATCTTTAAAAAAATTGTGTGGTGTTTAAGCTTTGCATGTCTCTTTTCTGAGACACACTCTGAAGATGTGCTGATTTAATTACTTGTAAATCAAATTATTTTTCTCCAACTCCCACACTAGTTTAAAGTTTCTGCATTTAATCACATCTGTTATGAGCTTGAAAATATCTTATCAGCACTTGTCACATATTAATGCTGACAGGATTTAATTCAAAAATACCACCATAAGAAACTTTATTTAAAATTTAATTTACAGATTGCTTTTTTTTTTTTAAAGTCTAAATCATTAACAGTAAATGACAAGACACGTTGAGACTTAGTGCCCTATTTTATGCTGATCTAAAGGACAAGTTGAAAGCACGAGGCGCAGCGGTTTTAATTTAATCCGCCTTTGCCGTCTTGTGCCAGGGGTGCAGGGGTATCCTGCCCTGTCCCACCCCTTGTGCCAGCAACATGCACCTATCAGGTGTGCACAAGTGCCCTGGTTAGTTCAAGACACCAATCAGAAAGTCTGCTCTCATCACCTTTAAGAAGCAGGTGCACCTGGAGATTTCAAGTGGAGACAGAAATGTTTTACACTGAAGCACCTTGAAATTAAGAGCCTGAAGTAGGAGCCGAGCTGGAGGGGCAAGCCGACCCAGACTGGACGTGAAGCTGCACCTCAGTCCGGCTGGATGCCCCCCTGAGCCAGACTGAGGCGCAGCTCTGCAGCCGCCCATTCTCCATCTCCTTCTCCTCATCCTCCCTTCTCTGTCCCGCTAAAATAACTGTGGGTGGAGGAAACAGAATCAGAAAACGTTCCTAAAGTTTGTTAACCCGTGTGCAAAATTACGCACAGGTTATCCAACAGGTATATCCAAACAACATCAGGCTCTGACAGAAGCACACAGACCTTTTTCTTCCCTGGTCAGGCTGGTCAGATATAACGTCTTGTTGGTTTTGTATGTCATAGATCTCAGTGTTTACTCCTTGTTTTTCTGGATCACAGTAAACACGCAGACACTACAGTTCCTCCAGCTGTCATACTGACTGATCTGTTCAAGACGATCTGACAGCTGTGATCCCGTCCCGTGCACGCTTTGGTATACTAAGATTTATTAGCTTTACAATTATGATAATAATTCCTTATTCCTAATTAGTGAGAATAATTTCAGAGAGACACGCACATGGACACTGTTTACTTCAATATTCACACTTTATTTCTGATAGAAAATATGTTAAAAAGACGTTTTACTAATCCACACTGCTGTGTTGGGGAAAAAAAAAACTGCAATGAATTTTACCTTCATTTTTCGACCTCCCACCCAAGGCCACACAGACCAGGCGCATGCTCATTCGCTCTCATGCAAACACGGCAAAAATGACAACTGTGCTGGTGTAAAATAGCAAAGCCACCTGCGCCATAGATGCATACGCTATTTACAGGTTCTATCACTGTGCTCTCCCCTCCTACACAAACACCTCCGGGTATGTTATCTGTGTATTTGGGTAAATACAGGAAGTCATTAAGTGAAATGGAAGAAGACAAGGCCAGCTGAGATTAAATATAAAAAGTAATTTAACAGCACTGTAGATTAATTATAGATGTTTTTCTTTGGCCTCTTTATGGACTAAATGACATGATTGCAAGTAAACAAATCAGACCTTAAAATGTGATGCACTCTTGACCTGATTCAACTGTACATGTCAAAAAGAAGAATATTCAACTCATTACGGATAATTACGTCTGATTTAGTGAAGAAGAAGAATAATGTGCTGAAATTCCCCACACGGTGTACACTGTGCCTTTTGAGCTGTGATATATTGTTGAGAATTAGTTGTACAGTCCTTTTTTCAGGTGGCTTCTTTCCAAGATGTTAGTGACAGAAATTCTCCCTTGGCATATGATCTGTTTATGGTAGAGTTTTCAGAGATAATCATCTGTTTTTTTTTTTTATTTAACTGTGTTTCAGGAGGCTTATTAAAACCAAATGGTGTAAATTAACAGCCCCAAACACTATAATGACTTTTTAATATTTAAAAAAAAAAAGAAAAAAAGCTCTACAAGTTGGTTGTAGTGTCGTCAGATGAGGTGGTTTTCTGCCTAAGTGATCTGTTTTGTTTGCACCGTGTGGGTTAAAATGATGCTGATATCTGTTTTTGAGTCAAAGTACAGATACAAGTACAAGTACGTTTTGTAACATCAGTACGCTGTGTTATTGTTTTCACGATGCGTTTACAGAACCTTGTAACTCTCTGAAACCACCTAATGATGCACTGGCTTGTTTGTAGAGCCACTATATGTTTGTAGAAACACCTATAAAAACTTCAGCATAGAAATGTAATCAAAAACAAAAAGGAAGCGGCCTCTAAGGAATTCTCCAAGTCTGTTAAATAACTGAGATTTCTCTCTGGCCTCAGGGGCAGGATATACATTAATTAAACATTGGATTAAACAATCCAACATTAAAAGCCTACCTGGAATTATTTCTCTTTTTATAATTATAATAACATATTGAGATTTAATTTTGTCTCTCTCCTGCTGTCACCATTACCGTGTTTTGTTTGAACGAAAGAGGGAGAGCTTGCTCGCTGTTGTTGCAGAGCGCCTGGATGACGTATTTCTGCTTTTACATCAGTCCCAGTTGAGAGCGGGTACTCTGATTGGTTTCCTTCTGAGAGGATCACAGCGTGTGGCCAATTGTATTTTAGAAAAGAAAAAACAGCAGCGGCTGACTTCAAAGCTGTGCAACAACAACCTTCTTAGAAATGTAGTGGAGTCAAAAGTACAATATTTGTTTTTTAAATGTGGTGGAGCAAAAGTCATGCGTTTCCAAAAAAAACAACAACTCAAGTGAAGTACAGATACTCAAGTAAATGTACTTCGTTAGTCCATCACTGATTGCTACCAACATACACAGTGAGTGGGATTTTTTACATAGTAAAAATGAACTTGTCTTCTTTTGTTTGTTTTTTTTGATGAGCAAACTTAAAGGAGACGCTGTTTTAAATGATCTCAAACCTACAGTAGTTTGGTATTTATGTCCTGCTGTTTCATCTTTGTTTCCTAAAAAAACACGAAACAAAACAAAACTTTGTACATACAACTAATTTGCAACAGCAAAAATGTGTCGAAGGAAATGTAACACCATCTGGGATTATGTTTTCAATTAATATAATGAGTAAATGTTGTTAATTAATGCACTTGGCAAAAGTTTGATATTAAATAACATTAAACATATCAGAAAAATGTTCACTGACAACATATTTATGTTGCCATCCTTCAAAAATATCTGATTCTTCAGTACAACAGTGTCAGCATTATTAAACTTCTTCATTTCTGTGGCAGCAGTTGGTTAAGGTCAGAGAGAGATCGCGGTCTGTGGCGACAGTTTGTTTATTAACTTTTTTCAGCCTTAACAAAAATACTTTTGTTGCCTAAATCTAACCACAGACTCTGCATCCAACCCAAAAACCTATGTATTAGTCTGGAGTAGTAAATGCAACGCTTCATTCTCTCTCTCTCTCAAAAAAAAAACCCCATTGCCTCTGAACATAATCCAGCCAGTGATTATGTTTTTTCATCACAGTGTTATTGGAAAAACAATTTTGGACGATATAAACATGTTTTCTGGGAGACAGAGTTTGTAATTTCTTGTTTTTTACTGGACAACATATACAGCAGTACTGAGATATCTGCAAAAAGCTAATATGGGCTGATTTACCACTATGCTGAAATTAGTGCAACGTGGAACAGCTTCAAGTTTATGCCATGGCTTATTAATTGAAATGATCATATCAGTATACATTTTGTAGATGTATTCAATGAAAACACAATGATGACGAGGTAAATCAAGTGTGTTTCTACTTATGTTGGTAATAATTAATCAACAAAGTCATATTTAAGCACAATAACAGGATGTTTCCAGAGTGAAATGAATAAGAAAGTAGTCTTCCTGTGCTTCAGTACAAGTCAGTGACGGTTTGTAGAAAACCACAAGGAGAATCCATGACCCAAAAAAACTTTTTTGCTTTTGCACCACTTCAAATACAAGCAGATCATATGTAGTTTTACAAATATTGGAGTGCAGTTTGTGTGACTTTTAGCTGTTTTCATATGACCCACTTACTTTTTGAATTCCAGTTGAGCTTTTAAAAAATCCTTCAGGTTTCTATTATTGTCTGAAGTTTCATTTATTGAGATTTAAATGTTGCTCCAAAACTCTTTCATTTCACTTTCATTAAGAAAAACCCATTCAGATGGTTAAGAGTATATCTTCACTGTAAATGTAAACATTCATTCACCTTGTTTGCAAAAAAAACAATGAGGTGAAAAGTAGATGCATGTCGCCAAGTCATGCAGGTCTGGTTTGATTTAGAATCAGGGACCACGACGAATCATGACATCCCAAACTTTTGCTGACTCTCCATGTCTCGGCCTCAGGGTCTTTTCAGCAGACGGTGGCACATACAGCAGAGATGTCATGCTCACTCCTGTGCTGTCTGGGGTACTTAAGGCAACGGCATGGCGACAGGAACAACACATTGGTCTCCCAGAAGCAGTATAAGAAATCAAAGTTGACTTGTTCGTGACAGCGAGATTCCCACACGTCATGTGAGCAATAGATGAAACACAGTGGCCCATAAGACCGTTTTTACTCGCAAAGGAAACATGCATGCTGCTGAAATGTCCAGGGTGTGTGCGCTGCTCAGTGTTTCCTGGCCAAAATTTAACATCAGGCTGCATGAGGTGATGTTAGCTAGTCAAACAACTGTTGTTAGATCAGTGTAAATTTGTGTAATCTGTACAATCTTCTAGTCTCTGCTGCTTCATTAGCTATCAAAACAAAGAGCCCACAGCCAAGCTTAATGACTGTACTAGACAACTGTGGTCAAGTCTGTCAAGGATGACAGAGATGAGTAAGAGCCTCATGTTGATGTCTTGCGTGTGTTTATGTCATCAAGATGGCTGCATCATTATAGAGTTGGTCATCTGAGAAATAACATGCTGTGCATTGAAATTACATTGGGTTTTGCTGCAAGTGCATTAACATGACATGTGCATGTTAGTTTGTTTTTTCAGGTATTTGTTTTTTTCCTGTGATCTAATAACATTTTAGTAAGCTTGGTTTCCAGTTGAACCTGGTCAAATGTGGTCAGATTTTTCCTTTCCTGTCACATATTAGATTAGCAAATGTTAGCTAGTTAGTTAGTTGGTGTTTTAGCTAACTAATTAGATAATGATTGTTTTAAATTAGCTGGCTAGTTAGGTAGCATTTTGCTAACTTTAGCTTCTTGTATCAGATGTAAGTGGTTTGCCAATGACTGAAGTAGATTAGTTAAGCAGCATTTTGCTAACATTAGCTAACTTATGATGTGCAGTGGCTTTGAGCAAAATGCTACCATCAGCAACATGTTCACAATGATAATGCTAGTATGAGGACTAACTGTGCTCACCATCTCATTATCGAGTGTTAGCATGCTAATATAAACAAAACTGAGGGTGATGGGAATGTCATTAGTTGTGCAAGTGCTTGGTCATAAACCTAAGTATTGGACAAACTGAATATTCAACCTGGTGTCATGACAAAGCATGTAATAGTCCTGCTGGTCCAACATGACAGTGTAATGTATTTACATACAGCAAGAACACAGACACTTGTGCCACCAGTCAGAGGATCAGAGAGCAGAACCAGTCAGCTTACGTAGTCAGCACAGTGTGAACACAGTGTAAACACAGTGTATGCAAAAAGAAAAAGAACCTGACCTACTAGTCTCGATATTTAGTTGGCTTGAAATGATGCTTAACATTCAAACAGTTTCTCTTGACCGTCCATCAATATTACAACATTAGTCCAACAGGACCCCAGCCTGTGGCAGTAGCCACATTAGCCACACAGCATGCTAACGCCAAGTTCAACGGGCTAAAGTATGAAATAAACACTAAAACAACATAAAACACTGCAAAACTTACAGCTTTAAAGTTTGAAGTCGGGTCATGAACAGCTGGTATCGATCCATCCTTGACCTTGAAGCGTTACTGGCCCTCGTATTGCTTGCTGAATATTTTGAAGCATTGATTCATTCATTTAAGACACACTGAAGTGTAAACAAGAAGGGCCCAGCCTCTTGAAAAAAAAATGGGCATAGCGGTTCTTGTGGCTCTTGCCATCCCCTGCGGTTGGCTTGTCTTGGCTTTGGTTAGTGTAGTATTTCAAAATTGCGGTTATTGCGACGGCCCAAAGTCAGTATGATTCATCCTCTGAGGACCGTGAATGTCTCTACAGAGTATAGTGGCAATCCATCCATTAGTTGTGGTCCGACCAACGATCAGCATTGCCCTCCCTATACCCATGTCACTAGCGTGGCTAGAAACACACATATAAACTTTTAAGTGTATTTTTTTCTTCCTCCACCATCGCTTCTTGTCTTGTGCAATCCCAAGACTTAAAGTTCCCATGAAACAGACAGCTGAGTGCTTATTGCGTATATGTTTTCCTGTAAAACAGGCAGCTGGAGGGACTTTTACAGTGGCCAGCAGCACTGTGTTATGCCACCCTGCAGCTCAAGCTGTCCATGGATGGAGCAGCAGGAGGGAGAGCGGTCCTATTAGCCGGCTCTTCCCAGACTGAGAGCCCCCAGTACCACAGTACCAAGGTGGTGTTGTTGCTGGCTGGGTTATCTATTTTTGCAACAATTATACTTAAGTCATCTGTCCATCTGGAAGCTCTGTAATTAAATAAGCTGTAGGACTTTAGAGAGGAAACCAGAAAATATTTTCTCAATAAAATATAATCCGGTTTCACTCGAATCAGTGGATAAAGTAATGAAGTCTTGCTTTTGTGAGAGCGAGGCCCGTCCCCAAGAAACACTCCAGTTAGATATATTTGTCTTCCATACTGCACTGCATCATAAGTGAGAAAACACCTCAATGGATGCAAACTTTGTAACGCCCCTGGAGTGTACGATGTGTCATCAATGTTTCAAATAATTTTGCAGGAAAATGCTAATTCTATCAGTGAATACCTACAAAATAACTATTATCTCATTGGTGGGATGGATACTGGTATACTGGTTGCATATAGATCAATGCATTTATGAGAAAAACACTTACAGATTGATTTTGGCTTCATGGTAACTGTAAGTACCCCCTCATGTTCATTGTAAGGTTGTCACAGTACTGAATTTCACAGGTTTAAGCAAATACAGATATATCTTTTTGAAAGTTGAGTCCTTTGAGGACGCTGCCTGTTTCTCAGCTGATGTGACTGATATATTGCTCTATTAACGCACCAGTTTCTGTCTTATTGGCCCAGAAGATGGAGAAACTTCACAGGCTCATCACAAAACCTCTTCACGCTTTAGCTATGACTTTTACTAAAGGCCACTTTCAATAAATGTCAGGCTCCAAACATTGGTAAACAGTTTTAGCTCTGATCAAATTCCAGAGGGTGATATACACGGTGAGGTTGCCGTGTCTGTAGGATTACAAGGGTTCCACTTCGGAAATGGCACATTAAACAAATGGATCATTTCCCACTGGTGACGCCAGTATTTATTCCCACCACTGAGGAGGCCTGCCCTTTCACTTCACGTCCCGCTCATCCAAACGGTGAGCCCCTCCCCGTCCCCTCCTATCAGCGATAAGGACTTGTCTCACTCCGGTCAGAAAGTGTAGCTCTGGAGGGGAAAGCTGCAGAGTGAAATTCTGCAGAAGGCAAAATGTGCTGAAATGTTGATCCATAGAATTTAAAATAAAAAAGACTGCATCAGAGATATGAGTGTGCAGTTTTCTCCTCTTCTGTCTGATATGTAATTGTGATCCAGCATTAGATCACTTATGTTTCCTGTCAGTTCAAAAAGCAATCACATAAAGAAAGGAAGGAATATGAATGTTTCACACTTATCTGAATGATTCCTTAGCAAGTAATCACGGCAATGACATGTTAACATGTCCAATCTATTATCATTTTAATATACAAGCTTTTACAGGTTTGTTTGGCACTCGTCTGAGAGCAGAAAGTGGTATTTTAATATTATATCATTACTGTATTGACAGTAGTTGTCGAGAACTTGTAGAGAATCTCATATTTATTTCCATCGAGTGTATGGAGACCCACAGTGTTCAATATTGAATAAATAAATGAGACATTTTGAAATAAATTAGGGCTGCCATGGAATAAAGATTTTCCTAGTCGATTGTTAGTTAAAGCCATTAGTTCACTAGTCATCGTACGTTTGTGACATCAATTAAAATTATTTTAATATATTTATCTAGGGCACAAAGCCCTGAGCAAACAGCGAAAACAGTAATGATTCTGAATGTTTTTGGAGAAACCAGCAAGGACACTGAACATTTTGTTAATCTATTTCAACACAGTATAACCTCATACAAGTGTTGTTGTTCAAAACATGAGCAGGCCTAAAATAAATAATCATATTGATAAATATATGTACAGTAATGTATGTCTTTATTGACAGACAAAACATGGTGATGATGTTCATGACTTTGCATAAAAATCTAATTTGTCTGCAATAAACTTGTGAAAAGAAATAGGATAGGGTAATTTTTCATCATATTGAGCTGAGCTTTATATATAATATATATTGGAGCGTTTCATAATTTCATTGTTACACATTTAATGTTTTTGTGCATATTCTGTGCAATCCATATTCTCTTTTTTAAAAATTGATATTGAACACTGTGGGCCTTCCACTATAGACATGACATTATGTTATTACTATGAAAATTAATAACAATCTGTACCAAAGCAGAACTGTTTGACACACTGGAAATACTGGCGTAACATTTATTACAATGGTAGTTGTAATTGTTGATGCAAGTAAACAAATCTGAGAATAAAGTTTAGGGTTACGCTTAAGCCAAGTATAATTTTGCTTAGAATAAGTGTTAATCTAAGACAATAGAAACAGGCAGATAAAACTAATGTTATGTTATTTAGCTACAGTTGGAAAAAAATAAGATACTCAAGACAATTTTGCTTGTGTAGAAAAACTTTGTGGGGTTCAACAAAAAAAAACATTACAGTATGCAAAATGAGCAGATGGAGATGCAACAACTTCCAACTTTGTTTGAACTATAAGTCAAGGCTAATATTAGCATAGTTAGCGAGCTAATGCTTAGCTAACATTAACCTCAGTTAAATAGCTTTGTGAATCAGCGAGGCTGGAAACTTACTATTACATTATGACCTGTTTGGGACGTGAAACCAAGTTTAAGACTTGGGACTTGTCTTGACATGATTCATGTATTAATGTTGTCATGTTATATAAAGTCAAAATGTTTAAATGTTTAAGTCCAAGTGAAGTAACAAGTCACTGGTGTCCAAGTCGAGTTGGAAGTCATGTTTGACTTGTGCCTTGACACTTGAGTCCAAGCCATGTGACTGGTGTCCAAACCTCTGGTTTAGCAAAAGAGAGAATTTTGTCTGGTTGTCTGACATCAAGGCAATGTGCCAATCTGTTGCCAACCAGGAGGGGTAGAAATCTTACTTCATCATTTTGGTGTAAATCCTTGGCCTTCAATATCCTTTCACTCTTATTTAAAAGGTCATTTCAAGAATTTATGATTCTTTCAGAAATGTT
This sequence comes from Lutjanus erythropterus, assembly GCF_056507025.1. NCBI lineage: Eukaryota > Metazoa > Chordata > Actinopteri > Lutjaniformes > Lutjanidae > Lutjanus > Lutjanus erythropterus. Next base: position 24,993,672 of record NC_139337.1, on the reverse strand, counting down.
ACCTCCATTAATTTTGTCCTTTTAGTCATTGTTCATTTTTTGGATGTTTCAGAGGTGGCAAATGAAGGACAAAAGTCAAACCGATCTTTTTAATGTCTGTTTTAACTTTTTTTTTAAGTACTTTTATTGCCTTTATTAGAGGGGTAGACAGCTGACAGAAAATGAGGGGGAGACAGGGATGGGAGAACACATACAAGAAATGTCCATGGCTGAACTGGCCTCTTTTTGACTTTATGGCCAATGTCCCAAACCCCGAAGCCAACAGGATGCCCACAAGGAACAGTCTTAGTCTGTTAGAGTCATAAATGATGAAGTAATGTCAGTTTCCAGTTCCTCAAATTGTATGATTTATGGGTAATAATAAGGTGGTTATCATTCTCCTGGTCCACATCTCCAATATTTGGATTGTTCATTGTCCTTGTCGGTCATCTTCATCCGTATATTGTAGGTGACTGGCGCCTGAGAAGGGATTATTGATGTCACTGTCATCAGGCGGTCACCTCAGAGTGCTTCGAACGATGAGTACTCTTCACTGAACAGGTTTTTAATCAAAATAATGTGTGTCAAACACCATCCAAACCTGTTTGCTGTGGAGAGCTTGAGTGCATTTGAAAAACAAGAGTAAACAAACAAAAGGCAATTATGTTTCCCCAAGCATTCAAAAATATATGAATGACATGAAAACGGTGTTTATCAAAATCACTGCAGAAAACGAGGGAAGTAGATGAATGTGAAAGACGACGAAGATACTGTGTCTGATTATTTTATTGTCATAGTGTCTCTTATGAGTAACCTATTTCCTTTGAAGATTATTTGTTAAGCCACATGAACCTACAAATATATATATATATATTAATATTGCATTTTCCACAGCCGTTTGTTTAATTACAATGCTAAACCCGCTGCGTATCCGCCGACTGTGATCCATTCAGCTTGCACATACAGTATCAGACAAAAAGCTTCTCCACAGACAGAAAGTGTTACGTAGAGGAGAGTGAATGACTAGATCAGTGCGGTCTGATTGACGTTATTGGTACAGTGAGGCGCATATGGTAAGTATAATGAACACATGAATATGTAAATGAGTTGCTCACTTGATCCATGAGGATCATCACATCTTAACAAGACTCTCAAGAGTCTACAGCCACACTAGCAGCCTGTGGCCTACTTAAAGGCATAATATGTAACATTTACACGTTAAAATGCTTAAAAACAACTAGATATATTTTGTCGAGGTGTGTACTTACATTATCCCAGATATTTCCAACAATGTCCAAACCCAGAAAAATACATAATTTTTAATTTTCATGCGTTTCATTCGGTCGCTTGGTGGTGGCATCATTTCACCTTGACCCATTGATTGTTATAACTTCCATGGAAACATGGGATACGTCAGAAAGTGAGTCAGGAAGTCAGTGAATGTAACTGAAATTAACATGAAAAAATTGATAATACTTTACCTCGTCCATGAGCATGAATTTTGCCAGAGTCGTGTCAGATGGATGGTCCCATGCAACTTCATGACATCATCAAAGTTCGACTAGAGGCAGGATTTCTTATTTACCTTCAAGTGCCATTTCAATTAATTATTATTTTAATTATGGGGGATATTTGTTCTTTTCGTTTTGTAAATACAGTTCCCATAATTTGGCAAAAGTTATGGATGCAAACAGGAAGTAATTGGTTAGCTGTGTCGTACAACTTTAGCCCTGGTCTTTTAGCCCATATTTGTTGACATTTTTAGATACTGGCACCATTAAAATGCCCCAAATTGGCTATTTGCAGTTCCTGTTAGCAGTGTAGCCATGGATGTACAAACAGCTGGCTAACTTTTACACTGAATATAACTGAAAAAACTGATCATTTTCAGGCAGGTCCTAGCGTTCGTAAGCACCTTTCGTCAATGGGTCAATCCCCAACAGACATAGATAAAGTTTAAGTCAAAGTCATTGGGTTATGTCCTCCGAGAACCACAAGTGTCTGTCCAAAATTCAGTCCCAATTGATTGAGTAGATCAGGATATTTCACAGGATAGCTGAACAATTTCACCTGCTAGTGGTGTTGGAGGAAACGTTACGGGGAGAGCAGAGTCAGTGGGATTGATCCTTTGGGCACCGTGGCTTTCTCTACAAAATGTTATTGGAATCTATTCAACGCTAGTTGAGATATTTTACTAAAAGCAAAAATGTCAGCCTCCACCACAGCAAATGTCAGGGGATTAGCAAAATCTCAATCATCAATATACCAAATTTCAGGGCTATCCCTTGAGTAGGTGTTGAGATATTTCACTTGATAAGCACGTTAATCTCACGGTGGTGCTGGAGCAAAACTCAGGCGATCACCAGAGTCAGTAGGATTCCCCTTCTGGGTGCGATGAATGTTCGAACAAAATTTCATGGCGATTCATCTCATGGCCGCTGAGATATTTCAGCCTGGATCAGAGTTCTGCTATTACTTGAAGTGGTGTCCCGAAATCCCTTCCCAGGCAGTTGCACACCACTTCACAGTTTAATTAACGAGACACTGACGACTCTCATGAGTGCCATGTGACCTCACATGTGATCTCAGCGATCCCAAAGCACCTGCACGGGTTTAAATGTCTGGGAACTCCCTGTGATTATCACTCAATAGGACTAATGAAGCCTCTTGGATGATTCTGATGACTAAAACAGCAAATCCACTTACTTTTCACATAGAAATCCACAAAATATATAAGAAGATTGCTGCTGTTTTAATGTCATCTTTGCACAGAAAGAGTAGAGAATTCCTCTACATGTTACAGTAGAAATACCTTCCTCGATTTAGCCTCCAGTTTTAACAAACTGCCAAGGCCTGTTTCATATGACAGCCAATGGGGAGCGGCTGCAAGACGGATGGAAAGCAGCCACTTTGGAAAAGGCCTGTCATTTTGTTGGCAGAGTGGAGCGCTTTCTAAAGTTGTAGAACATTTTAACTTTACAGACGCAACCACACGAAGTGGACTGCTATTCTCACAGTAACAAGGAGGAAGTTTTGGTGGTTTTACCTTCCACAGCTGGCACTATATGATAACAATAGAGTAGGTGGAGCAGCTTGTAGTAAGTGGTGTTGAGTCTGAGTGCAAAACATCTTTTGCCAATCATCTGCAGAATATATGATTGATCATATGTGTTTTTTGTAGGGAACCAGAAGAAAATGAGGCTACCTTAACTGTCAAGTCCCTAGACTTCAAAACTTAACTGAAAATCATGAAAAAAACTACACACAATACTATTATCACAGCATCAGTAATCAGTCATTTTATTTTGACCTGGGAGTAACAAACGCACTCGTATTGAAGTGTTTAGTTTCTTTCTGAATGTCCTTGTACTTTGATAATATTTCTGACTTTCTAGTTACATTTTGATATGTTTTTATAAACCTTAAATTGCTTCAGATAACAAAGGTTGCTCTGAAGCAATCACAGCATTTTTCTTTTTTGAAAAGGCACTTAAGCTCAATAGGTCTGAGGAAAGAATCAATTCAAAGCGATTCACAATGCAGGGAAGAAGAGTGAGTTGGGTCTATAGTAAGCTGTCACTGTCAGGTTTGAATATAATGTAGGCTGTCACAACAAGCAGGCACAAAAAAAAAGACATTTGTTTAATTCGAGGTTTCTTTATGTGTTTTATGCCGGCTCCTGGGGTTATTTTCCCCTAAGAGAAACACAACTTCTATATCAACAAGGATATTAGAATTCAGGTTGTGGTTGAAGATCTAAATACGTTGGAAAGGTGTTTCAGTGCTTCAGTGTTTCAGAACTCCCATTCTCATGAACATCTGGAGGAAATTTTGTTACATCTGGCATGAACATCCGCTTGGACTCAAGGACAAATGACTGACAAAATTATGAAGTGATGATAGTTTATATCCAAGAGGTCAAAGGTCAACTTCACTGTGGAATCATAATGTTCAGCTCTTTATTATTTGTACTATTAAAAATAGTCTGTAAGTGAAGACAGCATGGAATTATACATGTCAATATAGTGATAAAAATACTTAACTTTTATTAAATTCCCTCACCACATATACGTATTATACCCAGATGTAAAGTGGAACTTGACTGGTTGGTGGAGAAATGCAAACATGAGGTGGTAATTCCACTTCATTTAAATTCCAACCTTGCTAATGAAGTGACATTTTTAACCGGGTTGTCCACATTTATATTGTCTGCATGAAACAACATGGGAAGAATGCAGCGGGAGAAGTGTAAATTAGAATAGAATAGGAGTAGAAAATAATTTATTGTCTACCTTTTGCATGCAAAAGGCAGGACTTTGTCTTTGCTTGCATGTGCAGAAATCTGCTATTAAAAATGGTACATTAAACTGCAGCATATCACGTCCAGACGAAACACAATAGAAGCTACATTAAAATGAGCACCATATACTCAGTGGTGAGGACTGAATCAGGGTTAAGAAAGAAAATATAAAAAAGGTTAAAAAGTAAGCAGCTGGCTTTACTGATTAGGATACTTTATGGCAAAAGGGACAAGCAATTTTCTATACAGGTTTTTCTTTGCACAGAAGACATTACCTTTGCTCTGAGGACCGTAGCTGAAAGTAGTGATTCAAGGGATGGCTGTTAGTTCTCCATAAGATGCTCTTTCCGTACCCCGTCATCGGAACATTGTTGTTACACCAAATAATATAGAATCAAATCGACATTTGTAAGTCACATTCTTTTGGCACCTGACCTCAAGACTTTCTCTACAGGAGTCAGGAAAAGTTGGAAAAGACATAGGTCGTAATTTTTTTGACCGCTCGACCAGACATCCTGTATAAAAGGCAAATATGCACCTTTTTACCATTTATATTCCTGTTTCTCGAATTCTTAACTCTAATTTAATTAGTATTCCTTATTGCACACATTGTTTAGTGCAGCTACCCTGCATTTCAAATGCGAGGGAGCTGCACAAGTAAAACATTTCAATCTTGAACCTTTCCCAATGATAGATGTCAGCCCACCTTTGTCTTTGTTAGCTTTATTTTACATGAAATTCAAATTCTATTGAGACAGTCCAGGAAGAATACCAATTAAATGACTTATTCTTGCATATTTAAAGAGGAGAAGTTGACCAAAGTGCTTTAGGAAATCAAATAATGTGACAAAGCATGATCGATGTATAAAAAACAATATCTATGACCAAGGGCACAGTCGATAGGAATTTTACAGAAACCCAGTGTTTCAGTGTTTTCAGTGGGTTGTAGCTTTGGATGAGCCAGAGTTGGAGCCTGGGACCGGAGGTTCAGAACAATATGTCAAGTGATATTTATAGCCCTCTGTAGCCTCTTATACTGTACTGTATGTCCTGCACTTGTCCCTAGCTGGAAAATTCGCTCTTTTTTTCACTTTTGTATGTAGTTTTGTCATTGTGTGACTTATAAACCTGTAGCAATGTCCCCTGAACAAATGTCATACTTTATTGATGCATACTTTGCAAATACTTATATTACATATATTAGTCTGGACAGACATGGGTGTAAACTGCAACTTTACTGCGAGGCGTTAATTCTAGTTTCAGAAAATTCTCTAATTTCATAAATCGTCATCGTCATCGTAAACTGAATATCTTTGGCTTGTGGACAAAACAAGGAATTTGAGGATGTCATCTTGTGCTTTAGGAAATAGTGATTGACATTTTTCACTATTTTCTGACATTTTATGGACGCAACAAAGAATTGATTAATTGAGAAAATGACTCACACATTAATCAATAATGATGCTTTGGAAATAATTGACACTCAGGTATTTGGCTGTTGACCCCTATAGGGCTGCAACTAACAAGGGATTTCATTGTCAATTCATCATTTGATGAATCAGTGTTTTTCAAAGTCCAAGATTTTCATTCTCAAAGGTCTTGTTTTGTCCACAACCCAAATATTTAATATACTGCCTTACAGGCATAAAATCAGAAAATATTCACTTTTTTCTGAATAATTACTCAAACATATTAATTTAATAATCAATTCATAATCAATTTATTATTGCAACTATGTGGTCTGAGACTAGAAGTTACTTTAAGTAAATATTTGCTAGTTTATTTATTAGTTATGAGGTTGCTGTAAGCTTATTCTTCCTGTGAGTTTTACAAAAAGAAACCCTCACAGATGTCACTGATTAGCTGGATTACTGTGTGCCATTTTCAAAATTCTGATAAAATGCAGTTTTATTTTATTTTCTTTCATCAAAACTAAATCCTAAATACATATAATCCATCATAAATCTTGAATGGAACAATTCACATCAAATAAATCAAACAGCCCTACTTATTCTGAGCAAGAAAATGTGCAATACATTCATATTTGAGGCCATTGACGGACGTTGAGAGGCTGAAAAATAGATGCGGTTTTTGGCCGTGGACTGCAAGGTTAAATGCAATTTGCTTTTTCAGCGCCTCATAGTAAATCGCCGTTACATTCGCGGTGAAAAACTTTAACCTTTACGTTCAAGAATGTTTCTCTCACTGGTACTTTTGCTGAACTGTGTCCACTGTTTTGTCCTCGTCTCACATTTTCTCCTGCGGACCAGAAGCGTAACAGCTTGCAAAGATGATTTCCGCTATTGACACCACCTCATATGTAAATACACTTTCCTCCTCATGGTTCACTCTTTCATGTAGATTGGTCCATCAGTAGTCTGTCAGTTCTAGCCTGCACTCACATGAGAAAAAAAAAAAAAAAAAAGCAGTCGTCACAACGATAGCATCTAAGAAGCCTTTTTGTGACAAAAGAGCTTTGATTCCCTCACCCATAATACTTTGAAAGGGATGCCTATTCCTGTCTTCCATTTATGTGCATCTCTGTGATGAGGGCAGCTCAATGCCACACACAGACACACAGACACAAAATAAAAAATAAAGTGAAAGCTTGCCCTGATTGCTAGCTTGATTACTTTCATTGATGTGGATGACAAATCGGCATGGTGGCAAGGCTGGCAAAGCAGAAAAGGCAGCAGGGCACCAGATTGAAAGGCCCGGGAAGCACTCCTGCATGTCTTTAATTAACATGTGTGTGTGCCGAGGGCTACTCCAAACACCCCGGTATTGTGTTGAAGTAAATTAGAAAAATGTTTGTCACATGTGAGGCGTATTTAAAGCAGTAGATAAGTAGGTTTTATATGATAGATGCTGCTTCTGTTGCTGTAAAACTAGTAGTTTTTCGTGTGTGTGTATCTGTCTGTTGTATGTGTAGTATTTTTAGAGTATTTGCAGTGATACTATTCTATTTGTAGCACTCACACGGGCATTGATACAGCTGCTGAGTACTTCTGCTCAGCATCAGAAATTGAATTTGTCCATTTCTGATTCACGGCTGATACTTTTAACGGCTGTAGTAGATATGCTTTCTCCCACTCTAAAGCCCCTTTAACCTTCAATAGGATTCACTTGACCATCTCTAATTACATATTGGACATCTGCAAATGCAATTTGACTTGTCATAATTACAATCTGACCACTCTGAATTATTATTTCAGGATATCTTCAGCCGCGTTCTCTGCGGTGAGGACAACAATTCAAGACATCTAATAGATTTCGACTAATTAATTAAAGATATTTGTAATGATGTCGGAGAAAAGCTCAGACTGTATACTGACAGGATTCACACTGCAGATACCCACAATGCATTTATGAGTAGCTGAAACTTTAATTTAGGATATCTCTAATTACATTTTGTAAGAATTAACCATTCAGTTTTAATGGAGTATTTTATGAGAGTGCAGTTTGTAGCACCACACTAAACACCTGTATCAGCCCCAGATGTGCAGGGTTCAGGTTTAAATGCTTTTCTTCCTCACGCGTGATGTGAAAACATCAGATTTCCACTCAGTCAGAGGAAGTAAACGTGTGCATTCTGTTGCTGTAGTTGAGGCGCACTATAGTGCACCGCGGAGCGTGCAGCACAGGTGACACACCGCCCTCCATTTCTCTCACTCTTCTCCAGGTTTTGTGGTTTGAGGTGATTCACGGACTCAGTTTGTAAAGGTTACAGCTCGCCATGCTCTTACTTTGCTCTGCTTTCAATTATGCAGCTAAAAACCAAGCGCTGACTCATCAGTTAACTCATCAGCTAACCACCAACACATGTTGTCAAGACAATTGTCTTTTTTAACAAGTGGGCCAGCTAATGTAAAAATATATTTATGAATCCCTTTATTTATAATTCCTCCTGGGAAATGTTCTCCTTGTGCATTTTGTAAGCCTCTACTGTTCATACTGTTATTGTAATGCACACTGACTGACAAAAATAGCAAAAAACAAAAACAAAAGACAGCTCGACTTGAAGAGGAAAGCGAGCAGAAACAAAATACATTGTCTTGCTGTATGGGGAAAAAATGACTTTGAAGCTAATGGGGAAATTTAAGGGGAAACTCAGGGTGCAATTACCTGTTTGCTGTAACTTCAAGCTTGGACCACAAAAAGATTGGTGAAGTGTTTCAGAATAGCAAGCAACAGTTTTTCCTCACTAATGTCATGTCACTTTAACACTACTTTGCTAAATGGTCACAGTTTAAGCGCTCTCATTTTACCTGCAAACACACGGACAAACTGGGATCTGCACTGTGGGGGACTGCGAAGGCGCACTAATGGCGCACTGCCCATTAATCCTCCAACACCACTGGCTCACTGAAATAAATGAACCCGAACCTGGTAGTAGGTTTAGTCTGCCCCTATTGGCTCGTATATTTGGGGCAGATGTGTGATGATAATGTCTGTTTAATAGCCTGATAACCGTCAGATCACAAAATTCAGTATTCAGTGTATTTATGCTGCATTTCATTAACCTCAGAGGTCAGAAGTTGGAGCTGAAAAAAAAAAAAAGGAAACAAATCATGGTTTGCATTAGCAAAGTTAGCCATTGTTTGCAACACCTGTTCATGCAAACAGCATTGAATCATGTCCAAGTTTTAATTTTATAAGTTTGAAATTACCATAAAATATTTACAATTAATAAAAACAACAATCAGAGCCAATAGGAAAAAACTATGATATTTAAATTACACATCATTCTTCATTTATTGGTCAGAGTTGTGATGAAAGGTTTTGGTGGGCTTCAGAAGATTTTCATATTTCAAATTGGGCCGTGGCGTTCTTCAGTTTGGGAATGGCTGCCCTGGGGATTTTTGCATTTTTGGACTCCTATTTTCCTTTCTCACATTTTGGATTTATTGTTGTTTTTGTTGTTTTTGACTTTGCTCTGGTTGAGCACTCTCCTTGCCATTTATATAAGCCTTTTGTATTGTGCTTTGACTTCATTAAATATCATTGAACTGCACCAGTCTGCCTCCACTGCCTGCAGTCTTGCAGTCCAAACCTGAATTTCACAAATTCTGACATTGGCTAGTTGCAGAGAACAGCAGGATGTTAATCTCCAGACGACTCAGTGGTAAATTCTTACTATTCTGAACGTAATTAGATATGTTGCATTCAAGTTTTGATTCATAAATGCATTTTAATGTATTTTATACAAATGTTAGACGGGTGTCTGTGTGGACTTTCACTGCCAATGATCATCAATGCACTATTAGTCATTTCATTTAAAAAACTGAGATGTTGTTTGGACGTGAACAGCCTGTTTTCTGGCTCTGCAGCCGACAATAACTTTCACCAACACAATACACAGGCTGCTCCTTTGTTTCCTGTCAGATCCTCTTGTGCACCACATGCTGAGTGCATTATGTTTCAGGGTTATATTAAGCACAGCCCGATGTATGAATAAATGTAACTGACACCCACGTTCATGTTAGTTTTTTGACTTAATGTGAAAATACTGACAAAAACATGAATTATTAATTTAATAAAAACTGAAAAATGTGTGTATATACCATTATTTTTTGCCTTTGAGATCTTGACTAAAATTGTTGAGGCCCATTTCTATGAAAAATCCAAATTCATTTTCCCCACATGGAAACAGAGCCATTATCTCTCTGGTGTTATGACTCAGCCGGCAGGTGCTGATATGAGCCGCCGCTTTCTGATGGAGACAAAGTGTATAAATGGCAGTCAGAATTGTGAAAAATCATTTCTGACTTTGATTGAAAGCCGATTCTCTTATGTGAACAGTCACCACATCAGAGGGGGAGCAGTGAACCCTGCCTTATCCCTGCTGAAAACTGCCTCTTTGCATTTTCATATTTATCCTCTCAAGAAAAGCTATCTGCACTTGCTTTGTACCTGCTGTCAAGCATTCACACACATCTGTTTGTATAGATTTAACAGTCTATTAAACTGCCTTTTTCACTCTTTTTCAATCAGCTTATTCATGACGGTAAATAGAATTTCTCCTTATTTAATTTAGCTCAATAAATTACATAAAGTGTGCTGCTTTTTACTCTTTAAAGTGTCACTTCAGCTGCTTCAACTTATATTTCATCTGCTGTCACTGACAACTGTTTTCAGTGCAGGCACTTCAGCTATTTCAGACGCTTTACCGTCACCCGTCAGTTCAACTGATTTCATTTTTTGCGCTTCAACAGGCAATTCAACTGCATACAGGGCTTCAACTCAAAAATTGAAAAGGCTCTGAGGGATTAAGTTCAACTGCTTTTATTGCTACAGTGCAACTGACACCTCAACTCCCTTCAGTGCTTCAGTATCGACTTAATCTTCAAATGCTTCGGTTTAAAGCTATAATATGTAACATTTTCACGTTTAAATGACTAGAAAATGCTCAACATATGTTATAGAGTTTGTTGAGTTGAGTATTTACATTATCCCAAATATTTCCAACACTCAGAGAAATCTGCGATTTTATCAAGGTAACAGTACGTTTCCTGGGAGCCATCGCTAGCTAGTTGTTATGCACTTCCTGGAAAAGATGTGATATGTCAGAGAGTGAGGAAGAAAGTTGGTGGATGTGATGTTTTATGTGGATGTCCAGTCAGTGTTCTTGGTAAATGTAACCAAGCATCCGTTGCAGTAAAACACCTTTAGATTTACTTACATGGAGGTAAAGCAAAAATAGGACAATGTACCCTCATTCATTTTTAATTTGCTTATTTATTGCCTAGTTTATTTAAACATCTTTTCCTATTTTGATAAGAATTTAACTGTTTTTTTAGTCTTTAAAGTGACACTCTACTTTAACTTATCTTAAGTTTCACTTGTTGTCACTACCTATGCTTTAGTGTAAGCTGGTCAAAGAATTCACACTTTTACATGCACAATTTCTGCATAAGAGGGCACTTTTTTTCTTCAGTTTAGTCTTCACCAGTAAAATTTTCAAAATCTTTGAATGGTGAATTACATGCAACTCTTAACTGCAGAAATACAGACTCTATTATCAACTTTTGAACTGTCTGTTGTTGCAAAATATCTTGCAACTTGCTCTTCAGGTTAAAGGCATAATATGCAACATTTTCCTAAAAACTCAGAAACATAATCCCTTTCAATCATCACTTATGACTCACTAGAAGTGTGTGGTAGTGGTTGTATCTGCCGAGACCCTTCCCTCTGCCTGCATTACTTTTACTTACTTTCTCATTATTTTACTGTGCTCAGAGCGCTTTACCAACCCAAAATGTCAGTATCTGACATCCTAGGAATGAGACTAAACAGCCAGCTATCTTTCTCGCGTGTTTACGAACAGCTCGGACAAATCCTTCCGATTCTACCTTTGAGTGTAAAGCTCAGCATACCAGACTGCCACACTTGTCTGAAGTAATAAAGACAGGAAATGACTCAAAGCTAAGAAGAAGCAAAGCTAAAAAGCGAAACATCTCCTTCATCAACATCAAATATCTTTGTGCTTGAAAATGTTTCCATCTGGCAAAGTAAATAACTTACAGTTATTATGGAGAAATAGACTCATTAACTGCAAATGAGTCAGAAAACAATACAGCTGCTCAAAAAAATACACAAGGCTTTCTCTGAGACATTGTGCAGTTTGAGGAAAATATCTGCATTTCAGTAAATCTCTTAAATTGCCTCACAAATTGCAAATAGGTTTATGCTTTTATAAGCGGTGTGTTTATGCTGGAATCTGTCTCCTCTAGATGACTCATGTGGCACCAACCCAAAACAAATACATGTCATGGAATTATGGTATTTTTGTGTGTTTAGGTGCACAAAATGTACAGTGTGTCAGATTGTTTTGAAAGATTATCATTATTTTGAAATTCAGAGTGTCAAAAAATGCAAAAACGAATGAAATCAGGCAACCCACGCACAGTCAATATGAATTATATTAAAAACAAACAAATATAGAACACAAGGAACAAAAGAAAAAGGAGACAGGCTTAAAGATGTGATGAAATAATATAATGCTTCGTCTACAGTGAGACATAAAGACATCAATTATTAAATTCAAGGACAATAAAGATAAGCCTGTGTGTACAGATCCCATGGACTGTACGCCGCTGTGTGAGAGCTAACAGTTTCTCCATGGTGATGGCTAATTCCCCACCTCCCAACTTGAAATGAAAGAGGAGCGGCTGAGCCTCTCACAGAGCGCGGCACCATGGCTACTCACCAGAACATGGCTCGACTGAACAGATGAAAAGCCAAGCATGTCGGGAGCTCATGTCACCGACAGCTGCACCGAAGCCCCCGTCCGCATTTTTAGCTCTGTTTTGTAGCAAAATGACCCTCCTTGCCCCCGTCTGCTGCCTTTCTTTATTTGAGCTTCATGTATGTTTTATTTAATGAGTCTGAACTCCTCCAGATGGCACACATTCAGCAGCCGGTAATAACCTTTATCCATAAGCAAATCAATTCATGGTTTCAGCTGGGTATAAGACGATTGTATGGTCTATGATTTACACCGTGGGGAGGATTATTATCCGCCGGTTTCTCAACATCAATTTTTCAACAGGAAACGATGTCAGGGTGCGCCACCGTCAACGCTTCACATTTTATTTTTGGGTTGCTTGTGAAACACGCTGCACTACCTTGCTCATAGAGACGCCGTTAAACCCCGCCGCTCGAGCTGCACCGCGAAATATCTTGAGGGCGATTGTTGATTAAGGGCTCTTGAGTAGCGGCGGAGGCTGTTTTGGTGCACTGGATCCAGTGTTGCTCACAGGTTGCCTGTAGGTATGGACAATTGTATCCATTTTGGATTGTGTGCAAACTAGTGAATAGGAGAAATTGGACTCTCCTCAAGAGAGACATAAATATACTCAAACCAAGAAGGCTGCAGATCTCTGCTAAGCAGGGTGGAAAATAGATTAATAGATTTAGATTTAACCCTTTTGTAATCAACAAAATTTTGATTGCTATTTTTTCTCATAACTGTATTTGTTTTTTTTTATTTTGTTATTGCCTTTATTACAGTATGACATCTTGAGTTATGGCCAAAAATATGTTTTGTAAGGTCTCTGTTTCAGCTTCATTGCATTTTATGTATTTATTTATTTATTTTACAAAGACAGCACACAATTTAAACATTAGAGTTTAGCTAAGAGCTCAATCACATCTGTTGATCCTGGGCAACTAGACAAAAAAAGTTACCTTGACTTTTGAGCACTAAAATCTGTTAATCTTTGAGTCCAAGTGAACATTTGTACCACAATTTGAGGAATTTCCTTTCAGGCGTTCCTTAGGTATCAGGTTGGGGTGAGTAGGATGGATGCACAGTGGCCTTTAACCACCAAAATCTAATTAGGTCATCCTTGAGTGCAAGTGGTCATTCGTGCCAAGATTGAAGACATTTCCTTCAAGGCGTTCTTGATAAATTAAGTTAACGAGAACGGGATGGATATAAAGTGGCAGTGATCTTAACATTTGACCCGTTTAACAGTTTCATCCTTGAGTCCAAGTGGTCATTTGTGCCAAGAGACAAGAAATTCCCTCACGGCGTTCTTGGCATCACGTTCACAGGAATGGGATGACCCAAAACAGCCACGGCTGTTGCTGGTGAGCAGGGATTAAAAAAAGGCTTTTCAAAAATTGTGAATCATTTGCCTGATAGGTCTAGTACATGAGAGATGCAAGTGAACCCAAAACTAACTAATTGGATGAACTCAATTAAATTGTGGGCTGGATTTCCATTCAGTAAATATATGTAGACCCAACTCAAACTAAGTGCACCCGTGCAAGAAAACCAACTTTTTTTTCTCAGATATGGCTAAAATAAAATCATTATATTAACTTCAACTCATTTCATCAAAGACAGTGAAAACATTAATTAACATTAACATTAAGGTAACATTAATGTATTTATGTTTATGTTAGGTTTTCCAACTCAAAACAATATAATCAATTGGAAATGAAATGTAAAATTGTTTTTCATTTTATCCTTCATTAAGACACACGTGAGACAGAACAAAATACTGCAGGAATAAGTTCAGTATAGTCAAAACTCATAACATCAACTACGTTTCTTTTTTATTTCAGATAAGAAATACCAAGAAACAGAAAAACAACACAAATGAACCAAAACAAATACAAGTATGACATGATTTCCATTGAATAAATACATGTAGCTCCAAATAAAACTAAGTACATCAAGCAATATAATGTAATTAAGCAAAAATGAAATAATTACAACTACCTGAAATGTGTTAATGTTTGTCCAACTCAAACTGGATATTTGGAAATTATATGTAAAATTATTTTTCATTTGATTCTCCATTAAGACACACATGAGACAAAACCTAGTTGAGCTGTTTTTTTTTATTGAAAATGTTGAAGACAAAGTTCACCATGATCAAATCCATGACATTATCTTTATTTGTTTAAGACAGCAAATATCAAGAAACAGAAAAAGAGCAGAGCAGGAAGTGAAAGAAAAAAAACTCACCGTGAGTCTGCCTAAAATGCTGGACCAATAAATATCTCCCAGCTAGTTCCAAACTGCATTATTTGCACGTACATAATCCTGTAAAGTGCATTGTAGTTAGCTGAAATAAACTTGATTTTAATTCAGTTCTTTGAGAAAACATGTTCAGTAAGTCTTAGATATTAAGTTGAACCAACAACTGTTCAGTCACTCTGACAAACATTACAAATGCTTTTGATATCCTTACATTTTCTCACTCACTTTTTCATTTCACACGCAAAATAAACTAACAGCTGCTGCTTTTGCTTCTAAAAGGGTAGAAGATTCAAACCTTCATGATGTTTCTCAGTGTTTTCTTCAAACTATGAAAACTAAGGATTCTCAAACAATGCACAATGCATGCTGGGAAGTCTGCTGATCATGTCTCTTTGGAAACTTAACTTTGTTTATCAGTTCTTTATTTATCAGAAAAAAGTCATGGTCAACTTCTGAAGTGTTCTGCAAATAAATACTAGAAAGTTCATCTTTAGTTAATTGTAATAAATGAAACTAATATATTTATGTTAAGTTCATAAGTAAAGTTTCCTCTATGATTTTTTACAGCGTAGGGGTTTCTGGCACAGTTTCACCTAAACTTGAAACATGTATCTTGGGGTTTGAGCGTTTCTGTTTTTATTTATTTTTTGTTTTATTTGATGCCTGTATAGTTTCCGACTTGCAGAGCAAAACCGAATGGGTGTAAAGATGAACAAAACAGAATTACACAGACTCCACGTAAGTTTTCATGTCAGCAAAAATTGCAAAAACTGATAATTCAAATGCGAGAACAATTCGAACACATTGTGCGGTAGTTCTGGTGATAGTACAAGCGTGTATCAGTGAGTTGTTATGGGTTTCTTTTATGCTTTCTTACCCGTCTCCCTTGCTACAAGGTAAACAAGCAAACACAAAGCTAACAGGCTGGTCCCTGGAGAACTGCCTGCATACAAAGTGATGATAAGTGTCAGCGCTGATTTCAGAAGGGTTCACGTTCAGATCCCACCCCTCCTTCACGATCCCTCGGTGTGCCTTTGAGCTACGCCGCCGCGCTGCATGCTGTGTTACACACACCTCAAGGGAAGCAAAGAAAAGAATTATAGAGGAGTCTTTACATTTTTGCAAGTGAAGCAACTATGGTGCTCAGTAAAAGTAATAAGAGTTGAAACTTCAAATACCACCTGAAAATGAGCAGCGACGGTTTTAAATGGGTTAGATTAATGAGAGAGAAAAGTATTTGACCAGGGTATACTTTTAATAAGCCCTGCCAAGCTATACATATTTTATGTAGTCCTCAGTGTTGATGAGATTTAGAGATGGAGTATGTGAGGATAGCTGCATTACTTCTGCGTGTCCTTGTACTGCCAGGCAGAGAGTGGGAAATGGAGCAAGCCAAACAGTTCACAGAAAAGACCACATAGTGTGCTCGACCCCTGACCCGACTTGCATGCTTTGTGGCCCGTCAGCTTTGTCCTTCTTGTCCATGGCATTTGCCGGAAACAAACGGCCACGGATGGCTTCCTCAAGATTAAATGTTGACTCTCCACCACTGACAATTTACCTCGAGTTTGCTCCTGACAGCAGGAGATGGTGAACAAACATGGTGAGCTCCATAAGAGAGGCGACATATGCATGCTGGGACTTGAGGACACAACCAATGCAATCATCAAGCCCCTAACGCGGCATCCATCAGCCCACTGATGGATTCCATTAATAAAAGACCTTTGGTGTTGTATCCTCTGTTCAGCATGTACTCCTTCAGTGCCACCAATATAATATTGACCTAATCATTCTCCAACCCTGCAGCGCTGGCTTGGAACCTGAAATACCATTGTTATTTATCCCATAATGAGATGTTGACATTTACAGATAAATTGAAGGAAGAGTTTCAACAACAATCCAGCGTGAGTACATTGGATTATAAAAGAAATGCTGCACAAAAGGCTTTTGTCATCGCTCTACACAATAAAAAACAAGAGAGACCAGTATATAATTGAAAAGCACTGTTCACAATGAGCACATACTTACTCATTTGTTCTGTTTTGACAATAAAAAAATAATCACAACAATGAAAAATAATTAAATTGTTCCAATATAAACTTCTCTATAAAGTGCTTCTGCACAGAGTACTTAAGCTGCACTTTTTTGTGCTCTTGAGTACCGGGTCAGGTGTGATAAGGATATTAAAAATCATGTACCATTCGAGACTCTAGAAGGGAGACCAGACCTCTGCCCTGACTGTTTCCACCAGCGATAGTTAGCTGCTAACCTCAGCTAGGTGTCATAAAGTGGTAGGCCACGATCCCCTGAACCCAAATGTCACGCCGTCCAAGAAGAAGACGTGCTGTCGGACTCATTCTAAGCCTCACCCCTCTACCGAGGTAGTTAAAAAGCACCAGAGTCGTGTGGTGCCGGGGGAGCGGAGGAAATTCGCCTTGAGATGCAAAAGGCTCCGGCTGTCACAGGTAACACGCCTCTTCAGTGTCACTTGGAGTTCAGGAACAGTGACTCATGCTCCTTGAGGAAACAAACCAGCCTGACAAGGGTGCTGACAAGGCAACACGTTCTTACTCCCAGCTCGTCAAATATAGTAGCTTGGTCAGTGGCCCAATGCCTCAAACTATGACACGTTACGTCCCTCTAGTGTCACCTTTGCACATGCAGGGCTTCACCGTCGAGTTAGCGATAATAAATATGCAAGGTCCAAGGAGACTTTGCAAGTAAAGGGTTTATGCACCAAATACTTGGCTAGGCTTCCCAAAAGATCATTGTTTGGGCCAGACTAAGTATGTTAGTTATGTATGTGTGCACACATGTCGAAACCCCAGCCTCCTGGGTGAAAGTCCTGTGTTTGTTTGACCCATCCATCAACCCCACAGCCTCCATATGCTTACTGTCTTGCTCTTTATGCTACGTTACCTGACTTCAATGGCAGATTAAAACATAAAGCTAGAGGGGCTGCCTCCAGAACTGATGTGAACGGGGTGCCTACAGTGTCATACTTTGAAGTACTTTGAAATTCTGACTAATTGATGAACCTCAGATCCAGTTGAAGCAATATGGTTTCCATCCGGCTCCTGGAAGAGTTGATCAGCTCTCATTGCACGGAAACCAGTGTGACCATTAGAGTTCAGATTGGATGCTTTTGGTGGCTTGAAGAAGGTGCACATAGTGTCTAATGAAGTGTCTTAAGGATCTCCTGGTGTGGTGGAGCCGTTTTATTCAAGATGAGAACTGAGAGATTAAGAAACAGTCTTGGTGAAGATTATCACTAATTCCGTTAATCATCAGAATCTTGAAGCACATCCAAGAAGTCACTTTTTTTGGCAAAATGTAGAAGATATTCTTTTCCGTAGGACTCACTTTATATTTACATTTTTGATGAAAGAAATATATCAAGTCTATTTGGTGATTATCATTGTTTTATTGATACAAAGTAGTGATGCGTAGATGGACTTGGAACAGAGGAAACTCTCCAGAGGAAATAAATTTAAATTAAATAATCAGTGAAGTTGCACTGCTTTGCCTTTTCATTTTTATGACTCACCCTGACAAATCTGCAGATGAACCGCAGTGCCAGTTGTAACAGCAGTTCACACAACACAGTTACAAAGGCATTACATGTCTTAAACGTTACTGAGTTTTTTTTTTTTTTTTGTGAGCAAGTGACAGTTACAGTGACAGTTGCACCATTTTATTTGATTTCTTTACGTGTAGTAAAATGCATATCACGCTGGGATTGTTCACAAAAATCTGTCATGAACCAGCTGTGTTTGCAGAGATTTCAGAGCATTCCTGTTGAAGATTGTGCCAATTCTGTCTGTTATGTTGAGGGACAAAATCTCAAGGCGCAGCCGAGGAGTGGAGTGTATCTCCAGTCTGGTAGTGTCAGGGCCGGGTTATGCTTGTTTAGCTCTAGTTCATAAGACTTGCTTGTCAGACCACCTTGGAAATCAAATACGTTTAGCTGTTCCGGCTGTCCACATTCAAAGGACGGATGAAAAGGACGGGACATGATGAAAGATTAATACACTTTCATTTTAAGGAAGCATTTATAGTGCAGCGCTCAGTTATTCAGACGAAAAGTTAGAGAAAGTTTTATTAAGAATGAAAAAAGAGTTAGAGAGAAGTTTACACTCCTGGAAAATTGCACAGGAAGGACCTTTTTTAAGCTTTTCGACCATCCAGCGAGCAGATCTGGCAGAGTGTGCTGCACCTTTAGGATGGTACCTCCTCTCTTTGCTGACGATGTCGTCCTGTTGGCCTCACGAGTCAGCCGGTGTGGCGCAAGACGTGTTTCGCAGCTGTGTTTATAACGACTGGTATGAGGGTCAGCAGTGCAGTACTAAATCACTGCAGAAGCATTTGCAATTATTTTGGAAGGCTGCAAGTTTGCAATGTGTTTGTGATGATTGTACTGTGATTATTGGCCGTGTACTTTACTCTTTACAGAAACCATTTGTCTCAGTGCAGTCGGCTGGAGAGAGCTTGGCTTGTGAGTAAGAAGGGAAAGTTAATTTTTTTTTTTTTTTTAACAGACATCCATCTGTCTCCCCCACCTGGCACTTCCTGATTTTATTGGTTTGGAGGCAACAGGATATAAAACACTTGGAAGATTGAGAGCACTATTGATGTGTGGTTATTAGAGATTCAATTGAAGCTTTATTCTGTCCACTTTTAACACCAAATATTGAGAATCAGGAAAAAACATCCCCTGAAAAGATCCACTAAAAGCCTGCTCTGCCTGCTTTCCTGTTAATTGAGGTGTTTTGTCATGTTGGAGGTGATGGAGTAAAGACAGAAATGTGCACTCTGCTAAACGCTGACAGTTGAAAATGGTCCATCTGTCCATCTTTGAATACCAGCAGCGGCCTTTCCCTTAAGATATGTGGCAGTTTGTGTGATCGCTCTGATGTTCAGCGCATTGAAGGGGTTGATGGCCATCAGACAGCTCCGACTTCAAACGGGATTATTCAAGGTTGGTTACCAGCTTCGAGTGTTCTTTTTTTAGGGTTGTTCAAGGCTTTTTCTTTTTTGGAGTCGTACTTTGAGGAGGGGTCTGAAAGTCATCTTTACGCCCATGACTCGTTCTTCTGAGATTAAAACTCCAACTTAAGCAGGAGGTCGTTGTAGTGACTACGAGGGATCAATGATTAAAAATGTAGCTTGTCTAACTTATTTGTACGCTGAGTACGCCTGTGTATGGAGCACTGGAGCAACTCCTTTTAATATTCTAGCTAATTTTGTAGTGGTAGCCCACATGCTTTGAGCTGAAAAAGATGTGATTTGAAGATGATGAACTCAACACTTTGGAAATGTGTAATTTTAGAGACAGGTGGTTTACATGGCCTTTAAAAAGGACTCATCTCTCGGTAGATGACCTCAGCTCTTGCTAGAGTGCAAAAACCTGTAGAATCCATTTTGCTATTAGGTGAACTGAAGGCTACACTATGACACTGAGAACTATTAAACTTCTCTAATTTTTGACCCTCGATATGCAGATGTCACGTTATACGGACGTGTGGTTCAGAAATTGCACAGAGAAGATTCACGTCCACTAAACCGTGTGTGCTCCTTTTATTATAAAGGGCAGAAAATGGATGAAAAGAAGCACAGCGTGGAACATTGAGTCCAGCTCTCATTCAACGGAGCATTCACTCACCGCTGTTCAAGTGGCAGTTTGGATATTGGATTCTTTAGTACCTATGGGAAAAGAAAGACCTACACCTGATGTCATCATCTAAACAAAGGCGCCAAACATAGGTTCTCCACACGGGCTGAAGTATTTTTGGATAAAGAAAGCTTTATGTGAAATCTTTGGTGCAATGTAGACGAGTCATGTGACAAAACGACAGATTTCTGGATAGAAAATAAGTGAATTACTAAGATCCATTTGATGAATGATTGTTTTGTTGTGGCTTGAGGCAGAAAAATGACCACGTGATCAAACGTCAGTGTGATAAGAACTACCTAAAATGACACAAGCCATCTTTGGGAAAGATTAATTTAATGTGTACTGTGACCTATACGGCAATCAGCCACCAGCTTTTGCTTCGCCTTCAGGGGCTGTCATGTCTGTTTCTATAAAGTCTACGGTGTTTACGTCCATCCCATTGTTTGGAAAAGGATATCTCAAAAACACCTCAACAGACTTTCTTCAAATTCGGCACGAATGTACATTTGGACTCAAGGATGAACTCATTATAATTCGGAAGTTTAAAGTTTAAAGACACTCAGGAACGTCTGATTCTTCAAATTTGGTATAAATGTCCGCTTGGACTCGAGAATGAAATGTTTTTGGCCATAACTAAAGAATTCTTATGTTATTTATGATAAAACTGCACACAAATATCTAATAGGATAAAATGGTGATGTGATGGCATTTTATGTCCATAAGGTCAAAGGTCAGCTTCACTATGACATCATAATGTTCAGCTCTCTATTAGTCCTCTGTATGTCAATATAGCAAATGGAAATACACTTAATAACTTTTATTACATCTCCTCAAAATCTTCATGACATAGTAAAGAGTCTATACAGGCCTGGATGTAAACTGTGACATGACTGGTTGGTGGAAGCACACAACTGCGAGGCAGCGATTATAATTGATTCAAACATGTTTTGTAATAGCTGTAGTATTTTTTTTTTTTTTATGCAGGATGAGCTGGTTATTGCTGCCGGTCTTAATGGAAAATTGCCGGCTTCATAATTTGTAATGATCATTACATTAGTTGGTCCCAGTGACGGTGCAATAAGTGGCACCATTTCATTTGATTTCATTCCATTATTTGTCGCAAAATGCAAATCATGATGGGATTTTGTAACATAATTAATTCATGCATGAATGGTGCATCTTTTGATCTTTTGATCTGATTCAGATGTTTGTCCAATAAACACGTTGCGTATTTGTTCATGTTGCGCGTGTGTGCTTTACATATCAGCAAAGACATGACATGAAAGTCGTGTGGTGTGAGTACTGAATATTTCATGCAGCATTTACATGTATTAGTAGTGTGTAATATGAGAATATGAGAGATTTGCACAATTTATTAAATAAATAAGTGTCATGAAATGTACCAAAATCAAATTTTTATTTCCAGTTCAATCAATTTATCTTGTTATCTCTGAACAGGTAATTTGAAGTCTTAACCTCACTTGTATAATCATTATTTAATAACCGATGGTGGAATAATTCTCTAAAACAGAAGCACTCAAGTCATTCTTTATTAAAGGGACAGATCACCCTTAAATCAAAAATACATATATTTTCTCCTTTTACCTGCGGTGCTGTTTATTCGTCTGGATTGTTTTAGATTGGCCTGAGTTGATGATGAAGATGAAGATGAAGATGTCTGCCTTCTCGCCTGTAGAATGGATCTAGATGACACTCGACTTGTGGTGCCAAAAAAAAAATCATTAATGGTGTCACTTTCAGCTGACCTGCAACCTCTCATCCATCAGTAAATGCATCGTTCCCTCTGCGTGGCGATTAGGCGTGTAAAAAATATTGATACACATTTTAATATCTTAATATTACATTTTCTGGTACTGCATTGGTTCTCAAAAACACTGTGTAGTGATCATAATACATGCAAAAAATGTGGCAGTGTTTCATTTTGTGTTATGTTCAAACTCCTGACTGATAGCTAGCAGTGTTGTAATTTATCTTCGCTGTTATGATTGCATAAAAAACTCAGTTTTATTAATATGCTGGCATCCTCTTTATACTATGACTGTTTTTCTGAAGTTAGATTAGAAAATATAGCTGTGATTCTGTTGGCAGGTGCAGTTTGGTAGAGAGAAAATAGTTCCTACTGGGAAATTTGTATGGATTATCTTGAGTAACTGCGTAATGATTTCATTACTGTTTAGTTTCTGAAATGTAAAGTGCCGTCTAGTTCCACTGTATCGGAGAAAACAGACATCTCTACGACCCTCCCAGTTTTCCCAGGAGACTCACCCCGCTTCTGAAAATGTGCAGTGTGTGAGCCCTCCGACTCTGCAAGTCTTCTGTTTCCACCAAGAAAACAACAACCAAACCAGACTTCCTGCAAAGAAGGAACGTTTTAAAGGAAGGGGACGAGCACTTTGTAAAATCTGCTGTGTCAGTTTACTTTAGGTGGAGGAGCAGAAAACAAATGAGTGACAGGATGAATAACTGATGAATATTAGAGAGATTTATGCAAGTTCAGACCAGAGCAGCAAAATATTTAGATTTTTTTTTTCCTGAGAACTAAGAGAAAAAGTTTTTAATAAAGTATTTAATATAAATATTCCGTTGCACTTATAATTTTGTTATTTTCATTCTTTCAAAGTCATCAGAATGCAGGAAAAGTCTCTGGAACTTAATTTTTTTATTTGGCTTTTAAATCCACCCTATTTTTGAGTTCTCGAAACTGGCAAGTACGACGAAAAATATCTCTGAAACTTTGCAAATATCATAAAACTGTCGCTTTAATAATTGCTGGTGAAAATACCCTTTAAAATTAAGGCTCTCGGGTCATTCTTTATAAAGTCGAGCATCACCACTGAAATATTAAAGCTTTTTTTTCTCCCATAGATTATTTACCTTCTTCTATAGTTGCCTTTACTGAGTTTTTCTTTCATTCCAACAGTTACACTCGGATGTGGACAAGGGAGACGGAAAGGTGAAGTACGTGCTATCTGGCGAAGGTGCCACCTCTATCTTCACCATTGACGAGAACACAGGAGACATCCACGCCACGAAGCGCCTCGATCGGGAGGCGCAGGCCTACTACACCCTCCAAGCTCAGGCCGTCGACCGTCTCACCAACTTGCCCGTGGAGCCCCGGTCTGAGTTTGTGGTCAAGGTCCAGGACATCAACGATAATGAGCCGAAGTTTCTTGATGGGCCGTACTTGGCAGGGGTACCGGAGATGTCACCCTTAGGTAAGCCTCCCCATTTGTCTTAAAAATTATCCCCACCCCCGCTCCTTTTTCTCATATTTTCTCCTTTTTTTCATCCTTTTCCTCTCTGTCACGTTGCAGAAACAGCCCAAGTAGACAGAAGCCAAATATTCTTTAATATAATGAAACTGTCTGGGTTTTAAGCAAAAATAATCTGCCAATGTTGCTTATAAATCTATCCACTTAAAGGCTGTAATGAGCCTTAAAAAAAAAAAAAAAAAACTTAAAATGAGAACTTTGTTCTCTTCATTGATCTTAATTTAAGATTAACATTTAGCAAACAAAAAAAGCTAATAAATAAAACATTTTCTTGAAACAGAACAGAATATTTTGCATCTTTAATTGAGTTGACTTTAAGAATTAAACTAAGATTAATAATTAGCAAAAGAAAAAAGAAAAACCTTACAAGAAGACGATTCAAAAAGCATGATAAAAAACAGACTTCATCTTAAATTAAGGCGCCAGACGCATTCTTATTTTAGGCATTTTTATTAGAATGTTTCAGGGGAAAAGTAGTTGCTTCAGTGAAAAATACTGACAACACTGAGTCCATCATTCAGGGATGGAGTAAATGTGTGAGCAGCAGAGAGAGTTCTAGTCGCTGGACGTCTAGTTTTCTGACAGTCTTTCATATTTTCACATCTGATAATGATGATGCCTGCAGGATCTCGCTAACCAAATGCATCGCCGCACCGTGACTTTGTAGTTCGTATTTAGATCTGAAAATGTCCTTAGAAACTACGATGAGTTCTGCTATCTGTCGTGCATTTTTGAAACGGTCATGTGAAGCAGCAGATTCTGTCCTCCATACAGTCTGATACACTCACACTCACTGATAGTGGAAAAAGTAGATAAATTAAAACTTTAATTGGTGCCATTTCATAAGATTCTTACATTGAGGAGACGTGGAAATGGTCTCACTCTTAAAATAAGGAAAACAGTCCTCTGCTGCTGTAAACAATAGCTGCAGGTTGAATATATATAGAATACAGCTCAGTATTAGCTGTGATATCTTAAGACAGTTAGATATATTTTCTTAAAATGAGATTACTTTTCCAAAGCAAAACTTGCTTGAAAGGGTAATTTTTCTTTTTAGACAAAAAGTAAGTCTTATTTCCCTGAAACAAGGCTTTTTCTTTTTACTTTCTTGATTTTTTTTTTTTGCACTGCATAAATCTCACTCCCTCTATAACTTGCCCTCGCTCCAACATCTGCATTTGATAATTTTCCTCCTCACTGGATTTGCCTTCATTTCTCTCAAGTCTTGAGGTCATGAGGGGGTGTCAGGAGTTTGAATATTAATATGAATCAGGCGTGTTTGCTTTGTTAGACTCAGTGCGAGCTAATCACACTGGGCCCACTTTAAAGCGAATAAAGCTCTGGTACACGGGTCCACATCAGTGTGAGGTCCAGGTTAAATTGCATGGGTTTGGGCATGCTTTAGCCAGATCATGCAGGTTTTGTGTCCTCTTTGATATTTTCATTAATACTGTATGCTAATACATAAGACCACGGACTTCTTCTTCTCTTGAGGTCATCAAGTTTTTTGAAACCGTCTATTCAGTTTTTGAAAGCATGTACAAAGATTGAACTCTCGTGCCCTTGAAACTTTGGATAAAGCAAGTAAATTTATTCATGTACAACATTTAGAAATTCAAAGTATTGCACAAAAGACATTGAGAGTACAATAACAACATGAAAAAGTCAGAGGCAACACAAATCATTAAAAAAAAAAAGTATAAAAGATTCAATTAAAGAAATCAGTGAATTTTTTTTAAGCAGCGAATCTAATCAGAAGCAATGATTCTCAGATAAGTTTTTAGCCTTGATTTAAAAATAAACAGAGGGTTTAGGTTTCAGATAAGTTCAGAAAAATAGCTGACAGCAGCTTCAACATGTTGTGTTTTAAATCTAACATGAACAAGACAAGTGTCAGATGATCTGACAGGTCTGTAAGTTTCCTGTCATGGGTGGAAATCATAAAAACACACAGGAGGTTATAAACAGATTTATTCATCAGTTCCATTAGAGATATTAATTTGATATAGACAAAATATCTAATTTGCAACACTTGAATTGACTTATGTTTATCTATCAGGCATTCATCCTTCAGTCAGGTGCTGCTCCAGTTACCCAAAGCAAAGTTTAAGGGTAACTTTGGTATTTTTTTGACTTGGACCATATTTTTTCCATGTTTTTGTGTCTAAGTAACAATTTTCAAAATTGGTCCAGTATTGAGCGAAACCACTGCAGCTGTAACCCTTTTCCACAATTGCAGCCACCAAAGTACGTCCACTAAAAGCGCTTGTTTTTGTCACTGACAGGCTCAGTTTGTTATTCTAAGTGTCTGACGACAAATGATCGCTACAGAAAAAAAAACCTTTTTGTTAAAGAGAAACGTTTTTTTTCTTTAAGTAGAAACAGTCGATTTATCAGTCTCACCAAAGCCACCAGACTCCATTCAGAGAAACAGCAATTTCATCATTCAAACTCCACAAAAACAAAATAAAATTCACCAAAAATGTCTCAGTTCGTCTTCCGACAATCACAAACTCTGGTCTGGTCGAAATAAATCGTTAATTCACCGTGTCAGACGTGAAAATTTCAGGAGAGGAGTCAGAGCGAGGTCGGACATCAGAGAAGCAGTGGGGAGAAACGATGTGTACAGCCAGAATATTTTCACATCCAATCCAGAGAATAAAAGATTAATTTCAACCAAACCAAAGTCTGATGATTGTTGGAGGAGAGGAAAGACGAACCAAGACAGTTTTGTTAAGTTTTATTTTGTTTCTGTTCAGTTTGAGTAAAGTGTCTTACCATGATAAAATGACTGTTTCTATAAATGGAGTCTGGTGGCTTTGAGGGGAGCAGTTTCCCATAGTGATTAATTGCAGCTGCAGCTGACGCCTACATTGTTTTTGCTCAATACTGGACCAATTTCAAAAATTGGTTTCCCCGTTAGTCACATAAACACAAACAACAGAGACTCCAACAGGGTTTAAAAATACAGAAATACCAAAGACTTGACAGCCATGTTAGTGGCTTTAAGCTCACCATCTTATTATGCCCGTTCTTGTGAACACAACATCTCAAGAACGCCTTGATGGTATTTCTTTCAATTTAGCACAAACACACACTTTGACTCAAAGACCAACTGAGTAGATAGATAGAATATGGAGGTCAAAGGTCACTGTAACAAACAAAACATGTTTTGGGCCACGACTCTAGAATTCAAATATAAGTTACAAATATTTAACAGGACAAAAGGATGAGGCGATTACATTTCGTACCCAAAAGGTCAAAGGTCAACCCCACTGTGATGGCATAACGTTCGGCTCTCTATCAGTGCTCCGTCCTCCTCTATAAAAATAGTCTTTAAGTGAAGACAGTGTGTTTCAGGCTGGGCAATATAAAGATATTAAATCAATAATGGGATCTGAGGCCAGATATCGCCTCAGATGTTCAACAGTCGTCTTTTTACAGTAATATGATGTAATTGTCTAAGATTAAAAGACATTTTCTTCATATCCCTGCTGTATTTCTGCACAATATACTGCAGGGTAGTTTAATCCATAGCAATTCATCTTATTTTGAAAGGTCAGGCATGTTGTTTTAAGGAAAATGTGTATATGAAGATATATATATATTGTGTGTAGTATTCATAAGCCATATCACCCAGTTTCTTACTGGAAATTATTCAGTGGTATCATAGATGTTAATATAGTGATAACTTTCATTTAAAATACATTTAATACTTTCTCCTACATTCCTTTAAAATCATTGCTACACATATTTTAGACATGGATGTAAACTGCAGCTTCATTGTTTGGCAGAGGCATACAACAACAACAACAACAACAAAAAGGCAGTAATGCCATTTTTACCATGGTAGCATGCAACTATTTGATAATTAGTAGTAAACAGCTGAGGCTCATGGGAATATCATTAGTTTTGCAGGTGTCTGATTGCACAAAATATCATGGCAATCCATCCAACAGTTAAATATTTCAGTTTGGACCAGAAGTGGTGAAAAGTGTTGACCTGCCATTTATAGGGTCGCTCAAGCAGAGCGGCCGAAAACATCGTACAGCTGTATTTGTCATGAGGACTCACAGTTCATGTTCTGTTGATCACATTAGCATTCATTACTGCAGATATTTTCTTTTATCTGTCTGTTTTAAATGCGGTCCTGGAGGGAGCCATCATATCAGGCCCCGTCTTTTACCGGCTGCTTCTTGCTGCATGGTCAAGATTTCCTCCAAGGTTTTGAACGGGTCACGCTCGAGCTCAAAATTCGAGTAAATGCAAATGAGCTGCAACAACATCCTGAGGCTTCTCGGCGTAGCAGGTGTAGGAGAAACACAGCTGGGGCGAGAGACGGTGACCTCCGTATTGATAGGCCACGATGTATGCGCTCTTTATGGCTCTTAACATGGCACCAAAAATATCTCACCTTTTTGCCACAGCTGGTTTCGCTTATTTTTGAGGGCTTGTTTCTTCTTTTTTAGTAAGAATTTTCTAGTTTACCATTAATGCCACTGAAATTCTATATTTTGATCAACAAGAAATGGGTGGTGTTGAGCATAAAATGGAGTTTTTTCATGGCGTTTTTAAGTCTGACTCTGTAGTGTAATGTGAGGTCTGATGTGTCTTCATTTACATATTTATCACCACATATGCCAGCGTGGACCTTTAGGCTTCGAACTGTTGATGAGTAACGCAAAAATGGACTCAAGCAAACTAAAGGTCTGAATCAGGCTCGAGGGCCGGCGGCATGTTTTCCACAAATTAGACTCGGAGTTACTTACAGGTGCCTCCCTGCTGAGGACGTCTCTGAAAATGTATTTCAGAGACAAATACATTTCTATCCATCCATTTAAGAGCAGAGCAGCGCAGGCGTCCTTAACTTCCTCCGGCTCCTTCGAGGGGCTCCCGAGGCGCTGCCAGGCATGCTGGGAGCTGTGGTGTAATCACAGCTGAGCTATGACTGATGGGATGGAGACAGACATAAACTTGGATGTCAGTTGACAGAAAAAGGTCATACGGCCTTTTCATTTAAAAAAAAATGCAAGCTTAAAGTCTGAGATCATTTTAAAGCTAAAAACTTACTATATATCCATGAAATATTCCATCTATTTTCTCTTGAGGTGTTCCTGTTGTTGGTTCTTAATTAAATTTATGAAAATGTCTATAAATTATGCACTTTTGTAGTCAAATGTAATGATCACAATGCATTATCTGAGATGAAAGTAATTATAATTATTCTAGATATTTGCTACCGAAACTGTACAAAAACATAAATTAATGTTTTAGACACTTTAATCTGCAGCCTGAATCATAATTCATTATCAAAATGGGGCCTATCAATCAGTCCACTCACAGAGTTAGAAAGAGGTAGAGCTCAATTTCTGTCAAATTAGTTACACAAGTTTGTTCAAATATGCAAGAAAAGCTGCAGCAGGCATCATCACAAACTTAAGACTATATCCTTCTCAACATATACTGGTATCAATCTACATTGTTAAATGAAATGGCAATTCTTGGGGTTTTTCCAAAGAAGTTTTAGTAATTCTCTACTCGAGTGAAGCCAAAAATATGTGATGTTGCCGCGTAGTGTTCGGTTTCATCCAGAATATTTAAAACTGCATTTACATAATGTGACTCTGCGCAACAGACGGTAGTTGAGTAGGAAGTCTGGACCGCTGTCAAGGCTTTTAAGTGGAAGTGTTAGTGGTCATGTGGTGACCGGAGGGTAAAGGGGGGAAGTGAGCTGTGGAAACATTAGGTTGTGTTTAAGGCAAACAGGATGTTAAGTTGCAAACCTGGAATCACAAACGAGCTGTGAACGCAACACTGACATATCATCACATTTAATAATAGGTCCATTAATTTTTGTTGTTTTTATTAATGGTTTTAATAATTTTGTAGCTACCCAGTAGTGGGATTGTCATCAGCATAAGAATTTTTAATTTAAATGGTGAAAGACTAAATGCTAACACTAGGGCCTAATAGAATAGTGATAAAAGTAATACAGATTTTGCAAAACAAATTAACTTAAATAAACTAAAATTAAAAAGTAGCTCTGGCAATTTTGGGAAAGTAGTATTGACAATGATATTGAGGTAATATGGATAATAAAAAACGAGGAAACAATCCTGTAAACCCCTGAGAGTGAGGCAAAACAATAAAGTTGCGAGCCAGAAAAACAAAACGCTGAGCTGAAATATGCTATAAATCTGTGTCGCACTGGTTTAAATTTCAGTGTTTTATCAAAACACATTACAAACGCTTCCTCACCAATAAACACTGAGGACGGAAAAGCTCATTCTGCACATCGGCATCACCTCAGTACCTCAGACATGCACGGCGCCATACAGATGGAAATGAGTGAAAACAAAGGTGTTTATGGCCTTTTTAGAACCTTCAAAGTCAAAATGAACATTTTCGGCAGGCGTACAGTGGCAGCGGGAGTCGTTCCAAGAGAAGCAGTGCTTTGCTTACTACACAGGCACGGAGATCTCTGAAGGATTACACAGCCGACTGTCAACGGGGGGGTACAGAGCTCAGGCTTAAGGAACCAGAGGATTAGAGTACAAGGGCTCGGAGTCTCGTGTCCAACCCGAGATAAGACGGCAACTCGCTACATCAACCACAGAGGAGGACGCGTTCGCACCACGAGCGACGTGACGCGGGGTCACCCCTCGCTACTTTATTTACTCAGCCGGTCCCTGTGAAGGTCTTCATCACAAGTTGAGAGAACAACAGGAGAAAAAAGCAGTGCCCTTCTTTGTAAATATCTGCTCAAAGCAATTATCAATGCCGTAAAGAACAGGGAAGGGCCAAGCACCTCTTGTCCTCAATAATTCCTTTATAGATGTCTTTAAATCATTAATGGTCACAGCTCTGCACTGCTGATGAATGGGTTCAATTTAGAGGAAATCATGAATTTAATTAATTAAAGTAATTAGAGGCAGTGCTCGTCCATACACACGGAGACCTTACGGCCCGGGGATCTCTGAAGGCTTTTGTCTTAATCACGACAGGGACGTCAAATAAAAAGACGAGAGAGCTCGAGGACAGTTGGAGGTGTGACAATCGCGAAAGCCTTGGCTCTCTCCCGCTGCACGGTGGAGGGGCCAAAGGAGCCGTTTGAGGGCTCATTACAAGCATAGAGAATGTAATGTCAACCCAAGGCCACCGCTCCTGAATTTACTACTCACCAGTCCTATATCCAGCTGTCATTGTTCCTGTCTAATTCATGAGAGCGGAGATCAAGGATGGGGGAGTCATTTAATTCTGGAAATGAAAAAGGTGTTCCGGTTTAGGGAAAGTCAAATCACATTATTATTTTTCATCACAGGTGGAGGTTTGGTGTCATTTTGATTAGTCTTTGCATTTTGGGTTATACATACACACTCAGTGGCCGCTTAACAGTCTAATGCAATCTGACACATCAGCCCTGCCATAACCTCCATCTTTGTTCAGTTTTTGGTAATATTGTCTGAAACTGATACATTTATTCCTGAATAGTAATTAAAGGTGGCGTTGTACTGGTTCTCCACCTTCAGTAAACTGATGCACCCTGACTGTGTGACATATTTCATGGATATTTCACTTTATATTCAACGCATAACATTAAATAGTGCAGAATATTTCCTGTGAATGTTACAGCAGAAATTAGTTTTCTTGATGTGTGTTGGAAGTTATGTATTTTTTTTAATTTATATATACATATACATACTTAACAAGCTTCTTTTTTCTTTGTTTTCTTCTTCCTGGCACTTGGCTATTGTTCTATTGACTATATGATTGACTGCATGTTTTTCTAATGCAGGATGAGGCTTTTCAGCCAAGTGAATATAGCATGTCTTCACCTGCCATTGTACTCTGACATGTTTTTTTTTTAGATTATATCTTAAATAATAATCTCAACTTTATCATTTAGAATCCTTCGCAGAAAGGACTAAAATGCTGAGATGTAGGCTGACTGTATGGAACCATTTGTGCTGCTTCTCTGACATGGTGACAGTTAGTTTTGAGCAAGTTAATGTTCAGTAAACAGTCTGTCACTCTCAAATAAAATATGTCTGCAGGTATTCCGCCATCGATACTGCCTGGGCCTGTAATGATGCGAGATCTAATAATATTGCGTTATTTCCAGGCGCCAGTAAAATAAGGGAAACAAACAACGGCAAAGACAAAACAATAGTCATGTGAACTATTTGATTTTTTATAATAATACATAAATACAAATAAATATACAAGTGAACACTGGTGGGTTCACACACAACAGAGGGAAGCACCTAAATCGAGCAGCAACAAGGGATGTTTTTGGCTTCGCAAGTCCCAACCAAAGTAGCTTCAGTGAGTTTAATTCTGTTTGAAGATGGAATGAGACCAATCACACGCAGGTTTCATTATTACAAAGCCTGCAGCGTTTCAGTAATTGCGCACTCAAATGTCCGCCGTTTGCCCCCTCTTCATCGGATTTAAAGGGAATTTGGCGTGTACGCTGGGGAGGTCGCTCAGGATTTAATCAAGATTCTTGAGCTCCGCCCACTTTCACCGGCCACCTTTTGAGAAAATAGTTTGATTGATGGCAGTCATGGATTTTGACTGATCGCTGTCAATAATAATTAGATTCCATTTGATCAAATTCACTTTTTGACTTAAACTTAGTTGGTTTAGGTCACTCCGGCTCACGGCACTTTGAGCTGCTGTGGCAGAAAAATAAAGCGACACAAACCCTAATTAGCACCTCCGTGACAATGTGAAAAAAAGGCATCAAAAAAGTAAACTTTGAGGTAGAAAAGCTGCACAGGTTTGTATTAGATTGTACGGGTCGACCTCATAAGCGCAGCTCGAATGTGAAAAATGGTAAAAAACCCACATAAAAACAAGCAGGCAGTTAGTAACTTTCTTTAAAACTGCTGTAATTCATTTTCACTTTGCAATTGCAAATAAATGTGAATTGGACTCCAAGCAATAATCCCTGCTTATCTGAGACAGTGGGGAGCAGGTGTGAATGTGCATGAATATAATCAACTTAATCAACAGTGGCAGCTTTGAATACTCATGAAGGCATTGTGGAATTACTGGGCTTAAACAGAATGTTTTTAATATTTCTAATATTGTTTTTTTATGTGTGTATGTCACAATTCAATTTTAAAGCCACATATTTGGATTCTCATCTAAATGTATGTGTCCTTTTGTCTACATACAGAACACGGCTCTTCATTTGAAAACAGATGCAGTTTGTATTCATAAAAAAAAAAAAAAAAAGTTACATGCCACATTCTGGGTTGCATTCCTCAAAACCAGCAGCTAACGTATTTGCATCGCGGGCGTGCACTCAGAAATGCATATTGTTCTTGACAGTCGGACGCAGCCTGTGTGTGCAAGTGGCTGAAGAATACCTGTCTCCCATTCAGATTAAGCATGCCACATTTATTTTCATTACTGGCAGATGACAGTTGCTCACCCAAGATGCGGAATTGATTAGGAAACCTGTTTTGTACACAGCTGCGGGGAATAAATAAAAAAAAACAAAAAAAAAAAATGTGAAGATCGGGAGCCATCACGTCAATGAGGATGGACAAATATTGAAGGGACACAGACAGGGTAAATTGAGTAGCAGATGACAGCCTTGTGGAGCAGAAAGAATCTATTCATGGGGTGTTTGTCAGGTTTTTTGACATCCGGCTCACCCTGCTGGTATTACCTTTCATTCAGACAATATTGTTAGAGCAGGATGTTTGTTGGATGCGCAGGGCAAACAACCAGAGGAGGAAGCAGCTAAAAAAAAAAAAAAAAATAGACCTTTAAAAGCTGTGCTCTATCCGAGTCCATATTGAATGTTAATTTACGGCCTCGTCTGCCGAGCGCTGTGAGAAGTGATTTTAACTATCAACCTGTAATAGAGATTTAGACGTCGCCTGAGTTCTCTTTCATACAGTCATCCTTTGACCTTGGTGTTTTAAACTACCTGTAATATAACCTGTCATGACTAAGAGGTGATGATATAATCGGGGTGTCCTTCTACAACCGGCTTGGTGATAACTTCTCCAGCTTCACCACCGGCTTTTTTTTTTTTTTTTCCTCCCCCTTCTATTATATTGTTCACATCCAGGGCAAGAGCCTGTTAATTCTGCTTTACGGCCAGAATGGAGGACTCTAATCTTCAATTTCCATGATCACTTCATTCTGTAAAAGCCTGTAAAATACATCTCATGTTAGAAAGTGAGATTTTTATTGGGGTGTTTTCTCTAAAGTAAAATATCACCAACTTGTAAGACAGCACTTTCTGTCAGATGCTACATAACACTCTCTGAAATTAGGGTTCCAAAGGGGTTCTTCCTGAAGGGGTTGCGGTTCTACCAACAACCATTTGCTTCTAAAGGATCTTTTACGAAGAAAGACTTTCATCAACGGTTCTTTGTACCATAACGTAAGAGTTCTCAGTAGAATCCCCTTGGAGAGTTCCAGATAAAACCCTTCAAATATAAAAAGGTTCACAGTGGAACCCTCTGTTTAGGTTCTAGATGAAACCATTGGAAGATAAAATGGTTCTTGGTAGAACTCACCCTGAGTATGTTCTTTTTAGCACCCTTAGATATGGAAAGATATAGAGGGATTCTCAGGAAGGTAGAACCTCACAGTAGAACCTCCCAGGTGGGTTCCAGATGAAACCAATGGAATATAAAAGGATTCTTAGTCCCCTGGGAGGGATCCTGTGAGCACCCTTAGATGTGGAAAGATTCTGGACAGAACCCCCAGCGAGGGTCGTTGAAATTCCTTGTAGAACTATTTCGTCAAGTGTTGTTTGTACAAAATATCAAAAAGTTCTCAGTAGAACCCCATGGTTGGGGTCTTGATAAAACCCTTTGAATATAGAAGGGCTATCAGTGGTTCCCCCTGGTTCTAGATAAAACACTTGGAATACAGAAGGGTTTGTACCATAATATGAAAGAGTTCTCAGTAGAACCTCCCGGGTGGGTTCTTGATAAAACACATAGGATATAGAAGGGCTCTCTGTAGAACCCTCTGATTGGGTTCTTGTTAGCACCCTTAGAGAGTAGAAAGATTCTGGATAGAACCCCCAGAGAGGGTTTGGGCTGGAAACATTACACCATAGTAGGGATCTCCTTTAGAACCTCTCATACCGGAATCTGGGTTGAACCTTTTCCAGTTGTTTCTAAGCATAACCCCATAACTTTGAAAGCATTCCAAGTGGAACTAGGGACCAAAACAGGGTTCTCCAATGGGGGCAACCCAAAGAACAATTTATATTTCTAGTGAGCCCCTTTTTTTCTAAGAGTGTACAGGCTTGACATGTGCAACTAGCAAATAAAGTGAAATATTTGAGCATAAACCAGTTATTCTTCTGACCAACTGGAAGAGGCGCGCTCATGGAAAATGGCACCTTTTCATTTACAAGGTTACTTCAACAATGTCTATTGTTGATGATTTCACCGCTGCCAAGTGCGTAGGCAGGCGTCAGGCTTTAAGACCAACACTGACGTACAGTCTAACAGCAAAAAATAGCCTGAATCATAATGGTTGTTTGTGATAATTCATCAATTATATGGCTTTTCCTCTCTATTATCGAATGGATATCAATTCTTTGACGTGAAATTACTTCACCTGAAAAAGAATCTGTTACCAATAAACGAACCCAGTTGGAGCAACAAGGCTCATTTATACCATAATGAATGACCTATTGAAATTGATTGGCACTGATTGTCGCTGATTATGTTTTCTCTGTGAAATCTTCAAACGCTTTTCCGCATTACCTCCCGAGCCACGGCTGTCAGCTCAAGTCACGTCAGCCGCGTTCTGTTGGTACGTTTAAAAAAGAAATGCATAAGGAGTCATGTCTGATGTCTTCTTCTCTGCCTCGCAGGAAGAGTGGGAGAGGACAATACTGTACTGCATGCAGAAACAACAGTTGTCAGTTGTCTGCGGGGTTCATGGTCGAGTTTGAAAACAAATTTCCTTCATGTAGGCTGGGAGGAAGTTTGGGGATTTGGGGGACAACTACTGGGCACTCAAGCAAAATCAGACTGTTTGTCTTGGGGTTTATCTGCAGTACTCCACTGCATAATGTCTTTTTTCTAACTTAACAACCCTTGAAAATACAAACGACCGATTGAAATCGGCTGAGAAATGTAAACGTTATAGTGCTTTTTATCCCAGAGAAAAATGGCTCCTGTTTACTTGAATGTGTTTACAAGCCCAGACCTGACCGGACCGGACAGCCACACCACTGATGTAAACCTCAAAGGCCAGCACATTGTCTACGTATGTCTATATATGTTGATTGACGGAGGCCACGTTTTCAACCGATCTTGCCCATTTATAATATAAATGCGTAACTCAGTCCCAAAGTGCTGCACACTGGATTTGGTGCTGATAGAGTCAAAATTTTTAAAAAGCAGATCTCCCTTTACTTTTTTTTTTCCACACTGGCAGTGCTGCTATGAAATCAATAGCAGCTCTAGTGTAACTTCATTAACGCTTCGATTTAATTGTACCTAAGGTTTCACTTTGCTCAGCAGAATATTTAAAAAAGAAATGAGTTCATTGGTGGCACTGGTTACCGTGGTTTCGCATCTCCAACTGGCAAAGAGGCTCTTAGTAAGTGATGTCTGAAAAAGATGCACACCGCTGTTTGTTTATACAAAATTATACTGAACAAGAGTACACCTTTAACTTTATAGTGTTTCAAAGGGGGCAGGGCTTTTCTCTATTCTATATTACCATTTCATTTTTTTTCTTGAAGCAATATCAGTGTTATTGTTTAATTATGTTTAATTTTTAATCTTTTGGCATGGTGGACGGGTCTACTTACAACAATACAAACGCTCGCCATGGAGAAGAGGACAGTCAGGGACCTCGACAACTGAACCAAAATTTAAAAGTTCCAGATCGTGTTCTCAGGTTCCTCATTATTTTTAGCTTCCAGCTGTCGTTAGCGGCACACGAAACAGAATTTTAAGCTCGGTAATTCAGTGTCTTTTGCTGAAACGCAGGTAGTAATGTACACAGGCTTGAACCATGTTTGTTCGTTTTTTTTTTCAATCAAAGAACCAGATATCTTCTAACTCAGACCTTTATTTATTTGTACGGATGATTCAGAGTTTCATGCTCGTCCGTGCTGCAGAAGTGCCAGATAGAGAGGGTTACAACTACATTTCATTGTGCAATCCTTATAGGCCATTGTGTGCTGACTATAATGCTGAACCTTGACATAAATGTGAGTTACACAACGTTATTCATGAGAAAAATGAATGGGACTTTTTCCTTCCAAAACCACAGGTGTCCAAAATAGTTCTCAACTCTATGGATAATTATTAATTAATAATTAAACCTGTGATTGGTCTGTTGACTCGTCTGCAGCCAATGAAATGAGCAGGCGTTGCCATGCAGATATGGTGAGCAGGAGAGACAGCTGAAATAGTGATATAGATATCACTCTTAAGTATTGGAAGCAGCAAATTTACATGTAAATTAAGGCAAAAAAAAAAATCACCCTTTGAAATCTACATGATTTATTAAATGTGGGGTTTTCAAATTAAGGTGTTGAGGTGTTAATCCAGTGCCTAGATTAGTTTTCATATATCTTAATAAGACCTTGAAATGTTAATTATGGGATTTGTCAAATATGCCAAATGAATGTGTAAATTAAAGGTAAAGCTATATAGCTCCAAAAATTATACTCCGTTTGTCAGTTAAGGGCTTTTTGAATTAGTGCAGAAATCTATCAGTACCATAGCAAATACTCTATCCATAATTAAGGTGATACTTATGGGGTAAATTAAGGATTCAGATTGAAAGAATTCTGTTATATGTTATACTGTATGGATTCCACGCTCAGGGTAGAACTTGCTTTCTGTTGCATTCATTCTTTCTTCTTCTTTGAAAGAGCCCTTTTCACTGTACTAAGAGCAATACAGTTAATCCAAACAGAAGTGGAATACTTCATTAAACAAGAAGAAATGCCTTTCGCTGTGTACTCACACCAGAATCTGACTGAGCGCCTTGAACAAACAACACTTCAGAGGTTTGTGCAATAAAACCGCTGTCTCTCCCCTTCAGATATCATTTGGTTTTTATAGTTACATTTGATTTGATCTGACTTTTATGTTATACAGCATGAATTCCATGCTCAGTATATCCGTATGTGATATTTGCAATTTTTTGAAAATGAAAACCCTCCCACAGTCCGAAGACATACGACGTTATAGGCTGATTGGTGACTCTGAATGGTCCATAGGCATGAATGTGAGAGTGGATGGTTGTCTGTCTGTGTGTGTGTCAGTCCTGCGATGAACTGGCGACTTGTCCGGGGTGAACCTGGCCTCTCGCCCCGGGCTCCAGCGTTTACTCCTTAAATTATACATAGTTCATCAGATAAGGGCTTTTTAAATTAGGGTGTTTTAAGAGGTTTGGTTGAGACTTTTCTAAAGTTGTGTAAAAGTGAAGGGATGCAAATTCTTTACTCCACAATTATACTTTAAGGATCCATTCAAAGTAATTACATGTTACACAGTATAGCTTCCAGGCTCAGTATGTCCTCTTTGGCTCGATAACTCGCATTGTTTTGCATTTAAGTTTTCCAAAGTTCACCCAAACAGAAGTGGGATACTTCATTAAACCAGAAGAAATGCCTTCCACTGTGTACTAACACCAGAATTTGTCAGAGCGCCATAAACAAACAACACTTGAGATGTTTGTATAATAAAAACGTTGTGCTGTCTCTCGCCTTCAGATGTCATTTTGTTTTCATAGTGAGACTTGAAATGATAAGCAGAGGATTGGAAGTGTAAATGTAAGGAAAAGTTACCCTGATATCACACTTAGTTTACCAGTTAAAGGCTTTTTGAATCGGGGTCTTTTAAGGTTTGTTCTAATTAGATTCTCTTTTATGTTATACTGTTCCACACTCAGTATCTCCCTTTTGGATAGATAACTTGTTTTGCATTAAACTTTTTGACAAAACCCTTTTCACTATACTTTTTTTTATACCATCCTTTTCACTGTACTAAGAGTTCAACCAAACAGAAGTGGAATACTTCATTAAACAAGAAGAAATTCCTTTCACTGTGCACTAGCACCAGCATTTGACAGAGCGCCATAAACAAACAACACTTGAGATGTTTGTGCAACAAAACCGCTATCCTGTCTCTCGCCTTCAGATATCATTTTGTTTTCATCGGTACATTTTTCCCCTCTGCAGATCAGCACAGAGGCAGTTTGTGCACCCTAAATCAGTAAGTGGATGAGTTACCATCTGTGCATGTTAGCAAAGATTTCAACTGGAAAATAAAATGGGAAGACTAATATAAAAAGTGAGAAATGGAAGGGAAAAAAAAATGTTTCCCAACTGTATCTCTTTCAAAAACTTTGTGTCATAAAATTCTTTAATCTACAGAGTTTTATTGAGCCCTAATTAGTGCAACACAAAGATGCAGTGTCCTTTTATGACATCGCCGGAGGACAAATTCAAACTCTTTGACTCTTCTAAAAAACAAAAAAACGTAGTTAGTTATGGGATGCATAATAATTTAGCTTTGTCTCCTTTTGGAGGTGGAGGTTTGAAATGCTACACAGCACAGATTGTTCGCGGAGCCCATTTGGCTGCCGAATTAGAATCGACAGATTGAAGTTACCGGAAAAGATGCTCCTGACTGATCTACGGGAAGCAAATGGAAACGGTGGCAGAGGAATGATCTCAAAAGGCTAGGAGTTACACTTTAATCCTGCCACAGCATCCTCGCAAACGATGGCAACAGCGGAAAGTTTTATTTGTTTCACGGCGTTTGAGGCCGAGAGCCAGTACACAGCACATGTCAGATCTTTTTGGTGCTGCTGAAGGTTTCTGTGGGAAAAAAACTGTTTTAACTCAGACATTTTGTATAAAAATAAAACTAAAGTAAACACAAGTCTGCACAAAGGGAGACAGTGTACTGACTAATGACTAATGAGATTATTTACCGCCTCAGAAGTTACATTTTCTTTGCTTTCTCCCTTTTTTCCCCCTTTCAAGAGGAATTGGTCACACACTCTGTTGATATGATGACTATTTCCACATTTAGCTCTGTTTGACTTGGCTTCTGGATGTTGTCTTGGAAACTAATGAAGGCCTGTCTGCCCACAGGAACAATGGTAGTGCAAGTGGCAGCCACCGATGCGGATGACCCGACATATGGGAACAGTGCCAGGGTGGTCTACAGCATCATCCACGGACAGCCCTACTTCTCAGTGGAGCCCAAGACAGGTCGGTACAACATATGTTAGAGGAAAGCGATGGTGATTTAATGCGCAGATACGGCTGCGGCGTGTCATTTAAAGGCCCCGAAAACATATTTTCTCACTCAGCTTTAATGCTATGACTGATGAGGTCCTACACAAACAGAATTATCTGGTGATTTTAAATGAAATATTTTTGTAATTATGTTTTTATCTGTGCTCCTCTTACAAGCTTGAAGTGGTCGGTACTCAGTAGGAAAAGGTGCTTTCAGAACTTAGCAATATTTAAATAAAAACATCTTGATTATTTCTAAACTTTACCTTTTTTTTTTGCTTATTTAGTCAAAAAATCTTGAAAAATAAGTGTCTGTTAAGTTTATGTTTTGCCAAATGAGGTAAAACAATGAATTTTTCTTTATACTGAGTAGACACTTTATTATGTAGACCTGAAATATGGCAGTTCAGAACAACAGCTACTCCGTAATCTCTGCTCATAAAGTTTAGTTTTTGAGGACATTGTTGTATTATTATGTATACATGTATTTACGTTATGTGAATGTATGGGCGAACAAAACAACCCAAAAAGATTATGGGTCAGGAAAAGAGGTAAAACGAGGCATGCTACTTAATTTCACCATCAAACTCTGTCTTTTGGTATTATTTCGATTGACAGACCTCTAGTAGCAAAAATTACATTTAAATCACACAACTTTGAGGGCGGCAGACTAATATTAATAGATAATATAATGTGATGCAGTCCAGCACAACAGCATCAGTAACCACCTCTGTGTTAAACCACAATTTAATTAACACCTCTATTAGATGAACATCAAAAAATGAAACACTGTAGGCATCCTAGAAGTGTTTTTTTTATTATTATTATTTCATCGGTGCAAAACAAAACAATATAATAACGACTTGTACAAAACAAAAATAAATAAAACAAATTATGATGTGCAAA
Organism: Lutjanus erythropterus; assembly: GCF_056507025.1. Lineage (NCBI taxonomy): Eukaryota > Metazoa > Chordata > Actinopteri > Lutjaniformes > Lutjanidae > Lutjanus > Lutjanus erythropterus. Next base: position 24,952,758 of record NC_139337.1, on the reverse strand, counting down.
ACTTACATGGTGCTTATATATGTCATAATAATTATAATAATCCATATAAGTAAATGAATAGTTTGTAAATCATGTTTATATGGGTCATTTATGATAGTATGGAGGATCCTGACAGACCTTGATAGCTTGATGTCTGTCTTCTCTATGGCTGAAGGTTTGGATCAGGAGTTATTCTGCAGAATAGTTGTATTGGATTGTATTAGACTGTGCAGGCGTACCTAATAAAGTGGTCACAAACTGTATTTCCCAAGATTCCCTTGAGTCTGGAGCTTTTTGTTTTACCTTAGAGATAAAATCATTGAAATGTTTATCTGTGATATGACATAGTGTATTTTATGTCAGCTACACAACAATATCCATATAAGATATGCTAACATTAGCTAACATTAGCTAACATTCGGCACGAGAAGCTTCTGGTCAAACCAGACCAAGTCGGGCTGTAGCAGCAAAATCCCTGAGTGTGTTGAATTTAAGCAACAGTGAGTTTTTCTTCTAATGAATTCAGCTTTTTACTGATCTGTCAGAGGACGGATGGTTCAAAAGTTACACAGTGTGTCTTCAAGCTTTGCATACTGGAAAACAGACCAGACATAAGTGCCTTAATGGTGACAATAAAAACACCACTGGTGCTTTTATTTTTCCATCAACAAATTAAAGCACTGAATTTCAGAGAATTCAGCGGATAACAAAATTCTGTCATCACATGGTTCAATAAAGATAGCAGCGATCAAATTAAAAAAAAAAAACAGTTAAAAGGCCCGAGCTAAAAAGAGCTAAAATAATCTGTGAGATAAGATGTGAGGTAGTTTGTTGACTTGTGGGCCGTTTTATCCTGAGAAGTGCGGCGGCAGCCCTCGGTAGATCTTCATCGCTGGCTCATTAGCCACTGCCCTGCCGAGGCTCGGCTACTTCATGCAAAGTACTTTCGCAAGAAAACAGAAAAATACGGGGCCATCCCATAATATTGAGCTTCATCCTCTGCTTCGTGAGCAACACACACACACACACACGCTGGGATTTTATGAATGTAGTTCTAATTCATGAACTGGTGAAAGCCACTGCAGTGCGGGGATTTATGTCGTTTATTTTTCACACTCAGGCAGACACAGAAATGGGAGGAAGGAAGCTCGACAACAGAAAAGCCACGGTGACCCGTGAGGTTCACTGTAAACATTCAATAAGCCTAACCACCGGAAGAAAGTGGAGCATTCGGGAAAAATGAACGTACATCACAAGAAAGGAAATGACTTCATACTGTGTTGGCATTATGGATGTGCTGTCTGAGCAGGAAAAGATGTTGCGAGCATCAAAATTTCACTCTGCACAGTATCACAGAATTTCTATGTTGTTTTTCACTTTCTAGAGACCTTCGACTAATGAAGCCTCCTGCTGAAGCTTTCATTAGGGAACATTTCCATGTTTCCATGTTTTGGGGGCGAACATTTACATGTTTTATACACTCTAAATGAATAAGTTCCTCATGGATACTTTTTAAGCTTCGACAGTTCCACTGGGACTCCTCTGAGGCTGTAAATCTTTGATTTTCTTAGAAGCTAAAACTTCTGTGGGCTAATTAATGTGTTAAAATGCTGCAATCACCTTCCTTAAGATGAGTTTGGTTAGGGAACTTGGGAATTTGTGCTTCACTGTTTTTCTCAGTTCCTCTCTGCCATTAATTCAGCTAGTGATCAAGCACCAGGCTTCCACGGATGTTGGTTAATTTGAACCTTTTTTAAAGTTTAAGCCAAAAAAGCTGGAAATTTTGGCTGGTCGATTCCAAATTTAGCCTGAGATGGAGCATGACTGTTTCACACTTAATGGTTACCTTATAAAACACAGTTTAATAGATATTTTAAAGACATTTATGCTGAAATAATGCCACAATTTTTTCCTCATCTTTTTTAATTAACTGAAACCAAGTTTTCATATCGCTAAGACCTTTAGAAAAGGAACACATCTTAATTTGAAATGTCTCATTTTCCTGACCCCACAGATTCATTTGCTCAAATAAACTTCTAATAATCTCCTGACAGGACAAGCTAACATGTAAAAATGAAGTTCAGGCTGTTAACTACAGGTGGAAAATAGAGTGAATATTAGATACACTGCCTCTTTCTTCTCATTCCTTAATTCTACTTTAATTATTTTTTGTTCAGTCACACTGATTTGGTCTCTATACCAACTCCCGAGGGAAATATCTTGATATTTAACTGCTAAATGCTTCACTGTGTTCACCAAATAGCTTCTAATATTGTCTGCTGTTTCGGGGCCGGCGAGGTAACGTTCAGTGGTTTGTTTTGAGCTTTTTAGCTGAAAACGGCTTAATTTATTTCCATCAGGAGAGACTTCATTCTGAGGGCATGAAATGTATTTAATTGACATGTGCACAGTCTGGATGAGAAATGTGGAAAGTCTTCGGTGATTAGACCTCGTCATCATGAATCAGGGGGTAGTAAAGCCGCGATTAATGCAGGAATCCCCTCGATGGAGTCCAGACGCTGGTAGGTGGTGGAGAAGGGAGGGCTGAAGACCAGGACGTGATGAGGACTGGACTTCTGATGAGCTCAACCTGGGCTCTAGATGTGAAGAGCTGGAGGCGAACGGGGTGGAGGAGGGTCGCAATGATTCTGAACTGAAATGACAGCAGAGAGGTTTTAAAGTTTGTAGATTAAAGTCACATATTCAGCTTTCTTTTAGCTCTGTTTTGGTCTCCACCAACCACTGAGGGAAATATCTGGCTACCAGCAAGTCACCAGTGTTTATCCACTGTTTGGTTTGCAAACCAGATTTCAGCAGGCAGGACAATAAAGACTAAACTGAGGTCTTGAAGGAGCATTTAGATCATATTTTAATAGCTTCTGTACTTTTAAAGTCAGCAGTCTTTTTGTTTGGTTTCTTGAGGAGTATGCAGTCCTCACAGTGGATAGCTGGTGGAGTCGTGTTTGTTAGTTTAGCTATCAGGCTACAAACGCCCAGCCAGGCGGCCGTAAGAGCAGTGAACAAGCCTTTTGTAGGAAAACAAGGGGAGAAGTCTCTTAAAACTGGCAGAGCTATAATACAAGACACTAAGATGCTAAGACACTTATACGACCACTGAGATCAAGTCCGATCGCCAGGTTAAAACGTAGAAAAATACAACTTTTGGAGGAGCTGATGTCCCTAAAAACAAGCTGTGGCTGCCATCTTACGTTGCTTGATTTGCAAGTCCAAAGTCATTCAGTTGAATGTGACATAAAACAGTGAAAAAACAGAAGGATTTTGCAGTGGCAGTTTTGCAGTTCTCAAATCAGTTATCAATTATTATTTTTTTGCCAATCAAATAATCACCTAATTGCTGCAGCTCTTTCTGTGGTCGCAAAGTTGGTGGTTTGATTCCAGGCTCCTCCCGGCTGTCGATACGTCAAAATGTCCCTGATCAAGCCACTGAACCACAGCTTGCACCCGAAAAACTGTGTAAAAAGATGTCTGCCAAGAGATGTTTAGGTTTAAGTATGGAAAGTTGCTTTGTGTATCTTTGAGCATAAAACTTTAAGCTCACAGATAGATCCCACATTGGTACTCTTTGTGCAGGACAACGGCTGGTTTATTAACCTGTCAGACAAGCAGCACACACACACACACACACACACACACAGGCACACACACCTAAATGTGCACCCAGATACAGCCCTTGGGCCCCTGCCAGCGCCTCGGCTTTCTGCTGCCCATCACTGCCTGACCACGACTGATTATACTTGGCTCTCTTTCCCTCCACGCAGAAGGTGATTGGATCTCGTGGTTATGAGATGCAATATTGGTGTCAGGATTGAATAGCACGGACGGCTGTCAGGGAGGTGTGACTCCATGTGGGACTTGAGGCAGGGAAGCATGAAGACATGTTCCCTTGTTTGACAGCAGTAACCTTAATAACAACCTAGTGTAAAACAACGGCTTATAGAACAGTAACTTCTGTGTCAAGGGGGAGATCCTGCAGGTTTTCAGCGGCATCGTTACTGCCTGGAAGTCTCTATTGGTTTACAGAAGTTTCCTGATAGATTTCTTTTTAGGTTTTTCTCTCTTATATTGCTCCCTGAAAAAGTATGAGACACAACTGTAATTGAGAGAAATATTAGGAAGTCTTCACCCGCTTACCTTCATCTTTATCTTAATTTAGTTACCTTTCAAGAAGAAATACCTCTGGGAAATAAACATTTATGCTACAAAAAATGGTTTCCTGAAAAAAAAACGAGATCCTGTAGAGTCATCAACTTTTACCACTGTGGCACCTTTTACAAACTTGCCACCTTCTGTGTTTAGTTGTGTCTATTTTTTAAAAATCTTGCTCTTCTATCATTATATTTTTCACAAAGCCTCAGTTATGTTTAAAATATCTGCAAAAGATTTATCTCACTGAAAAAAAAAATCAGAAGTTAGTGATTCATTATAAGATAATACATCATAATTTCTGTTATTTCTTATTTTAAAGGTTACATGTGTGAGATTCTGCATATTAATATATTATAATATATTTTGTTTGTTTGTATATTTTTCCTATCTAACTCGGTGAATTAAGGATTAACTCTGGTCTTTTTTTTTTTTGCCTGTTTCAGCCTGTTTTCCCATGTTTTTGTGTCTCAGGGATTAATGGGGACAATTTTTGAAACTGGTCCAACATTGATTCAGAGTGCTGCAGTTGAAAGAAGTTGGACTAAGCTACATTGAAATCCTTATGGGCACCTGCTCACCATCAGTGTCCACTAAAAGTGCTCGACTCAAATTGTTATTCTTAATCCCTGACAACATTATGGAAAGGATTGCAACAGATATAGACCTGTTTTTCAAGCAGAAATAACTGTTTCATTGCCTTCTGCAAACTAACCTTTGCAAAACTGTAATTTTACCAATTTAACAGAAACAAAATAAAACTAACCAAAAACATCTTGGCTTGTCTTTCGACTGTTCTAACAATCACAAACTCTGGTTTAGTTGAAATAAATCGTTAGTTCACTGAGGTGGGAGGTTTAGACTTCCGGGAAGCTAAAGGGGAGAAACAGGGTGTGCAGACAGAATATTTTCACTTCTACCTCTGTGAATAAAGGATTTACTTTGACCAAACCAGAGGTTGTGATTGTTGGAGCAGTGGAAATATGAGTTTCTGGTTAAACAAAACTTATCTTGCTAAAGAAAAGTCTATTTGTGTAGCGATCCTTTTGAGACTTCAAATAACAAGCTGACCCCGTCAATGGTTAAAAACAAGAACTTTCAGTGGATTACGTTGCAGCCATCGCAGCCTGTTTGGCTGCTGCTGGAGCCAGAATACTTTCCTAACTAATCCTGTGAATTAAGGGTTTATCTCAACCAGACCAATAGTTGGAGCAGTAGGAAGTAGGAACTAACACAGTTTTGGTTAGTTTTATTTCATATCTGTTGAGTTCGAATGAAGTGTGTTTTATGATGATCTGTGAGACACATTACTGTATTTGTCAAAGAGGTCTGGTATTTTTGAGAACAGCAATATAACACTTGTTTCTGGCAGATACTCTTTAACAAAAAGGTGTATCGATCTAGGGATTGTTTCCATAATGTTGTCACATAGTTATAGTCTCGATGGATTTTGTTACAGCCTGCACAGCCAGAATATTTTCACTCCTAACTCAGTTAATTAAGGGTTTATTTTGACTGAACCAGAGTTGGTGATTTTTGGAACGGTGGAAAGACTGACAATGATGGTTCCGGTGTGTTTTATTTGGTTTTTGTCGAGTTTGAATGAAGTGTGTTTCAGGATAATATGCGAGGTCTGCTGAGGCGACACACCCATTTGTTGTGGTCTGAGATTCTGGTGCTCTAGTGCGACATCTGGTGTTATTGAACATCGTGTATCATAGATTAATTAAAACCCTGCTCATGGAAAGCTAAAACAGGGGACCTCATTTATTTTGTTGCGTCCAGCAGAAATTTCCACAACAGGGACGGAGCTGATTTTCGACCACTTGCCTCAAGCTGTTCAGTGATCTTCAGCAAAGTTTGCCAGAAGACTCGAACCCATCGATGAGTCTCAAGTGAGACTTCATGACACCAATACCAATTAGAGCGAGAGCAGACATTTACTTAAGTGATGTTCAAACAGCATGTCTGCCCCATAAAGTCCCCATTACTCTCATGTCATGTTTTCCTTAAGACCCATTCAGCTCAATGACCGAAGCTCATTCTTTCACAGCCTCAGCTGATGACGTGATTTTCATTAAGCTAAGTGGATTTTTAAATCCCAGGGTTGATATTTCAAAAGCTTTAATGGGTTATGATTGCCTACTGTAAGTGGACTGTGTTCTCCCACAGTAGATTGTGATGCTAACCAGAGTTAATTTCTGCTACATGCCATACTGCACTCGCTGTACAGACGGGGAAACAATCAGCGCGGTGGAGGAGACGTGATGCAGAGATGCCGTCAAATGCCAGTCCACCTACAGCCTTGCTTGTGCTGATCTGTCAAGCGTTTGTCATCCTTACATCTTAAGAGTGACAGTCACTTAAATGTACACGTGGAAACTTGTTTGCATCCTGACACCATTTTGCTTTTTCTGATTTTCTATCACATAAGGATTTGGTGAGGCTTATAGAAGTCGATGCTGAAAAATGTCAATCACAAGAACAAAACGTGCTTGTGCGGTGGTTAACTTTGTATGTGTGGAGAGACGGATGTATTCCTGAAAGTGTACATTTCTCTTTGTTGTTGCTAAATGTATTTTAAATTAAAGATGTATTTGGTGAACTTTAAATGAAGAAATAACACAAATACTCGGTGTGGTTTGACCCGTAGCTTACGGTGTCAAATGTTCACTAATGTTAGATAATTGACCTTACTGACTTATAAAGTAGGCTCAGTGGAGTTGTTACACATTTTAGCAGTTATTTTTGTGCTCCACCGGCTGAAGTTGTGGATCGTACCACTCAGTTTCACCCTGTTTTTTGTTATCCCTCTGTTGAGACTCCAAGTGAGCTGAGGCCATACTAAAAGGGAGGGTTAAAATGCTGCAGGCCCCTGATTGGTTAGAGAGAATCCACGTTTTATTGTCTGTGTTTGTCAGCTTTTTTTTTTTCAGCAGCCTCCTCGCCGTAATAAACAATCATGTACTGACAAGAAAGACAAAATATGTGCGTAGTGGCAGAAAAGTGACAGTGAATGCACGCGGAGCAGAGGAATAGGTTAGTAGTAATTTGTCAATTTGTGTGTGTCAGTTAATAAAATCTGCAGCTTCTCGAGACCAAGAAAAGTCTCTCTGTTGTTTCCCAATTCCGGTAAAAACCTTCACCTCGACACTTCTACCTGTGGTGGAAAAACAAAACAGGTTCAGGTTCAGAAAGGTATGAATAAGATAAGGGTTTCAAAGGTAGTATACCAAAAGTGTTTGGGGGCTGACTCTTCTAAATTTGTGGGATTGTTACACTGCCTTTTTGCTATGTTTTACTATGTTCCCATATCTGCCACAGTGGCTGCTGCTTCTCAAAAGTTACAGAGTCTTGTTTTAATGAATCCCAGGCAAGACATGCATCATCTGCAGGACACCCAGACCTTAAATTGATGGTATAATTAGTGTTTGTTTTGGGGGAAATAACCTGAACAAAATGCAGTCCAATACAACAAGACTTCAAAAGAAAGTCTTAAAAGGTAGCAGAGAATTATTATATGTCAGACACTGTAAACAAGAAATGAGAATTTCTTGAATAAAGTTAAAGAAAAGTAGCTTGTTGCATGTGGGATTAATCCATCAAACAGCCACAGGTGGAAAATAGAGGATAACAGAAGACACTGAATTCATTTTCCAAGATTCTCTTGAGTCAGTTGCTTGTCTCTTGTGATAATACAACTGACATATTTATCTGAGACATGTTTAGACAAGGCAGGTTTATTTATATGGCAACATTCAGACACAAGACAACACAAAGTGTTTTATAGGCGCATAGAAATAGGCTACATCACAAATGAGACATTACAGCCACCGCAAAGAGTTTTTAACTGGTTATGAAACGGTCTCAATTTAATAGCGTTGTTTCTATATGACCTACATAAGTTAATGAGATCATCAGATTCTTTATAGTTATTCTTCATGTCTGCCACTGGGTCAGATTCTCCTTGAAACCAGATAAAACAAGCCTTATGTGTTTACATTTTCCCAGCCAAAATTACAGTGAGTAGCGTGTCAGCCAGCTGAACATAAAAAAGGGGAGATTTTTATTGGGATAATTATATTTTTGACGATATATTTTGTGGTTATTAAGGTAGAAACACCACCTTTTGCCAAAAAAATCAACAATATATGAAAGTTCCATGTTGCAGATTTGAGAAAACATTTTATTTAAATGACAAGAAAAACAAAAAGCCAAAGCAAATTCTTGCAGATTACTGTAAAAAGTAGTTAAGGTATTTATTTTATTAGAAAGTCAAAACTAGTCTAAGAGTAGTACAAGTAGAGAAGAGTCATGAAGTCAGCCAACTGACATGAAATAAAGCGAGTTAACGTCAGCTACTGGTCATAACAGATCAGAAAAGACTGCACTGAATTGACTCTTTTCTAAGATAAGCATTGTGTTGTTTTTCCTCACAAAAGCTCCATAGTCTCAGTTTAAAAGGTGTTACGGGTGTTAAATATAGCGTCCACCCTCTTTATTGGCTGTGAGAGGGACCACATTGTTTGTGTTAACTGTTAGTTTTTAACATATTGTCAATACCATGTATCTTACAGAATACACTGCGGGGGCGAGACACCGGCTCTCAGACAGCAGCCCAGGATTGAGTGTTGTGGGATGAGCGTTGTGCTTCTGTCTTTGCAAGTTACTAATTAGTCCCATTTGCTGCACACGCCTGGGCCATAGCAGAGGGTGACTTTGACAAAGTGCCGTGGCTGAAATACACTCTAAGCTCCACACTGCAATACTGCACTAGCGATTAAGTGGCAGAAGGGCTAATGGTCAGGGGGGAGGAGGAGGATGCCTGTGACCCGGTGTTAGGTGGGTAGCATCCTGGCTCTTTTTCGTCTAACAAGTCTCTTTACTCCGGTTCTTAATCCCAAATTGAATCTACAAGGTGCCCTTGGGAAAAGTACTTAATCCTGAATAGCTCCAATAACTTCCAAGCAATGCATAATGTCGGCAAAATACATAAGTTGCTTCTCCTAAAGGTGCTCAATTGTAATATATATTGATTGATAGCTTGTAGTTTAGTTTGAAGGTGACGTTGAAATGGTAATGCTGTTAAGGAGTGCGTTCTAATTGATGGCAGGCTCAAGGAGGTTTGAACAGCTGCCTCCAGCTCCGTACACCTTGGCGATATGGCAAGTCCTCAAGAGACAATTATCCGTGCACATTAGCACCGCTAAGCATGCATGCATGCTCGCAAACCTCAATGGCTGGAATAACAAGAGTAGAATTTAGTTAGTGGAAAATGCCAGGTGCCTGAATGAGAGGATTAATTACATTCTAAAGGGGGTATTTAAGATGTGACACGGCTTGCCTCTCAAAGCGACGCGACTATGACACCTGAATATGACAGGTACTCAGGTGAGAGGAGGCTGGACGGACTGAGCTTTGTCTTTTTCCTCAGCCTGGGAATCTAATTAAAGAGAATACGCTCAAATAAAGGAAAAGGCCAGGTACAGATCCTCGTGCAATTTATAGCCGCTCACGTGAAATTCTGATGCCGAGGTCAGGAGGAGAGGTCGGCCTGTGATTAAAGGGATAGTGCGGATTATCTGAAGTGGGGTTGTATGAAGTTCTTATTGATAGTCAGGGTATTACAGCTACACGAGAAGCACAGAGCATCATCAGAATGGAGGCCAAGCAAAGTACAGCTTTGAATGGGGTCAACAACAAAAGGCATATTACTCACTTAAAAAGGTGTGTATCTGTTAAAGTGTATGCTATATTTAGAGTATTTTCGCTGCTTTATCAGACAGCTGACAGCTTACAGCTTCTGATGGGAGACTCTCTCAAAACAAAACAAACTCCATAGGCAAAATCAGTCATTTTACCTTGCAGAACACAAGACTTGCTGCTCTACTACTGATCGATCTGCTCTTTTTTTTTTTTATTTTGTGACCTTGTTGAATCTGAATTAACTTTGTAAAGTGCCAAAGTCACAAAATAACACAAACGAGCTGACTGATCCAGGCAGTGGTAGACCATCAACTCCTGTCATCTATGTGTTAAAATTACCCATTTTTTCAATGGAGCCTGGTGTGTGTATATGTGTATAAATCTTCCACCCTGTAGTCGTGCACACGTCACCTAGTAATGGTGGAAAAACATCTCTGTGTTGACATGGTGCAAATATTTGAATTCAAGTCTAATATATTTTTAATACATTCCTCTTGTGTTGTTCTTCCACGTAACTATTCAGAAGTGTAAAAAATAGGCTATGAGAGCTGCATGAGCAGGTCCCCGGTATATTTTTTATCTGGTAAAGGGTCCTTGGCTGACAGAAAATTGCAGAAGGTAATACACAACCCCTCTTCAAATGATCTGAACTATCCCTTTAAGATGTTAGCGTGGCCCCTCCAAAATCCCGCGTGCCTTTCTTTACCCCCGTCTTAAAGCGCGTGTGTTGTTGTAGCTCTGCACCAGATCCTTGTTGTGGAGACTGCACTAAATCGAGAACATTACAGCTGAAGGCTAGATATAAATCTAGCTGCCTCCTGTAATATCGAGAGGGAGACGCAATTTTTCAATTCTAATCACAAACAGCACACACACACACACACACACACACACAGAGACACACACACACACACACACACAAACAAACACACAACTGAACGTGTGCACAGATGAACACACACTTCCTCTCAGCCTACATAACAAATGAATGGATACTGTGTTCTATAACATGTTCGACATAACAATATGCTTCTGTAACACCGTGTACTTAAAGCATCATGTGGATCACACACTCGCTCTTAGAAATGAGGGTTCTAAAAGGGTTCCTCCTGAAGGGCTGAGGTTCTGCCCAGAACCATTTGCTTCTGATGAACCTTGGTAGGTTCCAGATAAAACTCTTGGAATATAAATTGGTACTCAAAGGAACCCTGGCAGTTAGTTCTAGATAAAGCCCTTGGAATATAAAAGGTTCTCCTTAGAACCCCCTGACTATGTTCGAGATTCGAGATTAAACCCATGAAATATAAATGGTTCTAGGTAGAATCCCCTTAGTTTGTTCTAGATAAAGCCCTTGGAATATAAAAAGTACTTGGGAGAACCCCAGCATTTGGTTCTAGATAAAGCTCTTGGATTATAAAGGCTCTCCATAGAACCCCCCCACTATGTTCTAGATAAAGCTCTTGGAATATAAAAAGGTTCTCTGTACAACCCTCTCAATGTGTTCTAGTTAAAATCCTTGGAATAGAAAAAGGTTCTCTGTAGAACCCCCTGACTGTGTTCTAGATAAAACCCTTGGATTATAAAAAAGTTCTAGAGAGGGTTCTGGGTGGAACCATTACATTATTAAGAGATTCTCCTTTAAAATCTCTTATAGGGGATTTTAGGTGGAACCTTTCACAGATGATTCTAGGTATAACTCTTTATGTTGGGTTCCAGGCAGAATTCTCCAAGAGGAACCTTTATAAAATGTTGTAACAGGATCCAAAAAGGGTTGTCCTATGGGGAGAAGCCAAAGCACCCTTTACGGTTCTCTGTGGCACCTTTATTTCTGATAGTAGGTATAGTGACCCGTGATTAGAGCGTGATGCCTGAATGTCACTCAGTAATAAACTACCTGGGCAGGAGCTTTTATTCCCTGTTTGTATGGCCTGCTTTTGTGTTATGGGATCTATCTGTTGTAAGTGGACCGCCTGAGGGTTCAGCAAATCACATACTGCACCCTTCATGTTTAAGTGTTCATCACCTTCATCAGTACCTTTCATAGCTGCACGCAGAGCCAGAGGCTTCCTCCGAAGTCTGCACTTTTATTTCCTCTTCCCAAGACAAATGTCAAGTATCTGGGCTTTAGCAGGGAGCGTGGCCCACCCGTCTGCCGCCAGTGGTGTGGAGACAGCTAGATAAATGCACGGCTACAATGCGTCTGGCTTGCACCGGAGGCAAGGAGTCACGGCGCAATGCGAGGCCGTGCCGCGATAGCGACAGAAGGATTTTAATCATCGCCTCTCCCCAGGAATGACACCAGCGCCGCACGGGGTAACAGAGATAGAGTGAGGGCGGGGGGGGGGGCTGGCACCCAGCAGACAAACAACAGCCTCGCAACATCGCCGTGTGGATTAGCAGTGTCGCTCGGTGAGAAGTATGTGTGCTCCTGGCCAGGCGGGCGGGAGGAGAAACATGTTGCTGTTTTTTTTTTTTTTTTTTTCTAGCACACTGGAATCAGGATTCATGGCATCATTAACCACAGCCAATATCTCTCAGGCTCCAACACACCAAGCTGATATTAAATAAGTATATCAATTGTGTGTGAAGCCTATCTATGGTTTAGTGAGAGCATTCATTTGTCTCACCGCTGGCTTCACCATCTTAACATCTTCTTTTGGGTTTATTTCACCTTTTAGGAGCCATTTGTTGCAGCTGTTATTATAATCCACACTCTCAGAAGTAACGGCGCTAACTAGAACCGTAAAGTGCTCTTCTTTCTTGTCCTCATAGGTGAACCCTTTTTGCTTCCTGGTTGAACATTTCATAAAGGTTCCGCTTGGAACCCTTTCGGAGAGTTCTACCTTGAACCTAACGTGAGGGGTTACACCAAGAACCATCTGTGAAAGGTTTCACCCAGACCCCCCCATGAGAGGTTCTACAGAGAAACCTTCTATGGTGTCATGGTTCCACACAGAACCCGCTCTGGGGTTTCTATCCAAATCCATTCCATCTTCTTAGGGTCTCATAAGAACCCAACCAGGTGGTTCTAAGCTTTTTATATTCCAATAGTCACACTCAGGGAGTTCTAACAAGAACCCAACCAGGGGGTTCTACAGAGAACCTTTATATATTTCAAGGGTACTATGTAGAGCCCATCAATTTGGTTCTATTGAGAACCACTTCATATTACAAGGTTTTTATCTTGAATACACTCAGGTGGTTCTAATAGGACCCTTTATATATTCCATGGTTTTGCCCAGAACCAGTCAAAGGGTTCTAGAGAGGACCTTTATATATTCCAAGGCTTTTATGTAGAACCCACAAATAGGGTTCTATTGAGAACATTTTTATAATACAAGGTTTTTATCCAGAACACACTCAGAGAGTTCAACCAAGAACCTTTTTATATTCCAAGGGTTTTATGTAGAGCCCAGACAGGAGGTTCTACCAAGAACCTATTTATGTTCCAAGATTTTTATGTAGAACCCAGTCAGGGGGTTCTGCGCAGAACTCTTTTACATTATGGTACAAATAACCCTTAATGAAAAAGTTCTGCAAAGATCCTTGAGAAACTATTTCTTCCAAAACAGGTTCTTTGGATCAATAGCATTCTTAATGCAGCCCTTACAAAGAACCCTTTTTGTCTAAGAAGGGTTCTCCAGAAGCAAAAAGGTTCTAGCCCTTCGGAACCCTTATTTCTAAGCGTGTAGGAGCCATCAGCTGCAGCTGTTATTATAATCCAACCATTATCCAGCTTCGTCCTCAGCTTTACTTCTTTCTGAATCTTCAAAGATTCCTCTTTCAAGTCTAGACATGCATGCTTTGTCCCCGTGGTGGTGGTGGTGTGTGTGGAGTAGAGAACAGAAAAGTTTTGTTCTGTTTGTGTCTAGCGAGTATTAAGGGAAGCCTTGCTGGATTGAAGGCTTGAAGTAACCTTTCAGATGCAACTCAGTAAACAGGGTTCACAGGTGTCACTGCAGCAGGCACCAGAGCAGTGGTGGTGCTCTCTAATTGGCTGCGAGGTTACACTGTGGAAGAAGCTACAGAGACGTGATGAATGGGGTGGACGGAGCACGGATGTGAGGGATAAATGGAGCAGATGGGTGAATATCTGGAGATAGACGCTTGATTTTTCAGCATAAAAGCATTATGCTTTAAAAAAAAAAAAAAAAAAAAAAAAAGAGCACATGACATGTTTTGACTTTGTCGTTGAGGCTTAACTGAAGTAGAGAAAGGCAGGCGAGTTTTTCCCCCCAGTGCTGCATGACAATGTCCCACTGTTCATTATTTGATGCAGGACTAAAATGGCATGTTTTGCAGAGCAACAGCAGAAGATTATTGCTTTATTGACCACCATCATCCCACTGTAAGCCCACTGGCAGGGACTTTGGAGAGAAGAAGTGGACGGCTCACTATAATTTAGCTAACTGAGCCATTTAGTTAGAGCAGCCAATAACAGTTTTCAGCTGGAGGGACTTTAATGACATTAATAAAGGATGGCAGAGCAAGAGAAAATTAAACACTTAATGGAATTGTTTATTTTCAAGTACAGCCACGGTTGACGGTCAAAAGGCATCTTCAGTTTTTTCTCTCGGAAGTCTTTTGACCCACTTTTCTTGATTTGTTTGTCCTTCATCTTTCGATCCCGGACTGAGTTTAATTACAACCACTGTGTGTGTGTGACAGAGTGTGTTTGTGCTTCTACAGGTACTATTCTTCTGGCAGCCAGACTTGCAATGTTAAAAAAAATCCTTGCTCAGGAGGAAGAATGAGGGTCAGGTTAGACATGCAGTCATGAAGGTTGTCAGTCAGAGTCATAACTCAGTCAAAACACAACGTCCAAACCTGATATACACAGCGCTCGAGTTGGTGGAACTTATCATGCTAGTGACAGCAGATAGAAATCTGCTGGACTGTTAATGTAAAGTAGAACCATCCTTACTTACTAAGAGCCTTCTTCAAATTTTCAACTTTTTCTTCAGTATGAAATGTAATTATTTCATTGTTGTCTTCATGTAAGTAGCTAATGCAGTACTAGTTTCCCAGCTAAAAATGTAAACAAATTTAACTCTAAAAGAATAGGCCTAGGTGTAGCATAAAGCCAAGTAACCCAACCTAACTCTTTTTAACAATGCCGCTGCAAATATTCATCTAAATATGTGCATAATAATTGTGAGCATAAATAAACAAATAACTCCTGCTAACTGTGGCTGCTGTTAGACAGTTAGCTCAGTTAGCTGTGCAGCTAGAGGTGCAGCACACCGAGAGTCTGTTGGTGTTCGCACCATTAGCACAGGAGGAGCACTTTGGGCCATCAGGAGGAAAAGGTTTTCAGGCCAGGGGTGGGGAGATGGGTTTGCTCACTGATTAACAGGCTAGCAGTTAGCTCAGTCGTTTCAAGAACGCACAGCTTAAGCACACCTCATTATTATGTCTCAATGAAAACCAATCCAAAGGGTTTGGGGGAAAGGACAACAACAACAACATTCATTTGAAAAATTCGAATATTCGCTCTCTTTTAGCTCCAGTTAGACAACTTCCCTCAGAAGTAGTCAAATCAAAGGGGAGATAAAAAAAAAAAAACAAAAAAACAAAAAACAAAACAGGTGTAAATCTATCTCTTCCTCTTCAAATCAGCCAGTTAAAATCTGCAAACATTCCAGGTAATTCCACATCTAAGAACAACAGCACTTGTCAAGGGCACAGCTGATTGAGAATTCTTCAGTACATGTAATGAGCAAATAAGTACAATGTTTTTTTCCTCCTCATGAGAGTGGGCCTCAATTACATGTCAAATTTCTGTGTAATTTAAAGGATTATGAGAAATTCTTCAGGTGCCAGCTCTTAGCAAGAACCCCCCCCCCCCCCCATCCCCCCTTTGATCTGCTTCATCAGGCTGTGAATGTGATAAAGCAGCTAGAAATGATTCATTTATTCAGGAACTGTATGCTGTGGCTTTGTGGGGTTCGTAATGAGTAATCTCCCATGTTCTGTAGGAATCTTTAATAAGTGCCATTTAATGAATGAAACACATTGTGTGGTAAGTCATTAACTTTGAAAGCAACAGTGATTGCTTTTGAAGGATTAGGACACTTTTCTTTGCATTTAAATGCGTGGCGTTAATTTTTTCTGGAATTATCATCTTTGTAGTCGGGAGATAAAGTTGAGATTGGAAAAAATGTCATTAAAGAAATGATTTCTCATCGAGCTTTTTTAGTATTTTGTGCGTGCGTTCCACATCTCAGCTTAGCGCTTAGCTGTTTCATACAGGTGCAAACAGACAACTACAGACAAATGCCAGTCATCTGATGCCAGTGTTGTCACATCTCTGATCCTTTTCTGATACAGATCAATCGTGACAGGGGGAGCGACAGATAATGCCTCCCCTGGCGGCTAAAATGTCTCTTTGTATGTGCTCACTTTTCTGACAACGTCTTAACATTAACCTCATCATATGTCAGACGACTAAACTGTTTGGAGTGACAGCACATTTTGAGGGCACATAAGAGTCACAACTCGCGGTGTTGTGTAAACAGGAAACCAGCCATTATGGACATCCTCCATTAACCCCAAGTCATGCATTCTTAATTACTACTTGAAGAGTTGAAGAGAGCAGGTTTTTACAGTCTGTATTCATATTTTTAGACCATCCATTTTTTGGCATGAATAGAGAGCTTCAGTACTTGAGTGTTCTACTTGTCAACTAGCAGTTGAAATAATTTCAGGGCTTGAAGTGTAATTTTGTTGATGTCTTTTAGTATGGAACTGTTGAAGCTTTTTGAGTGCTTTTGTATTTCAGGCCGACACTCGCGGCGAACATGCATGAACAGGTTTCTGACCGTAATTAAAGATTTTGGGCGAAGCTTAGCTTTTGGGTCTGAAAAGTGAAGCCAACGTGGAAGTGCCTCTTTGCAAAAAGAAGTCTGATTGTGCAAAGGTCTAAGAGAAAATGATCCTACTTCTCACCTGATTTATGACATCAATAAACATTTTCCTAATGAGTTTATGGTCTCAACTGTTAGTCCCAGTTATTTTTCAATACAGCATGATGGTTAATTTATAAACTGTGGTCCCATTTAGAATAAATAAAGCAGTGTAAGCATTACTACATGACTACCTTGTGATTGATGATACCACTTGTCAAGTCGCTACCACGGCAACCTCCCTAGCTCAACCTTCTCGTCTAAAAATGGCTACTTCTGTTTCAAAAAAACCCTAGATGCTATACAGTGTATAGATGAACAGAACATTTATGAAATATATTTTCTGCTTATCAACTAAAGTACTGATTCTCAATGTGGAAACTTAGAGGTCAATTCATAAGATACAGTAGAAATTACAATTTGATTTTGTGCTGCACAAAGTAATACACAGTACAAAGTAATGGGTGAACAGTTCAGATGGTTTGCCCAAAGTAATGGATAAACAGCTTTAATACTTGGCTAAAAAAAAATAGTTGTTAGGGCTGTGGATAAAAGGTTGAGATAAATATCTTAAAGTTGCCTAGATAAATGGTAATAGTTAGCGTGAAGTACAAAGTTTAATTAATTAGTTAAAAGCAGTGGACAACAAACACTTAAATGATACTTTTGAGCCACACCAAAGGCAAAAGTGTGGCCTGCATCAGACAAGGTTTTTAGCCTAGCAGATTGCCAGAAATGCCTTTTGCTACGTCGTATTACATATCATAACATGGCAAATACCGCAGTCGACGGCAGTATAAAGCAGGATAGTCAATAAAATAGTTTTTTTCAAAAACTGTGAATTACTGCAAAAGCATGAGGTCCTTGAACATACAGACGTGCAGAATGTGCACAAAATATATTTAGGTTGATGGATCCAGTAGTATGTGAGATAAGCTGCGGATACACGCACACACGCGACCAAAACGCATGATCCCCTCCAGGCTTTCCAAACATATCAAGTGGTGCTGATGAAAGGGTACTTGAGGGTTTTTGTTGTTTTTGTTATTTTCTCAAGCCCTTCCCACATGATCTGACATAGTTTTCTGCTAGATGACTTACAACATATAAACCACCAAGTTGAGGGAGCTGCTGGCACCCTGTTGAGGGTGGATGTCCCCCCCTTGTTAGCAAAATGACCAAAATGCATCCCGCTTGTTGACCTGTCATCATCACTCTCCATTCCCTAGTGTCAGAGAGAGTGCAGGGGCAGTTAGATCATTGATCCTTTATCTGAGGTTTGAGTTAGAGTCTATGGTCCTGCCCATGGCTCCGAATTATTGGTAGCCTTCTTTGCTGTATATTAATAAATCCAGGGCAATGTCTGTGGTACTGAAGAAGCAGATACATTTTGCTAGTTGTGGGTGAACGAAGCAAACATTTCTCCTGTTAAAAATTAACAAATCGCCTACTGCCTTGGTGGGAGTTTGCATTTGAAAAACTTGGAAAAGAACTCTTTAATCTGTGGGTACAGTATTGGCCTCAAGCATCTTTTTCTCTCTGTGTTCTTCTCTCTTCAGGTGTCATTAGAACAGCTCTTCCCAACATGGACCGGGAGACGAGGGACCAGTATGTTCTTGTCATCCAGGCCAAAGACATGGTCGGCCAGATGGGTGGCCTCTCCGGCACCACCTCCGTCACTGTCACGCTAACCGATGTCAATGACAACCCGCCTCGGTTCGCTCACAGTAAGACTTCTTTTCTGATTGTCCCTACAGGGTCGATGAAGCCTGTCATGTACAGTACGCACCATGTTCTCAACAGCTACTCAGCAATCAGAATAAAACCTCCAGCTCTTTGCTTCACTTGCATGTTTTTTTGTTCCAGCTGAATGGGATTTTAAAGATCTATTATCACTGGAAAACCACTTGAACTCTGAAAACCGGTGAGGGCATACTTTGTACTGTATGCAATGAAAGTAGTTGTGCAAAAAGACTGGGCCGTTAATCCGCCCATGAAAAGAAAGCATTGGAAAATATGCTATATTATCTGTAACAACACTGCAGAATTATTTTCCCCGTAATGTGTGGTAGAATACGCTTGGACAGAAAGTACTCGGAAATCTCACAAGCAAAACACTCATTAAATCCTCATCATTAAACATCATCCCGTCCGTTTTCTGAGGTTATGTTATCCGCCTTCCTAACCCCAGTCTTTATTTATCTTTGGTGCTTTCCAACATTTATATTTTCAGCAAACATTTAGACTTTTTACGACCAAATTAAAAAACAGCCTTCCTGCAAGGTGTGCACCTCCCTGCTTTACTCTTCATCAGAGCTGGGGGCTGCTTTGGCGTTGGATACCAGGATCAATCAGGCTCCGTTTTTTTGTTGTCAGCCTATTTCACGGGCTGCTAATGGGTTCCAGCCCGAGCTTTAGGATTCAAAGGCATGCAGTGCTTCTCATGATAATCCGAAGCGCCGGCAATCGGTTTACCGCTGATAGCCCAACCACTGTCTGGCTGGTGCACTCACAACTGGACTGCCATGAAGCAGAGTCAATTTGCTGGCCCCCGGGGGGAAAGAAAGGTTCAAGTTTGCACAACAAGTCATCAATGCCGTTTTAACCCAGTGCTGTCACGCTGGGAAGAAAGAGACTTTGGAGGAGTTTGGGGTTTTTGCTCCTGCTGTCGCACTCCCAGGGTCATGGGTCAGAATCGATAGACCATTATGGAGCATCAGAGCTGATGGAGTCAGGAGCTATAGCTAGTCCTTGCAAGAAACGAGGGGAAAGGAGCCAAGGTTAGCGGCGTGAGACGACAGGCTGGAGGGGGAGGTGCGGGGATATGGGAAAAGAGGTAGGTGCAGGGGCAAAACGGAGGGAGGAAAGCAATTCTTTGGTCTTTTAAAGAGCTGCTATTCCACGGCAAATTAAAAAGCCATTATAAAGATTACATGGCGGCAAACAATGTCAGGCAGATTAGCATTTAGACGGTGGCTGAGGGAGACACTATGAGGAACACAGAAAGGTCTGGTAATGAGCTCTGCCATGGTGATTGGAGAGATTATGATTATGAATATGATTCCCTTCTTTATTCTTATAAGAGTACTTTAAATCCGAGGGGTCAGACAAAAGCTCAAGGAACACAATGGAGAGTTTCGGAGTAATAGAATCTTCAAGTGGACATTCCATCCCATGAAAAGTACTGAAGGGATCTGAGCCTGACTCCTGTTTTTTTTTTCCTCTTCTTATTTTCTCTTTTTTTTCTATCCATGAGATAACCCATTACAGCCAGACGGCATTCAGGGAGTTCTACGTGTAAAAGTTACAGAAATCTGACAGCTGAAATTAGTCTTTGCTTTCTAAAAGTCCACATGAAACACAGAGCAGAGTGCTATTTACATTATTTATGTGTTTCCTGTAGGGGCGGCTGTGGCTCAGGTGGTAGAGCAGATCGTCTGCAGATCGCAGGGTCAGCGATTTGATCCCCACCTACTGGGCAAGACGCTGTACCCCGTTTTTTTCCCCCAGCCACAGGGGATGCACAAGCCAGTGCATTTCCAAATTGCCAGTCCCAAACCCAGATAAACAGGGGGGGCTGTGTCTGGAAAGGCATTTGGCGTAAAAAGCCTATGCCAAATCGATATGTGGATATGTTGGGTCGGATGGTTGGCCAGCGAGCAGATGATCCACTGTGGTGACCCCAAATGGGAGCGGCTGAAAGACCAGAAAGTAAACAAACAAACGAAAAAAATACATTTCCTGTAAAAACAGACAGACCAGGTTTGGCTCCTGGCACCACAGGGCTGAGCCAGCTGAGTTTAACTGCATGGCTATCTAAGCTAATGACGGTTAGCTTTCCCCGTAAATTACCTCGGAACTATAATCCCTGCTGGTCTTGGAGGATGTGTTTAGTTCCTGTCAGGTTGTGTTCACTGGGAGGCTGCTGATCCCAACTCCATTGCTCGCTAATGGCAGCTAAATTAGCAGAAATCCTGACCCAGAGTTGAAGCTGAGCACTTGGAGGACATCGGAGGGAAAACCGAAAAGCATTTTCTCCATAAACTATTATCCATGTTTTTGTACAAGTTATAAAGTTGTGCTGTGGTTAAGTAATATTAATCAGTGCAGCCCGGCCCCCAGCCCAGCAGATGCTCCATGTAGCTAATGTTAGTTATTGTTTGCATAACCTTCTGTCACAGATACCACTTTCCCCAAAGTGAATAAATTCTAGCCAGAAGGCCTGCGATGGCTGTATTCTGGGGAAACAGAAGAAGGTTTTTGGTAGACACGCCGATGTACCACTTTGTTAGCTAAGTCATGAATCTTAGCCTTAGCGCTGCATAGCTAAAAGCTGAAGATTGACTGACAGGTGAATGTCATGATATTATTGATTGAAACTGGTTAGTTCCAGCTTACATAAGCATACATCATATATAGGGTGACTAGACATCCTGAAAACTTCCCGAATTACTTGCAGCTGTCCTGAATCCTGAATCCTGTCCTATTTGTCCCGAAAATTAACATACGATTCCATGTAAAGATACATTAAAATCACTTATGTAGGGTATAATTCCTGCTGTTAGATATTAAACATGCCTTGTTAGTTGTTTTGGTGTTTGCTGATTTCATTCGACCTGTTTTAAAGCAGATGATGGAGAGCACAGCCACTATCGCAGGAGGAATTTAGGCTAAATATATAAATATGTTTACAGCGCCTACAGCTTAATGACAATCTTATTTGCTGAAAAGATAATCAAAATGAACGTAACACACCTGTCACTATGTGTCTTGTAGACAGCCAGGACACCATGTTTCATATCATCCTTGGAATCTGTGACTAATTATTATATTAATTACAAATAATCAGAGTTACATAAATTGTCATCCTTCTGACATGACACACTCACCCTGAAAGGAAGAATGATTTAAAAAC
The DNA here is from genome assembly GCF_056507025.1 of Lutjanus erythropterus. NCBI lineage: Eukaryota > Metazoa > Chordata > Actinopteri > Lutjaniformes > Lutjanidae > Lutjanus > Lutjanus erythropterus. The sequence goes on along the minus strand of NC_139337.1, from coordinate 24,931,089 downwards.
ACAAAGAGATTGATTTTTTTCTCTCATTTGTTTGGCATATATTGTTAAATAGGTGCACAACATGACTAGGCCTGTGATATAAAAGAGTTAAAAAGACATTTTTCATTTCATCTCGACTTTAATTGCATATTTTACTTTCCTGCTGCCGTATCCACTACCTCTGCTGCAGCATGAAGTGAAAGCAAAGTGCTTTATTCCATGTGTGTCGGTACGGCTGCCTGTCTGTGTTATGCAACATGAATTTATTGAGTCTGCCACACAGCCGAATCAAAGCTGAAGGGGTATAACAAAAGCTGAGCCGCTTGAAGGTGAGTTGGTGGTGAAATAAGCACATCCATTACCAGCATCCGCTCCTGTCCTTCCTCTTCCAGAGAACTATCAGTACACGGTGCTGGAGTCGCTGCCGGTGCAATCTGTGGTGGCCAGAATCAAAGCGGCTGACGCTGATATAGGCTCCAACGCGGAGATGGACTACAGGATCATGGATGGCGACGGGCCCGGCATGTTCAACATAACAACAGATGAGGACACACAAGACGGGGTCATCATCCTTCTGAAGGTACCGCATACATAAAAGATTCAACACAGCAGTGACTTTCTGTCCATAAATGGTATAAAGTTACACCTTCCCTCCTGGAAGTCAGTGACGGAGAAAAAAAACTGAAAAATGGCAACATTTCTCCGGCTGCTGGGAAAAGCCGTGTACGTGAGCGGCTGGTGTGGCATGAAATATTGTTTGGAGTATTGATTGAACGGGTGTGACTGTCCACATACTGTTAACTCTGTGCAATCCATTCAGTTTTCTACCTGCAAGCACTCGTAAGTAGACAATACCACAATATCACAAATTAAATCTGAATCAGAAATATTTTTTTGACCCCCAGGGGAAAAACGGTCATGTTACAGATGCTCCCATCCAAGAATAGAAAAATGTGTATGCAGAGGGCAATTATAAGAAAACAGAGGATAGGTATGTAAAAATATCTGTTAGGGAGTTATTAATAGGGTTGCAGCAGAATGAGATTTTCATGGTACATTAACCGTCTCAGAAAATATCACGCCTTCACGGTATAATGGCATTACACAATTATTATCAGTTATAATGACTCTTAGAGGAATGAAAGTAGGTGGTGTTTTTTTTTATTGTTTAGTAAATGTTTTATCAAAATTTCTTGACAGACATGAAAGTGGTATACTGCTGCAGCCTTAGTACTGCATTTCTCCTTCCAGCTGAATGCCAACCCTAACTGTGAAAGCTACATTTATGTATTGATTTTTATGTCCAGAAGCTACCATGTTATTACACAGTGGAAGAAAATGTGTGGCCTACACGCAGACGTGAATGAATCTCGAAGCTTGATGTGATGACTTTTTCATAATAAAATATTAAAGCAAACATTCTTTACCAATAACGAATTAACAAGTATTTAATGTGAATCAAAAGTTGATGTAGATCCACAAACTTTTTAAAATGCATCACTGAGTCACTCTGTTGCCTTATTCCTTAATTACTAAGAACATGAGAACTGTATTTAGTTTTGAAAATATGATGATAAAATGATGTAGGGATGACATTTTAGATCCAAAAGGTCAAAGGTCAACTCCACTGTGACATGATAATGTTCAGCTCTCTATCAGTCCTCTGTACTCTGTAAAAATAGTCTCTAAGTGAAGACAGCATGTTTCTCACTGGAATCACACATGCCAATATAGTGATAAAAAATACACTTAGTACATTTTATTAATTATTTTATTCTGTCAGAGTATTTGCCACCTCATTTACATGAGTCTAAACATCTGGAAAAACATGGATGTAAACGGCTAGTTGTTGAGGCATACAAGTCTAGGGTAAAGTTACAGAATGTGAATGTATCATGTGACTCCCACTATTTCACAACTTAACCATGTGTTTATTTTTGTTACCATGATGGATCTGCTCTAAGCAGATGTTAATGGGAACGATTGGTGTATCACATATGTGCAAAATTGGACTTTGTCGTATGGACTGCGTACAATTTGAAAGTATAAATTCATGTTATCTGCTTGGGTGTAGTGGTACCAGAACACACCAGAACAACGCTTTATTTTCTCCGAGCGAGGACAAAGAATATTTGCCATTCACATTTTTAAGAGCTTGATGATCAAAACATCACTAAAGTGTGTGTCACCGATCCGACAGAGCGCAGTTTTTGCAGTGAGAAGCATCTTTTTCCAGGGGTTTTGATGAGAAAAGTGTGATGCAGACTCGGAGTTGCAGCAGTGAGAGGGAGACAGTGAGGGCACTCATGTGGACTGACTGCTGCATAATATTCTCAATGTGATGAAACTATTCATAAAGTCAGTGTAACATTTGATCGTGTGTTTGTGGTCAGTTATAGTTGACCAATATATGTAAACTAATGACCTGTAATGAACCACAATTTAAGCGTGCACATGGATGCATGCACGCATCATTGGTGAACTATGGTACTTAAAATAATAGTTCTACACCTGTGGTTATTTGTATGCGGATTGAAGAGACCAGATCGAGAGCACCGCATGTATATTAATCCGCTGCTGAAAATAGTCCCCAACAAATGCAGTATTTTCTCCTGTTTGAGTAACATTTGCTAAGAACTAGAACTGGTTCAGGAACCTACGTAGCCTTTTCTTAAAAAATGAATTCGTATTTGTGTATTTGTGACTTGTTTTTAAATATTTGCAGTATGTAGTTGGACTGAATGGGCATGGGAGCGCTCAGACAGTCGGAAAGTATTAAGAGACAGACTCGAGCATTGTTGGTTTTGGCATTTTCGTGGGATTTTATGGTGATGCACAAAACGTGATGCATTCCTTGGTAATAATAAACAGCGAAAACACGTCTGTAGATCCACTGTGATCTTCAAGCACCAGGCAGCATATGGTTGTTTACTGCAGGATATTAGGATAACTGCCTCTCCCAGTTTCCCTTTTTTCCTCTTTAGCCTTCTCGCTCTGTTTTAAAATGTCTACTTCACCTTTGGATTAAGTGATAATCTTTAATTACAAATCAGAATTGACTATCTACAACATCTTTGACTGAAGTTAACATCCCATGGAACCACAGCAGCTCACAGAGATCACTGTGGGGTGTGATGTAAGGAACAGAGGCATTTTAACACTTAAAAAATCCCTCCTCTCACCATGGGAACCAAGATGCTTTAAATAATGTTATTGATATCTGCCTACATAAATAAATAAAACTTCTTGACTAAATGTCTGACAAAGCCACTTTTCATTTATACAGGAAATTTGTTGCACATTCTTGCCTCACTTTTGGATGCACCAGAGCTCATGGCTCACACTTTACATTTCAGGGTTTCAGAGGACTTGAAATGGTCTCCTCAGGCCACATGGATGTGACAGTTCATTGCTGCAGCTCTTTTGTAGGAGAGGGGAGAGCCATTGTTGGACACTAGCAATTCTTGTCAGATGGGGCAATTTGATCCTTTGTTTGTTTTTGCACCAAACTGAGACAATTACAACATTGGAGAGACTCGCTGACAATGAAAGTGTCAAATCAATGTTCTCCTGCAGTATATTATACGTTGCATTGGGGAGTTCCAGACAAAATGTTTCAAAAGCATTCATTTCAGAATGCCTCTCACCGTGGTGTTTGCCTTTCTTTAAATCAATAATATTGCCTGCACAGCACAAAGTAACTATAATCCATCAGCAAATGACTTCTTAAGTCTGACTCCGTGTTAAATTGTAATGGGTCTGTCGAATCAACATCTTTAATTGGGATCGATATTTCAGCATTATTTCAGTGATTTACAGATTACACGCGCATGTACAGTCATGGGCGCGTAGTTAAAGTTAAAAGTGGGGGTGCAAGAACAGTGACAGGCAAGGGGAGGTATTTTATTCTGTTGTCGTGACAAAACATTAAAAAAATATATGCACATCAGCAGTTGGAATTAAACTTAAGCTCCCTGCACTCTCTGGAGAAAATATTACACCAAACTCCCATGAAGTAGCATGAAATATTAACAGTTTGCCATCTCTCTGTAAAAACACATAACTTCAGACACAAGATAAAAAGCATCAAATATTGACATTCTTCTTGTCAAATCCGCATCACTAAGTGTATTTTGGTAGAAATTTTATACTTTGGATTTTGTTGCCTCAACTGGCTACCAGCCTCTGTTAGTTAGCTGCAGTAGTTTAGTGGGAGAAGACTGTGGGGATGAGATTTTTGGTCCAAACTAGCTCGAATGTTTAAAAGTAGCAAAGTTTCATGATCAAAAAGTGGGGATGCGATAGAACACATTTGATCCCTCAATCTATTAATGTGGTTGCAGCTGCTCTACTTGCTCCATTGCTCAGGCGCCTATGAGTACAGTAAGCTGTTCCCTTGTTACCCCTGAAGATGTGGAGTCATGGCAGTGTAGTATTTTCAACAAATAACTGAACATTTTTTGCCACCTCAAACCCCATGTCTCTTATATTGACAAGGAATCCAACATCTCTCACATGTGTTCGTGTCGTCTTCCTGTCTGTTTCCCGCAGCCTCTAGATTTTGAAACAAAGAGCAGCTTCTCTCTGAGGATCGAAGCCACAAACAGGAATATTGACTCCAACTTCTTGAGCTTGGGCCCGTTTAGCGACACGACGTCCGTCAAGGTGACGGTGGAGGATGTGGACGAGCCGCCCGTCTTTTCCACGCCGCTTAGCAAGATGGTCGTTTCGGAAGACGCCAAAGTGGGCACCTCGATCGGGAGGGTCTCTGCACATGACCCAGACACCACCAACAATGCCATCAGGTAGGCCACCGATGTTTTAAAGCCACAAATTACAAATCTCCTGGCCTTTTCAACAAGTAAAATACTTTTAATTAACTTCAGAGTTGTTTGCCAAAAGTAGAATATGTAGGATTTGTTTCTGTTTATAAATGCACCAGAAAGATAGCTGATTGTTGGTTGTCACTCCAGATGCTTTGGGTAAAGCAACCTAAGTACAGTAAAATAATGAGTGAATAAGAGGGTATGGGTCCAGGGTGGGGTCTCTGCGGATGCAGGTATCGCCACACACTTCTGGTGGTCTACTGCGGTCTACAATGCTGCCTCCACTTTTGCCTCTTTCTCAAAAAGTACTTTATTATAGCCTCTTCTGACTCTGAGCGGCACCCTCTAGTGGATGTATTGCTTAACACCTATGCCAACGTAAAAGGCGTGTAAAATGTAAAAGTGAAAAAGTTGAGAATACACAAAATTTCAAGACAGCTTACTTCGATAGATTTTTGGGTTTTGAGCCCATTTAGTTTTCAAGCACCCAAATAACGACAAATCGGGTTTGAAATCTAAACTTTGGGGGGTTTATGAAACTCAAGGATTCAATTTTATTTAAAGAGGAAAGCTAATTATCTCAACAAAAACTCTAGATTGCAAACCCTTAATTAGTTTATTTGAGTTTGATTCAAAACTCATAAATTTATTGGAGACAGTTGTCTTGAAGTTATGAGTTTATCAACTTTCGTAAGTACGTTGTAGGGAGCGGTGACCTGGGAACAACAATCAAATCATCTCTCTCCAGAACTGCTTACTCCACCTTTCAAAAGAAAATCACAAGAATAAACTCCAATAAAGCTCCCAAATCAAGTAAAGAATACTAATTGGTAAAACTAAATGGGTTAATTCATTCAACTGCTCCACATTTTCTACCAGCACACAATCCGTAGACCCTCGAAAGTCCCTGCGTGGCTGTCAGTAAGACAATGCCAGATGGTGGGAGGGCTGAGGAGTGCAGCATTTGCAAAACTGAAATGCCATCTTGAACGGGAGAAGGGCATTCCTGCAGGAGGGTCAAGGCTCAACACTTGTGCCGTGGCATTTGTGACTCAAAACAAGCACTCACATCGGCAATCTGTGCAGTGTCACTCTCGAGATCACCACCTATTTTGCATTAATTGAATGAATATTGTATGGTATTCATGCTTGGTCTGTTAGGATTGTTAGTAATCTTAATCAGAAAATCAAATTACTCCACCATTGTAGCTGTAAATTGCCTCTTTTTGCTCCTGTGACTGTTATCAGCGTCTGCAATATATTTCACTACATCTGTTGAAATTAAAATTATTGTGGAACTAATGCAGCCACAAGAGTCAAATTACATTGCAATAATACCCTTTGGATGTAGGCTAATTGAAGTTGTAATTTTCTCTAGAAATACGAGTTGCTGTGTATTGAAAGGGTTTGATCAGTGTTGTGTGCTGAGGGACAAGAAGACAGCCTTCAAAATTTAATAGGGTTTTGTCTCACTCATGCTATTTCAGCGGCATTTCTGGATTCAAAGTAATCTCTCGACTTGTGTTAATTATTTTTACTTTTTGGACTTCTTATATGTTCAAGTCTGAACACAATTCATTGATGACTGATTAAAGTTCCCTCAATATCAAATGAAAGTCTGATTGTCGCAGCTTGATGGAAGAAAATAATCTTTTATTACAAGTAGAAGAAACAGTAAAATGTCAAATCAATACCACTATAAGCACTTAAAGCATTTTTTTAAAAGTATGTTGGTTGTGTGTGTATTTTTGTCCAGGTACTCCATTGACAGAAACACAGACTTGGAGCGTTTTTTCAATGTGGACGCTCTGAGTGGGGTCATCAGCACAGCCAAGCTTCTGGACCGAGAGGCCAACTCGGTCCATAACCTCACCATCTTTGCAATCGAGACCCGTAAGTTTGCTTACAGCACACACTCTCAAAACAGCACTACCGGTCAGAGGTGACTGTTCGCTAAACCCCTCTTTTGAGCAGTGATATAACCCCAAGTAGTTCTGGGGGAAAAGGGAGTAACATAAGCTTAGATGAAGAGTCTGAGGAATTTAACAGCAGAAATTGTCCAATCATAGCCAAGCAACCGTAACTTGGCATGGAAACTCGTCAAGCTCTTGACATGTTGAAGTGCTGTGCATTTGGTTTGAGTAAGAGTGAGTTGGATTTAACCAAAGTAAAACCAAAAAAACAAGACAAAAAGTGTCAGGAAACTGTGGTCATGTGCTCTACAGTAGAATTGTTAGCATGTCCAGCTTACTAGCTCAATAAAAAAGCATTAGTCCTAAAGCCAAGGAGCAGTTTCAGAAGTCGTCCTGGATGCTATCAGAGTTTCAGCTAACATTGGCCTCTATGACATTGGCTGCAGAGATGTCTGCATTCTCTCGAATACAACCAAACTAGATGGCACTCGTGCTCATGACAGCGTTAATAGGGTCCACTTCAGCTGAGGCGTAGTGTTACACTGAGCTAGCTGGTGCAAAGAAAATAGTTCCCACATGAAAGTGCTCACATCAAGGTCTTAACCGGGTGCAATGATGGTTGTCTGTGGTGAAGAGAGATGATATGAGAAGATTCGTTCAACAGTTTATTACAGGCCTGGGTCACACAACATCCAAGATAAACAAAGTCTGACAAAGTATTTTCTGAGAGTACAACATAAATAGAGTAAAGGTGTCTTAGCATCTGGCCAATATCAAGTTGTTTATCCTCTAAGATGTTGCTAGGTGTAACTTAATCCATCATCTTGTCAGTTGGCTCAGACTCTGCAGCTCCATGAGTCTCTTAACTATAACATGGATCCTCCTAACTATAACATAGTCACATGTAGGAAGAAAAACAGTCTAACACCAGGTCATGATGTCTGGAAAGAGTTCAGTTCTCAAATTCATATTTTTTTTGACACTTTGAGCACAGAGTGTTGTTTAGTATTTGATAGAAGCCAGACATGAATAAAGCCAATATCTCCAAATCTCAGCAATTCACACCAAAACAATCTAAATGGATAAACAGTGCTACAGGCAGGAAGAAAACAATTTGACGAACTGTCCCTTTAATAGTAAAATGTAACTTTCACTTTGAAAATATGAGCAAGTAACATTATGTAAGCTAAGAAGCAAAACAGGATTAACAACAAACTACTAACACAGGAAAACTAAACCAGTTTTTGTTTATTTCTTGTATTGATGAAGATGCTAACTTTTGCTACATGTGCCACCAGTCTTTTAGCCAATATTCAATCATAGCAACCAAGTACATATCATAGACTCCTTTAACATGATTCTCCTTTTAAAACAAGTTGTTAACAAGCTGAAAACATTAGTCAGCTGGAAGATGGTTAGCTTAACATAACATAATTAGCTTGCTGATATAATCGATGGTTGCTGACTAGAAATGACAAGTCTGCTTTTGTCTATCTATATTTGACCTTAAGGACTCACTATTTCCAAGATTACTAAGAATTTCAAGTGATAAATCCGCCATGGGGCTTAGCGAATGGTCAGTTTACTTGTTGAGAAAGGATACCAAGCCATAGATGCTATCTGTCCTGTTATTGTCTTGATAATGTCCAATAACCTTCTGTGCTGCGGACAGTGCAGTTGTTGGGGTTGTTGGCCCGTCGGGGGAATGTTAATTCACATACAGGACAGTCATTTTGACCTCCACGCGTCCCTGAGCCGTGGGGACAAGATGCTGACTAAGGGTGGGCGATCTCACCCACGGGTGATCTATGTTAATGTGATATGAAGAACCGCCGCCTGCCTTTTTGTTCAGCTCTCAAAGGCTCGAAGGACACGAGCGCTTTTATTTTTTTCTCCGCGTTTCTATCATTCCAGTGCCATCACGCGAACACAATGGACAACAGTCATCAGCACACAATCCGGCGAGCTCTCGAGACAGCCGCGTCACATCAGTATAAGTTAAAAAGAACAACCAGCTCGTCAGCCCGGCAGTTCCTCTGCCTTCACATCTTCAGACTGAACACTGTGTGAGAAAGGGTATTCATTTTTTTTCAAAACCTTTTATCGCTCTTTGCTTCAAAGATGTGTTTTTATTTACATCTAACAGCACACAGAAGCAGTACTCGGTTGATTCCCGAGTGTGAGCGCTTGCCTGATATAGCAACAAAGAGAAGGCAGCATATAATAATAGCCATATAAAATGTCACAACAGTCCTTCATGCATGAGGTACTGGCTTCTGACACGTAGTGACACTCGGGCGCTGTTTCCAGCTGAAAACATCTTTGAGTTCACGGACTGGCAACAAAATCCACTGCCCTGTACGGCTCATGACAGTATTTATAGTAAATGGGTTCTTTGTGACTGAAAAAGAGTGTGCGGGGACTCTTGAGTTGAGGGATGCTGTGCATTTGAGCTGCAGTCACTCACATTTCATCCGCTCTGCCTGGACCACGCCAGCGACAAGAAGTCTGTGGCCCCAGGCTCCGCGCGTCCTTTTTATCACCATCAAATCAGCCGGCCCGAATGTCAGCGCGTCATCTCTGGCCGGCGTGGCGGAGACGCCAGGCCAGATCATCATCTTGCACTCAGACGCAGCCATTTAGCCATCAGTGTGTGTCAGGCAGACAGAAGCGTGAAGCCCACTGTGCAAGATGGCTCGGCGGCACGCGCAGCCTTCCCCCGACAACAAGCCCGCACCGAGTGTAATCACTTTGGCTGATCCACAGCAGAGTGGGTGAGGATGCCAGCTGTTGGAAGATCACTGCATATTTCATTACAGCAGCACTTTTTTTTTCTTCCTCCGTTGTGATTAATTAAAACACGAGAGGAAGATCAATATTCCATAATTTGGCCAAGTGCATCAACGCAAAGTTAAGGCCGAATTAAAGTGTTTAAAGTCTACGTAAAGGCAAAGGGTAGTTTTTCTTCTAAACACATTATACATGTTAGAAAATAGTTAAGAAAACATGATTAGCTGCTGAAAACGTGTGAAAATGGCTCTATATAAGCCACACAAACCAACACATGAATGACACCCTCCCTTCACCTTCCCTAACAGTCGGTTAGGAACATACCTTAAGTGACTCTGTCAGTCTAAAACAGCCCAGCAGTTCATCAAGTGTCATATTCTACACTCTACTGATGACATCCTTGACTGCAGTGAACCAGTTCTGCTATCTATTGATCCATCCTGCATTTCCACCGGCTTTGAGTGGAACCATTGTAATTGAGAATATCACCAACAGAGTGTGCTACACGATGCACACCAGCCTGTAGAGCGTGACACGCCCATTTTGGTTCCAAAGGACAACCTGATATTTTTTGGTTCCAGCCGGGAACCGACTTTTCCAAACCAGTTCATTTTTGGTGGAGATGTTCAGACAGAAAAAAAAAAAAACATCCTGTCCTTTAGTGGCTTAACACGTCCAGTAAAGCTGCTGGACGGAGCGTCCATGTTTCAGGTCGGGGTTAGGGTTTGACGGTATGACAAACTCAGAATACACATTTATTGTTGCTTTACATAATCTTTAATTCCACAAACCAATCCTAAAAAATTCATGTCCTTTGCAAAGTGGCTGCAACAAAAACTTCGCTGCTGCAGCTGCTCTTAGCCGTTACATCACTCCTTTAACAAAAACAGTGATTTTATCTAGCCAGAATCAATACTGGTGTAAGTGTTCGCTATATTTAGAACATTACTTGACGTCACTGGTCAGTCTTTATCGTCGGGGAACTGAAGCAGCGATCTCTGCTCTCTTCACAGCCACATTTTCCCTTGCAGGACACAGGAGTTGTTGGTCTACCGCTCCTTGATCCACAGCAAGTAACGTTAGTACAAATGTGTTAAAACGCCAAGGTCACACAATAACAAGCAAACTAACAGATCGAGGCAGCGGTGATCCTACAATTCCCATTTCCTGTGAGGTAAAATATGATGTCTGCCGACAAAGTAAAACTGCAAACTTGTTCTCAACACAGTGTATACATAAACCGATTGTTATGTCTTATCATCTTGTTAAATCTTTTTGAATGCTTTTTGTCATGTTACATCTTTCATCTTCTTGTGTTATTTGTTTAGGGGTTTTTTTATCTTGTCATGTCATATTGTTACATCTTTATTTGCACTGTAACATCATTTTGGGTTACATTTTTTTTTATCTTGTTGCATCTTTTTTGTCTTGTTCCGTCTGTCATGCCTGATGTGTGTTGATGGACACACCAAGGAATCATCTTTTCCATGTGTCATTGTTCCATCCATTTAGGTCGAAATCAGTCTTGATTTTGGGATGTTGGATGTTGGGATGTTGGGATTTTGTGCAATGGCACAAAATAAAAATAACAGCCAAGTACAATGTACCTGAAAACTTAAATAAAAAAGTCTTTGTACTTCCTACCTCTGCTGAGCTGAGCTGTTTTTTGAACCACGTTTGCTAATAGTTATTAAGATTTATTTTCACTAAGATTTTTGTGGATGTTTAATAATATCATACATGCATTATGCTTTTAAAAGCCATGTTTCCAGAGGCTTTAAAAGAAAACTTTGCTGATTCTCCTCTCTTTCTTATCTTTCAGAGGACCCAGCCCAAATTGGAAAAGGCATCTCCCTCATCACAGTGCTGGACATAAATGATAATGCCCCGGTCTTTGCCATAGACTACGAAACTCTCCTCTGCGAAAACGCCATGCCAGGACAGGTAAGACCCCACCAACGTCTCTGCAGTTGGTCCAGCATCCGCTCCTTTTCCCCTGCACACTCGCTTGAAGTTTGACTCACAAAGACAGCCTGCTGACTCTCAAAGCCATTAAAACCCTTTCTTGTTCCTCAAAACAAGTCCGCTGTGCACATATCCGCCTCACAGCTCGAGGTCATTCCAGGGAGACGACATCATTAGTATGAGACGCATCCTTATGATTTAATCACACGTATTGTAGGTGTTATCGTTCATTAGAAATGTTCCTCTCACTTCATACTGTCAAAGTCGGCTAAATTAATGACAGTTCTTGACACTTCCTGTGGTCTTAATCCACAATAATGTTACAGAGTAATGTGATATCTCATGCTGGGATGGAGTGGTGCTCTGACGCGCTCTGACTCTCTGTTCTGAGGACCGGTGTAATTAGACGATCACCACGGAGGGCAGCGGGGCAGAAAATGCATCACAATATCAAACAAAAAAGGAACCCTAGGAGATTTCAGGGCTCAGAGGTTTGATCCAGGAGAAGAAGAAGAAGAAGGAGGGAAAAGAAGCTGTAGCCATGCATCGCATTTCCCCTGCTTAGCATTTGGCCTCATTGTTGCTAAATGACTTGTGTGTCTGCGGCGGCGATTCGTCTGCTCTTGGCATTTGGAAAATACAATCAGAGGCGAAGGGTAAAGGAGGCGTGTAGACCTGAAAACGTACAATTGATCAGAATGATGCATTGTATTGGAAATGGCTATTAGGCCCTTTTAAATATGTTATTTGCATTCATATTTGGGAGCTGTTTGTCACTGTGCTCACGGGAGGGTGAACTAAAATAGCAAATGATTTCATTTGCAAAAAATGAGAGACTATATTTCATGTGTGCTTTTGTTTTTTTCTGTTTTTTTCCGGTGTGCATGATGCTTGACCACAATGAGGCTTTTTTTCCTCAGTGAGGTTGTGAAGCCTTACAGGCAGCGTCTCAGTGTCACGTCTGTCCCAAATTCTACTATTCCAGACTTTACAACCATTGTCGCTAATTTGTACAGTGTAATTATTATTTGGGCACTTTCATACACTGCACAATAGATGCATGTATTGATAATGGCCAATATGGTGCAGCTCAATTAGCATAACTTTTCTGGCACTGGTTTAATCACAAAACGGCCTTGAATTACAACGCTGATCAACATTTTTAGTGTTCAATTTTCCTAATCATTTATACACAGAGCCAGCTGTTACATAACCCGCTCTGCTAACCAAGGGACAACATGTGGGAGAAATATTAATACCCATAAACACACATCTGCATGTGAAAGCAGAATCTGTAGACATATGGAAGTACACGTAATGCTAAATCATCGTCAGGCAATAGCCAAAACTGGGCTGCCCTCGGGTCTACTGCTGCTAGCTTGATGGATACACCTTCTCTGAGCAAAATATAGCACAAAGATACAGAATTGAACGTAGCACTGCATGTTTTACAAAAAGTTACAGCGAATGTAAACATATCCAGATGCAGCGGTAATGAGAAACTAACATTACATTTCTACAAAGTATGATGTTAAATGAGCAATTTGTAGTAATTGCACGTCCAAAAATGAGTACAGCAGTCCAAACAGACGGTATATACAATAGATTGAAATCCTATCTAAAACATGATCTATGGTTGTTGTCCCAAGTCTCAACGATGTTCAGGGAGGCTGCAGGAACTCTGCAGGATCGCACGACATTATAATCTGATAACAAGCAATGATAAGTCCGACACTGTAAAGCAAAACCTATTATCCTGAAAACAAAAGCCCACTGCTCTGAAAATACATGCTCAGTTTAACTGTTATAAACATCTACTCCTTCTAAAAGATTATTAATGATTTCTTAGGACTCATAAACAGTGAACATTCTGCATTAATTTTAAGTCTAATAAACTTGAAATGGACAAATAAAAATAATTATTTCCACCCAGAATTGCGATTTCAAAGGAAGACGCCATGGCTGTAGTGGTGTTGTCTGAGTAGCAAGTATTTCAACTTAACTTCTTTCCTTAATTTATGCTGATGCATCATGGTCATTTTATGTTTATTACTGAAGTTTTAATATTTTTTCAGGCGACAAAGGAACCATTTAAAATTCCTATATGGGGTCAGTTTATCGAAATGACTATTTGGACATTTACTCTGATGTTTTTGTAATGATAAGCTTTCCTACTTTACCAGAATTGTCTCAGATGCCATATCTTTGTGTCCCAGGTGCTATTTTTGTTGTCCCCGGGACACAGGGGCTTTTTTTTTTTTTAATTTTCGAGCCACAAGTTGTTTTTAAGGTGTTTTTTTGGTGTTTATCTCCTATTTGTTTTCAGATTTAAACTCACAAGAAAAAACTAAATGGAGTTCAGTACAATACAAGCTACCTTGAGGTATTTTGAGGTATTGCTAGATCTAAAATTAATTAATCAGATTTTAGCCTTAGGGTGCAGACTATTTGCTGCCTCTTATATTGTATGCCATCATTATTGAACAATGCACTCTACCAGAGCTGAATGTCTATTTTTGGTTAATGATGCCGCCACTTATCCTCCGATGATTGTTGTTGCTCTCTGATATCAAATTTAGCAACTATCTATCAGCCATCAATATACCCTGACTCTCACATTCAACACATAATTTGTACATTTCTTCCCACTAGCGCCTGATAAATTATGGTACTGAGTCTATGACAATACTGAAACAAAGTCATTCAAACCGGCCCTCAGGACATAGCAACAGCCACAGCCCATGACAGCATCATCAGCAGGAAAAAGGTACAGCAAATCTGTAATTACTCAGCTGAAGCAGACAGATTGCTTACTCAATGCCAGTGATAGCTGAGCTGTGAGGTCCCCCCTAGGTGTAGCTAGGAGCTACTGTGCTGTAAATCCAGGAAGCTGCCGGTGACAGAGGCCTCTGTCCTCATCCACCCGGCGAGAAGAGAAAGACGTGCCGCATTCGGATTCCGTCCATACAGTCTTAAAGCGGCGCAGCCATAAAATGAGCCTCTATAGCTACGAGCCAGTTTTAACATAGTAATGGTCGAGGTGCTCGCGGCATTTTAAAGGAGTGTGTGTTTGTGTGTCTTTTTGTGTGCAAATGTTTTCACCTGCTTTGTATTCAACTGCAGTGAAACGGTCCAGAGGATATCTGAATGTTGATTTAGAGATGTTGCTTCTCAGTTTTGCACAACAATCTGCAATTGAGGCACTTAATTAACTTGGTAATTGATTAGTTAGCTGGTTAGTAACTTAGTTAACTAGTAACTTTACTTAGATTCACCACTCATTGCACAAAAACAAAGTAAGACGGACATCAAGAACAGGATTTTTTAGGATTTAAACTATATAAAACTGTATATTTATTTAGAAAAAAATGATTTTTAGAAACTAAACTAAGTAAAGATTCCATTTTTTTAACAAATCTTATGTGTGGGTGTGTGTAGATGCCACCAGCAGTATTCCTAGAGCTAAACTGGCAGAGTCCTGCTAAATTACATGGCCTTAACTTTTTTGTCATCACTGTATACACAATAGCAAAATAGGGGTCCCTTGAGGAAAAGGCTGGGAATCGCCATTTCAATCATGTTTTAGATTTTATGACATGATCAAATACAAAAAAAGAACAAAAACACGAGTAAAATTCATGTTTTTAATGATATATGACAGTTTAAGTCTAATAATGTGACATTACATATTAATTATTATTTCTTACATTTCCCCTGTGACTTATCTCAAAATGCTGCCTGAGCTCCCACCACGCAAATGCATCGAATGTGAAATAACTAAACACATTCACGGTCAGTTCACATCATAAACGTGAATTTGTGATTCGCTTGTGATAAATCCACATGTGCCTGGTCTTGGCCTTCACTTCACTGTTAGAGCGAATGAAGTGCTTATTCTATTTTTTTTCTATGTTTTCCACAAAGTCCAATTCCTATTCAATCTCATTCAAATAAAGCCTTCTGTTTAGGCAACGCTGAACTGTACCAGTGGGATTGCACGTCCAGACTGAATAATGAAGGCAGGCAAAATGGAAATTTCATGATGAAATTTACACCCAAAAACACATACAGAGCAAAGGGAAGGAGAGAGGTTGACATTTGAATGCAAAACCCTGTTTGAATTACAACTAGGTGTCGGCTGTCTGTTAGCAGACAGACTGGGTGGACTCAGAACCTGTCAGATGTGCGCTCCACCAGCCCTCCTGATTCCTAATTAATTAAAATGCTCCTGTTGTGTACTGTATGTCCGGCCGTCGCAGCGAACAGTTGGCCGTACTGACTGCTCTGCTTCCCTGTAAAGCTTTGCTAAAAATCTTAGGCCGCCCACTGGCTGTCACGCCCATTGGCTTATTCACAGCTGCGACAAAGATGAAATAATAACATTTGCCAGTTGGGGCCAGGGTTGACTCTGTGGCTCTGTAGCACAGATTAACAGGGAGTGCAGGGACGGAATAACCTGCCATTTTTCAGGCCTAATTAAGGCCGTCTCGTGGCACCGGCGCTCTCCAGAGATGCCACTTGTTACGGATCATCGGTGCGTCTGTCTTCTGCCATAATATTAATTGATATTATGATGGGGTGGAGGGGGCAGAGGCAGTGGGGATGGTAAGGGGTGGGCGGGGGGGTCACGTCGTACAATCACTTCAGTGTAACCATTACATACATGAGTGGACTTGGCATTCTGCTGCCCCCAATCTGCTCCCCTGGCCTTTCCTGCACTCCTGCAGCATCCCAGAGGGGGATCAGACTCATAGACTGCATAAGAGAAGTGGATGTAGACACTGTGAAGTCACCCATGGGTGTGTTGAGTACTGTTTTGAAGCCTCAAGTTTGGCGCTCTGGCTGCCGCCATCTTGGAGGTTATGAGTGCTGCAGAAATGAGTCCTAAAACCCAGAAGTTAGTTTGCATTTTTGCACTTTGGTTTTTTTCTTTGTTTTTTTTCTTTGTTTGTCTGTTTGTTTGGAAAATCATCTACTCATCGGTTTGTGTTGAAAACTTTGTTGTCTTTGCACTTTTGCATTCTTTTGCAGTTGTGTGGTTCATTTAATGACTTTCGTCTGCTGCAGATTCTATTATCTGTAATGATCCACTGGAAAAATCCCCATTTCGAAGGAACCAGGGTGATGCCGACTTCTGGGTTGGTCTACAAAAATCTGTAATTCCCGCAGCACTCGATTTAGTCAAAAGGTCGGACGTAAGGGAGGAGGATAGCAAGTGCTATTGGTAGATAGCCAGCTTGGTTAGCAAGGTGCAAGTGTGATTCATGTTAACTGCGATATTAACTGGGATGCTTATTTTGACTAGGCGACCAAAATGTCACAGTGTGGAAGAGTCAAAGTTTTAAAATGAAAACACAGACCACAACCAAAAATAAGTTCAAGCCTATTTAAGAGTACACAGTGCCACACCCTAAAGAATAGCTGCTTTATTGTCTGTTTTACTGTAAATGGAGCCAAAGTTAGCATTATGCTGTTGACGTGGACCTGAAACTAGCGATTATGGTCATCAGCGTATTAAGAAAGTGTTTTCTGAGACAACAAATCAAGTGAGAAGTAGGGGCATTTTCTTATAGTCTTTTATAGAATTTGACTTTTTTGCAACCAGCGGAGTTGTCCTCTGCCGGCCATAATAGAAAGACTATCAACGTTGTCCTCAGTTTTCACACCCAGAAGCCACATCTTTTATACAGTCCATGATAAGGAGAGGTTTTCAAACTGGAATGTGTGCCTCCGCAAAGACAGTGCATGAGGTGAAATAGATGTCAGTTAATTATTGTAGTCGGTCCCATTTATCAACACGATCAGCGGTTAGACAAACGAGGAGGCACTGAGGCAGAAAATCCCTCGCACCAGATTGCTGCAATTTGCGTCAAATATCCTACTGCTTCTCTGAGTCATAACTCAGTCAAATCTGAACTCACAGACATAATACACATAATTTTAAATTCAGGGTGACTTACACTTACCGAAGATCATTATCTCCAATGTCCATTGTGAATAAAACTGCTTTTAAATGACAGACTGAATGTACTCTTTATAACAAAATTGCCTGAGAACCATTACATTTTGAAGTTTTTTTTCAATATGAAAGTGATTGAGCGGTAATTCCTACATCCACGGGTACACTGCAAACAGGAACTGCAAATAGCTAATTTCACAATGTAAGTCTATGGGAAAAATTTTTTGTGCTGTTGTGCATCATATGAGCTGCAACGACACGTTTTGCAACTTTGACAAATATATCAAAAGGTGTGCTTTCTTGAGGCTTGAGAAAACTCTACTGCAGCATTGCCACCCCCAAATAAAACAAAGACAAACAGTACTTGAATAGGAGTTCAAACGTGCCATTAAAGCTGCTACAAGGAACTTTCATATTTTGTTGATTTTGGAGGCCCCTGTGGACAGAAGTAGTAATGATTCCACCATGAAAAAAAATCCTTTTGCTTCTTTTTAGCTGATTAACATATGACTCACTGTTACTTTGCCAGAGAAAATGTAAACACAGGCTTGTTTCATCTGATTTCAAGGAGAATCCAACCCTTTGGCAGGCTTTAAGAAGAACTACACAGAAATATCCCGTCTTTTTGGCAGTGGTCTTATTAACTTATGGAGGTCATATGGAGACATCAGTAATAAATTTAGCCTGCATCATTAACAGTTAAAAACTCCTTGTATTAGCCTTCTCTATTCATTCACATTCAGATATCTGCCCTGTGCTGAAAACCTCTGGACATACAGACAAAAATTTCAAACAATTTTAAATTGCAGTTGTCTCGGTTTTGTCTGAGAGGAGGACCACAGTGTCAGACTTTGATATGTCGTGGTCAAGTACATTTCGAGTGTCTCTGTTTTTTTTTTTCTTCCCCTGATCAAAACTACTTCTCTTACCACTTCTTAAACCGCCTCGGCTGTCACATCAATCACAGGAAGAACAAAAAATATCTTCGCACCACGGCTGTCACATCAATCACACAAACAACAAAAAATAACTTCACACCTCCAGTCTTCATGTAAATTATCAGTTTATTATAGGTGTTGCATCAAGGTGTGGGTGCAAACAGATATGTCAAGGCGCAAAGGGACGTGGAAAACATTAGACTGCGGCGGCATACCGTCTGTTCTATAAAAAGACAGAACATGGAGCAAATTTAATCTCGGATCTCACCAGGAGATCACTTTAGCCTCAGCAGTTCTGGCTTGTCGGGATCATGCCAACAAACATGCTTGTGTCAGGATGAAGCTCAGCAAATGGCTCAGAGAGTCGATGTGAAAATGAGAGAACGGGCTCAGAAGGAAATGAAAAGAGATTGAAAGATGACATTTGTTGAATCGTACGTATTGATTGTTCTATTAAGTGCGCGCGTGCGTGTGTGCGTGTGATGACAGAAGGGCGCGACGTGCGAGCGGATGCTGTTGATCTGTTAGTGAACTCGCGGGTGCCACATGTGGGTGATGTTTGGGGCGCCGGTGTCATAGGAAGCCGCTCGGCAGAGTGAGGGGTGTGAAAACTGCAGGACCATCACTTCCTCCATCAACACAACCCCCGGTGACAGCTGTCTCGTCGCCATGGCAACGAGTGCCACCTATTTGATGCGGTGCTTATTTATACTCTTAGTTCAACTTTCATGTGGCTGGCTTGATCTCATTGCATGACTCATCTGGCTGACTATCTGATAATTACACTTTCAGGACAATATAACCAGACTTTTTAGAGGAGTGGAGGGGTAGATTTTGAAATGCAGTGTTTACTCAGCTGGTGTCAGAGAGGGAGAGGTGTTATTCAAGCTCTCCATCTCTCAGACTCTCAGTCTAGCTGTGCTGCACTACCTGACATTACGTCCCTCATTACATACACTGTAAATACAAACTATTGCTTTTAACTGAGGAAAGTTGAAAAGACAAGTTGAGGTGATTTTGTAATGGTTCAAACAAATTTTTCTAGTCAGGTCTTAAGGGAGTTTTAACTCTCAAACAATGCATGCTGGGAAGTCTGCTAATTCTGTAGATCCACAACTTTAATGAGGTGATTAAACTCTACACAGTGGATCCATTCAATTTATCACTTCAGACCTAAAGACTTCAAGTTAGAAAAACTTGTGCACTAAAGGCTATAATGCTTTTTGTTTAGTTTTGAATCAAACTCAGATTTTTAAAGGAGAAGTCTGTCATATATTTACTGCAATAAATCCTAAAAATTTTCATGATATGCCATCAGAGATTAAGAAAAGGATGTTAAATTGAAATAATCCCTTCACTTGACATGAATGCTACAGCCACTGCGTCCTGTGAAATTTCTATTCCAGACCGGAGTAATTGTTTTGTGTGTCCGTTTCACATTAATCAGAATTTTTACCGAGTGAGCAAGAGTCTGTTAATGAGTCGTACGAAGTCACTCATAATCTTGTAGATGTCTAAACTGAGGAAAAATTTTAATAGAGTTTGGCAGGCAGTGAGACAGGCAGCCACTTAACTCATCGTCCAGAGTGTGTATTTTCAGAGCAGTGGGCTTTTGTTTTCAGGATAACAGGCTCAACTTTACATTGACAGACAGCTGACAGTTATAAACAGCTGATTGACTTACAGTGGAGGACTTGTTTTTCACTTGTTATCATCAGTTTGCAATGTTGCATCCTTCTTGTGCTCCTGCAGTCAACTGCAGATGGTATATTAAACAAAATAACATTTGGACATTTGTTCTACAGTACTAATTTTTGCACGCGCAATGGCCGCATATTGCTCCTTTAAGTTTTGAAATACACCAAACAAAGTTTTGCCAACCCTAAATTTTTTTTTGAGATGGTTTACTTTTCTTCTTTAGATAAACTAAAGCAACAAAACAAGAAGAAAACTAATTTTTTCACAGTGAGCTGTGAACTGTACTAACAACTTGTACTTGCCATTATTCACTTTCAGTTTAATGAGTTTACAGCATTCTGAAATACAACTGTTTTTGCGGGTGGGGGAGTGTGTCAAAATTATCTGAAGAAGCGAAATAAATGATCTCAACAAAACATCGTTAGCTGGTAGAACCTTTTCAAGACATAATAATTTGTTTTGGGCTCAAAACTCTATCTCATCTCATCTATTAAAGTAAGTTTACATTAAGTTAATCAGAAAAGGTTAGTTGATTCCACCACATTGATTTTTTACAGTTTTGGCCACATTTCTGAGCGCGAGTCTGACTCAGTGGAGCACAGATGCTTTGTGTCATAGGTGCAGTGAATTATGGTTGTTGTAGTTCACTAACATACTTCAGAGTCTTGATTGTTGGAGCAGCACGTCGGGGAGACTTTGAGAACAGACACATTTTAGTTGGCAGGATGTTATTTGTGAAATAACTGAGTTAGTATTTGGTCTGTGGAGGTTCAGCTCAATCATCCAGGTGGTGCGGTGTCTGGAGAAGCGTGCATCCCAATCACAAGACTGAAATCTTCAATCAAAAGATGCACACTCAGTGTTTGGCTTTGGATTAAAGACAGAAGTGTTTTTTGATTACAGGCGAAGCTCATATCTGGTTCGGGTATCATTTGAAACATTTTAAATCTGAATTTTTGTACCAATTACTTAGCGTTTGGAGAATATACACAGTTTATTTTTTTTCTTTGAAGAAAATATGCTAAGTGGTTCATTGCATCAGTTTTAAACAGGGAACTTTGCCTGAATAAAAGAGTTAGAAAAAGTTTGAAAAATGCCAGATATTCTGTTTTTAGTCACAACCTTTGATACATGCTACTCATTTCAGTTGACTGTAAAAGTATTGAGATATTAAAACCTTTTCTCCATTTAATAAAATATACAAACCAAGCTGCTCATTGCATTAATGTTAAAGCTTTTAAAAAAAATTTCTGGTAAGCTTAGGAAATATTTGATCAAAGGCCAAAGAGGCGAGACTAATACTCTGCTCAAGCACTGGATACCAAATTTGACAGT
The DNA here is from genome assembly GCF_056507025.1 of Lutjanus erythropterus. NCBI lineage: Eukaryota > Metazoa > Chordata > Actinopteri > Lutjaniformes > Lutjanidae > Lutjanus > Lutjanus erythropterus. The sequence continues at coordinate 24,909,686 of NC_139337.1, read as the reverse complement.
TTTTAATATTCAGTGCCACAAAAGGTTTCAGTTGGGACTCAAAAAGCATTAAGATTCAATACCCGACCCAATCATTCATTTAATAAAATAGACCATTACTGTTTACTAAAGAGCTTAATAAAATGGTGCTGAAAGTTTCAAGGTTTTAATGAGCCCTGCTCATGTTGACACTTCATTATTACCTGCATCTGTATGTTGAAGTGTGATACGAGATAAAAAAATTGTGGGTTGCGGCTAATGCAAAGTGTTGATGAGTGTTGTTTGTCAGGCGTCTATATGGTTGCAGTGAAAGTTCCTTTAGGTTTGTTTTCACTCTCTTTATTTACGGGTCATTGTCGCTGAATATCATGTATGTTTTTATTTTCAGTTTAGGTTAGGTTACTCAGGTACCAAAGTATTTGTTACAGAACAGTGGTTAGTTTGGCTAAAGCTCCAAAAACCTCCTGTGTGTCCCATAATAGAGCTACTGCTGGTCCTTGCCTTGTCCTCTAAATGTCCACTTTCCATTCCACATTCCAGGCCCCAGTTTGTAATTCAGGCTCTCTGTTAAAAAAGTAATAGAAATCGAAGGAAGTTTGGTTTTATTCCAGAGCCCATTAGACTTGTGAATGCTCACAGCACAAGAAATAAAGTAAAGTTTTGAATTTAATTGAGCAAAGTAAGTCTCAGTCCAAGGAGACATAACCCAGATGACATCACCAGGGTTAAAATGTGCAACATCTACATTTCGTCACAGTTTTTAAGACTGTTACTATTGATTGTGTGGTTTATGTTGTGCTTAGGTTTTTAAAAATTGCGGTCGCCAGTGGTGCATTGACTGATGTGTTTGACCAACCAACGTACGCTTGTTTCACTCGAGGTCCCTCTTGTGCTGGAAGAGTGACGACTAGATACTAGGAGGTAAAACAAAAGCTGCTCAGAACGGCATTCTGGGACAGACGATCAGTCCCAGTCCTGTCGCACCTGAGATGAATCTCTAGAGTATTGTGGTGACGTTGCACCGACCGTGGCCATTCCATCCATCCAATCCGCGTCTCGATAGACTGAACTCAGGAAGACATTTTTTAAAATCTCTTTGTTCGGTCTCTCTGCGTTTGTAGCCTCTAAGTGAATCTCTGTGGTTTTAAAAATTCAACATTTCCCTATTTTGCTTTGCTTTATGGCCCCAAAAAAGTTCCTCTTTAATTGCAATTGCTTGGCTTTTTTGCCTTTACTGTGCAGGCATCCTGATATTCAAGATTAAAGTTAAAACTGAATGCCAGCCACTGCGAGTTGCCAGATTCCTCACACTTTCTGCAGTAGCAGTGAATGGATCTAAATATGCGTGTGCCTCTTGTTTGCACATTCTCCTCGTCCTCCTCCTCTGAAGCGACAAATAAAGACCTTTGTCCTTTTATATCCGATTTGATCTGAAGTGCAGCCATGTGTAAACCCAAAAAACCTTTAATTCTGTGATTCATAGGCCTCCTCAGTCTTGCCTTGCGACAGGCACCAGTCTGCTACCGCTGTTAATGTCTTTCAGCGAGAATTTATGCCTACATCCATGCCTCTTTCCTCTCCTGTCTGCTACTCAACCCATTAGAGAATTCCCCACCAAAGGTTCTGCGGAACGCCTTGCATCAGAGCCACACTAATGAAAGGCATTATACATTACAAAGTGTTTGATTTAAGGATGATTTACAGTCCTTTCCCTCAGCAGTGAGGAATGGAAAACCTTCCTGGAGATAAGCTCCGAATCCATCTGCAATATTCAAAGGACATCAAAGGGTTCAAATTGTGTATAGGAGGTGTCGGTGTAAGAACCACAAAGAAAGGTTTCTATCAGATGTGAAATTTCCATAACAGAGTGAGAGGCTTGTGAGTTATTATGATCCCAGAATCAATGGCAGCTTTCATGATATGCAGCGGAGCATGCACACACTGCATGTTTTAGGTATTGTCGCGTCTACCTGTCACTGATCTGCCGGTGACACAAACATCACTTCAGTCTGTGTGTGTACAGATATCCCCAAATGTTCTTGAACTAGAGCAGATAACCTTTTTTGCATTTCTGCCTCCCACATAAATTTCCCTTGCGCTGCAATACCAAACAGTAAACACACACACACACACACAAAGAGGCATACTTTGTGATTACTTTTGCTGATGAAAGAGCAACTATTTTAATTTTGTTTAGAAAGAGAGTAAAATATTCATGAATTTTCACCCCGCCTGCCAGATTTAATAATTGGCAGGATGTCGTTTACCACCTACACCAACCCCTAATACCTGACAGCTTGTAACCAGCAGCATTTAATCACAGCTGACAACTGATAATCCATGTCTCAGCACTGATGGATCATTGGCTTTTATTTTTTTCCTTCTTCCTCTTCTTCTTCCTCGCCCTTTTTTTTATTTATATTAATTTTGTTTTTTTTGTCTTGATGTTCGACGCCGAGCCGTTCGGGGCTGGGAGATGTGATAATTTAGTGTGAACTGCCTTTAAGAATCTCTTGGATCCCGTCCACGGGTGTGAGTTGTCACAGGGTTGAGTTTCTAGATTGCCTACAAAAGGATTCGGGAGGCTTGATCTAAATTTATAAGGACACTGCTGCAGTAACACCCACTTTGATGGCCGTCGCGGTGGCTATCATTTGTCGTCCATATGGCATGTCTGTGTGTGATATGCTTCTCCTGTACACCATGTACTGAGTGAGATTCATCTCTTTATTTTCTTGCTGCAGCTAAGTGCTGCTGCACAGAAGGCGCTGAAATTAAAGCTCAGTGTTGTTTTTGCTGAAAAGAGATAACTTGATTTTCAGATACCACGTTTGTGTGAATAAAAAAAAAAAAAATCATTGCAGCTCCTGCTGGTGGGTGTAAATAAATTGGTTTATTTGGTAATTTGATTTCCTGCATTATTTATAGTTGTCAACACTGCTATATAATAAAGGGAGTGAGATTCTGTTTAGTCTCGGGTTCGGAGGCAAAATAAAGTGGGCCGAAACAAATAGCATTCACTTGTTTAACTCGCAGATATCAATGCTTGTCTCGCTTTGCTTCAGGCAAGAGCAGTTCTTATCATGAGTCATTTTCATACTTGCAATAATGAAGTAGGAGTGCCTGACTGCATAACATGAGCATTTACTTTAAACAGCATCAGCGTGACAACATTCAGTTGACTGACCTTATTATATGACGGGTAATTCAGGTTAATTCATGCAACTGCTTTAGATATTAAGAATAAGAACACGTGTGTAATATTCATTAACCCTTTAATGGCCTTTTGAACTGTGTTACTTTGGTGGAAACTATTGAACTCTGATTGAACCGCGTCTCGCACTCAGTTGAAGTATGAAGCAATCTTTTAGAACTACACCTTTTCAGGGGACTTTTTGTCATTCATTTCAAGGAAACTAAAAAAGAAGGAAGGGTCATTACATCACTAACGAATTCATTCTCTGCTTGGTGCCAGACTTTAGTGCCAGTTCTGTTGAAGCTTTCATCTTTTGGGGGGAGTTTTTTTTTTTTTTTTTTTTTATTACTCTTTCAAGGGTTTGCAGGACAGGGGGTCTCGCACACTGGACAGATTGTAAGGCCCCCTGAGGAGAATTGTGATTTGTGATATTTGGCTACACAAATAAAACTTGACTCGACTTCACTTATGCAAGAGGCATGGAGAAGAACACTAAAACCCAACTATGACCTCTGATGAAGAAATGTCTCCGCATATACTACTGCAGAGAATAACATTTTTTTTCCCTTCTGTTTATATGATGACTGACGTTGCATCTCCCATAACTGACATCAAAGTCTGTCCTATAGTGAACTAATGACCCTAATGACCTTGTTTTTTTAGTTTCCTTGCTTCATTTGAGGAAGTAGTAGTGTGTCTGTGGTTGAGTTGTTAGAGGAAACCTTATTTATTTATTTTTTTATATATTTTACTGTAGTTCAGTTTAAGAGGACTGACTGAAATGGAGGATGTAAATGCAGACCAGAGGCTGACATGTTTCACTGGGTTCCTTTGTAATTCCTGAGGGACGGGAGTCAATTTCACCTTTCATCACACAACCGGGACGGGACAGGACAGGAAAAAAAAAAAGTCAGGACAGAAATCACTGGCTTGAAACAATAGGTTTTTATATATGAGTGTGCACTTCTAATACAAATAAAGGCTATTTTTTTATATTGAAAATAATGCTGGTTGTTCTGTTGCCTGTCTTTGGTCCTTTTTTTTTAAATGTCTGCAGACTTTTGTATAAAGTGCAGGTCTGTACAGGTGCTGGAAATCCTGGAAAACACTTGAATTTTAATGTGATGTTTTCAAGGTTTGAAAAGTGCTTGGATTTTGGATAACATGCTTGAAATTGTAATCACATCACTTTCATAATAAATTGCTGCCTGCCGACTGAATTAGTTAACTTTTTAGATAAAGAAATAAAATAAATCTGATATTTGCTGAGCCAGATTGTACAAGAAGTTAATGATTAATCATTAATTAATTAATTGCCAAATAAGCATCTAACCAATTAAACATATATTAATTGCTAATTAATCAACAGTCTAAAAATGGCAGGAATTTTAGAATTAAACTTAAAATGAGGAAAAAAGACAAAATAAATGAAAACAAGAAAACATCAGATATAGACATGTGTTTCATAGTTTATTAATTATTAATGATTCATCAATTTATCAGTTGTTTGCATTCTCAACTACTGGTTAAGGAAAATGTACAAAATACATCACCCTAATGGGAAACCAAGTCTACTCTACAATAACATCTGATTTAATATGATTAAGAGGTGAAATAATAATTTTACTCATGAACGTGTAATTTACCACAGCAGCTGGAAAAGCTTGAAAATGCTTGAAAAGAACTTGGATTTGATTTTGGAAAAGGTGTAGGAACCCTGAACTTGAACGTGATTTTAGTTAACATGTGTAAATCTGATTTTGAGGGCCCCCTGTGATCTCTGGCGCCCCCTAAGGGTGGCCAAGACCCCAGGTTAAGAACCAGTGCCCGAAACAACAACATCGCAGGGATCGGGTAGGAATCATTTTTCCAGAACTGGAGCAGCATGAGCGTTGTTGTCACTGTGATGCATCTATTATTATTCACTGTGTATGTATTGAAATGATTGTGTCTGTAATGTGGTAAATCCAGAGTAATGCTGATAATATTGGTAATAATGGCAAATTTATTCCCAATTCACAAAGTTGGAAATTGATTTCACTGTGAACACTGGAGGTGGTGCAACTCCTACCTCTAATTGTGAGTCCAAATTAAAGTGTAGGCTGTGGGAACTACCAACGACTTAACAAGCCAGAAATCTTTCAAAAAACTGTTTTGCTGTTGGCAAACTACATAGATGAACAAGATTTGATTTAGTTTTACAAAGACTGAACTATAAATTATATGTTTTTTTGTTGTTTGTAAATGACTGACGTCTTATTTTCATGTTTTGAGTAAAATGTTTTATTTCTTGAGTTCTACATGCGGCTCCTGCTCCATAAAAAGAGATGTGTTATTGTAAACTATCCTTTATTTCACAAAATTTTAGAAAAAATTAATGCAGATTGCTAAAAGTGTGTTTTCACTATAATCAGACACCACTACCGTGTGGTAGAGATGCACATTTACCAACACACGGCACCTTGGCTGTTTGGTCGAAGCTCATAATTTAACTCTGTGTTCTGTTGAAAAAAACTAGTATTATATTTTTCTTGTTAGTGCCCAAAGGAACAATGTAATGCATTATTTTTTTTTTTTCCACTGATGTTATGGTTTCAGCACCGGGCCTGAGAGAACAGTCACTGGACAAAGATTTGCTTCCCCAAAGAAAACACTTCATCCCTAAGAGGGTGCCAAGCTCTTGCCAAATAAGCACTTACTGTACTTGAAGAGATAAATGACACAAAACCACGGCCAAACATTATAAAACAAATCTTTTTCCATCAATCAGAATCAAGTTGATTTTCTCCAGTTCACTCACACCGTTGCTCTGCCTTTTAAGAAAGATTTATGCCTCGGTAGATATAAATCTATGACAGAGTGAAAAGTGATGCATATACAAAGGCTTGTCAACAAAGCTCTCCTTAAACTGACACCGTAGCTCTTTTTGCATGTGCACGTTAAACAATTTGCAGCCCGAGTTAACATCTAATCAGCCAGCGAAATCAGATAAAGATCGGCCAGGTAACTAATCTTCAATGTCTCTGTTTGCCTCTTGTCGTCCTCAGGTGATCCAGACCATCAGCGCGGTGGATAAAGACGAACCTCTGAGCGGCCACCGCTTTTATTTTGCCCTGGCAGCACCTGTTGCCGGCAACCTCAACTTCACTCTGCGAGATAACAAAGGTACTACTGTTGTTCTGTGATTACCCGCGGTTTCGTTTCATTCATTTTTCTGTCTGGTGGAGATTCAGAAAGTCCAAGGTTTCTGCAGGTCTTGAAAAGTCCATAGAAAGCACTGAATTCAGTTTCCTCAATAAGGGTCACTCCATCAATTACTCTGTTTGGTGTCAGACTTTGGTGCCAGATCTATTGAAGCTTATGGGAAGTGTGCAGTGAATCACACTAAAACCCAACATAAGCTGTCTACTTTGTATGAACTTTGACGAAGAAATGCCTCCAACGCATGACAGAACACACTGCGAGGAATTGCACACTAGCAGTTTTTCCAAATGTGCACGTTGTTTTATTTGCTGTTGGTCTCCAAATATTATCCAGGGATGATTAAACACACTTTACAGGTTTAATGGAGAGACAAATTAAAATGTTCACTGTGGCAAATAAAAATTAAAAAAAAGTTGCAAGTGAAGTGTCCCTTGAAAATAGTGAGTCCAGGCTAAGTGTGCGAGGCTAATATTGTTAATAAAACCAATATTATTTCTGCTGCTTTACCTTGATTGGCGAGGCTAATAATATGTTGATGTTATGAGAATATCACCTTCATATATATAATGTCAAATATTTACAAACCTCTGATTATTAATTGTGCATTGCTTAGCTATAAACTAACCCTTCACTATAAAACAAAAGGTATACTGTTATTTCATGGTTGTCAGAAACTTTTCAAAACTTTTAGTGGCTCAGTTTTCATTTAGTTAGGATGCTGTCACAGTTAAGCTTTTTGCCTCTGAAGCTCCAGTCCATAATAAATCTAGCATAACATGATTGTAACCTGCCTACAAATAAATGATTCAATTCATATACAAATCAATCAAAAGATACAGTGATAAGACATGAAACACTACACGCCAAAATACCAGTGCCTCCATCATGAGACTGACAACCTATGAAACTGAGAGGGGAGGTGGAGGAGTGGTTTGTCCGTGTAACGTGACATAATGACAGTTCCTTCTTTCTTCATTCCCTTGACGAGTGACAAGGAATACGAGAAAAAGGTGCACTATGAAAAAACAAACAGTGTGAATGGAAGCAAGAGTTGAAATGGGTAGAATCTGACACATCTAAGGATGTAATTTACTACTTTTCATCATGTCTTCAGCAAGTGCCACAGTGACAAAGACTTTATTAAGATGCGTTAAAATGCCTTTTCTTTGTTGTTTTTACATAATTTTATATTCGGACCACCAAGTCTAGAAATTTCAGGGTATGGTGACAGTTATAGATGCTAAAAAGTTTAGCATCTATAACTGTCTAAAATAAAAATTGTTTCTTGTTTCATTTTTTGTAGAGTTTTAATCAGCACCACCAGACTTATTACAAACATTGTAACTATGCTAGACTGGACCGAAGCTCAGTGTCGTAATGAGAAAGTGTTGAATTTCCCAAGAAATCATTATTCTTCATTAGTTAATAGCCTACATCCATTCATTTTCTGCTGCTTTTCTGCCGAAGGGTTCTTTTAATGCAGCAAGAAAACTCTGTTTCAAAGTTCATGCGGAGAGTGTGATGAGAGACTTGAAAATTTTAAATTGAAGAAAAAAACTATCCTTTGATAGCGTCTTTAAAAATTAGAAGCGCACATGAAGGGCTCAGACCTCAGCCAAGGCTAAACGACTTATCTTCCAGTTTTACAAAAAAGGGGAAACTAATTTGTGATAATAAACCTGAGATTCTGATCCGGTGCAACATTTACTGGGTTCCTCCTTGGCCTATGCTACACTCTTCCACCAAGTTTCATGAAAATCAAGCTACCAGTTTTTCTGTAATCCTGTGGACGAACAGACAAACAAGAAGTGACACTGAAAACATAACCTTCTCTGAAGTGTTGACGCGACGTGATAAAGTAGTAAATAATTACAGACCTCATCGTACCCACCACTTTTCCATCATACTTTAAAAAAGTCTGATCATGAAAGGCGGTAGATTGCACTCTGTGGTCTTAAAAGGTCCTAAATTTAACTTGGTGAACTCGGCAGAAACCCCGAAGTCAGTCACCAATTTAAACCTAAAAAGTCTACATCCTTGTCAGAGCTCCAAATGTCAGATCAACCCTGTTGCATGCAGCTTCTAAATCAAAAACTCCCTTGAGAAAATTGCCTGTGGCCTCCGGAGTCTGTAAAAGGTGTTGGTCAAGTTAGGTACGGTCTATTTGCTGCTTACTTCCTTTCGAATTGAGCCTTGCAGCGATGCAATTGACACTTTGGCCATTGCTCACTCCAGCTCTCTATATCTGCCCTCCATCTGGACACAATCTACTCTGCAATCTGACTCAGGAGAAGAAGTGCAGAGTAACTGGTGCCTCCCAGCGTGCCCTTCCGTGCCAAATGAAGCCATAATTCTGCTATGACAATGCCCTCACTACCCTCTTTTGTAATTGTTCATCAACGCTGAATGCAAAAGCAAACTTTCTGCTGCATCTGGAGCAAATCGGAGATAACTCAATTTGTGCCACAATCCACTCCGCCACAGCCTTATTCTGCTCACTGCAAGGTCTCAATGTACTAGATCAAAGAATAACTTTAACCTTGACATACAGGCTGAAAACTGCCTTTGTAACATTATGATTGCTCACCACCTACACGCAAAGCAGTGGGCGACTAAACAAAATTAGCTTCTCCTAAAGGAAAACTTAAGTGTTCATTTGCATATAGCTTTACAGACATGAGAATTGCGGGTCCATCGTCGGTTACTTGCACGAATCCCCACTGATTTAGCAACATGTGCAGAGCTGACACACTCTCTGAGGTAATGTTGAGAGTTATGTTCAAACATGTGGCAGCTCGGCTGAGGTTCAGAGGTAGCAGCAGTGGCGGCGGCGGTGGCGGGAGCAGCAGGAGACGGGCTGTGCCACAGTAATCCATGTGAGTGCAGATCTGTGAGTGGAACATGATGTTTCAGGTAACCTCTCTGCAGATTACAAGCAGCTTGGCTGGAGGACGGTGGCTGATAGCTTTGTTGAAGACATGTTGTCTCTGAATATGCAGGCCTGACCCTGGTTTCAGTATGTATGAGACAACATTTTCAAAAATGTCTTTCTATGTCTATGTCTTTTAAGAAAAGATTAGGGTCATGGTCAAGGTTATTCAACTAAACAACTTGGTTGGAAGTAAAGAAATACACCGCTGTTAGACAATGACAACATGGACGCCAAAATTATCAGTGTTAAGAAGTCACCAAGGTTGCTAAATTGGCTAAACATTGAAGCTGGAGCCTGCTGAAAATTTCCTCTTTGGAGGAAGGCATTTGAAGGCAGCATAACTCTCAGATTAACATTGTTTTCCAAATAGTCAAACTACACCAAAACAATTTAAAGCCCCTTTATTTTTCCTTATAACTTTACATATCCTGACTAAATAATCTATAATCAAAGTGAAAAAAATTTAAAACTCATCCCAGTTTGATCAGATTTGACTGACAGTGACCAAACCCACTGACTGCCATCAGATTTTGTTTCAGACGCAAGGAAACTGAATAAAAGGAAGAGACATTTCATCGCTATAGAACATTCAATGCTGCAGACGTTGTCAGCTCTATTGAAGCGTATGGGGGACGCCATGTCAATCACGCTATTTGCAGACCAACAGCAGATAAACGAGTGCACACATTTGGAAAAATCAGTCAGTCAGTTATTCTCTGAAGTGTGTGTTTTTGTTGCTCTTTCATTTTTTTAGAGGCCACCAAAAGCCGAGTATAGGGTGTTCTCCAGTGATGTAATGACTAAGCTCCGCCCATTTTTCCTGTCTTTGTTAATGACTGATTTAAAAAAAAAAAAAAAAAAAAAAAAAAGTTTGGAGTCGTGTGAACTTCTTTCAGCTTTTGAAGTGCCAAAAAAAAATTGAGAACAACTGACTTCTAGTAGGAGCTGATTTAGAAAATAGGTTTTCTAGGCCTTTTTGATGTTATGTAACTAAAACAGCAGCTAAAGTTAAGGAAGAGTTGGGAGTTAGGGAACATGGGTGAATGCAGGGACGGGAAAAGTTGGACCTACTACCCACTGACCTACCACCTCGACCTACAAACCCTCACTGTCTGCTTTGCTACACCACCTCGTCCAACTGGAGTGCAATGCTTTTTGATACTGGGCTTGTATGTGGGCAAGGCCATTTCCTGTTTCAACATGACCGCAAGCACAAAGCCAGCTCATTAACGGAATATTCTTCTCTGACCTCATCCATGACCTCAACCCCATGCCATAGATTTCAAGCTTGATCTTATCACCCAAGTGTGGAGGCTGTTGTAGCAGCCCATGGGTAGGGCATAAGGGTCACATTCAGGTGCTGACATACTTCTGCCATGTAAATTAGTGCCTTAAAGGAGCAATATGTAAAATCTGTGGGTCCAGAAATCATTACTGCAGTCCAAATAGTGAGTTGGATCTACACACGGTGTATTAAATAGGTTGAAATCCTACTTAATATGCCATCTATGGCTGAAGCGAGTTGTGTCTGATCATCCCCTCCTCTCCAGACATGAGGAAGCTCAGGCAGGCTGCAGGAACGCCGCAGTAGCACAACATTGCAATTTAAGAAAAACATGCGACTGCAAGTCCTACGCTGTAAGTTGATCAGCTGTTTGTAACTGTCAGTGTAAGATTTAGCCTGTTACCTTGAAAACAAAAGTGCACTGCTGCAAAAATACACACTGAAGTTTGAGTCCAGCGACTGTCTGTCTCACTGCCTGCCAAACTCCATTAACATTTTTATCAATTTAACTATTATAAACATCTGCTCCTTCTATAAGATCATTGATGATTTCCTAAGACTTATAAAAAGACACTATTCTCATTCGGCAAACATTCGGCATTAATTTAAACTCAAATTAAAGGGCTAATTCACCCAAAAATGAAAATGCAGTCAGGTTTTTAGTCTACAAAACACTGCTGGAGTTTCGCAGGGAAAAAGTGAATGGTGTACAGGGAAAAAAAATAAGAGAAATTATAGATTACAATATAAATTACAAAGGAGGACACGACTGTGTTAGCATTATTGTCTGAGAACTGAGAATGTTTCCTTAATCTTTGATAAGATATTGTGGTCATTTTATAGTTTATTACAGTAAATATATCACAGATTTCTCCTTTAATGTCTTATTTTTACTTGTATGTGTCCCTTGTCTTTCATTTTGCTGATTCTGTATTTACAAGAGAACCCATCTCTATATTATTATATTTTACCTTGTTCTAAGACTCAAAGCAAAGCAAAATCTCCATATTACCTAGAAAAAAAAAAACAAAGGAGTCGTCCTTCAAGGCGAAATCTACATTTCAATCACGACTGCTCAATTTGAAAGTGCATTTCAAACTGTTGAAATAGTTGTCATGAAATGGCTTATTTTAGCTGCTGGTGTAATGGCATATTGTTCTCCTCTGGCTGCCTGTCTTTCTCTCTCTCATAAGGTGAAATTTCATATAAGATTATACCATCAAACCGAACCTGTTATTAGCCAACAGGTGGTCAAGATCAGGGAGAGACACCACAGTGTGTCATGTAATGAATTGTGTTAATGACACCATCTGTTGGCATCGCTGCTTTTAATACTGTAAAATCATTTCAAACTGCACAACCATAGCTTAGCAATCATTACAGAAGAGAAGTTAAGCCTCCCGCTAGTCATATATATGCAGATCATTGTTCACTTGAAGCCAATTAACTTATATGCTCATTAAATGCAGCTTTCCAGGTTTACAAGTCTGACCAATGTATGTTTCTGTTCTCATTCTGCAGACAACACGGCGTCCATACTGACGAAGCGAGGTGGTTTCAGGAGACGGGAGCAGCCGGTGTATCGGCTGCCCGTGTTGATCGTGGACAGTGGAAGTCCTGCCCTCAGCAGCACGAACACGCTCTCGGTGCGGGTGTGCGACTGCGACTCTGACGGCGTGGCCTTGTCTTGTGGAGCCGTGGCCTACACCGCGACCGGCCTCAGCACTGGCGCCCTCTTGGCTATTTTAGGCTGCATCATCACACTCCTGGGTAAGAGCCATCTCAGTGTCAGAGATGTAAGTCCATGCAACAAGTGGAAGACATTGGTATACAGCAGCTATTACCCATCAGATATGAAGACATTTTAACTGATGTTTGCTGCTTACCTCGCTGGCAGTAGTGGGAAAAGTATTTTGATCCGTTACTTAAAGGGTAACTTTGGTAATTTTCATCCTGGAAAATCAAACACTAATTCTAACCTGACATGATTTCTGCATGATGACGTTGCTACATAAACCTCCTAAATGGTTGTAACCTGCACTGTAACTTTTGAGTCAGAGTTTCCTCTTGCAAAATCCAGAAGAGAAAACAGATGGAGTTGCCCTTTAAATAAAGTAAAATATGATGGAAATCAGGCCTGATAGTACTGGCTGTCGAACGGCCAGGCATGTTGGAGATGTTTCCTCCAAACCGCTTTTCCGAAGAGTGCTCATCTGAATATCAAAACAAAACCAATATTTTTGACATAACAACTTCATTATTTTTTTTATTGTCATTATTTTAACAATAAATCACACAAAGCAAGAGCAAATCAGGGATGTGACCCTCCTACTATCTTCCTTTCAGCAGAACGAGGAGATCCAAACCTCTGTCTTCTCTTGACCCCTCTCTCCCTCTGTAATCATTTTTTAAAATTCCCTTAGCAAATCGAAAGAGTTTGGAGGGCAACGAAAGCTTAAATAGACTCCAGCAAAGCATCACTTTAGAGTTGTGTTCGTGAACCGGCTCACAGGCTACATTTGTTTTTTAGGTTGCAGCGGGAATACATTTACGCTAACAATCTTAGCAGTTCACACATAAGTTCAGATTTAAGTGGAGTTAATGTAGATATACGGTGCTGCACCACAAAACACTGCTTGCCTCGGTACTTGCGGCCCATTCAGACCCATCTTCGCTGATATGAATTCTTCGGGCAGATGAATGTGTGAGAGGAGCTCCGCTAAAACAGAGTTGCATCTTGAGGTCTTGCACATGTCAAACCTGGGGGGACTTATCCTCCCCTCATATTTCCTCCTTGGTAAATACGTGTGACCTGTAGGTCAGCCAGCTCTGAATAGCAGCCGGGATGTTTACAAGTAAAATGCTGTTACTGAAATCCTGCCAACAGGATCAATTACCCAGAGTCAGTACGCTGGGTTTGGGGGGAATTCTGTACTATTTGTATTTTACTTGAGTGTTTAGCTGATGGTGAAATTTATTCTGCGGGTTGTTCACTGATGGAATATGTGGTCACCCAAGGCTGTTACTTTGGCTTCATATAAAATATGTAATTCTGTTCATCCAGCCTCTGAGAAATGGAAAAGAATAAGATTATTTGTCCAAAAGATGCCCTGGCTATGATGGCATTAGTGCATATTTAAGTTCCAATTCAAACTTACTCATGAGGAAGTTTCACTTTTAAAACAGTTGCATTTTTTACATGGACTGAACAAAATAATCAACTGCTTGAGGAAAGCTAAGAGACAGACTCAACCAAATTGATTTTTATTATGTGTCTCTTCATTTTTTCACACCAGTTGATCCATTCAAACAGTCTGCCAGTTGCTGCCCGGCAGTTTCTTCTTCTTATCTGTGCTGTTATCTGCTCTTTAAATCTTCTATTTATTGGCCATGTTATATTATTGGCCTCTGTTATTTTAGCAAGTTTTTCCCAAAGGAGGAGAATTTAGAGCTCTTCAGCTGAGCCATCATGAGCAGGCTAACTAGGCTAGTTTTGTCAACTTTTTACCAAGCTAGCAAACGGCATTTTGTTAACTTTTTAGCTAGCAAACTATGTAACATTTTGTTAACTTTTTGGCAAGCTAGCAAAAGATATAACATTCTGGTAACTTTTTAGCTAGCTAGGAAACAATGTAATGTTTTGTCAACTTTTTGTTAACTTTTTAACTATCAAGCAAATAACAGAGACGGAGCACAACGCATCAGACTCTGAAAGCCACGCCCACTGGAGTGGAAAATAAGCAGCACCACAGTGCAAGCAAGGGCTGAAACATGAATATAGCTAACTAAAAATATTAGATTTCAGCATGTCAGAGGATTATTTTAGCACCCTATGTCTAGAGGAAAATGTATATTTAAAAATGCATGCTGCCTGTGTATCTCTTCTCTCCTTGTTTTTGTAGTGAAATACTTTTATATTTGCAGCTATTTGACTGAATCCCCAGGTAAACTCATAATTCCCGGTTTTGATCTTTCAATTCAAGATCAAAACCAGGCCTTTGCTTTGTTAGCTTCACCCTCTACAATTTGTCTGGACAAATTAGAAAACTGTTATTTAGGCATAACATTACTGAGTATCAGGTTTGGATGGTTATAAACCTTATTTCTGGGTTCCTTACCCTGTTGGTGGTTAACCTTGTTTTGCTAAACTGTAAATAGAACCAATCTTAGATTAAAGCTACCACAAAGATTAAAGCTACTACAAAGAACTTCCAACTTTCAAATCAACTTTGTTGATTTTGGAGGCGTCTGTGGACAAAAGCTGCAGTGTTTCCACCATCATAACCACAAAATATAGCATCAAAAATAAAACTATCTAAAGAAAACCCCCTATATACTTCCTTTTAACTGGTAAATACTCTCTGTAACTTTGCCTGGGATAATGTGGACACTTGTTTAATCTCATTTCAAGGAGAATCTCACCTGGTGGCAAACGTTTGGAATAACTATATAGAAATAACAATAGAAATAGGAGTCTTGCCTGTGGTGTTGTTTGCCTCTGTAGAGAGGCATCAGAATTCATTTGAGACAGTTTCATAACCAGTTAAAAATAGTATGTTAAACTGAATCTTTGTTGGTGCAACCCAGTCTTGTTTGAAAACATTCACTTGATTGGACACATTAAATAAACACAAGATTCTCCTCAAAGTATTTATACTATATGATTAAGTCTGCAGCAGCTCTTCTAAAATCTTCAGTTATGATTATGTGTCAGTTATTTGACAGTGCTCCGCCTGCGTTTGAGCACTCTATACTAAAAAATAATGTGTAATGATGTGCATTTTCATTCAGAGAAAGAGATGCCTGAAGGCAGCCTGAGTCAGTGATGAGATTTTCAGATTTTAGATCATTTTCCCGTCTACAGCAGCTCTCATGACGGCTCCCCCCAGATGCGTTTCACTGTATTTTATAAGCTTAATTATAATATTTAATGAAGGTCATAGGAATAAGTACTATATAGAATATTGCGTTTCAAGGACAGCCCCTCCTCTGCTTCTGTTTTCTAGCGTAACGCCATATGTTGTGATGTTAGTAAAGACACTTGTAAATGAGAATTCATTAACATAACCTTAAAGATAGTGCAGCAGTGAGCCGTCACCTCCGGGCTGCATTATTACTCATGAAAGCCACAGACAAGCCGTTACCACATCAGGGCAGAGTCGTAGTTTAACGCTTAAGTGATCTTCATTGAAAGCTGAGGAGGATCTACACAGCTTATACAATAACTGAAATGAGCTGTTTGATGGGGTCAAACTTTGATTTTTATTCCAATCTTGAAGCTGGCCTTCTTTTTATGGCAGCAGAGAATACTTTTTGTGGGATGACTGAAAACTTATTTATGACAAACCTTTTTTTGTTTTGTTAACCTTTCAGCCAGCTAGCAAACAAAATAAGGTTTTGTTAACTTTTTAGCTAACTAGCAAACAATGTGTAACCATAATTACCGTACACATTATTGCAGTATAGTGTACAGCTTACATTATATGTATTTAAGTAGTAATACTTTCACAGACTTATTAAGTTACTGGTAAATTATTTCATTGTCATTTATAGCATATTGGATATTGTTTCATTTGTATGTTTTTGTGTGATGTGTCATAAGATTCATTGTGTTCCCTTGGTTATGAGCTATTTAGTTCCTACTTGTCTTTGTTTTGTGGGGACAGCTAATGAGTGTTACACAGGAGAGGGCCTTGTGCAAAATAGCGGAGAGAAGTTGCTACGCAGAGAAAGAAAGAAAAGTTGCAGCCCACTTATTACCGGCAGCTCGGAAGAAGTGGGAAATGCCAACAACCAAGAAAAGAGGGTTACAGATGGAACATTTTTGTAACTTTTTAGTTAACAAACAATGTAACATCTCTGTTAACTTTGTAGCTAGCAAGCAAGTAATGTAACATGTTGTTCATTTCTAAGCCAGTTAGCCAACAATGTAACATTTTAACTTTATAGCCATCTAGCAAACAGTGTACTTAAAAAAAAACTTTACAGGTAACCAGCCAACCAAGTACCAATTTGTTAAATTATCAGCCAGCTATAAAACAATGTAACATTTTGTTAACTTTTTAGCTAACTTACTAACAGTATAACAGTTTGGTAAGATTTTAGCCAGCAAGCAAATATAATTTTTTGTTAAATGTTTGCTAGCTTGCAAACAATAATTGGTCATAGGGATAAGAACTGTATGGAACACTGCATTTCAAGGACAGCTGCTCTTCTGCTTCTGTTTTCTAGTGTAACACCGTATGTTGTGATGTTAGTAAAAGACACTTGTAAATGAGAATCCATTAACCAGACCTTAAAGATAGTGCAGCACTAAGCCGTCACCTCCAGGCCACATTATTATTCATAAAACCCACAGACAAAGCGTTACCACATCAGGGCAGAGTCATAGTTTAACGCTTAAGTGATCTTCATTGTAAGCTGAGGAGGATCTACACGGCATATACAATAACTGAAATGAGCTGTTTGATGGGGTCAAACTTTGCTTTTTATTCCAGTCCCCTTGAAGTTTGCCTTCTTTTTATTGCAACAGAGAATACTTTTTGTGTGATGAATGAAAACTTCAAAAGAGCAACAGGGGGAAATACGTGGCCACACAACCCTGAACCCGGCATCACTAATGAAAGCTGGCTCTATTCGGCGCAGCATGGCCTCAGGCCACAGGCTTAGAACTAATGGCCTCCAGTTTAATATACCTCCAAGTTGCCTTGTCTTTGTGTTTCTGCGTGTGTGAGTGTGTGTGTGTCCTTAGCTGTCCCCATCAGTCTGTTTTGCTCAATTGGATCAGCCTCTTTCCTTCTTTCCTCTGTTTCCTCTTTGTGCATATTCCCCCTCTCACAGCCCCTCCTTCTTACCTTCTATTAACAGCCCATGCGCGACCGCTCTGCCCAATCCTTTATTCTGATCTTCCTTGATGGTCTTCCATCAAGACCTCTTTCAATCTCCTAGGTAGCAATTGAGGCCGTGATTGCGTGTGATTGTATTGTTTTGGATGAGACACGAACCCGAGTAAGACCCGAGCCGCGTCTCGCCGCTGTCATCCTCAGCTGCTGTCAGTCTTAAATCTGCTTCTCTTTGCTTTCCCCCTCCTTCCTCCATCAATCTCTCCGTTTCTCGTCAGGTGAGAGGAACACACACTCCTGCCAGCGACACACTGATTCTAGTCATCTACCGTCATGACTGAGTCTAATAACTACAATGCATGGAGGGCTCTTCAGACTGCCACTCCTCTACTTGTCTCAGGATTCATCAGATGTGTCTGAGAACTTCAGTCACAACAGTTTATACAAAGTGTGCAGTTTCCCCCTGCCTGCCTTTTTTAACCCTTTCGACCCCTTTAGAATTATAAAACCCCAGTTCCTATGAAGTTGGGGTATCGTGTAAAACAAATAAACACAGAATGCAATGATGATGCAAAAACCTTTTGATCTATATTCAGTTGAATACAGCGCAGAGACAAGACCTTAATGTTCAAACTGCTGAACTTAATAGTTTTTTGTAAGTTTGTTGGTAACTGTTATGTTTGTGCCGGTTTATTTTCACGCCATGAGTGAGGTGGCGAGCACATTTCTTCATTCCAGCTGTATTGTAGCACAGTAATTTGGCATTTCCCTACATGTAAATGCAGAGCTTAAGTAAGAAGCGCTATTCAGCTCTCAATTTGCAGTGCTCTAAAGGGCCAGTTCACCCCTTAATTAAAAAATAAGTATTTGTCCCCTGGCCTGTTGTGCTGTTTATCCAGCTAGATTTTTTTTTGTGAGTTGCAGAGTTTTGGAGGTATTGGCTGAAGAGATATCTGGCTTCTCTCCAATATAACAGGACTAAATGGCACTAGTCCTGTGGTGCTCAAAGTGCCAAAAACGATACATTTGAAAAATTAAAAACCAGCATTAATATCCAGAAATCATGACCCGGTTACTCAAGGTAATTCACAGACCTTGTTATGAGCAGTTTCATTTCATGCAGGAACTACTTTTGATTCTATTGCGGAGAGAAAGTAGTTCCTATTGCTCACAACAAAGTCTGCAGATTATCTTGAGTTACTAGGTCATGATTTCCTGAAAGAAACATCGCTGTTGAGTTTTTCAAATGTGTTTTTGGCACCACAGGACACGTGCCATCTAGTTCCATCATATTAGAGATAAGGCAGAGATAATGCATTTTTGATTTTGGGCTGAACTGTCCCTTTAATGTAATGTTTACAAATTGAAAACACATGGTGTTGTGGAAATTAGATCGGGTCATGAACACCAACCTGATTTTTCTGCGGGGTTGCGACTCAAAAAGGTTGAGAACCACTAATGTAGCTGGTTACCACACAGAGCTGTATGTGCTTTGGCTCTATGTACTCATAAGCTAAGTGGCCATTAATCATAGGTTGATATTTTTAGATTTAATTACTGAGCTTGTCCTCTACTCTGCAGTAATATTCCTGAAAATGCCTGGGCACAACTATGTTGCTTTTTGTAAATGTCATTTACAAACCTCTTTTTAATGATACAGTCACTTTTGGATGATACATCCAAACTACTGAGACGATCATTATCTTGTTAAGATCCAGAGCCTTTTTTCCTCCCAGTACAGGTCAGGTATTGCTCAATCCTCTAGAGGGCCAATTAGGACATTACGTAGCACTCCGATTCTCCAGACAGTTATTTCTGTTCTATCAGACTCATTCTATAAATCTTCCCGTCCATTCATCTGTCTCGTATTTCACTGACTGTCTCCAGCGTTAGCCCTCTGTCTGTGTCTCTATTTATTTGTCTGTATTCAGACAGCAGACAATTCTTCCTTTGTCTTTAATCTTTAAGCTCGACTGTGCACATTGTAACCTGTGAACGGCTGCATCAGATTTGTGTGATTAACATCTGAAAGTTATTTTCTGTCATTACAGCGCTGGTTGACATGCTAAAAATAAAAAAAAGAAGAAGAAAATCAGCTCTTTTTTAACAGAGTTCGTCGATTAACAGTATATTTGTCTTTATAATGACAGCCTGGCAAAAACTAAAAAGACCTCATGTGAGGGAATCGGGAGAGAAAATGCTAACAGCTTGCAGAGGGATAGATAGGACCAAAAAAAACACAAATGTGCAGACAGTAAAGAAGCGTGGACACATAATGTGGACAGATTCACAGTAAACAGTGTGACAGATAACATCAGCAACAACAAAGAAACCATAAAAGCTGCGGGAATCGTGCAGAAAACATACAACGGCACTGATAAATTATAAAAAAAATGCAGAAGTTTCAGCCAGTGGCGTGGAGGGGTTTTGAGGGATTGTGATTGTTTCTGGGCACTTTATCAAGTCGTGGTGCAGAATGAGTTTGTTGCAGCGTCCTCCATGCAGGAGAGTGATATCTGTCATGGAGATGAGGAGGCATGAGACCTCTTCATGTGTCTAGACGCCTTCATTTTCTTTCTGCTGTGCTTGTTCTCTGTTCTTACACTTACAAATTTAATTCAGTTCATTTTTATTACAGCACTTTCAAAATAGCAGTAATTAGAGCTGAAATGAAAATTATTCTGCAACTATTTATAGTCCATTAATTGTTTAAATCATTTATAAAGTTAAAAAGCCAAACCTGCTTCACAAATACAAGGATTAGCTGCTTTTCTCATCAGCTTTTTTGTCATTGTAATGAAAGAAATATTAAAAGGATAGTTTGAATTACGTATTGTTGGGTTGTATGAGTCACTATCACCAGTCTGTGCATGAGCTACAGTAGGGGAGGCAAAGAGGGGCAGCAGCATGGAAGCTAAGAAATGAAATGCTGTGGACAGGGTCAGAAACAAAAGGTATTTTAGCCACTTAAAAAAGGCTCATCTAAAAAAAATCAATATCAGTTTAAGTGTATGCTGTATTTAGAATATTTTCACTACTTTACTCTGCCACCAGACAAACCAACCAAACTCCATTCGTGAAATCAGTAATTTTACCATGCAGGACGCAAGGGTTGCTGGTCTTCTTCTGCCTCAGTCTTTTAGTATGTTTGAGTCATTCTGTGACTTCAGTTGATCACAATTCATCTTTGAAACAAATAAGTCACACAATAACACAAACAAACTAACAGCTGAAGGCAGCAGTAGACCTGCATCTTCTTTGTTCTGCTGCTGATTTTGCCTCTGGAGTTTGGTTGGTTTGGAGACAATTTTATTTTACGTTTGCTGCATGTGTTTCTGCAAACTCTGAGCGTGTCATCTACTATAGCAAGTACACCGATTAGTGATAAGTTCCTCATAACCTGCTTCCAAAAATCTGAAGTATCCCTTTAAATATGTGGATAAAATTCAAATATTGTTTACCTTTGACCTTTGGTCTCACAGTCAGAACAAACAAGCAATTTGAAGACATCCCCTTGGGCAAAAGTACACACACTTTTTACTCAAATAGAAGTACAGACAAAACAGACTGTGATGAAAGCAGAGGTACTGTTTCAACTTCTTTATTGAAGTAAAAGTGAAAGAGTACAGACTCTTAAATGTACTCAAAGTATAAAAGTGAGAAGTAGCACTGTGAAGGACATCTCTACTGGCTGTTTCTGTGCAAAGCTAACTGAACGTCGAGTCATATTTATATCATTTAAAGACTATAAAACCATCAAAGCTTCAAATGTAATTTAAAAAACAATATATTGAAAAGAATGAACATTAGCTTTGCTCCGATGTGTAAATCAGGTTTCAATGTCAGCAGCAGAATTTGAAACATGAGAACACATCTCAGGTTTAATTGAGCCTTTTTCCCCTCAGCTCCCTCATCTCTACAGGACGACCAAAATCTTTTGTACAGCCACAGCGGAAGCTGGTTCTCAAAGTTCTTTGAATCAAGTTGTGCCCTTTCTTAGTCTAAAAATTGGTCCTGCGGTGTTAAAAAGACTCTCTCAGGCAGCTCACAGTTTCACTGGAACCCTTTTCACCACGGCTGATTCACCCTCTCTTGTCTGTTTTGTCTTGGTACGTCTTTTGCGTCATTTTCATCCTGTTATGTCTGTTGTGCTCGTGTGGGACACTAAGGAATTGTCCTTTCTGTGTGTTAGTGTTCCATCCATTCAGGTTGAAATCCGTCTTGATATTGGGGAGATGTTGCACAATGATGCAGAAAAAAAAAAAAAAAAATCAATAATTCCTCTCAAATGTATTAAAACTAGTCTGTTTTTTTTTTTAATGTAAGGAGTAGAAAGTACAGATATTTGCGTCCTGGCCATCGTGTCCTCTCAGTTTGGCGGTATGCACCTCAAAAAATGTGGCCGTGACACTTTGCCCTCACTCTCTCAGCTGATTTCGCTGTTTTCTTCTCTGCGTTTTCCCTGTCGGTCCAGGTTTTAGACACCTTTTCCCTTATTTTTCAAGCTCCAGATACCTTATCAGGGTGTCCCATTTCGCGTTTCCAATGTGTCTTACGTGACTGAACTTGTATTTTAAATTGTTTTGTGAATAAACTGAAACTGTGGGCACATGACCAGTGGTTAGATTTCAAGCCTCACAGTTGAGTACGGTGACCAGATGCCCCAAAAAATTAAGTACGGTCCCAAATTTGAGCAGTTGTCCCGAATCCTGAATCCTATCCTGTTTATCCTGAGCATTAGCGTTTAGCTTATGTCAACAAGCTAAAATGAGAGCTGTCTGTAAGCGGTATGAAACTACTGATGGAGACTATAATTCCTCCTATTGCTTATTTAAAATGTCCTGTTCCCTTTTGTAAAATATTTATATGTAATTACTGATGTGTTTTCACTTGTCTATTGCTCTGATTAGGCTATCATAAATAACAGACTGTTGACGTCATTCGACCTGCTTTTAAACCAGATGACTAAGTGTGCAGCTGCCAGTGTGGGAGGAATTTATAATAAAAAATAAATCTAAAAAATGTGTTTGTATCTTCTACAGCTTAATGACAATCTAATCTGCTGTAAAGATGTTTAAATGATTATAACTAGGGATGCACGATATATCGGCATTAATATCGGTATCGGCCAATGTTTGTCATTTTTTAACATATCGGCATGAGTCTGATGAGTAAAAACTGGCCCGATATTATCAACCAATGTTTATACCTGCATGTATGTATGTATGTATGGTCATATGTATGTATGTATGGTAATAAGTATGTATGTATGTATGTATGTATGTATGGTCATAAGTATGCATGTATGTCTGGTCATATGTATGTATGTATGTATACTCATATGTATGTATGTATGTATGTATGCTCATATGTATGTATGTATGCATGGTCATATGTATGTATGCTCATATGTATGTATGTATGTATGTATGTATGCTCATATGTATGTATGTATACATGGTCATATGTATGTATGCTCATATGTATGTATGTATGTATGTATGCATGGTCATATGTATGTATGTATGTAAGTATGTATGCATAGTCATATGTATGGCCATATGTATGTATGTATGTATGTATGTATGTATGTATGTATGTATGTATATATGTATGTATGCATTGTCATATGTATGACCATATGTATGTATGTATGTATGTATGTATGTATGGTCATATGTATGTATGTATGCATGGTCATATGTATGTATGTATGTATGCATGGTCATATGTATGTA